>NW_004443988.1:7174151-7195396 GCF_000243295.1 Trichechus manatus latirostris
TTTATATCTCAAAAGAGATTGGCTTAAGACACTATCCAATCTTGTATACCTCATCAGTATAACTGCTGCTAATCCATCTTATTAGATCATAGTGACTGAATTTACAGCACATAAGAAAATCACATCAGATTACACAGTCATGCAATACTGAGAATCATGACCTAGCCGAGTTGACATATTTTGGGGGAACACAATTCAATCTATGAGATGGACTGATAGAGACTAGAGGAACCCCCGAGACTGTCACCCTAAAATACCCTTTTAACTTGGAACTGAAGCCACTCCTAGAGGTCACCTGCCAGCCAAATAACAGACTGGCCTATAAGATAAATAATATCACCCATGAGGAATATGCTCCCTTAAACAATCAACTGTATGAGACCAAACAGTCAACATTTACCCCAAAGCAAAGATGAAACGGCAAGGAGGGGCAGGGAAGCTAGATAAATGGAAACAACAAAAAGAATGGAAATAATGAGAATGCTGACACATTGTTAAACTTGTAACCAATGTCATGGAACAATTTGTATAAAAATTGTTAAATAGGAATCCAATTTTCTATGTAAACTTTCACCTAAAACAATAATTTATTTATTTATTTTTAATGACAACAACAGACAAATAGTAATGCTATTAGTGATAAGACCAATTTCCACCAAGGATAAAAGTTTTTTCAGTGTCTGATTAGATAATCAAAGGATTCCTGAAAAGGATCTTTGCTCCTAGGAGACAAAATAAACTCATCATTTGGGGAGCTGAATGAAAAGAAACCAGTATGACCCATTGCAAGATTTACTTCCCCTGTCATTGTAGTCAAAGAGCCTCCCAAGTAGTAGGAGGCTCAAGGAGCCTCAGCAGGGCTTGCTGTTTCCAAGTTGAGGGTTTCAGGGCTGCAGAAGGGAGGAGGTCTCAGTTTTGACTGGATCTTCAAGATTGTTGGATGCTGGCTCCCCACGATATCACCAGAGCAACATGTTAATAAGACAAAGCTGAATTTATTGCTTATCACAGCAAGAGTTACTGCTACCTTGACAAAGTCTCCATAGTGCTTCAGAGGGGCAAGGGCAAAGTCAGCGTATTTATTGAGACTTTAAAGTCTGGTTCAGTTGGATCTCTCAATGTGGGTTCTTGATTAAGATTGGCTAACGATCATGATATATTATGAAAGGACTGGTAGACACAGCAAGCTGAGAATTTTGAAGCAAGGAATTCAAAGAGTCTTGGGGTGTAAACTACCAGTTGATGCTTTCTGTTGAAAAGTTGATAACAATAAATTTATTTGTAACTTTTATCTTCCTGGACAAGAGTTTCCCGGAATAGTAAAGTTATGCTGATGAAAACAGGGCAATAGTAAAGTTATGTTGATGTAGACTTTTTGGCCACAGCAACCCGATAGGACAGAGTAGCGAACTGCCCCATAGAGTTTCCAAGGAGCAACTGGTGGATTCAAACTGCCAACCTTTTGGTTAGCAGTCGTAGCTCTTAACCACTATGCCACCACAGTTTCCTTATGTAGACTAGGGTCAGCAAACTACAGCCAGTGGGCCAAATTCAACCTGTTGCCTGCTTTTATAAATAAAGTTTTATTGGAACACAGCCATGCTTACTGGCTTACCTATACTTTATGGCTGCTTTCTCACTACAGTGGCAGAGTTGCAACAGAAGCCAGGTGACCCACAAAATAAATAGTAAAATATTTATTATTTGGCCCTTTACAGAAAAAGTTGGCCAATCCCTGATGTAGACAATAAGCTATGTGGGGTAGATGGTTTTAGTTTTCATCTCCTTGACTTCATTTCTTACTACTCTTCCCAGTTTACTCTGTTTCAGTCACACTGATGTCTTTGCTTTTCCTAGAATGTACCAAGCAAATTCCTACCTCAGGGCCTTTGCACTTCAGTTCCTTGTCCCTAATGCTCCCTCCAGATATTCATGTAGCTTGCTCCCTCACTTCCTTGAGATCTTTAGCTTCAGATGCGACGTTCTCAGTGAGGCTTTCCCTAACAGCCCTGCTTGAAATTTCAACTCTCCCCACCACCACCACCAAGCCAACTCATCACTCCTTATATGCCACCCATGCTTTATTCTCTATAGCATTTATCATTGTATAACATACTACATATTTTGCTTATTTATTTTGTTTATTAGTGTTTCCCTCAACTATAATGTAAATTCAACACAGGTGGGAATTTTTGTCCATTTTGTTTATTGCTATATCCCCTGTTTCGAGAATATGTCCGGCACACGGTAACATTCAATAAATATTTGTTGAGTACATGAATAAATGAAAAAAATAGGATATAAGTTGTTATATTCCCTGTTCCATCCCAATTAATGGCACCAGTATTCACCACATCACAACGACTAGATACCTGGGTGTTGATCTCCAATTCTCCTTCTCCCTTTTCCTTAACAACACCTGAAATCCTATAGATTCTGTCTCCGCCGTGTCTCTTCAATCTGTCCCCTTCTCTAGCCCCACTGCACTGCTTTCATTTAGACCCTCCCTACTTGTCACTTGCCCAGAAACCACTTGCCCAGAAACCTCCTAATGGGGTCTCCCACTCTCTAGACTTCTTAAATGCTTGTCTTATCATAACACTCCCCTTCATAAAGCCTCTTGGTGCATAAAACTATAAAACTTTTAGAAGAAGACCTAGGAGAAATTGTTTATGACCTATGGCTAGACAGAAGGTTCTTAGACATGACACCAAAACACAATCCATAAACGAAAAAAATCGATATTTTGTATTTCATCAGAATTAAAAACTTCTGCTCTACCAAAAATTAAGTGAATAAAAAGACAAGCCACACACCAGGAGAAAATATTTACAAATCACATATCTGACAAAGGACTTGTATCCAGAATACATAAAGAACTCTCTGCACTCAACAGTAAGAAAACAAACAATCCAATTAGAAAATGGACAAAAGATTCAGCAGATACTTTAACAAAGAGGATATACAGATGGCAAATAAGCACATTAGAAGATGTTTGACATTAATGCATATTAAAGCCTGAATGAGATATCACCACACACTTATTAAAACAACTAAAAAAAAAAAAAAATCCTGACAATATCAAGTGCTGGTGAGGCTGTAGAGCAACTGGATCACTCATACATCACTGGTGGAAATATAAAATAGTACAGCCACTCTGGAAGCAGTTTGGCAATTTCTTATAAATTATACATACACTTACCATATGCCTCAGCAATCATAGTCCTGGGATTTATCCTAAAGAAATGAGAACTTCAGTTCACACAAACACCTGTACATGAATATTCATAGCAGCTTTATTTGTAATCGCCAGAACTGGGAACAACCCAGATACCCTTCAGTGGGTAGATGGATAAACAAACTGGTACATCCTTACTTGCACCACTGTTCGGAATACTGCTCAGCAATAAAAAAAACAAATCAGTGATCCACGCAACAACTTGAGTGGATCTCAAAGGCATTATGCTGGGGGCGGGGGGTGGGGAGCCAATATCAAAAGGTGACTTACTGTCTGATTCCATATAATATTCTCGAAATGACAGTATTGTAGTGATGAAGAACAGATCCATGGTCACCAGGGGTGAGAGTTGGGGGGAGGGTGTGACTGGAAAGGGAGGTAGCACAAGGGAGTTTCTCTGAGGTGATAGAAGAGTTCTGTGTTCTGGTAGGTGGTAGTTGTATGAATCTCTACCTGTGATAACATTTCATAGAACTATACACCAAAAAAATAAAATGAGTACATGTAAAAACCGATGAAATTCACATAAGGTCTAGAGTTCAGTTAATAGTATTGTAAGTGTCAATTTCCTGATTTTAATCATTGTTGTGTAAGATGGGGAAAGCTGGATGAGGATACATGGAAACACTTTGTTCTATTTTACCATTTTGAGTCTAAAATTATTTCAAAATAAAAAGTTAAAGAAAATTGGGGCAGGAGCACTGATTTATACAGCAGCACTTAAGAATCTCTTCAATTTTTATTAGAAAAGAATATAAAAGAAAGCCTCTGAAGAATTGTAAATTTAATGAAGTTTCTGGAGTCCCTAGTTGGTGGAAATGGTTAAGCACTCAACTACTAACCGAAGGGTTGACGGTGTCTTGGAAGAAAGGCCTGGTGATTCTGTAACTTCCAAAAGGTCACAACCATGAAAACTGTGTGGAGCGCAGTTCCACTCTGAAACACATGGAGTTGCTAAGCACTGTAATTCATTTGTTGTAATTTTGGTTTGGAAATTACGCTGTTATTTTCACTATAGTATTGTTATAAATATATTGTAAACTTGGGGAAAAAATCCCTTGGTGAGTTTCCCTCAGGATAAACTAACTCTTTAATCATGCCTGCAGAGTTCCTAGTGATGTGGCTTCTGTCCACCTCTTCAACCACATTGCCTTCTGCTCCCATCTCCATTCTGGGATGAACTATTTGCAATCCTTACCCCCTCCCCATACATTCCCCTTTCTTCTTGACTCTTATTTTCTTGATAAGCTTCTCCTTTAAGACCCATCTCAAATGATGCTTCCTCTAGAAGCTTTCCCTCACCCAGGAAGCAGAGTTGCTCCAACAGCATGCTATTCCTGCGCTGGTTACTTGTCCAGTTCCCACCCTAATCTGTGAGCTCCTCGAGAGCCCAGACTCGGGTCCCATTCCTTCCTGCAGGCCCCATGCCTGGCATACAGCAGCAAGTCCATAGATGGTGATAAGTGAATGAGTGAATCTGAGGCTGTGCAAATTCATTAATAGTCAGTATTGTTTATTCTTGCATGCTTTAGTAAGTACAGTAATTTTCAACAGAACTAAAGACCAAAGGGGTTCTGATTAACCACAGTTCACCAAATAGTAATGTTTAAAACATTGGATGCCAAATATTCAACTTAGTTGACTTTTTTATATTTTAATTTTCTCCCATTCTTTCTTATTCATGATACAGTGTTGTCAGTACCTTCAGAAAGATCATGAGGTTGCACTTCTGAGCCTCCTTGGATAGATAGGATCTAGAATTTAAGGGTAGGATATGGATTCTGTGGGAGGGTGGGTAGATGTCGAGATTTGCACCTGTATTTCACATGAAGCTTTTACAGAAAGAAGCAAGGTGTTCCCTGCCCTGCAAGCAGCCCCTAACAATTGTACCTGAAATGCTGTAGCAGACACAAATGGACTTGTTTCACTCCTCAGCATCCTCATGGGCAAATGACCTGGGACTCCTTAATCATCTGCAGGTCTAGCTTCTGTCCCCACACTCCAACAAAATGACTCGGAGTCTCATCATTTTTCTTTTATTTTGTCACAAAAAATTGGTTTTTAATGGCTAAGACCAGTGCACAGATACTGACGATCCATTTTTATGGAACAAAAGCTGGTGGCACAATGGCAGATTTGTGTGTGTGTGTGTGTGTGTGTGTATGTGTCTGTGTGTGCTTTAGTTGAAAGTTTACAGAGCATATTAGTTTCTCATTGAACAATTAGTACACAAATTGTTTTGTGACATTGGTTACCAACCCCATGATGTGTCAACACTCTCCTCTTCCACCCCAGGTTCTGTTTCCATTCGTCCAGTTTTCCTGTCCCTTCCTGCCTTCTCATCTTTGCTTTTAGGCTGATGTACCCATTTAGTTTCGTATATATGATTGAACTACAAAGCATGTTCCTCATGTGTTTTATTGTTTGCCCTATAAACCTGTTGCCCTTGAGTCAATTCCAACTATAGCAACTATATAGGACAGAGCAGAACGGCCCCCATAGGATTTTCAAGGAGCAGCTGGTGGATTCGAACTGCCGACCTTTTGGTCAGCAGTTGTAGCTCCTAACCACTGAGCCAACAGGGCTCCGTTTCCCTATAGACCTGTCTAATCTTTGGCTGAAGGGTGAACCTTGGGAGTGACTTAAGTACTGAGTTAAAAGAGTGTCCAGGGCATCAGTTCTTATTGCCCAATCTACTGACCATTTCTCCATCCAAGGCCTGGAGGCTTTGTTAAACGGGGTAGATGACCTCCTCCTTGAAACTGGTCCCTCCCTTGGCTCCTGAGAAGTCACCTACCTTGCGCACCTCCTCTCTTTTGACTGTGTCCCCTGACATTCCTCGAGGATTTAGTCATTGGTCTTATGCCCATATTTTAAAAATAAAAGTTATAATAAACAAGTTTTCCATGTGTGAATTTCCCACTTTCTCTTCACTGCTTTCTGACATACGGTTATCTTTAAAGCCCCACTGGTTTGTGGGGCCCCTGATGTTTATGAATTATTCTTATTTCCTCAACCAAAATTTCCATAAGGACAAGATTAATGCCTTAAAGTGATCCTGTGTCCTCATGGTGCCTTCCGGAGTTTTTAGCACATTATGTCAGTGTAATGTGGTAAATACCTGTTGATTGAGATTAAGACAATATTGTAGTAGCTTGGAAAGAGAAATGTCAAGAAGAAAACCTCTGTAATTTCCTTTCCCTTCTCCAAATGCTCAGGGAGCTGAATCAGAACCAGTTGTCATGCACTAGAGCTGTGCAAAACCAAACTCCTCATCCCGCCATAGTGTGGTGGTATGGAAAGAGCTTGGCACTGGGGTTCAGATAGTCTGGGTTCATGCTCTGGCCTTGCTAGTGCTTGATCTTGAGCAAGTCACTTGAACTATGAACCTTCATTTGCTTATATGCAAATTGAGATAATACCTAAGACTATTTGGAGAAAAATGCTATAATCCACAAAAGTGACATTCGTGATGGGAATTTCAGCACCACAGTAGGCCAGGAGAGAAGCTCTCTGAAGGTAGGTGAGCCTTCTAGTACCCCCGTAGTGCGTTTCCCCACTAAGGTGGGAGCCGACTCTGTCTCTATTTCGGGATAGTTCTGCCAGGCAGGCAGGCAGGCAGGCAGGGTGGGGTAGCATCCTGGGGGTGTGGAGAATGATAGTCTACTGGAGAGAGGACAGAGATTCCAACACCGAACCTTATTTTGTTCTGACATCTTCAGGGTATTTCTGGTGGAAAGGTTAAGGGATAACTAGCAGTCCGTGCCCTGTCAAAAGGGCAAGGAAATAAGACGGGGGATTCAGAGAGAGGACTAGGACTAGATGTGGGTGGCAGATAACCATGAAAGCAAAAAA
The DNA here is from genome assembly GCF_000243295.1 of Trichechus manatus latirostris. Classification (NCBI taxonomy): domain Eukaryota; kingdom Metazoa; phylum Chordata; class Mammalia; order Sirenia; family Trichechidae; genus Trichechus; species Trichechus manatus. Next base: position 7,181,245 of record NW_004443988.1, read on the forward strand.
GACTCTGAGTTTGGGGCCAGAGGGAAGCAGGCTAAACAATGCATAGAATCCTGGCATTTCAGAGAGCTTCTCAGAGAAGGGTGAGAACATATCACTTGGCCCTAGATGACAACGGTAAGCCAGACCATGTGAAGAAACAGTCTTAAAGGAAGATAAAGTGGCGTGGCTCGTATGTGCCCACAGACACAGAAGTGCTTTTGGAGCATGAAGGGCCATTAAGCAAACACCAGGCCCACTGGGACTGCTGGAAATGTTCCCTCCCCAGCAAGTCACGGCAGCCTCTGCAGCTGCCCCTCATGCTAGCCACAGATGGGCTAGCAACCCCTTACCCCCCAGAGCAGGCCAGGCTGAGAGCAGAGAGAGGGGCGGCCTCCCTGGTGGGTGCTCACAGAGCTGGACTGAGAGCAGGCCCTGCCAGGGATCATCTCAGCACGGTACCAGTTTCCACTCTCTGAACAACATTCTAAAGCCTTCTCTTGGCCCTTGCTCTGAAGAAATCTGGCAATACCATGTTTTAGAGTCTCTCGTTTACTTGCATCAGAGGATATTTTAAAAATCCCTCTTCCTGAGAGTCCCAAGGCTTCCTACTGTGTCTGGTTGTGTGTGGCCAGTGCAGCCAGCCTTCCACTCTCCTTACTGCTCCCCATCTGCTAGCAGCACTCTCCAGAGTCAACCGACAAGAATAGGAGACCAGAAAACTGCCCTCTCTGAGCACACCTACCACCTGAAACTCTACACCCTAGTTGCCTCTCCCATTCTTTCTTTCATTCATTCAACAAACATTTATTGAGCAGCTATTGTGTCCAGGGCCCTGAACTAGTACTAACTGAAGAAAAAAATGGGCCACATAGCTCCAAAAGCACCACGCTATTCTTCTGCCTAAGGGCTATGAAGATCACATGGCAGAAAACCAAGAGCCAAACCTGTCCCTGCTCTGTCCACAGTGGCTGTCGTCCCTCCCTAGACAGGACCCCCATCAGTGGGTCTATGGGGAGTTGGTTCAGGGTGTTGGAAGGAATGGGAGTCAAACACATCAGTGAGTCTTTACTTGCTGGTAAAGGTTTCTCAATCCCAGAAGGCAGGATGGTGATGAGCCTTTGGTTTCATAGACAGTGTCTCTTGTTATCCTCACAACCCCAGCTCAACGGCATCATCATTCTGATTATTCAAACATGGAAACTGTGGCTCAGATCCCTTAAATTACTTGCACAAAGTCTTACAGGCAGTAAGTAGCAAAGCCTGCAGCCAAGCCACATCTTCTGCCATAAAGCCTCTCTTCACCACACTACACAGCCTTCTAGAGTCTGCCACTTGTCACCTTGGTTTGATGGGTGTCTCTGTTGAAGTTGGCTGACTTAAAAAGTCAAGTGTTAGAGGGACTTAAAAGATCTCCAGTTAAGAAGCTTTAGAAAGAAAGGCTTGCCTTTCTATCTGCCCACCTACATGGACCCTACTAAAATGGATTTTTAGCAAGTGAGAAAGAGTTCTGTTTACTGCACTCCTGGGTTTCTGTTAACCCTTTGATGATGGTCAGATAGACCAATCTGGCCAGAACTCCCGCTAGGGACTCCATCCCCTGGCCAGCAGCTGCAAGGGGTATGGCAGCATTAGGCAGACCAGCCTGGGGAAAACCTTTTTAAGAGTTTAGACATGTCCAGGACTCCAGTAGCTGAAACCTCAGCAGGCTCTGGGGTCTTCGGGAAGAGCTAAAGAAGTGTTTTGAGAACAGAATCCTGGAGAAGCTCCAGTCCCTACCTGAACCTACAACTGTCCAGATCCCTTTCCTGGATCTGCTGGAGTGGATGCAGGCTGGACCCTGGCCAGCCCGGGAACTACTCCACTTGCCCTCCACCATTACAATCTACCTTTGACTAATTCAGCTTTGAGAGGCTGAGCCTTTCTACAACTCAGGTCCTCGCTCAGCAAGGAGAAGAAGGTGATTGGCTGGGTCAGCCAGGGCTTTGTGACCCGCGGGCAGGGCTGCTCCAGCCCCTCAGAACCCCTCATCCTGCCTGCGTACGTTGTCTCCATGCAACCCCAGAATATCCTGGATGTGTGACCCAAGGGGCAAGGGGTGGCAATTTTGCAGATTTTCCAAACAGGTGACTTCAGCTTCCCTGGGCCTGGGCAGGAGGGGTAGCCCAATGACAATGGGCATAGCCCCACATCAGGAGCGGGAAACATTTGGCAGGCTTTGCAGAATTCTCACTCCTCCGATCCCAGAGCATTGGTTCCAGTTTTCCTGGCTGGTAGGATGGCATCTACAAAGCAGAATATATGGGAAATCTAGAGTTGGGAAGGGATCATGGCCAGAGACCCAGGTACAGGAACCTCAGATGGCTTGGATATCTAAATTACTTGGCCCAAAGTCTCCCAGGCAGTAAGTGGCAAAGCCCCAGACAGAAGGGGCAGTGAAGAGCACAGTTCTGTGGCCTGTCTCCCTTCTGAGCTGGCCATTCCATGGTCTTGGAGGCTTGAAGCTGGATGTGTGTGAGGCGCCTGCTTCTCAAACAAGTGTCCTTGGATTCTCACTGTCTGCCCCAGCAATGCTGATAATACAGAATACTTTCTATGTGCTAGGCTCTGTGCTCAGCACTTTGGATACATGGCTCACTCTGTCCTCATAATAGCTCTATGAAGTAGGGACTGTTACCGTCCCCATTTTATAGATGAGGACAACTGAAGCCTAAAATCAAACAGCTAGGAAATGGTAGAGCCAGGACTTGAACCCAAGTGGTCTGACAGGAGATCCAGTATTCCTAACACACCACCTTTTTGGAGCTTGCTGGAGTCATGCCCACCACCCATGCAGGACTGAAAGACCTGGTGTGTCTTTCATAGCCATGCTGGGGCCAACAGGAAAGACCTGGGAACTTCAGAGGGCTATAGTCAGCCCTTCCAGGGACTAGGGCTAGCTTGGGATTGAGGGAACTCTAGGGTTTTAGAGAAGACTAGGGGTCCCTGAGTTGTCTTCAAGATATATTTATGGAAGAGAGTCTCTTTCCACTGAAGATTAAAAATAAGCCAAAATTAGATTTAGGCTGGTGATAAGGTATACACTCTTGACCTAAAAAGTTATTAAATGTTGTTGTCAGCTGCTGTTGAGTAGACCCCAACTCACAGCAACCCCATGCAGAACAGAATGAAATGCTGCCTAGTCCTACACCATCCCCCGGATCGGTTGTGGATCGAACCGTTGTAATCCATATGGCTTTCATTGGCTGATTTTTGGAAGTAGATCACCAGGCCTTTCTTCGTAGTCCATCTTAGTGTGGAAGCTCTGCTGACATCTGTTCAGCATCATAGCAATACACAAGTCTTACTGACAGATGGGTGGGTCTCCTACAAGAATTCTATCACTGAACCACCAACTATTGTTAGTTGCCCTTGAGTCAGTTCTGACTCATGTGACCCCATGTGTGCACAGTAGAACCGCCCCATAGGGTTTCCATAGCTGTGACTTTCAGAAGCAGATCGCCAGGCCTGTCTTCCAAGGTGCCTCTGGGTGGGTTCAAGCCACCAGCCTTTCAGCCAGTAGTCGAGCACTTAACCATTTGCACCACCCAGGGACTCCATGAACTACCAATACCCCCTTGTTAAATATTAGAATATGAGATTTCAGTTATGCAGGCTTATTGGCTGTCTTTATGATTGAAGAATGTACGTGCTTAGTTCTAAGTGGAGTCCTGGGTGTCTGGGAAGGAACCAAATGGTCTCTAGAAGCCCTTCTGACCATGGGATATTGAGATCTGATATACTCCTCTAGCAAAGAACCTCTGGAGTGAGCCAACCCTTAGCATGTCCTGTTCCAAAGAGTGGGCCTCAACCATTAGCAAGTCCAGTCCTGTGAGGCCCCAGGAAGGCTAGTTTGGACTAGGGCCATTGCTTCTGCTTTTCTCCAGTCATCAGCCCTTGAAACTCACATGCTAATCCTAAACCCTCAAGTGGCTCAGGAACTCCCAGGGCCAGCCTCCCAGAACCACCCTTGACCAACCTGGACCCTCTGCAGCCAAGCAGAGTGCAGGCCTGGAGCTGGCCCAGGCCCACTCCACCTTGGGGGCCTAGAAACAGAATGGCCCCAACAAGGCCTCATGGATAAATGAGTCTCTGAGCCTGTGGAAGGCTCCTGGACAATAATTCTGGACAATTACCAGAATAGCTTGTGCCCTCTACACCCAGTTCCCGACAGGCACCTCTGCAGAGCTCCAGAGGCCTGGCAGAGTCTGCTACTTCAAATCCCTCTCTGTAACTCTGCTAGCTTTCTCCTTCCTCACTTCTGTAGCACTTACTGTTTCACCACATTTGGGCATTTGGTTATACTGTTCTTATGTGTGTTTGTCTCAGTAAGACTATAAACTCCTTGAGGACAAGGGCAAATCTTTTCTATTTCTCACACTTCTAACAAAGCAAATACTCGTCAAAATAAAATGAACTCCACTTGACCCTACCCGTTCTGCCTCTTCAACAAGTTGAGCATTCATTTGCTGTTGTCTACTCCTGCTGATGCTATTTAGGTGAGTCCCCGAGAAACTTGGAAACACTTTCCTAACTCCAGCCTCTGCAGTTCCATTCTACAAACATTGTTAGGCAATTACTGTTCCCTGAAAATTGGTCTGAAACCCCAAAATGAATGAAACATCGCATGACCATTGGAAGAGGTCACAGTCTGGTAGAAGGGGTAGACACACGAACGGTTTAAATGTGATGTGGTAACGTGGGTGCTCAGGATGCTGTGGCAACAGAGGAGGGGCATGGCTCACTGCACAGGGGCTCAGAGAAAGTTTCCTGGAGGAGATGATACTGAAGCTGAGTCCTAAAGGTGGGGGGCGGGGAGGGGTTCCAGGCCAGAGGTTGTGAAAGACAATTCAGGCAGAGAGGGGATACGGGGAGGTGTCACTCAGTCGTTCAGCAAATTCATTGACTACCTTGCCAGTGACAGGCCCCGGAAACCCCACTCCTGGCTTCAAGGGGCTTGCTGACGAAAGAACCAGGCATTTCCCCAAATCCGATAGGGAGTACAAGGCTAGGAATGCAGGGCAGTAGGCTGAGAGCCATTGAGTAAGCGACTCCAGTGCAGTCAAAACTACCCTTGAAAATCTCTGACATTGCCAGGTCCTGAGTCCTTAGAAGCTCCCAATACAATCGTTAGTGTTTGTTTCTTTTGGCCTTTTGGCTCTGGCCTCCCTTTTCATGGGCAGTGGAGAACAGGTCTATTTTAAAAAGGAGGAAGGACTAGGAATATGTAAAAGGTTTTTCTCTCTCAACTTTTCTTCAAAATTCATTTAGTTAAACATGTAGTGTATGATGAGTTCTATTATATATACTTGGGGTGGGGGGGAAGGTAGAAGGCATAAGGGGAACACAAACTAGCAGAGGCTGACCTGAGACTCCTCCTTAAAGCAACACTTCTCAAACTGTGTCTGCAGATCCTCTGGGCACCTTGTCAAAATGCAGATTTTGATTCAGTGGGTCTAGGGTGAGGCCCAAGAGTATGAATTTCTAATAAGTTGATGCCCATACAGCACCAGTGCTGCTAGTCCAGGGACCCCGCTTTGAGAACCACTGGAGTAGAGAATGAGTGGACATGGGGTGGGGCAGCATTCCAGACAGAGTGAGTGGGGAGTTGCCTGTGGCTCCCACTCCCAGCTGCAGGCGCAAAGTGGGAGATAAGGTTGGAAGAGGTAGGCCTTCAGAGGTCAGAGAAGTGGGCTGGGTTTGTTCTTCCCACACAGAGACACCTTGCAAATTAAACCTGGAGAAATAGTCTTCACTTCCAGAAACATGTGCTCTCATAATTCTCAAAATAGACAGTCCTTTTGGTCTATTTTCAGTTTCTCCATTTCCGATAAAGTCCTAGTTGCAGGAAGTATTGCCTTCTGTTGACAGTGCACGCCAGAGATAAACAGCACTGACACTTGGCCTCTGGGTGGGGGCGGGGGTGAGGAGGAGGAGCTCACGCCCGCTGGCTAGAGGGGCGCCTGCTGCTCAGCTCCAGCATCGCTGCTGTGCAGGAACATAGGCCCAGGGTTGCCAAAAGAAGCCAGAAATCCCAAACTGTGTATGTGAAAAATCCCAACTTTAAAACACCCTCTGCTGACAAGTCAGTTCCGATTCATAGCAACTCTATAGGATGGAGCAGAACTGCCCCATAGGGTTTCCAAGGTTGTAATCTTGATGAGAGCAGACTGCCACATCTTTCTTCTGTGGAGGGGCTAGTGGGTTCAAACCGCCAACCTTTCGGTTAGCAGCTGACGCTTAACCACTGAGCCACCAACTTTAACATAGCAGACCTTAACTCAGAAAGGTTTCCAACACTGTGAGGGTACAGTTTGCCTTCACAAGGTAAATTCAGCCAGTGTTGGCTGGTCTATGAATGCTGAGTGCAAAAGGGCACTAAATTGGGGAACGGTGTGGCCAGGCCCCATGCAGCAGTGTCGGGGGTAGATTAGGACTAGAGGCTGGAAGGCCTTTGAGGAGGTTCCTGCTGGCCTTGGCTAGAGAGAATGTGTGCACACACCCCATCGAGAGCAGAAGAAGAGCAGAGCATGTTGAGCAGGTAGAGTTGCAGGACTTGGCGAAGGATTGATGGGGATGAGGGATAGTTGGCTGTCTAGGATGACCCGAAGATTTCTGGCTTTGGTGACTTGGTGGCTGGTGGTGAGTTTTCCCGGGATAATGAGCACAGGAGGAGAAGCATGTTTTAAGGGAAATTTCGGGACAAGTGGGGTTTACGTGCCTGTGGTCAGCCAGCAGGCCACAGGAACAGGGGGACTGAGGTCAGAAGAGAGGCAACAGTCAGTCTTACTAAACACAAATCTGGTCATGTTAGTGTCTGCTGGAACTCCTCGAATGGCTTCCCATTGTCTAAACGTAAGGTCCAGTCTCCTCCGCATGGTAAACAAAGCCCTTCGTGATCTGTCCCTGCCAGCCTCACTGCACCACGCCCCAACACAAAAAACGTGCTCTCTGGGCCTGCTGGACAACTCAGCATTCCCAGAATAAGCCATGCCTTTGTTCATGCTATTCCTTGTGTCTGCGGTGACCTTCTGCCCCAACCCTTCGTACGTCTGGAAAATTCCTACTCCTTTCAGCTCTAACATCTCTGCTCTTTAGCCTTCATTGACCCTTCCAAGAAAAGAGATACTCCTTTCTTTGTGCCGTCCCTGAACTTTGTGTGTGCTCTTCACTGCCCCATCCCTGCAGGGATTTACTGGCCTGTCTGCAGACTTCTTGAAGGCAGAGACTATATCTTACTCACCTTTGTATCAGCAAGTCTTAGCACGCATCTAGCATATAGTAGACCCTCACTAAATGTTTACAGAAGGAGTCATGTAATGCTGGTCTGGTGGGAAATGCTTCTGATTTCCCAAGGGATCATCCAGCTTCTCCTCTCCTAACAGCTAAAGAGCAACAGGAGGCCCCTGGGTGCTGACCTCATCTTTATTCTTCTTCCTTTGCAGCTGGGGTATGGCCGTCAATGTGTACTCCACATCCGTGACCAGTGAAAATCTGAGTCGCCATGATATGCTTGCATGGGTCAATGACTCCCTGCACCTCAACTACACCAAGATAGAACAGCTCTGCTCAGGTAGGAGCTGGGAGTAGGGGAGCGGGCCCTGCTGGAGGGAAAGGAAGGGAAGGAGGGAATGTAGTTTGTAATTAGGGTCAAAGAGGAGAGCCGCAGTGCCCTAAACTAGTCAGACTGTTTGGAGTGAAAGTAAGGAAACAGGGGTCTCCAGGGAAGGGAAGCAGTAAACTGCAAGAGCAGGAGAGGCCCAAGGAGGGGTGCAGAGAGAGGAGTAGTGGGGTACTGGGGGCCAGGAGGGGCAGTGAAGCCAGAGGTTAAAAGCACGAGGTCTAATCTAGCCACTCTGGGTCCAAATCTCAGCTCTTCTTCTTGTAGTGCAACCCTGGGCAAGTCACTACACCTCTTTAGGCCTCAGTTTTTCCACCCCTAAAATGGAAATAACATCACCTATCTAACTAGGGTTTCTGTTAGGATTAAATTAAATTACATATATGAAGTGTTAAACCCTGGTGGCGTAGTGGTTAAGTGCTATGGCTGCTAACCAAAAGGTCAGCAGTTCAAATCCACCAGGTGCTCCTTGGAAACCCTATGGGGCGGTTCTACTCTGTCCTGTAGGGTTGCTATGAGTCAGAATTGACTTGATGGCAGTGGGTTTTTTTGGTTATATGAAGTGTTTAGTGTGGTGCTGGCACATAATGTGCGTCAATAAATAGTAATTGCTCTTATTCTGGGAACGCTGGGGGAATTCTGGCCATGTCTGTCCTGAAAGTAGACTGGCCCAGTCCCAGGACAAGGAGGAAGGAGACTGGGTTTGGGGAGTAGGCCAGCAGAGGGCGGCCTACTTAGACATGCTGGTCCACAGGAGCTGCCTACTGCCAGTTCATGGACATGCTTTTCCCTGGCTGCGTGCACTTGAGGAAGGTGAAGTTCCAGGCTAAGCTAGAGCACGAATACATCCACAACTTCAAGGTGCTGCAAGCAGCTTTCAAGAAGATGGGTGTTGACAAAGTAGGTGCCTACGCTCAGGGGTGGGGGCCTGAGGAGCTGTGTTACACTGGGGAAGAAGACAGCCTGCCAGCTGGATAGCAGGGGCCGCTGGGGTCATCCCAGCTCTCTCCAGCCCCGACTTACCAGAGGGAACGTTCCTTCAGCTCATGGCACAGTGCAAAACCCCACAACACTTTACATCCATCCTGACGACATTCCTCTCCCTTCCTTGTCTCTGGACCCTTCCCACCCCAGAAACTGAGGCTCTGTATACTGTTCCTACTAAGTTGCATCTCTCTCTAGGGCCCAAGCAAAGCCTCTTTGCTCACTCTACTGCCTTGATGGCCCCAGGACCCGGGTTCCAGTGCCTCCCTGCTGCCCCCTGCCCCCGCACCATGCAAGCAACAGGACCAAGGGATACATGTCCACACAGTTCTTCCTGTGCCTCTAGGAAAGGGATGTCTCTGGATCCCAGGCCTGGGCCTGCTAGCCCACCCGTCTGTTCTGGTGTCGTGGGGGGGAAGGGTGGCAGGTGGAGAAGGTCAAGGCTGCTTCAGCCCAGGGGCCGGCTTCCCTGAGAGCAGAGGTCCTGCACAGAGGGAGATGGCCCTACAGCAGCAGGTGGTTAAAATGCTCTGCTTGTGTGGTCTGTTTCAGATAATTCCTGTAGAGAAATTAGTGAAAGGAAAATTCCAAGATAATTTTGAGTTTATTCAGTGGTTTAAGAAATTCTTTGACGCAAACTATGACGGAAAGGATTACAACCCTCTGCTGGCGCGGCAGGGCCAGGACGTAGCGCCACCTCCTAACCCAGGTGATCAGATCTTCAACAAATCCAAGAAACTCATTGGCACAGCAGGTAACGTGCCCTAGCTGGGGGAGGGAGTGTGGGGGGCCAGGCCGGCAGGGCTCTCCAGCCAAGAGTGCCCCCTGGGCCACCCGACCCGGCCCTGCCAGCCTGGAGGAGACTGTTATCACGGAGTTCAGATGACACCGCCTGCTGCCCACTTAGACCAGGGAGAACCACAATAGCGGGTGAGAGGGCTCCAAAAATTGCTGTAAGAGGAGAGCCACCAGCACCAGCCATGGAAGCCACTGGTGGTAGGAGGCCCAGGGTACTTCCTTTCACAGCATGAGCTAACTTGTTTGCCCAAGATGATGGAGCAGCAAGGAAGCATGGCTCCTCTGTCCAGATACATCCAGGCCAAGGTCCTGGTGCCAGCCCTACAGATCCTTCGTGCCCCCTGCCCACTGGATGCCCATGGGCAGGAGTTTGCCAGGCTCGATTATATGCTCCCCTATTCCAAAGGCCCAGAACCCTAAGCCATCAAGAGATGAGTCTCTTGAAATTAGGCTTTGTCTGGGTTCTAGAGGAGAAAGGAAAGAAGCAGTAGAGCCTTTGGGAGACAGCAGGGTTGGGGAGAGAGGGAGAGGAACAGCCCCAGCCTGCATCTGAACCCGTCATAGCAGAGCCATCTCCTGTTTTCGCTGCTGCCCCGCCTGGGCCTGCCCCCACTCACCTGCTTGCTTTGCATTAGAAGCAGCCAGCTCTGTCTAGGGAGCTGAGTAGCTAGAAAGCTAGTGGCCACAGCATGCCGGCTGTGCTGGGGAGGAACTCAGGGTGACTGGTTGGCCACTGCTGCTCAGATACTGGGCTAAGCCCGGCAGAGGGCACCAGAGCCCGTCCTGAGACGGGCTGGGAGGGGCCTGGCCTAGGTTTCTGCTGGCAGTCTCATACCCTGCTAAAGCCCTCTTTGTGTCCTCCAGTCTGAGGCATCCATGGGGAGAGTGGCTTTGGGTTAAGGCTTATGATATGAAAGACCTAGCAAGAGCCAGATTCAAGAACCTGTGTCAGCTACTTTTCCTCAGACTCTAGCTGTCAGTACAAGAGGGCCATGAACCCTTCCTTCCCCACCTCCCCAAATCCCTCTTACCCTCCCACCACCTCTCTTCCCTCCCCAGCATCTCACACCTTCTTTTAGTTCCTTATAGTCTTTGCTCTCCTGGGCTTGCCAAAGAGGGCTGCCTAGCTGCTTTAGTGTCATGTGTGGCTGAGGCTCGAGGCCTAGATGTGGATGCCTCTCCTGAGTGGTTGGGCAGGGGAGGGCAAGAGTGCCTGCCTTTCGCATGGGCCTGCCCTGCAGACGTCACACCAGGCTGCCTCACGCCACGTGGGCTGTGGGCTTATGTGGCCTCATCTGACTCTTCTCCTCTGGGCAGTTCCTCAGAGGACGTCCCCCACAGGCCCCAAAAGTATGCAGACCTCTGGCCGACTGAGCAGTGTAGCCCCACCCTGCATCCTCCGGAAGAATCCCCCCTCAGCCAGAAATGGCGGCCATGAGACTGATGCCCAAATCCTTGAACTCAACCAGCAGGTGAGTGAGGTGGGTGAGGGTAGTTGAGATAGCCCTGCCCCAAAAGCCAGGCTCTTGGGATGCCAGCCAGGACAAGAGGAGGGTGGGAAGGGGAGTCTGAGGCAGGCACCTCTGGCTTCAACACTGTTTTCTCCCCAAGCAGCTATTGGACTTGAAACTGACAGTGGATGGGCTGGAGAAGGAGCGCGACTTCTACTTCAGCAAACTTCGTGACATCGAGCTCATCTGCCAGGAACACGAAAGTGAAAACAGTCCTGTCATCTCGGGCATCATTGGCATCCTTTATGCCACTGAGGTGAGCTCTCCCAACACCTGCTGACATCCCAGGCCTGCTGGACTCTCCCCATGCTGGCCTGGCCCTGGACCAGTGCATGGTAGGGTCAGGAGGGCCTGGAGAACCTTTTACTGAGCAGGAGAGAGAGGCGAAGTCACTAGCCCAAGGTCACAAAGAGCATTAGTTGGGAAAGTAGGACTAGAACTGAGACCCCCTCACTCTTGGTCCGTTGCTCCTGAGCTACCTCTACACTCAGTCTGGCCTGTCGGGCTCACCACTTCTCTCTCCCTTCCCACCCTCCAGGAAGGATTTGCACCCCCAGAGGATGATGAGATTGAGGAACACCAACAAGAAGACCAGGACGAGTACTGAGGGCGGCTGCAGCCCTGGCTGACTGCACAGTGTCCCTGTGCCCCTCCCTACGCCCACCCTACATTATAATCCTTTCCTTCCAGCGGTTGGCCGGGTGCTTTGTGTTAGTGCGGCAGCCAGCGTTGGGAGCCCGGCAGGCAGGGCTGGGGGGATGGGCAGGTGAGCAGGCAGAGGCCCCGCCCTCCTGTGGCACTGGCCCAGTGGGCGGCCCCCTGCCCACTCCTACCCCTATTTATTTCCGTTGTCTCTATGCTGTGTTGGCCAACACTTCCCAGGGTGCTGCTGCCACCCTCCCCACCTCCCACCCCCAGCCAGCCACCTGCTCCTCGACAGCCAGCAGCTGTATATTTGACAAAGTCATTGGTATATTTTTACTTACTGGATTTTCCTTGCACTTTACCTGTTCTTTTCCCAGGGCTGACAGCAGGGCTCAGAGCAGTGTACCTGGCTTGGCTTCCCTTCCCCACTGCTGGGGTCCAGGGCAGGACTCAAGAGATTCTTATTTATTTTGTCTTTTGACTTCCCAGTGGCTGAGGGGAGGGCTGATGTCAGGAGAGGGAAGGGTGACTGAGGAGGGAGGCTGTAGTCCCTGGTGATCAGGCAGAGGAAGGGAAGTGTATGAGGGATAGAAATGACCTCCTGGCACTGGGCTCACCCCCTTGGCCCCCTGCCTCCAGCACCGAAGCCCAGCACTGCCCCAAGGCCCCCAGCCACTCCCTCCTGCAGCTTGGTTCATACCACACAGCGGCCTGGACCCCACTGTACGTCCATCTCCCATTGCCCCACTCCCCAGCCCTGCCCACTTGGGCCAACCAGCCTGCATATGTGTTCACTTTTATTTAAATAAATGTGTAATAAAAGTCCACGTCTCCCTCAGTTGAGCCACAGCCTGCGTCTCAATGCTTTTCACCTCCCGAGGGCTCCCTTCCTACCTGAGGTGATGGCCAGGAGCACTGCATCAATGTCATCCTCTCTCACGCCCAGCTCTGACCTTCTGCCATCTCCCCACACTGGTGCCAGAGCTTGAGGGGAAGGCATGGAGGCCCCAAGCCCCAATCCCTGAGAGGAACAAAGTTGAGGCCGCGGCTGTGAAGACGGGCAGCTGGATAAAGTGGCCGTTGGGCAACAGGGTAGACTGACAAGAGGTGCTCTGTTTCAGTTTCCTTTTGGTCAGCTGCACTGCATGTTGTCCCACACCTCTTGTCAAAGCTCACACACCTCACAACAGTGATTGAGCTGGGGACAAGGTTCATGTAACAGAGAGGGCTGGGTGAGTCAAAAGAGCAAGCAGCTCTGAGTGCTAAAGCCTAGGACAGCAACATCCAAGCTGTCCCTTCTATTGCACAGAGGGGGTCAGGAACCCTTCCACGTCATTCATACAGCCTTACATTCCTGATGTGTGCCCAGGCAAAGGGCCTTAACACCCAATGCCCAGTATGCCCAGGAGGGACCAAGAGCCCTGAAATGAATTTGGTTACCAGGCTCACTCAAAATGTTAAATTTTGCAGTTTAGAATATCAGAACAGAATAGAGCCTTGGCAGTAATCTGAACCAAAAAACAAAACCCATTGCCATCGAGTTGATTCTGACTCATAGTGACCCTATAGGACAGAGTAAAACTGCCCCATAGAGTTCCCAAGGAGCACCTGGTGGATTCGAACTGCTGACCTTTTGGTTAGCAGCCATAGCTCTTAACCACTACACCGCTAGGGTTTCCAATCTGGACCAGCCCCCTCATTTACTGACAAAGGGATAGAGGGTCCATATGTGGCATGATATGCTGAAGATGGTAAAAGCCAGGACTAGAATTCAGACCTCCTGACTCATGGTTCAGTGCTCACTTCATAAGACCACAGAGGTGTGACCTCCAGAATGTTCCTCTAGCTTCATACATGCCCTGATAGACATTTCCTCAACATCCTGAATCTGAGCGGATGCACCTGGGGCTGAGTTTCCTCTGTGGCTCTGCCCCACGGCGCTCCTTCCAGGCTACTGTTTCTCTAGTTTTTAAATTTCTCTAATAACTAATTCTGTTGTTCTAATGATGCTAGCTATAAGCTTTAAGTGAGCAACTCATGTCTGTTCATTCCTCACTCACTTCACCTCCTCCTTTTGACTCCCACCCCCACATACAAAGAGACTTCCAGCCTTATTTTATCCCTGGTTTTCTTCAACAAGTTTCTTGCCTGCTCTTATTTATCTTTCTGATATTTTATTCCTTGCCTAATTTTAAAAGGCTTTTCCTCCATTATTCCAAGTAGATACTATAAAAGGATAAGATGGTGGTTCTGCCCTGCCCAATGTTCATCTTCAGGCCAAGACTTCTGATTGTACAATGGGTGTGGTAGGTAGAATAAATGGGCCCCCAAAGAAGTCCACATCATAATCTCCAGGACCTGTGAATGTGTTACCTTACCTGGCAAAGGGGAATTAAGGTTTCAGGTGGAATTGAGGTTGCCAATCAGTGAACCTTAAATAGGGACAGTAGCCCAGATGGCTTCACTGAAGAATTCTACAAAACATTTACAGAAGAGCTTGTACCAGGACTACTGAAGCTATTTCAGAGCATAGAAAAGGAAGCAACACTTTCAAATTCATTCTATGAAGCCAGCATAA
>NW_004443988.1:7195496-7237231 GCF_000243295.1 Trichechus manatus latirostris
CCACATCTTTCTCCCACGGCGTGGCTGGTGGGTTCAAACTGCGGACCTTTCGGTTAGCAGCAAAGCACTTAATCACCGCACCACCAACCAAACCTATTGCTATCAAGTCACTTCCAACTCATAGTGTAGAACTGCCCCATATGGTTTCCAGGGAGTGGCTGGTGGATTCAAACTGCTGACCTTTTGGTTAGCAGCCAAGTTCTTAACCACTGCACCAACAGGGGTACACAAAAGTGGAAGAGGGAGGCAGAAGAGTAGGTTGGACTGATGCCATGTGAAAAGGACTCAATCCACCATTGCTGGCTTTGAAGAAGGAAGGAGGCCAAAAGCCAAGGAATGCTTGTAGCCTCTAGAAGCTGGAAAAGGCAAGGAAATGGATTCTGTTCTAGACATCCAGAAAGGAACACAGCCCTGCCAATACCTTGTTTTTAGCGCAGTAAGACCCACGTCAGACTTCTAACCTACAGAATGTAAGATAATAAATTTGTGTTGTTTTAAGTCACTGGTTTGTGGTGATTTGTTACAGCGGCCATAGAAAACTAGTCCAGTAGATAAAACTGCGCTTCAGTGAGCTCACCCCTTCTTGCACCCAACTAGACATCCACCTGTCCTCCTTGACCCAACATCTGTCAATTCTTCCCTCAAACCCCATGTGGGTAACTGCCCAGGCCCACCTCTGTGGTCGGTACCTAAGGCTGCTCTTTCAACACCCAGAGCTCAGCCATTCCCCCTCCTCTCCTCCCTCCCTTCCTAGTAATTCATATGAATGTATCTTTCCTCTGGAACACTTAGATGGTGAGTTATAATTTTCTGTTTACACCTTCGTCTCACACACAGGCATCAGTTCCTCAGGAGCAAGAGGTGTGTCACCCAACTCACCTAGCCCAGTACCTGACACAGAGAAGGTACTTAGGAAATGTTGCTGGATACGTAAATGAATGACTTTCATCCCCTAGATGCCAAGTCACAACAGATAACCTGCCAGACTATTCCAATGAAAGATAGAAAAGAAAGCCTCACCCACCTTCTTTGTGTCTCCATCATGGGGCAGCCCACTATTTTGCTCGATGGAGAGCCAGTTCTGTTTTTCTTCTGAAAACAGGCTCTCTTCAGTGACCATACGTGTGACACAGAAGCGGTAGAGCACGGAAGGGATATTGCTGTTGGTCTCTGAGTAAAGCTAAACCAATGAACTGAAAAATTAATTGATTAATGATCAGCTCAAATACAGACCTTGGCAGAAGCTGTCTCATAGCTACCTGAGGCAAAGTCAGCCATGGACAGGCCTGAAGGGGCTGGAGGACAGGCAGAAGGAGGCAGCAAGACCTGGTCATCTCCTGCCTCCTGCCTTTACCCGTCCCCAACCCATCCTCCACAAAGCCCCATTTACGTTTCCAAAACAGTGTATTGTGCCATTTCCCACTGGCTTCCCAGGGTCTGGAGGGTAAGGTCCAAACTCCTTGGCTTGTCAGGTAAGGCTTTCCACATATGGTCTCAGATCCCTTTCCAATCTCATCTCCTCCTAACTCCCATTAAGCACTGTCACACTGAACTACTTCCAGTTTCCCAGACTTGCCTTGCCGTTTCCCAACTCTAGGCCTTTGCTTAAATCAGTAGGCCTATACCCTGGAGTGTTCTCTCCACCCACTCTGATCCCCAACTGCTGAAAATTCTCTCATCCCTCAGGATCCATCTCAAAGGCCATCTCCTTCAGGAAAGCTTCTCTGATTTCCTTCCTAAGGAATTCATGATTCCCTCAGCTGTTCATCCTATAGGAATTTGGACTGTATTACTGTTCTTACCATAAGAACCGGTCCGTCTTGTGCGTCAGTGTGGCAGGTACGCATCTCATCCTCAAATGTAGGTGTACAAGAAATAGCACATGTCCTTATTTGTGATAAATCACTTTCATCTTCCCTCATCTTCCCCTGCTGGGATGCTCAAAAGTTCTGGAGCCTCACATACTAAAAGCATGAGGGGAGGCCCTTCAGGGATAAGGGATGTCTGAGCAGCAACCTGTCTACATGGTTCCTCAGGTCTGAGGCTCTCTACCACTTCCTTGCCACATCTGCAATTTGGGATTGACTTTTGCGTGGGGGTAGGAGCCAGAGCCGTTTCTTCCCCGTTGTCTGGAACGGGAAACCCAGCCCTAGTTGTTCCAGACACCCAAATGTTTCTCTGCTTCTTAACAGAGGGACTCTGCATGCCCCACCTCCTGCCCTCCAAACACTCTGCCTCTTCCCTCAGTCTCATTCTCTCCCTTTTTCTTTCACGATGGATTTTCATAGCCCACTAAACCCAAAGTCTTCTCACTAGCAACCTAAAAACCAGCATGTTCCTAGAATGAAGGAAACATTTGATCTTCAAGCTCTCCCTGGGGTGAGAAATATTTCCATTCCATCCTTCTGGCAGTACTGGAAAGCAGAGAAAAAAAGAAAAAAAAAAAAACAGTTAAATTTCCCTGTTAGAACAGTCTGAACATTTGTCAGCTCCAAGGGTGAGTTGCTTGCGTCTGTCTCCCCAACTGGGTCACAGAGAGGGAGAGGGCAAAGAGGCCGTCTCCCCCTGTGTCCCTGTGTCTGTGTCCACCAAGACACCCAATGCGGTGGTCTTCACACAGTAGGTACCCAATAAATAAAAGTTTTCTGAATTTAATTGCCTCTCATGCCAATATCTTTGCCTGGGCAGAGGCCGGACGCTTGCTACCAAGGAGCCGCTGACACCCCACCAAGCTCCTGGCCAGGGACAACCCGGCAAAAGCGAAAGACTACAAGTCCCAGGCTGCCTTGCGGTTGGCGTCACGCGCAGCAAGGACCTGCGAGGAGACGTGGCAGAGCGTGGCGTGTCCGCGCCAGACCGGAAAGCCGAGGGAAGAGGCGGTGGCAGGAAGGGTTGGAGCCATGGCTGCCAGGACGTTGGGTGGGGGTCGCTGGGAGGTAGTGAAGAAGGGGCGACGGCCTGCGGCCGGCGGCAATAATAAAGGCGGCGGCAGAGGGGATCGCCGGGCACTCGGGGAGGCGAACGGAGTGTGGAAATTCGACCTGACCCGTGAGTACCCGCCCCGCCGCCAGTGCCACCGCAGCGACCCTGCCGCGGGCAGCCGGCGCGCCGCCGCCGGACCCCAGGCCTCCCCTCCAGTGTGGTGCGAGCAGCTGCTGGAGCCCAGAGGGTCAAAACACCCCCGGCTTATTCGCGGAGCGCGCCCTCGTGGTGACTAGCATCTCCCGGTTCACCAAATGCTATTTTTGCGTTGTCTCTTTTGAGCCTCACGAGAGGTAGCGCAAGAAGAGGTTGCTGCCCTCACCTCACAGACGAGTAAACTGAGGCCCAATTAAATTAGTTGCCTTGCCTAGGATTACATGTCAGAGGGGGCGCAGATTCGGGTCTTCAGACACTCAGTGCACTGCACACAAATCCTACCAGCTGTTCTGGGGTCTTCTAGCGTGGCCTCTCCCGGCCGGTGTCTGAGAGCTGGGAAGAGGCATCCTGGTTCATTATACAGGTGCCCCCTCATAAAGTAGCCAGCCGGTGAGGAGCAAGGAGGGGCAGGAGGCCCACAGTGAGAGAAATGACCCGCCCCCACTCAACACCCACCAAGTATTCTGTATGGCACCTGTTTTCTCAGTCTCCCAGAGGAGTGAGAAAGCTTGCCACTTGTTTTATTATAGAGTTGTCACATCTGAACTCACAGGAATTAGGGTAGAACCAGGATGGAAAAATCCTGACCTCCCTGGCTAGTAGCCACTCACTAAAGAAGTCAGTCCTCTGTATCTGACCCTGCTGCTAGTTCTCACATACTCTAATAGGTCTAATGGAGAAATACGCCATCTCTGTGAAAGAGCCCGTGAACTCAGGAGCTGTGATGACTGGAAGAACCCACCAGCAGTAGAGCAGGAAGGGGCCTTGAGGCAGGCTCCTCCCTGGAAGAGAGAAGGGTCCCCTGTTTCTGTGAGGTGTTTTAGACCTAAACTTGGCCCCCTTTTCTGCCTGTCTTTACCTTAGCTGCAATCCAGACGACAAGTACCCTTTATGAGTTGGGCTTTGAGAAAATCATGAAGCAGCAGAACAAGGAGCAGGTTCCACCCCCTGCTGTGGAACCTAAGAAACCAGGGAACAAGAAGCAACCTAAGAAGGTGTCAACCACCACTAACCAAAACCAGAAGCAGGGCCGCTTCCGCAGCTTGGAGGCAGCACTGAAAGCTGTGAGTGTGCCTAGACTTCAGGCGGGAAAGATGGGGCCTTCAGGTGTAGAGAAGATGAAAGAAGGGGAAGAGGGACACTAGGTGAGAGGAGGAGCTCAGGAAATGATGGAAATCCCAAGGGAATAGAATGCTTACACTTAGAACAGAAAGAAGTTTATAGGAAAACAGTGGTGAGAGGGAAGCCTTGAAGGCCCAGGAACACCAGGGAGGGGATAGAGAAACCAGTTGTTCCCTGCCCCATGGAAGCAGTGATCTTTCATTTCCATCCTGTCCTCTCTTTCTCCCCCTTGAACGTGTGAAGGGCCTTGACAGCAGCAATCCCAGCAGTCCTATACAATGCTTTTTAAAGAGCTGGATCAGCAAAATTGTGGCATTCACACGCTTATGTTTAAAAGCAGAAAGCCCGTTGTTCTTCCTACCACCACCTAGTTCGATAATTTTCCCACCCCTACTCCCTTTCCCTGGCCCTTATAACTCACGACAAGGGGACTGTGTCCGTGGCAGCTGGACGTGGCAGCTCTGCAGAAGGAGCTGGACAAGAGCCAGAGCATGTTCTCTGGGAACCCATCCGTGTGGTTGAAGGACCTGGCCAGCTATCTCAACTACAAGCTACAAGCTCCTCTAAGTGAGCCCACGTTAAG
This sequence comes from Trichechus manatus latirostris, assembly GCF_000243295.1. NCBI lineage: Eukaryota > Metazoa > Chordata > Mammalia > Sirenia > Trichechidae > Trichechus > Trichechus manatus. The sequence continues at coordinate 7,200,340 of NW_004443988.1, forward strand.
CCAGCACACTCACGGTTAGTCTTTCCAACTCCCTCAAGCTCATAAAAGTTCAAGAAAATTCTGAAAGGGCCGTGTATAAGCACATTAGTTCGTAACAGAGCCCAGTGCCCCCCACCCTCCTGTTGTATGTACCCAGAGGATGATTTGAGCTATTCTCAAATCATCGTGGCTTTGAAGGTCCATGGCCTCGTTGGGATAGGGAGGAATCCAGCCTCAGAGCAGAGACCTCTGTTTCCACTCAGAGGATGCACCGTAGCTCTCAGAGCTGCCTGGGGCTTCTGGTCTTGGCGCTCACGTGGAGCCTTTCGGCCACAGATTATCCATACAGCCTGGTGAGCCGGGAGCTACGCGGGATCATCCGGGGGCTTCTGGCGAAGGCTGCAGGGTCTCTGGAGCTCTTTTTTGACCACTGTCTGTTCACCATGCTGCAAGAGCTGGATAAGACACCAGGTAAGGGGCCAGGGAGGGATAACCCCGCCCTGTCTTAGGAGCCCATTCCCTTTCTCCTGCTTCCAGAGTGGTTGAGTGATTCTGTTTCCAGCAGAGAAATATACTAATTTAGGGCTCATTGGGCCTGGATTCTGGCCTCACAACTGCCAAAAGGGAAGTTTCCACTTTGGGATGCTGAGTAGTGTGCGTATGGCTGAGAGCATGTATCTCTCCAGGGGAGTCACTACATGGTTACCGCATCTGTATCCAGGCCATACTGCAAGAAAAGCCCAAGATTGCCACCACAAACCTGGGAAAGGTGAGCTCAAGGTGGTGATGGGGAAACCAGGATGCTAGGACTGGGAAGGCTGGGCAGATTCCACACTGCTAGACTCAGTTATGGAATAGTAGAAGACCTGGAAAGACCAGTAATAATAGGACTTATTGTGTGTCTGCTTTATATACGTATATGAGACAGGTACCACTACTATTCCCGTTTTACAGATGGGAAGACTGAGCCACAGAGGGGTTCAGTAACTTCCCTACCTTTGGTCAACAAGTAAGCAGCAGCATGGATGAAGGCCACAGGCCAGTGGTCTGAATCCCTACACCACTCTACTGCAGTGCTCCACTATCCCTTGGCCAGCCCCTTCTCTCCCAGTTGACATCTCTCTTCCCAGCTGGCTGTGGAGGTGCTCCTGGTGCTTTGCTTTATCACAGCCTGCCTCCCCCACTGGTCCCACAGTTCCTGGAGCTGTTAAGGTCCCACCAGAGCCGACCAGCAAAGTGTCTGACCATCATGTGGGCCATAGGTCAAGCGGGTTTTGCCAGCCTCACCGAGGGACTGAAAGGTAACAAGGAAGTGGGGAGGAAAGGGATGGTCTTGGAGCCAGGAATCTCCTCTTGGTTTCCCCAGTGGGCCCAAGCCTAAGGCTGCCTCCCTGACATCTGTCTGCAGTGTGGCTGGGAATCATGATGCCTGTGCTGGGCATCAAGTCGCTGTCTCCCTTCGCCATCGCATACCTGGATCGGCTGCTCCTGTAAGTAACGGGGCAGCAGGCGGAGGGCCATGGTGTCTACCGGTGGCTGTTTCCACGAAATGGGATGCTGTGGTCCTGGTCTCCATAGATGTGGGGTGAAATCAGGACCAGGTCCTCCCAACTCACAATGTGACTGTGAGGAAGGAAAGGGAGGGTGTCACTTATCTAGTGCTGCTATAACAGAAATACCACAAGTGGGTGGCTTTAACAAACAAATTTATTTTCTCACGGTTTAGGAGGCAAGAAGTTCAAATTCAGAGTGCGGCTCTAGGGGAAGGCTTTCTCAGCTCTGGAGGAAGGTCCTTGTCTCTTCAGCTTCTGCTTCCTGGTTCCTTGGAGATCTCCCTGTGTCTTGGCGTCTATCTTACCCCATGTGTCTTGCTTTAATTTCCTTTACGTCTCAGAAGAGATTGACTCAAGACACACCCTACACTAATGGTGTCTCATTAACATAACAGAGACAGCCCATTCCCAAATGGGATTATAACCACAGGAATAAAAAAAAACCAAGGCCCTTGGTGAATTGTGACTCTATAGGACAGAGTAGAACTGCCCCATGGGGTCTCCAAGGAGAGACTGGTGGATTCGAACTGCCAACCTTTTGGTTAGCAGCCAAGCTCTTAACCACCACACTACCAGGGCCCCAACCACAGGCATGGAGGTTAGGAATTTACAACACATTTTGGGGGGGACACAATTCAGTCCATAACGGAGCCATTGATGGGTAGGGAGATGGGCTGGAGTGAAAATAATGCTTTTTTTCCTGGATGTTGGTCTTTGCTGGGGTCATGGCCAAAACATCTGGCCTGGGTGTTGGTTTCCAACAAACCTGTCCTGTCCTTCCCCCACAGGATGCACCCCAACCTCACCAAGGGCTTTGGCATGATTGGCCCCAAGGACTTCTTCCCACTTCTGGACTTTGCCTATATGCCTAACAACTCCCTGACGCCCAGGTAGGGCAGACTGGACACAACTGCAGTGACAGCACCAAGCAGAGGGGCAGGGCAAGGCACATGCCTGCATCCCTTCTCCCACAGCCACCTGAGATCTCAGATGCTTAACTTCATCAGTGAACTCCCTGAAATTATAAGGCCATTTGAGTGTGATTGGCATTTGGGCATTTTTCTTGGGGAGGCTCTGTGGCTTTCGACAGATTTTGCAGGGAGTCTCTGAGTCTAAATAGGCTGAGAGTCATTACAAGGCCCTTGGCGACTCTCCCCTTGGGCAGGGGCATGAACTCTGAGGCAGGCAAAGGGAAACATGGCACAGCCCCACTTAACAGCCTGTGCCTGGCTCTCTCTCCCCACCACCCCAGCCTGCAGGAGCATCTGTGTCAGCTCTACCCCCGACTGAAGGTGCTGGCATTTGGAGCGAAGCCAGAAGCCACCCTACATACCTATTTCCCCTCCTTCCTGTCCAGAGCCACCCCTAGCTGTACCCCTGAGATGAGAAAAGAGGTGAGGAAATGGTCCGAGGCTCCTTCCTTCCCGGGGTCAGCTGCAGAGGTCCCTGTGTGCTGCCTTCACGGGAACCCTTAGCTCCTCCTGGCAGCCTGGCCCCACTCACTCGTGCTCCACCCTGAGAAAAATGCGCCTGAAGGGGCACCACCTTCAGGCCTGGGGGTCTCTGATGCCCTGGCCCTTAGAAATGGGCAATGTTTGAGCTCAGTCTCTAGCTCAGGAGCTCCAGCCTCTCAGAGAGCCTTCTAGGACAGCTGTTGGCATTATTTCTCCACCCTTTAGAGTGGATGCATTACCTGGGGGGGAGGGGTTGCCTCAGCACTCCCCCTCCACCAGCCCCTGCCCCCATTGGGCTCTCCCTTCTGTCCCCTGTGCAGCTCCTGAGCAGCCTGACTGAGTGCCTAACTGTGGACCCCCTCAGCGCCAGCGTCTGGAGGCAGCTGTACCCCAAGCACCTTTTACACTCCAGGCAGGTGGGGTGGGGGTGGCCCGCCTCTGCTCCACACAGACACCTAGGTTCATGCTTCTCAGCCTGAGCCTGACCTGTCCCTGCCCAGAAGCAGAAAGGGGCCATTTGTCACTGTTCCTCAGGCTCTCAGGATGAGTTGGAACATGGCTGAGGTGAACTCTAGCCAGCTGCTGCTTTGTTGGATGGGGGTGGGTGGTCTTTAGTCTAAAAGAGCCAGGGCTTAATTAGGACAGAGGACAGGGGAGGCCCAGAGAGCCACCTGACTGGCAGGGCTGTGCTTTCCCCACAGCCTGCTGCTGGACCACTTGCTCAAGTCCCAGGAGCGGATTCCCAAGAAGGTGAGGGGCTGGGAGGACATGGCAGCTGAGCCTTGTCTGGGTTCTGGCTTTGAACCACTCAGCCACTGTCCAAGCTTCCGAGCTTCCCTGAGAAGGGTGCCCTGTTATAGTGCACTCGATGTGGAAAATGATGTGGATGGAGGCTCAGGATCTCACAAGGACCAGATACTATGTTCTCAGCCCAGACATTTCTCATCCTGTAGGTGTGGAAGTCTTTGCAGGAAACCATTCAGTCCTTCAGGCTTACCAACCAGGACCTGCTAAGGAAGAGCACCAGCAACAACCAGGATGTCATCACCTGTGAAGCTGCCTGCAAGGTGCGGGCACCCCTCCCAGCCCTCACACCACTGGGCATACCCTGGGTTGGGCCTGTGTCACACTCCTGCCCTACCTGTCCCTGAAGCCTCCTGCTACTTTGGAAGCACTTGACCTTCTTCCTGAAAGGCCTAGCTTAAGGCCTGCCTTCAGGGGCCAGGACCAGCCCCTTTCCCTCTGACCACCGTTGCCCACCCTGTCTTCTCCCAGGCTTTGCTGCAGCAGGCTTGGGGCCCTCGGCTGCCCTGGACACGGCTGCTCCTGTTGGTACTGGTGTTTGCTGTAGGTTTCCTGTGCCATGACTTCCGGTCACACAGCTCTTTCCAGGGTAAGCAGGATTGGCAAGCGAGGAAGATAGCATGGGGTGGAGTGGGGTGGGGCACAGAGTTCGGTGTAACTAGTAGCACCCCACACACACCCACACACCTGTGCCCCGATGGGGTGTCAGTACTACTGACTAAACTCTTTTCAGACGGATTTTTCTGTTGTGACATTGAGCTATGACATGACCCCTTAAGAGTGGACTGGTAATTTACAGTGTAGACGTGCTTACGTATTCACAGGCTTATTTGAGTAGGTGTTATCTTCTTTTAACTCCTGAGGAAACTGAGGCTCAGAGAGCAGTGAGCTTAAGATTAGAGCTGGTTAGTGGAAGGGCAGACCCTCAAACCCCAGGCTTCCTGAGGCCTAAGCCCAGGACTCCACTGGGCTGCTCTCCTCCTGCTCACTTGGCCCAGCAGGAAAGGTGAGCGCAGTTCTGCACATACTCTGTGCCCTGTGAGCATGCCGAGACCTTTCCACTCCCCCCCGCCTGCTCGGCCCCACTCACATCTCCACTCACTAGAGGCCCCTTTACTCAGCCTCCCTTTCTGGCCGGTTGCTTCAATCATCTGGCTTCTTGCCTGCTGGCCAACAAGCATGTGCCAAGCTGTACTCCTACAGCCTGCAAGGCTACAGGTGAGCTCCTCCCAGGGGCGGGGGGTGAGGAGGTGAGAGAGAAGGCCGGGGCCCACGGGTGGTGACGTGGCTGGCGGAGGCATTGATGGAGTCAGTGGGAGTGGGTGGCGTTCCTTTCCCATTCCCTCCCTTTCCCCAACTATTGTTTGGGAGCCAAGCTGCCCTGAGGAAACACAGAGCCCCATCTCCTCCGTCTCTCCTGCAGCTGGCTAGAGGAAACATTGCTGACCTGGAGCTCCCACCTGTTTACCATGGCAAGGCCCAGCTTGCAGCTGGCCTGGACGCACACCAACGCCACAGTCAGCTTTCTTTCTGCCCACTGTGCCTCCCACCTTGCCTGGTTTGGTAATGGCCTCACCAGCCTCGCCCAGAGGGTAAGCCAGAGACAGGAGGTCACAGAAGGCCCGGTCTTCCCAGGGGCAGAGCTGTAGGGAATATGCAGCCCACGTGGACTGGCCCTTAGTGCCAGGGTGCGTTCCCCTGTGTGCTCTAACCCGCTCCATCCTCCATGGCCCAGATACAGACCCAGCTCCCAGATGCTTTGAGCCAGCTGCTCCATTCTCTGACGGAGCTGTTGCTGCTTCTCTACCAGAATGTGCTGCTGCCTCTGTGGCACCTGCTGCTTGAGGGCCTGGCCCGGGCCCAGGAGCACTGCCACAAGGCGTGCAGGTGAGTCCCCCCCCAGGGCTCCTGGCAGGACCCCTGGTGGCCACACTCCCTTTCCCCAGGAACAGGGCTCCTCTGTTCAGGCTCTACTCTGCCCCATTGTCCCCTTGAGCCCTCTGGGATGAGGTTTGTGGCTCTGAGCTGCAGTCCTGTGACTTAAGAGAGCTGCACACTTCCTCAACCCCTAAAACTGTGCTTTCCTCAGAGGTGAGGTGACCTGGGACTGCATGAAGACACAGCTCAGTGAGGCTGCCCAGTGGACCTGGACCTACCTACAGGACATCACAGTGGCTTTCTTGGACTGGGCACTTGCCATGATATCGCAGCAATAGGCCCAGCCTCCCTGGCCACTTGCTTCCGTCTTGGGCAGACCATCTGAGACTGCTGGGTGTAGGAGGACTGCCATGTAAATGACACTTCTGCATGGGGGTGTTTTTCACTTGGTGCCTGAGTGGCCAGTTGCCTCTGCCCCAGTTCTTCCATCTCTGATGGGAACTGAGCCAGGGGTGTCTCAGCTCCTACCTAGGATTTCACTGAACACTTCTGTGGCCCTGTTACACACAGCTCCCAGCCTCTGTCCTTGGGCTGGCAGCCTCTCGTCTCCTCCTCTCTGCTTCTCTCCATCTCATTCCTAAAGCCCCAAATTGCTCACCTCCGTGAAGATGGGACTGCCAGAGAGTGGCTTCTGCATCCTTCTGACGAATGGTTCCTGCCCCCAGACTTCAGCAGTCTGTGATTCATCTTGGTTACAACTTTAGCCACAGAGAAAAAAGGAAAGGGACTTCCAGAAGAATATAGGACCACCGAGGGCAATAGCAGTTTCACCTCTATATGCAGTGTGGGTGTGGCTGTCAGTGGACACGCGGGGCTGGGTGGAAATGCCTTTCAACGTCAAAATGCCCAACCTCTGCCCTTCCAGGCCTCTCGCTGTCCCATTCCATCATGGTTCTACTTCCTCAACTTACCATTTCCTTTCAGTGCTGGGGGCTCTGCCTCAGGGCTCAGCTTCTCTCCACTGCCCCACCACCTGCCAGGAAAGCAGGGTAGTTGTATGCCCCAGGCCAGGGAACCTTCCTTCCAGCAGCCTGTTGAGACAGTTTAATCTATGGCTCTTGGGTATGCTTACTAGGTGGAATAAAGGACACAGATTTGATTTTTAGATTTCCTCTCTGCGTCCTCGTATAGTTGATTCCCGTAGCTGTGGGACAGGACAACAGAATGTTGGCCCCCTAGGTGTTCTTTGGCCCCGTGCCCTGCTGGGAGTTGTAGCCACTAGCTGTAATTGAGCTTCTGCAGGGAAAGCCAAAATCCGTCATTCTAAAGTTTGACCTGTAGGGGTTCCTTTTGTTGCCCTAATCGTGTCTCACTTGTCCTTGAGAGTCATGCCCCAACATTTGCCTTGATAGCTTGAGGATTTTATGCTGGGAAAAGCAGGAGGGAGTCTCCTAGGGGAGATTCTTGGCCAGTGATCAAGGGGGAGTCCCATTCCTTGCCAGACCCAGAGTTTCTTAATTGGTTCATTTCATAAGGAAGTGAGTGAAAGATTGAGAACTCTGAGAGACAGACATGAATCAGAAGGGTTTATCACCAAAACCTTGTAATTTTTGGCTTGAGACTGGTTTTTCAAACTTCACCTCATTTCTTTGAATGTTTCAAAATCAGCAATACCAGAGGCACTGTCCACCTTTGCTCCCACAGGCTGGCTTGTTTCCGTCATACATACACCCAGGATGATTGCAGGATTGATGTCCAGTTGCCACTTTTCCTTTCCCGTGGGCCACAGACACTTCCTCCTCACCTTCCCCAGGGTGAGATTACAAAGTAGCAAGCACAGAGAAATCTTGACAGGAAGTGAGGTCATGAAGCTCACAGCATCTCACTTTTTTCCTTCCCTTGTTCAGTCATAAATGTGTTCCCTCTTGGGAACTGAACGGCCCATGTAGGGCAGAACCCTGCCTTCACAGTGACAGCTAACCCAGGCCGTTTTTCCCAGAAAAGAAACCCCACCTAGCAAAGGGCCAAGGTCTAGAATTGCGAGGCAGGATTGTCCAGGGGTGTCAGCATATTCCATTTCCTCAGTTCTTTATCAGGAACAAATGGCTTCAGTCCTCAATCGTGAATCCTTGTAACTGGCCTGTATTCACAGCAAGTTGAAGGAAGGGTGCTGGTGTGAGCCTGAGTGGGAACAGCACAGGGCAGGTAAAGTGATGACATCCAGTCCTACAATGATAAGTCTAAGGCTGCTGATTCTGTAGCTCAAAAAACACTGTTTACAAGTGTTACATTGGTTTCTAATGTGTGTACTGTATTTCCCTTGTTGGGGTCATTTGATTGCTAACATGAATAGCCCTCGGGTGCAACATTTCTCTTCAGGGATTTAGGTTAAATGGGTCTCCACAGCCTCTCACAGGGACACTGACAGTAACTTTAATTGACTTAATTTAGTAGACACAATCGTTTGACTCTATTTGGAATTATCCAGAATTTTTCCTGTCAGAGGAGTAGTCCAGCACTACACGGCTGTCCGTGAAAGTAAACCCAGCCATCCAGACGGTTCGGTTTTGCAGAACTGTCAACAAGCAGGAGCTGAAGTTGAGCCCATAAACTGAACTGGTTTGGACTGTGCTGACAGGCAGGGCAGTCACACTATTGTTGGAAGAACAGAAGTAAACTGACACCTCGGGCACATCTGCACATTGTAACTTTATTTTTCACACACAGCTGGAGGTCAACAGGCAACATGCCATAAAACTGAGGGGTAGTTTGAGTACGGTTATTTCTTACTAACTTTAGTTTTAACCAGTTCTTACATGGACTTGCGAATTATACCACATGATTCGTTTTGAAACACTTCTTTCCTTTTTTCTAAGACTTAAACTAAGTTTTCATATTTCTCTGATAAACTAAGTTTTCATATTCCTCTGATTAATTGTACCCAATCCACAGCTTCAGTTTTAGAGCGGAGTAGCTGAATGGGCAGTCTGACTTAATACTGATAGATGTAGATAATGTTGCTGGGTCATGCCTGTGGCAGTGCCAGTCCATTCTCAAAACGCTTCCACCTCAAGGGTGGAGTGTTTCCCACGCAGACAGGCATACCTGCCCAGCCCTATTCCAGATTAACCCAGTTGCCAATTACGCAGAAATTTTAATGGTTGGGTAATGCCTGAGCAATTTTAGTATGCCTTATCTCTCCTAAGGGCCGTTGAATTTAAATAGGTACTTAAAATTATCCTTTATACCAATTGAGATATTTCAGTAAACGGATGCAGGGCTGGAAGTGCTCACTCGTCTATGCCAAGAAATTTGGAAGACAGCTACTTGGCCAACCAACTGGAAGAGATCCATATTTGTGCCCATTCCAAAGAAAGGCCAGCCGATAGAATATGGAAATTGTTGAACAATATCATTAATATCACACGCAAGTAAAATTATGCTGAAGAAAATTCAAAAACGGAGCAGTACATTGACAGGGAACTGCCAGAAATTCAAGCCGGATTCAGAAGAGGACATGGAACAAGGGATATCACTGCTGATGTCAGACGGATCTTGGCTGAAGGCAGAGAATACCAGGAAGATGTTTATCTTGTGTTTTATTGACTATGAAAAGGCATTCAACTGTGTGGATCATAACAAATTACGCATAACATTGCGAAGAATGGGAATTCCAGAACACTTAATTGTGCTCCTGAGGAACCTGTGCTTGGACCAAGAGGCAGTCATTTGAAAAGAACAAGGGGATACAGCGTGGTTTAAAATCAAGAAAGGTGTGTGTCAGGGTTGTATCCTTTCACCATACTTAATCTGTATGCTAAGCAAATAGTTCGAGAAGCTGGACTATATGAAGAAGAACAGGGCGTCAGGATTGGAGGAAGACTCATTAACAACCTTCGATATGCAGATGACAAAACCTTGCTTGCTGACAGTGAAGAGGACTTGAAGCACTGATTAAGATCAAAGACTATACAGCCCTTCAGCATGGATTACACCTCAACATAAAGAGAACAAAAATCCTCACAACTGTACCAATAAGCAACATGATAAACAGAGAAAATATTGAAGCTGTCAAGGATTTCACTTGCTTGGATTCACAATCAATGCCCTTGGAAGCAGCAGTCAAGAAATCAAAGAACATATTGCATTGGACATATCTGCTGCAAAAGACCTCTTTAGAGTGTTAAAAAGCAAAGATGTCACTTTCAAGACTAAGGTGCGTCTGACTTAAGCCATGGTATTTTCAGTTGTCTCACATGCACGCGAAAGCTGAACAGTGACTAGGAAGACTGAAGAAGAATTGATGCCTTTGAATTATGGTGTTGGCGAAGAATATTTAATATACTGTGGACTGCCAGAAGAACGAACGAATCTGTTTGGGAAGAAGTACAGCCAGAATGCTCCTTAGAATCAAGAATGTATTCTGGACATGTTATCAGGATGCTTGGCAAAGTAGAGGGTCATTGAAAAAGAGGAAGACCCTCAACGAGATGGATTGACACAGTGGCTGCAACAATGGGCTCAAACATGGCAATCATTGTAAGAATGATGCAGGATTTGGCAGTGTTTCGTTCTGTTGTGCACAGGGTTGCTATGAGTCGGAACTGATTTGACAGCACCTAACAACAACAAGAACAAATGTGCTGTTGGATTTGGATTGCTAGTATTTTGTTGAGGATTTTCGCATCTATATTCATAGGGATTTTGGTCTATAATTTTCTTTTCTTGAAGTATCTTTGGATTTGGTCTCAGGGTAATACTGACCTCATAGAATAAGTTAGGAAATGTTCCCTCCTATTTTGTGGAAGAGTTTTAGAAGGTGTTAATGGATTGAATTGTGTCACCCAAAACTGTATCAATTTGGCTAGGCCATGATTCCCAGTATTGTATGATTGGCCACCATTTTGTCATCTGATGTGATTTTCCGATGTGTTGTAAATTCTGTCTCTGTGATGTTGATGAGATGGGATTATCAGCAGTTATGCTAATGAGGCAGGACTCAATCTACTAGATTGGATTGTGTCTTAAGCCAATCTCTTTTGAGATATAAAAGAGAGAAGCGAGCAGAGAGACATGGGGACCTCATACCACCAAGAAAGTAATGCCAGGAGAAGAGCACATCCTTTGGACCCAGGGTCCCTGCACTGAGAAGCTCCTCATTCAGGGGAAGACTGCTGACAAGGACCGACGGAGACAGAAAATCTTCCCCACTCCAAAAGAAATATTTGATTTTTCTAATGTATACGGACAGAAATCTGGGGAGTATGTTTGGGAATGGCTATTAAGAATGTGGGATATTGATGCAAGGAACACAAAGTTGGATCAATCTGAATGTATTGATATGAATCCAGACATTCTTTATTCACTGTTTCAACTCAAGGGGTTAGAAAAGGACCTAACAGTTTATTTGGTTGGTTGACTGAAACATGGACAAAGAAGTGGCCTACATTAAACAAAGTTGAAATGCCAGAACTACTTTGGTATATTGTAGAGAAAGTATCCAAAGGCTTAGGAAAATTGGAATGTTAAAGTGAATTTATCATGTCAGACCTACCCACTCACCCAGGGAGTGCCTAGAGGACACATCTTTCACCACACCTGTGAGAAATAAATTTGTGAGGGAAATCCCAGTATCCTTGAAAACTGCTTTGATTGCTCTTCTGTGTAGATCAGATATTACAGAGGGAACTGCACTCACCAAATTGGGGAACCTAACTACAGTGAGGGTGATTGGATCACAGGGTGGCAGGGGCCAAGTAGTGGCAATCACTGAAGACAAGGTGAGTGTGGTTACCTTAATGGACAGCAAAGTCAAAGCAGTAATCAGAATAGTCTGACTGACATGGACTCACGGTGTTGGCTAATTAGCCATGGTGTCCTTAGGAGTGAAATAGATGTGAAGCCTACTAAATATTTACTTGCTGTCTATAAGTGGAAAAGTTCTAGGTCAAGTGAATGGCAGTCTAACATGAATTGTTAAAATAGAGTCACAGCCCCTCAATCAATTCCCAGACTTGAGCCAGTTTACAGACCCACAACTCCTTAAATGAAGGAGAGGCTGGGTCCCCTTAAAGAAGGACTCCACCACACTGCTAAAAGTTTATACTGTTAATTTTTCTTCCAGCCTTACCCAATGGGATCTATGGCCTTTTATGAGCGTGATTGTTAATTGGGGGAAAAGGAATAATCAGATTTTTCGGGGATTACTGGACGTTAGCTCTGAATTGACACTAATTGCAGGAGATCCAAAATGCCACTGTGGTCTGCCAGTCAGAGTAGGGGTGTATGGAGGTCAGGTTATTAATGGAGTCTTAGCTCAGGTCCACATCACAGTGGGTCCAGTGGGTCCCTGAACCCATCCTGTAGTTATTTCCCCAGTTCCAGAATGCATGATTGGAATAGACATACTCAGCAACTGGCAGAGTCACCACACTGGATCCCTGACATGTGGACTAAGGGGCTATTGTGGTAGGAAAAGCCAAGTGAAAGCCATCAGAACTGCCCCTACTAGGAAAACAGTAAACCAAAAGCAATACTTCATTCCTGGAGGGTTTGCAGAAATTAGTGCCACCATCAAGGACTTGAAAGATGCAGGTGTGGTGATTCCCACCACATCCCCATTCAACCCGCTTATTTGGCCTGTGCAGAAAACAGATGGATCTTGGAGAATGACAGTGAATCATTGTAAACTTAACCAGGGGGTGACTCCAATTGCAGTTGCAGTTCCAGATGTGGTTCCATTGCTTGAGCAAATTAATACATCTCCTGGTGCCTTGTATGTAGCTACTGATCTGGCCAATGTCTTTTTCTCAATACCTGTTCCTAAGGATGATCACAAGTGGAAACAAACCCGATGTCCATCAGCGGATGAGTGGATAGATAAATTGTGGTATATACATAAAATGAAATATTATTCGGCCTTAAAAAGGAATGAAGTACTGATACCATGCTGCAAAGCGTATAAATCTCAAAAACATTTGCTAAGTGAAAGAAGCCAATCACAAAGGGTCACTTATTATATTTCATTTATATGAAATATCCATAATAGGTAATTCCATAGAGACAGAATGCAGATTAGTGGTTGCTAGGAGATGGGGGAGGGAGGGATGAGGTAGTGATAACTGGTATGGGGTGTTCTTCTGGGGTAATGAAAAAGTTTTGAAACCAGAGAGAGGTTGTGGTTACACAACATTGTGAATGTACTAAATACCACTGAATTAAAATGATTAATTGCATGCTATGTGAATTTTACCTCAATTAAAAAAGGAAAAAAAAAAAGCAACATAGACAACTATGTTCTGCTTTCCAGCAGAAAGAAAGAATCACAGTGCTAATCACCCTGCCAAGAAAACTACCCCAAGCTAAGGCTCTCAGACACAATGGTAGCATATACAGCAGCACAATGAAAAGTTAAACCGGCCTCTAAGTGCTAACCTCATGTTTTGTGGTTGGGCACAAGGGTGAAAGCCATGTTGTGCTTAATGATAGCGATATCTCGGATTTAAAGTTCAGCAGAGCAGAGCCACAAAATGTTGGAGCTGCAAGGGGCTTGAAACAATCGCTCTCTCGCTCGTTCAGGGTAGCACAGTTTGTCCTCGAAACTGGAAATGGAGGATGGTTCTCTTCGCACACACTGCAGGCAAAGCTCCATAGAGGATCTGGGTTTTAAGTTTGTTTCTGTTTGCTTTAAAAACTTGCCGGCGTTTGGTGAGCGGATTGTGGGCTGGCGTAAGAGAGGTGAAGGTGTGAGCAGGAGAGGGGCAGAGGTGAGTGAAGCTATGGGGTTAGGCCATGACCCCACAGAAGACACCCAGGCAGCCACAGTGGCAGGGGAGGGGCCCCAGACGAGGCAGAAGATCCTGCCTGGAACCCACGATATCCCCGGGAGTACGAAGACCAGGCGGCGGACTCCGGGAACTGTAGCCAGCCACGACCCCTACGTGGGTCTCTGGGGGCGCAAGGACCAATTCGCCCGGCCCGCCCCCGGGCCTGCCGCTGAGGAATGCTCTCTGCTTGGGCACACTTCTGAGGGCAGGAACGCCTCTCCTCAGGACGACGCCGGCCGGTCCTGGGATCCCAGGCGTTTCGACGCTGCCGGATCCTGCGCCACCCTGCTTGCCACCGGCAGCTCAGTGGTTCTTTCATGCTCTAGGCAGGAAAGGTAAGATACTCACGAAACGTTAGTTAACTGACTAAATGAATGCCCTTCACACCAGGAGAGCAGTTGCCTTTTACTGGCACCCCCGGAGAAACCGAAGGAAAAGTGTGGAGCCGAAATAGCAAAATAATCCATCAATTTTGCATACTGGGTTTGCGCGTTCCGATTTTGAAGCATGTGTGAGTACTCACACAGCTGGAGACGTGATGCCTAGAAGTTTAAGGATGTGGTCAGGATCTCTAAGCGTTCGCAGTCTTAAGAGAAAGCGCCACGGGGTATTTGTACTGTTTTGTACAAAGTAAGGAAACGGAAGGAAAGCGCTATGCCCGTGTTTCTTTCGTCCAGGGTTGGAAGCGTCCTTTCCGTTCATTTCTATCGGAGGTTTCCTCTGGTCTATGAGGCCCCGATTTGTTTCTGCAGAAAGTGGGGATCTCTCAACGCCTTGAAGAATGCTGCCTCAGTAAGTATTAAGGGCGTGTAGTAGGAACGCTGAGAAGCGGGGCCTTCGATAGCTCAGTTGGTAGAGCGGAGGACTGTAGAGAGTTAAAGCTAGTGGCAATCCTTAGGTCGCTGGTTCGATTCCGGCTCGAAGGACTTCGTGCTTTTTCTTTTGTTTTTTTTTTTTTCCTTTTAACCATTTTTTTTTAGCCTTGACCTAATTCAATTACACCTAAGGAGAAAGCTGCACTTAGAGGCCGGCTGTAAATTTACATGAGTACCGAGGAAATTCGGTAAGAAACATGAAGTAATAGTCCGCTTGCCGCACGGTTGTCTTGTGTATTACATGCAGAGGTATCTTAACATGTGCTTTATGGTAAGGCTTTATTATTATTGCATATGTGTAGCTGCTGTATGCTTGATTTAAAAAATCTTGCCCACGCTGTGCTGGATAAATTTACTAAATCACAGTTGATCCACTGGTCAGCGGACAGTTCCGCATAACCTGTAAGGCAAAGTGAAAAACGGTCATGACAGCGGGGGGATTAGCTCAAATGGTAGAGCGCTCGCTTAGCATGCGAGAGGTAGCGGGATCGATGCCCGCATCCTCCAGTCGTTCTCTTTTTTTTTTTTTACCCGCGGCACAGAAAATATTTCTGAATACTAGGACAGAGATCCGCTGAACCCGGGCGGGCAGGGTGTTTTGTAATATACTTCATACGGCTTTTTTATTTCACAGGTGAGTCTTTTCCAGTTTATTTCTCGGTCAGTTTGTCTTTTCCTCCTCCCAGCAGGCAGGCCGTTAACCGTCTTCTGGAAAGACGCGGGTAGAATCCTCCCACCCTGTCTGCCCTCCAGAGCCCCCAAACGGTACTAACCAGGTACCCACAAACGTGCGAGGGAACCCTCGAGTTCTGACCAATGGCAGTGAGGTTTACTGGGCAGGTAGCCAGCCGTATCTATGGCCAATAGGCGGCGGACTTCTTGTTTCCTGGCAGAGCAGGGTCCCGGCACCGCGGCGCTCCGGTTTTGTTTGGGTCCTGGGTGGAGGGCCCGGGTGCCGGGGCCCGAGGTGCCGCCTCGCTAGCGGGAGAGGGAGCGGGATCACCGGCCGGAGAGAGGTAGGGGCTCTGCGCGGAGAGCAGGCCCCGCCAGCCCCGGCCCCGCCCCCTTCTCAGCCCTTTTCAGTCCCGATCCCTTCTCGAACCTCACCTCTGCCCAAGGCCCGGCCCGCTGGCCGACCCCGCCCATCCCTGCCCCTCGGTCCGGGCTTTCCTCTAGCTGTGTCCTCCCTCCTGTGGCCTCACTTCTGACCTCCTAGTCCCTGCCTTTGTACCCTCCCTCAGGTGTAGGTCTGTCTCGACTCATCCCATGCCTCCAAACCCGACCCTGCCCAGGGCAGGCTCGGTCAGTGTGAGGGTCCTCCAGAGCTGAGGGTTGAGAAGCCACCCCACACCTCCAAGTGGGACTCTACCAGCCCCCCTTTTTTTGGGGTGCCGAGAACACCCGTTACCTACCCACCACTACCGGGCGGCTTTTGAGGGGCTCCAGTGCTTACAGGGTGGGAGGGGGTTGGAAATAGATTCACGCTCGACCTAGAATTAAGCTAGGTGAGCAGGTGGCATCTGCCCATTTCCTTTAGCTTGGCAAAGGCCAGTTTTTCTGATTTTCTTCCATAATAGGTGTAGGGTAGTGTTAAAAATGAAGAACCAGCCCTTGGAGGGCTCAGGGGAGCAACAGAAGAGTGCCTGGTCAGTACTTGAGGAGGGGGGTGAAGAGAGGCAGCTGCCCGTTTAAACTCAGAAACTAGGTTCTTCTCAGCTCTGCGCTGCAAAGGCAGAGCCAGTCTAGGAAATGGAGATCCAGAATGGCCTGTCTCTAAAGATGACCATGTGTTGTGGTGGGTGTATCTTGGCTAAGTTTAGGAAATCTGATCTCTCTTATTCGCTAATCTTTGGGTTGCAGAGAAGCTTGGAGTCTAGTATTTCTCAACATAGTTAATCTACTGAGCACTTCATTTTGGAACAGCCAAGCTGTAGTAAAATGTGGTCCCATAGGTTATAGTTATAACCCTTAGGGTGAGGGACAAAATGCTGTTTTCTCTTGGCCTTTTCCATAAGTAACCTCTTCTTAGGGCACTCCCTAAGAATAGCTCTCATTTATCCAGATACCCAAAAAACTTGGTTTCATTTTTCTTCCCTCTCCTCCATACCCCGAACCCCTTTTTTCCTCCAGCTCTCAGGGCCAGAGTGGGGCAGGAGGATGCTTTCCCAGCCCCACCATGGAGTTGCGCTGTGGGGGATTGCTGTTCAGTTCTCGCTTTGACTCAGGGAACCTAGCCCATGTGGAGAAGGTGGAATCTGTGTCTAGTGATGGGGAAGGAGTAGGGGGTGGGGCATCAGCCCCCACCAGCAGCATTGCCTCTTCTCCTGACTACGAGTTCAACGTGTGGACCCGACCAGACTGTGCTGAAACAGAATTTGAGAATGGGAACAGGTATGAGGAAAGAAAGGGAGGGTAGAAGAAAGAAAAGGGGATGTCCAGGTCCTCAAATCCATGCTCTTGTTAGCCCTTTGACTTACCAGTTCATACCTGCACACTGCCCTTCCTCTCCCTACCCCTCCTCCCTCCTTTCCTTACTAAATAGCCTTTTCCCAGTCTGGCTTGCTCCTGCTCTCCCACATATCCTGTCTCCTACCCTCCCTTATAATATGACTTGTCCCTCCTACTCTGGCCCTCAGGTCATGGTTCTACTTCAGCGTCCGGGGAGGAACTCCAGGGAAACTCATCAAGATAAACATTATGAACATGAACAAGCAAAGCAAGTTGTATTCCCAGGGCATGGCTCCCTTTGTGCGCACAATGCCCACCCGGCCACGCTGGGAACGCATTCGAGACCGGCCGACATTTGAGGTAAGCTCTCCATGAGAAGGCAAGAAAGGCTTGGGTTATAGAAGTTGAGGGAGGAAGGAAAAGAAGAGTTTGCCTTGATACAGAGTAGTAGGCAGGAGGGACACCAGGTTTTGGTATTCGCATTCCCTTCAGCTCTATTGTGGAGTCTAAAATGAGCCCCTGCCTCAGAAAGCCTAGAATGTGCTGGTTGTCATATGGAAAGTATCAGAGCAGGGGAAGTCAGTGAACATGAGGAGGGTGTGAGGTTGGTTCCTGCTGACCCCAACAGGAGCTTAGTGCTGACACCAATGGCATGTTGCCCTTCCCTCTTCCTCTTCTGCTTCTCAGATGACAGAGACGCAGTTTGTGTTATCCTTTGTTCACCGTTTTGTGGAAGGCCGTGGGGCTACCACCTTCTTCGCCTTCTGCTATCCCTTCTCCTACAGTGACTGCCAGGATTTGCTGAACCAGCTAGACCAGCGCTTTCTGGAAAACCACCCTACCCATAGCAGGTGCCAATTCCATTCTTACTCCTATCACACAGTCCTCGATCATGCAGCACCTGTGCTACTTCTGGAACTTGCCCTAAGAACTCTGAACTAAAACCTTATCAGTCTTTTTCTCTGTGCAGATGTGGAGCTTTGGGTACCTTTGAAAACTAAGTTTCTTTGTGA
The DNA here is from genome assembly GCF_000243295.1 of Trichechus manatus latirostris. Classification (NCBI taxonomy): domain Eukaryota; kingdom Metazoa; phylum Chordata; class Mammalia; order Sirenia; family Trichechidae; genus Trichechus; species Trichechus manatus. The sequence goes on from NW_004443988.1 coordinate 7,218,170, forward strand.
CCTTGACCTCAACATGCCACCACCTACACTCTACTCATCCACCTGCCCAGTTCAAGCTTCTTCTAATATCCCAGTTCTATCAATTAACCAGAATTTAGCCAGTATTGCCGTTGCTCAGCACACTTTTATCTTTCTGAACAGAGGGCAAGTCTCTCTTCTGTACAAAGTAGTCTATCCTAGGGAGCCACAAACTGGGGGAAAAACAACAAGTTTATCCTGTGCTGTACTCTGCATTCTGGCAATGCAGACCCAAGCAAGTCCTTAGCTTCATTTAACAGTATGAGGGATTTTAAGGCCCCAAAGGTTAGGGTGAAGGGTCAGGTCCTACAAATCCTGGGGTCTTCTTGATGAAGCCCCCCTCTTGCTAGGACTTAGGGAATTTTCCTGGCTTAATGATTTTTATCACTACAGCCCCCTGGATACCATCTATTACCACCGGGAGGTCCTTTGCTATTCTTTGGATGGGCTTCGTGTAGATCTGCTAACAGTCAGTTCCTGCCATGGGCTTCGAGAAGACCGAGAGCCCCGACTAGAGCAGCTATTTCCTGATACCAGCACCCCCCGGCCATTCCGTTTCATAGGCAAGAGGGTGAGTGGGAACAGCATAAACTATAGTACCTTGTCCTTCCCCTAGCTCCAGGCACTGTTGATAGCTTAAGGCTATGTTATCTCTAGGTGTCTGGGACACAGCCTTAGCCTGCAACCTGAGGCAAGGGTGAAGGCTCCTACTCCACTTGCAGATTCAGCCAACTGGAAACCCAGTGGCTATTCCTGCCTCATCTACCCTCCACCCTCCATATACTGTCAGAGTAGGACTATAGAGTAACTGACCTAATGAGTGCTCTCCTCTCCATCTCAGATATTCTTCTTAAGCAGTAGGGTACACCCTGGGGAGACTCCATCTAGCTTTGTCTTCAACGGCTTTCTGGACTTCATTCTTCGACCAGATGACCCCCGGGCCCAAACCTTACGTCGCCTCTTCGTCTTTAAACTGATTCCCATGTTGAACCCTGATGGTGTGGTCCGGGGCCACTACCGGTAAGAAGTCTTCCCAACCTGTCTGGATTATCCCCAGTCCCCCTCATGCCCTGCACGTCAATGAAATACTATCAACCTTATCATCTAAGTTCTCCTGTATTCCCAATTTTCTCGCACCCTAACAAGGGCAAGCCCATCTATCCTTAGTGACCTGAGAAGGAATGTGATCCCATCAAAGGGTACTCCCTGGATGGAACAGAAGTGGAATAACTGCAGGTCCATCTGGATAGAGGGAGCAATCCTTAGCTTTCTGTGGTGGAGGTGATAGCAGACAAGGAAGGGGCCTGTCTTCAGTTCTTTCTTTCCTAACGCAACTTCAGCCTCATTTTATAAGCCAGTCTCCCACAGTCTTCTTTTCATCTACTCTAGTGTCTCCTTCGCTGGCCCAGTTCTCTAGACCCTGCTTCATTCCTTGTTTTCCTACAGCACGGACTCACGTGGAGTGAACCTGAACCGTCAGTACCTGAAGCCTGATGCAGTCCTGCACCCAGCCATCTATGGGGCTAAAGCTGTGCTGCTCTACCACCATGTGCACTCCCGTCTGAACTCCCAGAGTCTCTCAGAGCACCAGCACAGTCCCCATCTCTCTCCTGATGCTCCCCTTTCTGACCTTGAGAAAGCCAACAATCTCCAAAATGAAGCTCACCTTGATGGGGAGAACCCTGAGACCTGGAAACAGACAGAGATAGCAGAACAGAAGCCCAGTAGTATGTGGATTATACCACAGCAGTCTACTGAGGTTGAGGAACCAGCGCCGGAGACCATCCCCCCCAAGGAGAGTGGTGTTGCTTACTATGTGGACCTGCATGGACATGCTTCCAAAAGGGGCTGCTTCATGTATGGGAACAGCTTTAGTGATGAGAGCACCCAGGTAGGAATCCTAAGAACGTCTTGTGAGTATGGGAGTATTGCAGGTTAGGAGATAAGGGTTAGGCCATGAGCAGAAAGGGAAGGTAGCCATCTAGCAGGAAGGCCTGTGCTGCAAGAGGTAGATTACTTTTGAATGAGCTTCGAAGGGCCAAGAAGGGGTGGCATTGGGGCCTTATGTCTTAGTTATTATATTATGAGCTAAGCTGTCAGCAACCGTAGTCTTTCCTAGAGTTTGGGAATCCAGAGGAGAAGAAAATTTTTGTATCACTGAGCTTAAAAAGAGACCTGGACCTTCCCACAATGTAGAAATAATGTCAGATATTCAGTGAGAATTCAAGAAATGTTGATTGTTGATGATGGTTGTGATGGTATCTGTTGTGTATTGAGTCACTTGGCCCAATGCTTGCCTCCTCTTTCTTGCTTTTGTCCCTTCTTTCTTTCTCTGTCTCCTTCTGAGTTTCCTTTCTCCCCTAAAACAGGTAGAAAACATGCTGTATCCAAAGCTCATCTCCTTGAATTCAGCTCACTTCGACTTCCAGGGCTGCAATTTCTCAGAGAAGAACATGTATGCCCGAGACCGTAGAGATGGCCAGTCTAAGGAGGGCAGCGGCCGTGTTGCCATCTACAAAGCCTCAGGGATAATCCACAGGTTGGGGTGGAAACTAGGATGGAGTTGATGAAATAGCTTCCCTAAGGAAAACAATACCCAGTCTAGGATACTTGAGGGGCAGGGGACAGCCCAAGTCTTCCCAAAAGAGAGGCTCAACATCAACATCATTGTCTTTAGTCTGGGACTCTCCCTTCTTGGGACTTCCTAGGTATGTGGTATAGTGCTGAGAACAGCTCCTACTTGTTGGGGATTAACATTTCCCATTTGTATTCACTTTTTTCCAAGTGATTACCTTCTTAGATCATCTAGGCTGTTCCCCATGGTTCTATCCTGATGTCTCTTCAGGCGGGACACTGATAAAGGTCTCTGTGTCTTAGCTATACACTCGAATGCAACTACAACACTGGACGCTCAGTAAACAGCATCCCTGCTGCCTGCCATGACAATGGGCGTGCCAGCCCCCCTCCCCCGCCGGCTTTCCCCTCCAGATATACTGTGGAATTATTTGAGCAGGTATGAACATATGGGATAAGTGGGAAAAGGGGGAACCTTAAAGTCTGGAGAGGCCTTTACTTCTACTGCCTAAGGTCCTCTGAAGAGATGCTCACCCCTATTGCTGTCTAACCATTCTGGTTATTTTCCTTAGTAGGAGCGTGCCTCTATCATGATATTGAGAGGATGCACAGGCACTATTTCTGACCTCATGCCACAGAGAATCCCCTATTACATCTGAGTCAGAGATTCTTTACCCCTAAGCTTGTGCTTCTCATTCTGTTGGGCTTATTCACTTCTGGGCTTGAAAGCACCCTCTCTACAGTGGTCTTGATGACCTTGGTGTCCTAGGGCACACTAAGAGGAATAGGAAGAGCTTGGGTTACAGAAAAGACCCAAACTCCTGCTAGGAGAATTCCTTCGTGTTGCCAGCCAGAAAGTACACCTGACCTTGCTCGTAATGGATGAGGGCCCTAAAATGGTTAATGGTTTAGGAAGCAGCTCTAAACCCACCTTAGGATAAACAGCCTGGGTCACAAAAGTTAGCGTACACTATTGAGCAAATTTTAGACCTGCCTCCTTCCCCTCCACTGTGCTGTGCACCTCACCCCAACACAGCAGCCTGGACTGGAAGACCAAGATGCTAAGCCAACCTGGACTCCCCACAGGTGGGACGAGCTATGGCCATTGCAGCTCTGGACATGGCAGAATGTAATCCGTGGCCTCGAATCGTGCTGTCAGAGCACAGCAGCCTCACTAACCTACGGGCCTGGATGCTAAAACATGTGCGCAACAGCCGAGGCCTGAGCAGCACTGTGAATGTGGGTGTCAACAAGAAGAGAGGCTCTCGAACTCCACCCAAAAGTAACAAGTAAGACCAGCAGTATGGAAGGGAAAAAAGGCATGGAAGTGGAACAGGGCTCTAGAGTTAGGTATGCCAAGGGATTTTTATTCCCTTCCTCCTCCTAAAAGTACCACATGGTACATATTTTCAGGGTAAATTAAAATTAGTAAGCAGGGCTTCGAACTGGTTCTTCCCAGTTCACTCATGGCTGAGAAAGTGAAACTGGAAGAGACCTGAATTTTTTTTTAATTTTTTTTATTGTACTTCAGGTGAAGGTTTACAGAACAAATAGTTTCTCATGAAACAGTAGTACACGTATTGTTTTATGACAATGGTTAACAACCCCACAACATGTCAACTCTCTCCCTTCTCGACCTTTTTTTTTTTGGTGAAAATATAGCCAAAGATAACACCATTTCAGAAATTTCTACATGCACAGTTCAGTGACATTGACTACGCTCTTCCAATTGTGCTGCTATTCTTACTTTAGATGAAGGCTTACAGAACAAAATAGTTCCTCATTTAACAGTTGGTACACATGTTGCCCTATAACAATGGTTAACGACCTCACAACACATCAACACTATCCTTACTCAAGCTTGGGTTCCCTATCACCAGCTTTCCTGTCTCCTTCTGCCTTCTGGCTCTTGTCCCTGGACTGCTGTGCCTCATTGGTCGCATGTGGTTTTATGAAGAGACCTGAATTTTTAAAATTTGGGTGAACTGAACAGTAACCAGCACAGGAAAAATTATGGGTCGAAGCCCTGCTAGAAACCTAATCTCCCTCTTAGAAAACATGGGCAGTGTATGGGTTGAATAGCAACCAACTCTCTTGCCTGTGGGATTTTGAGCAGAGTCAGAAACAGTGGTGCCCTGTTCAAAGATGGCAGCCTACCACACCACTTTGAATATGTGTCGCTCTCCACAGTCCTGCGAACGATCCAGTCTAACCCATCAGGCTCCTGAAAGGGCTCACTACGCCTTTTCCAAGTCTCCCATTCCACGGTTTTGACTTGTAATTTTTCCTGTTCTGGTTATCATTCCAGATCACCCAAGTTGTAAAAATTAGGGTCTGTTCCAGCTTCCCTTGGTCAGCCATGACTACCAATTTGAACTGGTTTGAAGCTCTCTTAGTAAAATTAGCTCATTTTTTGGGAAGGGGATCCTCCTCCCTTTCACCTGGAGTTACCTAGACATATTTCCTAGAGATCTGAAAACCAGGCTAGGGAACTCCCTGCTCCAGAGCCCTGTACAAAATCAAAGTTATTGTGATGGGGGTGATGGCAGTTTCCAGAGGTTGCAAACAACTGAAAGAAGGGAGTTTAAGGGCCAGGGCAATGAGGAGGAGATACACTGGGAAATAAAATTGCTCAGGGATAGCGCTTATTGTTCTTAGTATCTGTAGGAGCATGTGTGTGTTAACAGGGCTCTCAGGCATTCTGAGATCAGCTGGTATGCCCCAGGTTAGATACCTCACCCTTGGACATGAATTCCTCCCTTTTCCCGTGGAATGGGTGCCTATGCCTTTTTCCCCTGAGGTGAATCTTTACTGAGCATGAGACCCTGGGAGGACAATGTACTCTCCCTGGCCAGGGTTAACTGGTGTCTGCTTCTTTGCAGTGGACTGCCTGTTTCCTGCTCTGAAAACACCTTGAGCCGGGCACGGAGCTTTAGCACTGGCACAAGTGCTGGTGGAAGCAGCAGCAGCCAACAAAATTCTCCACAGATGAAGAACTCCCCCAGCTTTCCTTTTCATGGCACTCGGCCTGCAGGGCTGCCAGGCCTGGGCTCTAGCACCCAAAAGGTCAGCCACCGGGTGCTGGGCCCCGTCAGAGGTAAGCCAGTCTGGGAGCCCCTGCAACAGGTGTTCAGTTGTTTGGGGTTTTGCTGGGGGAAGTGAGAGCTTGAAGATACACCTGGGCTGGGCCAAAGGGGTGAATCAATAAAATTAGTTTACGGCAGAATCTGCAACCTCTCCTGCGACCTTGATGTTCCCTGCGGCATGAGCTCTAGACTGGTACTCTGGGTGGCCATAGGTGAAAGTCCTAGGCGTCTGGGCTTCAGCACATGCTGGCAGCCAGGGGAGTTACCAAAAACAAAACACTAACTGAAGCAGTACTAAACACTGAGACATAGCACCTCCACATCAAGGACAGTGTCAATACAGCTTGTTGGGGGCAGTATAAAGACATGTCCTCAGAAGCCAAATGGCAGCACTGTAGAATGATGGAGAATCCTATCCAGGCTCACTATGGGCTGAAATTGATTCTTTCTTCAGAGCCTATTCAGAAAGTGTTATCAGAAGGATTCCAACTCTTCCAAAGAAAAATGGAACAACTACAGACAGCTTCTGTTAGAGGCTTATAAAGCAGAGGTCTCGCACTCTCCGTCAGTGGCCACAATTATTCATCTCTGCATCAGCACCCCTAGGTTTTGCTTGATAAGATCCTGCCATAAGATGAGATTCTGGGTCAAAATTTATACCAGAAATGGATGAGACTTGGGAAAAAGAAGAGGAAGTAACTACAGGGCCATTCCATGGAAGTAACCTGGACTGTGGTGGGGAGAGAGATTGCGGTAGTGCCATTTGTGGAAATACACTAGACCAGTAATCAATACTGTATGTGGCTTCTGGACTACAGAAATCTTGCCATAGTGTGGAGACTTGTAAGCTGGAGCTAAGAGCTTTGCTGCTCTTCAAAGTGCAGTCATCCTTGTTAGCATTTCCCTGGCTACTCAGCTTGCAACCTAGCTTTTGGTAGACCTGAAATATGCACTGGGTTAAAGTCTATGGAAATCCAACTGCACTAGTTAGAGCAGTCACACAGTAGAGAGCAAAGGTCCTTACCAGCTATGACCACTAAGATGTTCTATCCCTGGTAATCCAGTCTGATTATCTCTGCTTATATTCCAAACCCCATTCTTTGAGATTCGTTTTTCATTGGGAAGACACTTCTGTTCACTGTCTTTGAAGGAGGGTATTAAAGTAATAATAATGCCTTATATTTGAATAGCATTTAACAGTGAAAACAGTATCATATATATAATTTCATTTAATCTTCATGAAAATCCTATGGGGTGAATGGTATTTCCATTTTCCTGTTGAGGAAACTGAGGCTGTTTAAGAATGACTTGTCCCAGATTGCAACAGCTGTCAAGTGGCAGTCACTCTAAGTTATGTGTTTTCATGCTCCAGTATATCTGTTTCCTCATCTTACCCCATCTTAAATTCTTAAATCTGAATAAAGTTTTTTTCTTTCTTTTTTTGTGGTTCTTAACTCTTAGTTCCTAGGAAGGAATATCAACATCATACATTTTTTTTCCTTGACTACAAAGGGGAAATAGTAAAGAGCTTTTACATAGGTCCTCACTAGAGGATTCTAGGCAGTTTTTACTCAGTATTGACATCCTCCTTGCCCTGCTTCCCAAAGGAGAGCACTGTGTTAAACTCCTGGAGTGAGGGACATATACTCTGTTTCTCTGTTACTTCCTCAAATAACTATTTGCATGGTCAGTCCTAAATAATTCCTTGTTGATTGACTTGAAACTTAATAGGAAACAGGACAGTGAATACAATATAAAAGCACATACACATTAAAAACATACAGGGGACTTGGGGAGCTATCGTGGTAAACACAAGAGTAGTTAGCCAAAGAATATCCAGCTGAGAAACAGTTTTAAAGAATGGGTGGTATATGGTTTGACAAAAACATTCCAGAGATGAGAAATGACAGCCAGGAACAGGAATAGAGCTGTTGGGTAGATAAGACAGAAAGTAGGTATACCTTGCTGGCTCAAAGGGTCAAGGCCTTCCAGGCAATCAGATGAAAAGAAGTGGGAGGAAGAAGTTAAAATGTCTTGAAAACAAAGATTATGAATTAACTGAGACATATGGCATCGATTGTGTGCTTCTGAGAATGATGAGAGCAAAAGACTTACGGAAGAGAGCTGTCTATGAACTGTATATATTGGACAGGACGGGAGAGGTGGGATCCTTGCAGTAGTTTATGCATGAGATGGTTAGTGCCTGTACCAGGGTCTAGAAAGGAGAGATAAACTTAAGTATTAGAAATAAAAGTGGCAGGACTCAGTAATGGTGGAAGAGAGAGGAACTAACAGGGCTTTAAGGCTACAAGCTGAAGGAAGTCATGTTGGCGTTAAGACATTGTTGGAAGAAAAAGTGACAAGTTACTTATTTTAGGCATGCTTGGGTGCTAGGGTCTATCTGAGATGTCAGGTTTGGAGATCTAGGGTCATCCACATACAGGTGCCAGGTAAAACCAAGTCCCAGGTATGTTCTCTCAGGTGAATGAGCTTAGAAGTAGAAAAAGAGAGGCCCCTGACATGAGTCCAGAGACACACCATGGCTTGCATAAATATTTGTAAGAACTAGAAAACTATGTCTCTAAAGTCAAGGGGTCTAGAGGGTTACTAATAATAGCAACAAGCAATATTATGAGGAGTTGAAAGGTCACATCACAGGAATCTTAACTCCTATGTTGTGGGCATTTCCTGGTGCTACAGTTTTTGCTGGTTCATCCCTTAAAGTCTCTAGGATGGGAGACTGGCCTTGGCATGGATAAGGGCCTGCAATGCAGAGTGTGGCAGTTGAACTTGGTATCTTGGTAAGCAACCGTTGAAGAAACTTCTTTATTTGTCCAACATGATCTGTCCTATGCTGTAGCTTTGTGACATTTCCTGGTTCCACACATTAGGTAGTTAGGCCCCTGCCACATGTAAGCATACTTTGTCTTCCAAAATAGGAAGAACATGATCCCCCATGCCTCAGAAATCTAACTGTAAAGCAGTATATTTTCCAAACTGAAAACTGGGATTGTGATTTGACAAAGGATTTTTTTAATTTGTGAATTTATTTATAAAAAAATTCCCACTAACTATAAAAATTGTATCACATATTAACTACATTTAATGATGGTCATCCCTTATAGGCTAGAACCAAACATGGGATTGGGCTATCCAGAAAATTTCAGAAAAGATCTAAGCAGCCAAACCAGAAGCATAAATTAGGCAGAGGTTCAGGGAACAAGTCTGACAGATTCTGTCCCCAGATGACATTTTAGAAGGCCAATGGGGCGAAGAGGAATGTTTCTGGGACAGGAGTCTGGAAGACCCTCTTGAGTAAGCCCGGACTCCCAGCACCCCGTTACCTTAATGCCAGGGTGTTCTCTATCTAATTCTCCCCAGCTGCGAAACAGGTTCTAAACCCCACATTCCCAGACCCACAATCATGTTCCCATCCACCTGGCTTGGAAGTGCAGACCATACTCCCAGCAGCTGCTGTGGCTGTAGAGGAAGACCCTGAGGAATAGCGAATACAGTGATAGAATGAAGGAGGTCTAAAGCACACAAGATACCGGTGCGAAACCAGATGCAAACAGGCTAAAAAAGACTGCTGGGGCAAGGAGGGATAGGTAAGCTAGCTTCTCTTTCTGTTGGTTATCTGTAGATTCAAGCAGGCCTGGACCAGGATGAGGCAAGTGAGGTGCCTAGGACGCAAAATTTAAGGCACTCACCGTCAGGGTTGTGCAAACGTCTCCTTAAATTTTGTACCCTGGGTTCAAGCATCAACCTCAGTAACTGACACTCCCTGGCCCTCCAGCCTACCAAGCTGAGTATTGGTATAAAAGTCAAAGTACTTGAGTAGAAAAGCAGGACCCCTCAGCTGTTCAGGCTGTCACTGGCACGTTATCCCTCCCAGTTCTGTCATGGAACCCTGAGGTTACTAGAACTCTCTTTTAGCCACTGTAATCCCTTGTCTCAACTGACAGGCAACTTGTGGTAGATCAGCTAAAGTCCAATGGTGAGTGAAGGTTCCTTTGGGAGGTGAGTTGGCAGGACTTTTACCACTACAAACAAAAATTTCCTATTAAATACCTGATTAAAACTTACTTGATGGCAGGAAATGTGTCCTTACACACCTGTTTATTCCCTTAGTACCTAGAACTGTGCCTGGCCTTTTCTAAGTGATCAGTAAATATTTGTTGAATGAATGAATGAAAGGCAAGAAGTTGAGAGCGGAATGAATACTTGTCTCACCTTTCCATTCCTCAGAGGGCATGAATCAGATGGTTGTTCACTGATCCCGTTCTCATTGTAATATAAGAATGCAGTAATATCTGGGGTGCTACATGTAGGAACAGCTTAGGTGGGATGATGCAGGACCTAGGCACAAGTCAAATAACTGCTCTTCTAAACTGCGAAGCCTTAGAACATCCTTTCTAACTCATATAACAGTGAGGTCAGTCTGGCTCTGATGACCTCTCAGACCTTGGCCCCAGGACTATCTTGCCACCCCTAAATGGAACTGATAGCTGATTACCATAAGGTATCATCTTACAGCTTCTGGAAGCCGAGCTGGTCACATACCACTCTGTGCTTCACCTTAAACTGCTGTTTCTGTAACCTCAGAACCAAGAAATATAGTTGGGGCTCCTTCCTTTACTTCTTTTCTCAAATGGGGATGGAGTAGGCCTGGATTATACCAGGAACCAAAAGTCAAAACACAAGAAACTAGGCTGTTTGCTCGCATTTACCAATCTACAGGCCTACTCCAGGATCTTAAAACCCAAAAACCCATTGCTGTCGAGTCGATTCCAACTCATAGCGACCTTGCAAAACAGAGGAGAACTGCCCGTAGGGTTTCCAAGGCTGAATTCTTTACAAAAGCAGACTGCCACATCTTTCTCCTGCAGAGCGGCTGATGGTTCAAACTGCCAACCTTTCGGGTAGCAGCCAAGGGCTTAACCACTGCACCACCAGGGCTCCTACCAGGGTCTTAAGGCAGTCTTTAAGTGATGACTGAAATGCCATCTTGAAATGCCTTCTACTTTCAGAGCAGGCAGGCCTTTCTCCTCAACCAGACAATGCCTCCTATCCTAAAACTCTCAATAGTACTCTTAGTATCTTTATCATGATCCTTTATTACTATGTTCCACATTGACATTTTTTACAGTTTGCCTGCTTTGCTTCTCAAATGTTGCTCACTTTCTTACTAGAACCTACAAATGTCCCAATGGCTCTTACCCACTTTTTTTTTAATTTTGTTGCTGTTGAGAATATACACATCAAAACATACAGCAATTCAACCATTTCTACATGTACAATTCAGTGACATTGATTACATTCTTCGAGTTGTGTAACCATTCTCACTGTCCTTTTCTGATTTGTTCCTCCACCACTCACTTTGTTGCTTGACCTCATTTTCTTACCTTTTCCTGGGTGAGGGCTTGGGTACGGGTTCATCCCTTAACATGCCTCTGTATGTAGCTATTTCTCAAATCATCTACAAACCCTGTATTTCCCCCTCCATTGAATTCATTATTTCTGCCTACTTTGCACTGTCACCTGGATGTCATCTTGACACCTGTTTTAACCACAGAATTGCCCAGGTCTGGGTCCTAGAGCATCTGAGTCACTGGTGGTAGGTAATGTTTCAGGTTATTTGACTGTGGCCATGAGGCTCTGACTTCTGTAGTCTTGTTGGCATGCATGCCCCAACTATCACTGGTTGTTTTTGACTCTTGACCATCTCTTAGACTCTTACTTGGTATCCAACATCTCAACACAACTCCTCATAGCTAGCGTAGCTTCCATCCTGAGATTGTCTCTCCATGTCTTCTAGCCCTTATTCACATAGGTGTCAATTTTTTTGTTATTTGGTTTGGGACTTCTCAGCAGTGAACTTATTACTGCTTGCTATTGTCCAGTGCAGCTAGACACGATGAAATTACTGTCACCTACTTCCCAAGTTAGAGGCTTTTCACATCCAACACATGTTGTTTTATTAGGGGTCAAATGACATCCTGGAAGCTTCACTGAATTCAGCTCTCTGACCTGCTGCGTTTCTGTGATAAAGACCAGCCAAACCTGCAGGTCTCGCTGCCCAATGGGACCCCGCCCTTCAGGACCTGTAGGAATGAGGCTCTAGCCACAGGAATGGACCAGAGAGAACTGCCTCAAAGAGAATAACCATATCCCCTTAGATCCAGATATTATTGATCCAGCTTATGGTCCATAGCAGGTGTGTGTGTTCAAGTAAACAAAACATTTATTAAGGTCTCTAATTTTCCAGGCAGTCTTCTACAAGCACTGGGATATATAGTGTTAGAGAAGATAAGGTCCCTACCTTCAAGAGACTCAAGCTCCATTAATAAGAATATTAGCTAACATTTATTGAGTGATTACTACGTGCCAGCCACTATTATAAGTACAAGTACAAACTTATTTAATTAAGGAGACAGAAAGCATAAACCACTACTAGCCATATGAACAGAGAACAATGATGGTAAGAAGGAGAGAACAATTCTACCTGTAATGGTCAAGGAGGCTTCACAGGTGACGTGTGAGATGGGGCATGAAAAAGGAGACAGATATTCCAGAAGAAACCGCACCAGTAGGGGCTGTAATAGAGGGTATGAAGCCAGCATCCTTCTAAGGATGTGCAGATTGGGATCACAGAAGGAAGAGCTTTGAATACCATACAAGAAGGTTTAGACTTTATCCTTTAAGTGACCTTCAGTATCTCCCCCTTGCCTAAACCAGTGATTTCTGATTAGGCCTCTGTTTTAGAAGAATAATTTCTGGCATCCATGTGAAGGATGGTTTGGAAAAGAGAAGAGACTCGAGCTAGGGAGACCAGTAGGGAATCTTTTCAAAAGCCTGAGTGAGAGATAAAGACCTGTATGTATGTATCTGGACACTGGCGATAGTAGGAGGGAGTAAGGAAGAATTCAAGTAATTGCAGAGGTAGGATAGTCAGGATTTGATTAAACACAGATTTAAATGCAAAGGAGGAGTCAAAAGATGGAATAAAGTTTCTAGCATATAGATTTTTAACTAAAGTAAGAACAAAAGAAGGAAGGGCAGGAGAGAATGAGTTTTCTTTTGGTCTTGGGGGGATTTCCAGGTAATGTCGAGGGGACAACTAGAACTGTAGTTCAGAAGAAAAGGGCTAAGAGAGAGAGTTTAGACCAAGAACAGAATGGTGGGGAGCACTGGCATTTAAGGACCAGAATAGCAATTGGAAGAGGAGCAGTTAGAGGGAAGAAAACCTAGAAAAGCTTTTCAGAAGCTAAGCCCAATAATTTCTTGCCTGAAGAATGAACTGATGGGTGAGTAGGTTGGTTAATTCAAGAAATGTTACAGAGAGATGAAGTAGGATGAGGAATGGCTGAAAATTGGATAATTGCAATAAATATTCAAGGTCCTTCTACCCATCAGAAACCCTGGTGGCATAGTGGTTAAGAGTTCGGCTGCTAACCGAAAGGTCAGCAGTTCAGATCCACCATGTGCTCCTTGGAAACCCTGTCCTATAGGGTCGCTGTGAGTCAGCGACAATGGGTTTGGTTCTACCCTTCTCAATTACTTCAGAAGAGGGAAGCTGGTCTGATGACAAACTTGAATACAGGCTTCTTCTGACCAAGGGGAGCCAGCTGGGCAGTAAAGGCTATCTCACTATGCCTTGCTTACTTGCCCTTTTATCTGCTTGTGTCCCTTCCACCCAGAGCCCCGAAGCCAGGACAGGAGACGGCGGCAGCAGCCACTGACCCATCGCTCTACTCCAAGCAGCCTGGTCCCATCCCCAACTCCCACTAGTTCTGGCCCAGCCTCCTCACGCAACCTGGGCTCCTGCCTACTGCCCAACTCACTCAGCATATCAGGTCTGTACCCGCTGTCACTGAGATCTGGGGTGACCAGCATCCTCCCATCCCTACCACCTAGTGCTTAGACCAAGCTCCTGAGTAGGCTTAAGGAAATACTGTCAGCCGTGCTGCCACCTGACCTAGACTTTCTCCTGGACCTGATGTTAATGCAGGCCATTCCAGACCAGAGGCATCAGTTATCCTCCTAGTCATGAACCTGGATTATCCTAAATCCCTAACACCCATGGCCTTGTACAGGAAGCTGGAATTTAATGAAGGATTTTGTATAATAAAATAGCTAACATGGGGGCATTGGTGGTTCAGTGGTAGAATTTTCACTTTCCATATGGGAGACCCGGGTTGGATTCCTGGCCAGATGCACCTCCTGCACAGCCATCACTCATCTATCAGAGAAGGCTTGTGTGTTGCTATGATGCTGATCAGGTTTCAGCAGAGCTTCCAGACTACGATGGACCAGGAAGAAAGGCCTGGCAATCTACACTGGAAAATCAGCCAGTGAAAATCCTGTGTATCACAACTCCTCCATCTGTAACCAATCATGGGATGGCACAGGACCAAGCAGCATTTTGTTCTGTTGTGCACAGGATCACGATGAGTCAGGGGCCAACTCAATGGCAGCTAATAGCATTTGTTATTTACTATGTGCCAGGCACTGCTCTGAGCACTTTGTCACTTAATCCTCATTTTCACAGTTGAGGAACCTGAGGACTTTTCCTACCTGCAAAGTGCTATTTACCCAAGCTCCCTGACTAAAAGAGCTGGGCAACATTAGACAAAACTGAAGAATGATAAAAGGCACAAGCCTTTCGCCCTTCATCACCACAAATGTCATGTGTGACTATCATCTACACAAAACTTAGGTCATTTATTCTCCTTTAAAGTTACAGATCTAGGTGTGTAAAGGACTGGATAAGAATGATTTCTAAGGCTCCAGTCCAGTATCTTCTACCTCACTCAGAGGCTGCTACTTTCAGCCTGTTAACTCTCAGTGGTTAGCCCTCAGTCCACCAGCCTTGGGTACTGCTGGCTTGGTCCTTAAATGCTTAAACATTTAAGATATGTCCTAAGGTCTCTAAATTTACAAAAGTAATTAAGCTTGGTGGGATAGGGAAGATGGCATCTACCAGGCCAGGAATGCTGCTAAACACCCTACAGTGCACAAGACAACCCTCCCCCCAAACAAAGAATTATCCAGCCCCAAATGCCAATCGTGCCAGAGTTGAGAAACCCTGATCTAAAAGAAGTTGCCTCTCTTCTCCATTGCCCCTACCCTGATGACCAGTTTCCTTTGTTCTCTAGGGAGTAGCAACTCACTCCTGTCATCAGGGGACAAGCCAGAGACTGTCATGGTGATTGGGAAAGGTCTGCTAGGGACTGGACCACGGACCCCCTGCATCAGGACCCGATTGCAGGTAATTTTTGGGTCTTCCCCAGTCCCCAGCAATAACAACTCTGGCAGACCCCAACAAGGCACTGTTCATCTGGGTAGCGGGAGGGGAAATTCCTGGCACTGCTTTACAGCCTCTCCCCACCTGCTCTGGGAAATTAGAAGATGCTGAGAGCCTGTCCAGTGCTGCTGTCCCCATCAGTCAGGTCTCTCTATTGCTTGCTTCCAATCCATGTCCCTATCAGATACACCCAAACCTCAGCCTGCTAGCTTTGGCTTTCCCTGCCCCTGCCCTTAGCTTCTCCTCTCTTTCTGCCCAGACCTGCCCGAGAAGAGTTTCCGCCAGGAGGGGTCCCGGATTCCCCAGGTAACACATCTAGTTGCTGCTCCTAGGAACAGCTGTGTCACCAACTCTGATTCAGTCCAGATCCCCATGCTAGGTGGCTAAAGTTGGATATAGACACAAGCTGACTGGATGAGTGAAGTTTAAGCTGCTCTGGCAGGGGCTGAGACACAGAAGACTGTGATGGAGGTCTGCCAACACTCCAGTCTTTCCACACAGTGCTCCTCTACTCAGCCAGACCTTGGCCATGGGTAGCCATGGAGGTTAAATGCTGGATCCTTTTGCCATCCCTAGTTAAGTAAGACTCGGAATGTACAATGACAGACTGAATCCAGGAATTCTCTGGTCATTATCTTGCCTCTCGCTCTCAGCTAGGAACCCTCACCCCACCCCCAAAAAAAACCCCATTGCCATTGAGTTGATTCCGACTTATAGCGACCCTACAGAACCAAGCAGAGCTGCTCCCTAGGGTTTCCAAGGAGCGGCTGGTGGATTCAAACTGCCGACCTTTTGGTTAGCACACAAACTCTTAACCACTACACCACCAGGGTTCCCAGCTAGGGACAGTGCCTAGGAATTTAAAGACCCAGTACTTGTGTTGACTCCTACACTATACTCTTATACATGGAAACTCTAGAAGCAAACAAGTTCATGGAAGAATCCAGCCTCTTAGCCCACTCCTGTCCACACAGGCTAGGCCCAGGTTGGGCCGGGGCTCACCGCCGACTCGCAGAGGGATGAGAGGCTCTTCGGGCCCCACATCCCCTATCCCCCGGACCAGGGAGAGCAGTAAGCTGGAGCCGGGACCCTGCTCTGCTGCACCAGGGTGAGCACCGGGGTCCAGTTCCTCTCCCCACCCCTTATTTCTTCTATCCCCTCACTCTCACTTTGGCTATTCAAGATAATTTTCTTCTTTCCCTACTCCCTTTGACCCCCAAAGACTAAATGTACTTTTAAGAATCCAGTCACTGATTTTTTTTCCCACCATGGCCTTGGTCTTCACTCCAAGGGACAAGAAAACAACTTCTAGTTTGGGCCTAAGGCCTAGGAGCTGGCTGGTTCTAGCATCACACCACTGTGCAGCAATAACCTGCCTGTCCCTACCCATCTCCTCTCCTCACCTCTCTGACCTCCCAGCCCTGGCTAACAGATCATAAGAGAGGCAGAGTTTTCACAACCCTGATTCCTTTCTCTTTTCTGTTGCAGGCTGCCTCAGGCTGGGCCCCCACGGCCCCACTCTGCCCCTGCCTTTTCTCCTATTTTCTGTAGTCTGTCTGACTCCCAGTCCCGGATTAGTTACAGCAGGGGGCCCTTGGGCCAACCTGAGGTTTGTTTTGTCCCTAAATCCCCCCCACTCACTATTTCTCCCCGGGTCTGATAATGCCTTGACCAGGATATAGCCCCAAGATGGGAGAACACAGTGAGAAATGTGCTAGTCCCCTCCCTCAGCTGCTGATTCCATGTGACAACCATAACTCCATGGAATGCCAGCCACACTGTCTGAAGCATCGCGAACATCACCTTGACAGGACAAAGGAGGGACCTGACACCCTCCCCTCCTTCCAAAGCACAAGATTTTGGGACCACAAAAAATGTATCTATATTTTTATATTGGGGGAGTAAAAAATAAAGCAGCCCCTATACTGGGCCCTATTCAGTGGCAGCTTCGTGTTCCATAGGGTTAAGGAAGACTTTGAGGAAATAAAAGTTGTTTGGAAAAATCCAGGTGTAGTTGCTTTGCATGTTGTGATGGGTAGAAGGGATGAAGTGAAGTGTGAAGGCCCCTCACACCCTCCATCTTGCCTCAGACTATGTCCTGGAACCCTAGAAAAGAGGGGGAAAGACCTGAGGTAAGGAAAATGCTGCACATTTTTTCTGGGGAAATCCTCTGGGAATCAACTCTCATCCATCCTGTTCCCTTTTACATTTTGATTCACACTTAAGGTTGATCCCCATGGCCCCCTCCCGCCCCATCCTTTCTTCTCTATGGCTTGGGTCTACAGAAGCCAACCGCTAAATCAATGCCCCTTGTCCCAGAACATGGAAATAGAATTCGCCATCATTTCACTTTCTCACAAAAAATTCTGCCTAAATAAAGGCCTGAACCACCTCGGGAAAGTGAGGGCTATTTTAGTGGGCGGCCTTGGTGACACCCTCACTGCCTCCTTGTACCCACACCCGCAACTTGTACCCATACCCACTGGGAACCACAAGATGGGAACTTAGGGGCACTGGGGAACCCACCCCCATTCTAGCGTGAAGCAGTTTAAGGGGGTGGGGGCAAAGCACTCCCTTCTCTGAGCGGATCAAGGGCCCCAGTTCTGGGCGTATCCTGCTTCTCCGACACTTTCTGATTTGAAGTTTCGAACCCTGCAGGCCCTGGCGCGGCCTCGCCACTCAACTCTTCCGGGGCTGGGCGCTACCGCCCCGGACCGTTACCTGGGGCGGAGACAGCGCCACTCTCATTCCTGCTTCTTGGGATTGTTGACGGCCACATAGTGATAGAGAACGACAAGCAAGAAGAGCGACACGCCCAGCATGTTGGCGAAGATGGCGAGCTGCACGTCCGTGATCATCCTGCGGAGAAAAGAAGGCACTGAGTCTCAGGTCGGCGCACTCCTCGCCTTCGCCAGGACCGGTCCTCGCCCCCACCGACCAGCCATCCGGCCGGCTGACCTGTGGGAGCTCGCCTGCGTGCCTAGCCCCTGATCAGCCCTGCTCGACTCCGACGGTCGCCACGCACAGCTAGGAGGTAGACGACTTGGGCCGGAACTTTGTAGCGCCACCTCAGTTCCAAACTAGGCACTTCCGGACGTGCGACTGCATCGGAACGGCCTCTCTAGCCCTGCTGTCTCGCCTGCTCCTGCGGCCGGCTCGCAAGGGGCGGGGTCTTGGGCGGGGCTGTGGTGGGACATCCAGCCCTGGCGAGGTGGTGCGGGCCCGCGGACGCGCGCCTCTGTGCCTGAACCACACAGCTGGCAGCAGCTGGCGAGGCGCGGAACGTGGTTAGCAAAGCTGTGGCTGCCTCCTAGGAGCCGGGGAGTGGACTAGGGCGAGAGTGTGGTGGAGGGCGGGCCGGCCATGGGACTCGGCTTGACCCCTAGGTTCCGAACCCCGTTTCCTGCCCCGGCCCCCAGCGGTGCTGCCCACCCCTCGCATCCCGGCCCGGCCCAGCCAGGTGCTTCCTTTGAGTCCTGCCATCCGGGTCCCCTCCCTCGGCCGGGCAGCGAGGATGGGGGTAGGAGGCGGTGCAGCATGGGGACAGGGCTGGGGCTGCGATTGCTCCTCTATCCGGCGCCAACATTTCTGCCCCTGATCCGACCACGTTCGACGATCATGCTTGTGATCTCACTAGTGCCTGCCTTACCCGGGCTGCCTCCCTCCACCTCGCTCTCGGAGGCGGGCGTCGGAAATGGGGCGGACCCTCCGGGAATCAAAACCCAAACCTTGAGACTTTGGCCAAGTGGGAAACCCCCCTTGGATGTGAGGGAGGGGGGAGTGGAGGAAGGGCTGGGACAAGCAAGAGGGGACGCGGGTTTGGGGCAGAATGGGTCGCTGAGGACGAAGAAGAGAGGTGGCAGTGGGTAGGCGTTCTAGGGGCTCTGGCAAGGGCAGAGGCACCCTGGGGTTCCACAACCCTCTGCCCAGTCAGAATGTTCTCCCCCTCACTTCTTGCTTTCCCTCATCTTCACCATAAAAGGGAACGGCACAGAGCCAGGCTGGGGCCGGGGGCTGGGCTGTTGCTCTGGAGCTGTCAGGGGTAATGGAAGCCAGTTGTTTTGCCGGGGGTGGGGG
>NW_004443988.1:7237331-7244421 GCF_000243295.1 Trichechus manatus latirostris
GAGGGGCTCAGGGGACGCCTCTGCTTCTCTGAGCCAAAGAAAACTCTACAGAAGCTGCTGTGGGGCTGTAACAGCTGGGTTAGGGGACCAACTTGCCGGCTTATGTGCTGAGTGAGCTCGGGGTACACTACTAGGCTGCACTCGGCTTCCTGGCCTGGGAGTAGCAGCAGTTTGTCTATGCTCCAGCCTAGTGGCTCCCGACCTTAGTTTCTACTTTTAGCAGTCTGTAGTTCCCCTGGCTTTCCCCATCTTAACTCCAGCCCCCACCCAGTATTTCCCAGAAGCTTCCTATTTAGAGGAAACCCTGGTGATGTAGTGGTTAAGAGCTACCACTGCAAACCAAAATGTCAGCAGTTCATAATCCACCAGGCGCTCCCTGGAAATTGTATGGGGCAGTTCTACTCTCCTATAGGGTGGCTATGAGTCGGAATTGACTGCACAGCAATGGGTTTGGTTTTTTGTTTTTTTCCTATTTAGAAGCCCAAGCCCAATATCCCTCCACATAACATTAGTGAAACCTCAGACGTGTACTCCCTCATGCTTCCCTCAGAGACCAGTCTGTTCCCAGCTCGGCTCTGTGAGAATGAGGGTCTAGGTCTTAAAAGATTACACATCATTATGTTTCATGTCTCCTGAAAATCTGAAGCAGACCCAAGTCCAACCAGACACTTAGATCCATTGTTGAATCAGAACTAGACCTCCTTCTTGTCAATAAGCTCTAACCTGACCCTAGAAAGTAGAATTTCTAGACTGCAAATGACATGAGGAAAGGCCTTGGAAGTGCTTCAGATTCCCAAGACTGACCTGAAATCAGCTGACCCAGGTGCATAGGATCCTAGACTATCAGAGCTTAAGGGAGCCTTTAAGATTATTTTATAAAGAAGAAAACTGGAACCCAGAAGGCAATTGATTTGACCAAGGTTCTACAACTGGTTTGAGACAGAACCCAAGTGTTACCTATTCCTCTTTTCTCTATTCCACATTCCATGTCAAATTGTGGACTCTATGGGTTATCCTAGGGTCAGGGACAGAGGGAAAGGATTTGTTTTAGAACCACCAGAAGTGTCCTTCACCTCCCAGAACTTCCTAGGCCTAGGTCAGCTAAGAGTCTTTTTATCACCCTTGAATGGGTCATTTGGCCTAGTGCCTGGAGGAACTGAAATTTAAAACGGTCTCTGAAACTGAACTAGACTCAGTTAAGAACTAACAAAACTTTAAAAAAGGTTGGATGAATAGTATATGAGAAGTGAAACAGGCAAAGCCTTATGCTGGGGGTGGAATTGGGGTGGGGGGACACTTGCAGAGCTGAATCTGTGATTAGTGTAACATTTTCAAGGACAGGATTAGGCTCAGGAGTGAAAAAGCAACAAGACATGGGAAAAAGGGGACTGGCCCTGAGTCCAGGGAGGTCTGCTCCTAAAGTATTATACCTGTGGGAAAGAGTTGAAAGGACAAGAAAAATGTATGCATTTGGGGAAGAGTGGACTTTTGCTTGAGACCCCACAAGCTTGAATTCCTGTCTGGGTTGGCATGACCCCTATGCCCAATTCATATTATCTTTCTCTTTTATTTCCTCTCAATATTCAGTCCTCTGACAGAGGGCATTAGACATAAAATGGTTTTTGCTGGTGCCCCTGGCTGTCTTGGCCCTGGGAACATGAACTCATTGCTCAGTCAGTGGTGGTTGAGTGAATGAATTAGTTGCCTAGTATGTCTAGTTCCACTGGTGCTAGACCCTTGGAAATCCCCAGTTTTGGAGAGGTTATAAAATAGATCCTGTCGTAGTACCCGCAGAAACAACTTTGTTTGGTCTCAGGAAGTCTTTTGCCAACTGCTTTGGAAATTTTTGGCTGCCTGCAAAACCACCACCACCACTGTATTCTCTCTAACCTTCACCTCCATTGTAGCCTGACTGCTCACACCTCAGGCCAGCAATGGGAATTGTCCTCCCCAGTGAACCTGGAGCCATTAATTTATGTGATATCTCACAAACGTTCATGTCAGCTGTTAGGTTTTGGCTGGCTCCTAATTACAAGACTAAATGAAATGCAACCTACTGCAATTGTATTTCAAAGCCAACATTTTTCACTTGACACACTTAAAATGTACAACAGATTTTTAAACTTCAGGGGCCAGGAGAGGGAATGGGTGACAACTGGGCAGTGACAAGATGGCTGGGATGTCTTTGCAGGCTGCCAGAGGCTCTCTGAAGGGAGAAAAGAGTGAGAAGAGCAGGGAAAGAAAACCCATAGCAACAGTCAGGGCAATCTGGAGGGGAAGTGGGCTGACTTCCTGCCAGGGCCATGGCCAGGGCCTAGAACTTAGGCAGAGACCGAGGACAAAGCTACAACCTTCCAATGACAACTCCTTTGAAACCAGGATCTCCTGGGACCATTTCCCTCAAGTCTCCCTGTGTGCTGATCAGTGACCTCTAAGGGACAGCCACACATTTCTGTTTCTGGTGGTTCCTGAAAATGGTTCCCAGAATCAAGACCCACATTTCTAACCACTGCCTAGACATTTATTTTCTCTGGGATGTGTTATTCTCATCTTAAACTTACTATGTCCAAACTAAAGTTATCTGTCTTTCGCCTAAACCTGCACCTCTTCCAGACTTCCACATTCTGGCTAGAACCCTGGAATCTTCTCTGGTGTCTCCCCTCATCTGGACCCTCATTATGGAGGCAGTCACCAAGCAGTTACAGTCTTCTCATCCTTTCCGTGGTCACTGCCATCACCAGAACCCAAGTCTGCATCACTATGCAATGTAGAAATTTGCAAGGGACCTTAGGAAACAAATAGCTCCTTCCTTGTATAAGAAAATTGATGCCCAGTGGAGCCATGGGATTTGTCCAAATTTATAATGCTAGCTAGAGGAAGACCTGGGACTAGCATCCTTGTGCCTTGGCACCGTGCTCATTGCTCTCACTGATAGCTTCTTCTTTCTGTGCATGAATGTACTCCCCTACTCAAAAACTTGTAACTCAATCTCTTAACCAGGCATTTGAGCCTCTCCCTAATTTGTCAACAATCTACCTCTCTGACTTTTTGTCCCACTTTTTCTTGACACAAATAAGAATTAATATTTATCGAGCATTTATTATATGCCAGGCACTGTTCTAAATGCTTTACATGTATTAACTTACACAATCCTCAAACATCTAGAAAGGGGCATATTATTATTATCCCCATGTTACAGATGAGAAAACTGAGGTAGTCTACCTCCCGAGCCTGAAATCTCTCCCTCTGCTCTTCTCTGACTATCCCTAGCAGCCAGCTACCTTCTCCCTCTTACCCAGAACACTTACCATCCATCTGGGCTGCCCCCTTGGCGCTCGGTGTATCCTACCTTGTGTTGTTAGTTCTCTCTATCTGTTGGTGCTTGTGTCCCATTCCCCAAGAGCCCCAGTCGCTCCTTAGTAGACAGCAACTGAGTTGCTTCTATGCCTTTGCTATCTGGGCACCTCTACAGTGCATAGCACCTGGCATACAGTGCTCTTTCTCCTTTCTGTCTAGAACTCCAGCTTCTGTCTCCCAAGCCTCCTGCCACACAGGGAGATCCTGATTCAGGACATGGCACTGAGGAACAGATGGTGAAGGAGGACCCAGCTTAGGTACCCCACAAGGAGCTTTGAGATCAGGCTGATGGTTGAATGTGACTGAGGACTGTACCTGCTACAGAGGTTATCAGATTTGGCTCCAGGTAGGGAGCGGCTTCCTTTGGTGCTATACACATTAGGTCCCAATTTACCTCCACCACACCCCCAGTTATGACCTGACCTTCCTCACCATGGCCAGCCTGGACCCATAGTCATTTGGTCCTTTAAGAAGGAGATTCTCCTGTTGCCCATGTCCTCTCCACTGCTTGACAGAAAACTGCCCCCCTCCCATTTCCAGATTTCTGTCTTCCTCTTCTGTATTCTCTGAATTTCCTGCCTGCCTCAGTGGAGTCCTTTCTTCCTTTTCCTCCCTGGCCCAGGGCCCCTCTTGCCTCTCCTCCTTCTTTCTCCCAGGAAGATGGCCTGGGTTTTTAGATTCTAATCTCAGCCCTACTCTTGACTTGCTACATTACCTTGAGCAAGTCGCTTCCCTGCTCTGGTGTCAATTTTCACATCTATAAAAGGACTCAGCTGGACGAACTGGTGAGATATGTCCCGTTCATGCTCTCCTTTATGGTCCTCCTCTCCCTCTGGGCTCCCTCTCCCAGGGGAGGCCTGCCCTATTCCCCCCAGGAGAGCTGTGGCTCTGGCTCCTGTTCCCTGTCTACGCGACCAGCCCTGGGCCTCCTCCCCAGCGCTGGCCCCGGCTCCATGTGGCCCGTCTGAGAGGCTGGCCCCAAGCCCGGCAGCAACTCCACATTTCTCTGTTTTTCCTTTTTTCCCCCTCTTTCCCAGAGTTAACAAGAAGCAGATGTGGCGCACGACGGTTGGAGAGGTGGGAGGGGAGGAGGGAGGCTGGACCGCCAGCCAGACGGGGGAAGGGAGGGGAGTGAGCAAGGGAGGGCGGCGGGAGGCCAGGGCCCGCCCCATAGCCACCCCTTGCGCCTCTGAACAGTCACTGGGGCAAAGCTCTGTCACCCCCAGGATCCGGTCATCAGGGAGAAAGGACAGGGAGACCAGAGGAGAGCCAGCTGGGGTGAGGGGGCCGAGGCCCAGGAAACAGCATCTGAGAGGGGTAGGGACCAGGCGCAGGGGGCCAGGGGCACAGAGAACAAACTCCCCTCAGAAGTGGAGAAGAGGAGAGCGGAAGGAACCGAGGGAGGGACAGAAGGGAGCCTGAGGAGGAAAGAGGAGGGGGAGAGAGGTCAGGCCAGACAGCCAAGGAGGAGGCGTGTGGGGGCTGCAGGCAGGAAGCCTGGGACTGGGACGGCAGGCTCTGTCCTGCCGAGCCGCGGCATCCCCCAGGGCTGGGCAGAGGCACCAGCTGCCAGGCCGGGATGTGCCACTGAGAACCACCAAGGAGCACCCCAACCATGGCCCCCAGCGCCCTCTGGAGCTGCTACCTCTGCTGCCTGCTGACCGCCTCCGCAGGGGCAGCTAGCCACCCTTCTCGTGGCTACAGCCTCTACACAGGGGGTGGGGGGGCCCTTAGCCCTGGGGGGCCCCAAGCCCAGAGCGCCCCGCGGCCTGCAAGCAGACACAGGTAAGAGGAGGCCCAGTCCCAGGCTGGAGGTGGGTGGAAGGGCTGGTTGGAAGGTGGACATGCTGCCACTGCCTTGGCTACCCTGCCCTGGGCTGTCTCCCGATACAGGGAAAGGGGAGAGAGGACAGCTTACCCACCAGGTGGCTCCTTACAAGCCCACCTTCCCAGGGGGCCACTTCCAGGGCCCCTGAACTGCTTGCCTCCTGGGTAACCTAAGGGGGATCAGCACCCACGTTCCCTCAGGGGGACCTGCAGTTTGCTGCCCAGGGAAACCACCCCGAGGGGTGTGGGCCAGGCCTTCCTGACAGCCGCCTAGTGCGTGCCAGCCCGGGATCTTTGAGCAGACGTTTTGTGCCTTTTTAGGTCCTTGGCTCCATCTAGTAATCCATAATTCTGACACCACTCTTGCTCCCCAGCGGGACACAGCTCAGAGGCCAGCATGAATGGGGCAAGGGTGTGGAACTGCTAGCCCCAAGGGAGGCATGGTTCATCCATGGCTTATTCTTTACTTAACCCTGAGCTGGATCATGGCCTGCTTCACGTCCTCTCCCCTGAGGGACGAGTGGACACCAGCATCCAGGGCATCATCCCCAGGAACCTGGCCATCCAACTTACACAGGGCATGCCAAGGAGGGGATTGAGAGTGGGCCAGAAATGGACACAAATAAGGGTGTGAATTCAGAGGCTCTGCAGGCCCCCACAGCCATGAGTACTGACTTCTTGGTGGTTGTGGTTTTCCATTCTGTGCCTCTCCCTTCTTGAAAAGTCTTTATCTGCTCCTGGTGCAGAGGAAAGCATGGGGGAGCTGCCCTTGCCAAAGCCCTGGCTCTCACTGGTCCCCCAGTGACCTCACTCAGTCCCTGGTAGTCCCCGAGGCCTCCTCTGGGGCATGTGCCTCTGGTCCTTGGGCCCAGATGGGGTTGTGCCTACAGGAACTGGTGTGCCTACGTGGTGACCCGGACGGTGAGCTGTGTCCTTGAGGATGGAGTGGAGACCTTCATCAAGCCTGACTACCAGCCATGTGGCTGGGGCCAGCCCCAATGTCCCCGCAGCATCATGTGAGCTCCCTGTGCTGGGGCATGGGCTGGGCCAGTGGGCACTTGGTGGGGGCTGACCAAGGGCCAGAAGGTGGGTGGCCAGCTCAGGGAATTGGTACAAAGCAGGCAGCAAGGGGCAAGATGAGGCAGCCATGGTGAGATCCATTTTGAGGAGATGCTTCAGCAACAGTTTGGCTGGTGGGATAACGAGGACAACCTCACCTAGACCACGTGCCAATCCCCAAATGCCTTCTCTGGGCTGGGGTCATCCTCAGGGAGAAGAGCTCAAGGTTCCAGCACAGGGCAAGGGGAGTAAGAGCAGTGATTTGGCCCTCCACCAACAAGCTGACAGCTGTCAACTGAGCAAGGCCACATGCTGGACACTAAGAGGGACCCAAGCTGCTCATGTGTGAGGACAGGGGCCAGGGTCACTGATAGGACAGGGAGGAAATAAAGAGGCCTCCCTCCACCTCTCCCAGGTACCGCAGCTTCCTCCGCCCTCGATACCGTGTGGCCTACAAAACAGTGACAGATATGGAGTGGCGGTGCTGTCAGGGCTATGGGGGCGATGACTGTGGTGAGGGTCCTGCCCCAGCACTGGGTCCTGCTCCTACCACACCACACCCTCAGCCCCGGCCTGCCCGCCCCAACCTCTCTGGCTCCAGTGCAGGCAGCCACCTCAGTGGGCTAGGGGGCGAAGGTGAGTACGGGAGCTGCTGGGGACAGAAGTGGGAGACCATTCTGGGTGGAAAATGTGGAGCCAGGCTGCTGAGGGAAAACCCCAGACTGCTGTTAAGTCAGGGGGAAGAAAGGGAGAGAAGGAAGCTAATGAGATCCCTGAGATTGTGTGTGTGTGTGTGTGTGTGTGTGTGTGTGTGTGTGTGTGTGTGTGTGTGTGTGTGTGTGTGTGT
>NW_004443988.1:7244521-7300200 GCF_000243295.1 Trichechus manatus latirostris
TGTGTGTGTGTGTGTGTGTGTGTGTGTGAGAGAGAGAGAGAGAGAGAGAGAGAGAGAGTGTGTGTGAGAGAGAGAGAGAGAATATGTACTCACGTACGCCCACTTGTGGCCAAGATCCTTCCTCGTTGAGAACAGCTGTGGGAGGAAGGGGGATTCCTTTGAGAAGCTTGGTCTGTGGGGATAGACAGTTGAGACTACAAGTCCTAGCATGCACTGCAACTGACTACAGGTCCCAGGCCCCTCTTGCCTATGGAGACTGCAGGTCCAGAATGCAGCAGTCCCTGGTGCTTGCTTTCCCTTGTGCTCGTTCCAGGCACTCCGGATGGGCTGTATTTCCCTGCCAGAAAGATAGCAGTAACTGTGCTTACTGGCACCTTGGCTGACTCTCTGACCAACCCACTAGAGCCCAGCAAGCTTGCTGTGAAGCCTCTTATTTGTCCCCACGGTGTTGCGGGGAGTGCTGCCCAGTAATAGCCACCATTTTGGTGTCCAAAATACCCCCACCACATTCCCATTTTGCACCTCTTGACAGCCCCATAAGGGAAGACAGATAGTGAGTGTTGCTCCCATTTTGCAGGTGAGGAAACTGTTTCCAAAGAGTTAAGAGGCACTGTGCACAGTGGAGAGGACATGGCCTCGGTGGTCAGGCAGGTGACCTGGGTTTGTAACTTGGCTCTGCCACTTATTAAACTTGTAACCCATGGCCCAGTTAGCTCTGGTCCTCTGTTTCCCAGTGTATAGTGGGAAGAGTTAATGGTATCTGCCCAGTGAAGGTGTTGTAAGGGGAAAAAGCCATGGCACAAATTTGGTCTGGAAGCATTTAGTGAATGGAGTTTCCTTCCTTCTTGCCCAGTTACCCAGCTGAGTTGCGGCAGAATCAGCCTAGGCCCTCTGTCCTCTGTGGAGCTGGGGTGAGCAGAGCCTAGGAGGTAACAGATACGGAGTGGCAGATTCAGAGGTAGGCACTGAGCTCTGAGGTCCAGCCCTCTGCTTTATGCTTTCCCCTCTCTCCTAGGTCCTCGGGAGTCAGAGAAGGTGCAACATCTGGAGGAGCAGGTGCAGAGCCTGACAAAGGAGCTGCAAGGCCTTCGGGGTGTCCTTCAGGGGCTGAGTGGGCGCCTGGCAGAAGATGTCCAGAAGGCTGTGGAGACGGCCTTTAATGGGAGGCAGCAGCCAGCAGATGCAGCTGCCCGCCCTGGCGTGCACGAAACCCTCAACGAGATCCAGCACCAGCTGCAGCTCCTAGACAACCGCGTCTCCACCCATGACCAGGAGCTGGGCCACCTCAACAACCATCATGGCGGTGGCGGTGGTGGTGGCGGCAGCACCCTGGACTCAGCCCCAGCCCCTCCTGGCCACAGCGAGGAGCTGCTGCGGGAGCTGGAGCGGCGGCTGCAGGAGTCCTGCTCTGTGTGCCTAGTGGGGCTGGAGGGCTTCCGCCGGCAGCAGCAAGAAGACCGGGAGCGGCTGCGAGCACTGGAGAAGCTGCTGGCCTCAGTGGAGGAACGGCAGTGGCAGTTGACTGGGCAGGCCCTGGGCCGCAGGCCCGCTCAGGAATGCTGTCCCCCGGAGCTGGGCCGGCGACTGGCGGAACTAGAGCGGAGGCTGGATGTCGTGGCTGGCTCGGTGACGGTGCTGAGCGGCCGGCGAGGCACTGAGCTAGGAGGAGCAGCCGGGCAGGGGGGCCACCCCCCGGGCTACACTGGCTTAGCCTCCCGCCTCTCTCGCCTGGAAGACCGATTCAACTCCACCCTGGGTCCCTCAGACGACCAGGAGGGGGGTTGGCCTGGGGACCCTGAGGGGCTGGGCCACTCGCTGCCGGCTGCCTGGGGCCGACTAGAGAAGCTGGAGGGGCTGCTGGCCAATGTGAGCGGGGAGCTGGGTGGGCGGCTGGATCTGCTGGAAGAGCAGGTGGCAGGAGCTGTGCAGGCCTGTGGGCAGCTCTGCTCAGGGGCCCCCGGGGAGCAGGACTCCCAGGTCAGCGAGATCCTCAGTGCCCTGGAGCGCAGGGTGCTGGATAGCGAGGGGCAGCTGCAGCTGGTGGGCTCAGGCCTGCACAAGGTAGGAGCAGCTGGGGAGGCCCAGCAGGCCACACTGGAGGGACTGCAGGGGGCTGTGGGTCAGCTCCAGGATCGTGTGGATGCCCAGGACAGGATGGCCGCAGAGCTCACACTGCAGCTGAATCTCACGGCTGCACGGCTGGGCCAGCTGGAGGGTCTGCTGCAGGCCCGTGGGGACGAGGGCTGCAGGGCTTGTGGCGGTGTCCAAGAGGAGCTGGGCCGCCTTCGGGACGGTGTGGAGCGCTGCTCCTGCCCCCTGCTCCCCGCGCGGGGCCCTGGCGCTGGCCCGGGTGTTGGGGGACCAAGCCGAGGGCCACTGGACGGCTTCAGCGTGTTCGGGGGCAGCTCAGGCTCAGCCCTGCAGGCCCTACAAGGAGAGCTCTCCGAGGTCATTCTCACCTTCAGCTCCCTCAATGACTCACTGCACGAGCTGCAGACCACTGTGGAGGGCCAGGGTGCTGATCTGGCTGACCTGGGAGCCACCAAGGACCGCATCATCTCTGAGATTAACAGGCTGCAGCAGGAGGCCACAGAGCATGCTACAGAGAGTGAGGAGCGCTTCCACAGCCTGGAGGAGCGACAGCCACAGGCTGGCCAGTGCCCTGGGGTAGAGGGGAGGTTGGGCCGTCTTGAGGGAGTCTGTGAGCGGTTGGACACTGTAGCTGGGGGGCTGCAGGGCCTACGAGAGGGCCTTTCCCGGCACGTAGCTGGGCTCTGGGCTGGGCTACGGGAAACCAACAGCACCAGCCAGACGCAGGCAGCCCTGCTGGAGAAGCTGCTGGCAGGGCAGGCGGGCCTGGGCAGGCGGCTCGGTGCCCTCAACAACTCCCTGCTAATCCTGGAGGACCGGCTACACCAGCTCAGCCTGACGGACCTCACTGGTGAGGGGGCAAGAGGAGGCCTGGGTGGGGCAGGCGGAGCCCCTTTTCAAGCCCTTTCTTTCTCCTCTTTTCAACCCACAACAGCCCACCTTGATCTCATCTATTTCTCCTTGCTCTGTCCAGCATGCATTGCTGCTCCAGCCTCTGTCCCAGGGGAAACAATTTTTCCATAAGAGATGGTCACAGCTCCCTGTCCTCCCTCTGGATGCTCAGATGGGCCTGTGGGTGGAGGTGGTATGTTGCTCTGCCAGGTATCCAGTATGGGCATTGAGGGGCTTCCGCTCCCCACAAGTCTGCAAAGCCCCATCTGCTTCATCCGTCTCCTGTGCATAGAGCTGCCACTTCCCTTGTCTGTTGAGAACTGTGTGGCTCTCCTTCAACGTAGTTTTGTCACTACAGGGCCAGCAGGTGAGGCTGGGCCCCCAGGGCCTCCTGGGGTGCAGGGGCCTCCAGGCCCTGCCGGACCTCCAGGACCTCCAGGCAAGGATGGACAAGAGGGGCCTGCCGGACCACCAGGTAGGTGGGCTGAGAACCTCCTGGGCAGCCCCAGGCTTGATATTTCACCTTGAACCTGACAGAGAAGGGAGGAAAGGGGTGAGGAATTGGGGGTCCTATATGGCTGATAAGGAGCTCTGGTGGTGCAGTGGTTAAGTGCTCGGCTGCTAACCGGAAGGTTGGGAGTTCAAACCCACCAGCCACTCCGCGGGAGAACAATGTGGCAGTCTGCTTCCATAAAGTCTTACAGCCTTGGAAACCCTATGGGGCAGTTCTACTTTGTCTTTTAGGGTCACTGTGAGTCGGAATCAGCTCAGTGGCAACAAGTGTATGGCTGATAGTGGGAGGAAAATGATTAGGAGCTGGACAGTCACTAATTGGATACATTGGCCTCACTGCTGTATTGAAGACTGAGGCTGAGCCTACAAGGGCTATCTAGGGCATGAAAGGTGGGGGGACAAGGGCTCATGGCCCAGCACTTGTACAGCATGGACCCTACCTATTCCTCCTTTTCTCGATATCCCCATTCCTGCTTTGACATCCTCACAACTCTCAGCACAGTGGGAGGGACTTAGCAGGTGTTTGCTCAGTGACCTAGTGAGAGCTGGCCTCCTTCTCACTGCTCCCATTCCTCTTCCACAGGTCCCCAAGGTGAACAGGGTAAGTTTCTCTCATCAGATCCTGGAGGAGGTGGAACCTGAACCAGGGGCTGGAGGATGGAAGGCCTCAGGCAGCCTGGGGGTAGAGGTCCGGGAGGGGAAGGGCCTGTGTGGCCCTGCACAGAACTTCTGCCCGAATGCCCACTCTATCCCCACCCAGGTGTGGAGGGGGCACCAGCAGTCTCTGTGCCCCGGGTGGCTTTTTCAGCTGCCCTGAGTTTGCCCCGGTCTGAACCGGGCACAGTCCCCTTCGACAGAGTCCTGCTCAACGATGGGGGCTACTATGATCCAGAGACAGGTAGGCCTGGGAGGAGCCTGGGGTTGGGCACGTGGGGGTTTGGGTGAGGCTGTGCAGTGGTAGTTTATCATTCTTGCCTCTTTAGACAATGCCTATCTTTTCATTCTCTGATTTGGGGAGACCCCTACTCCTTCCTTCATTTATTCATTCTCACCACACTTGGGTTGGGGGTGGAGAGGGGGAGGAGTCATTCATTCAACAAAACCTTTAGTGGGGGCCTACTCTTGCCAGGCACTGTTTTAAGCGCTAGGATGCAGATTGAACAAAATAGGCAAAATTGCCTGCCGTCGTGGAGCTTACTTTCTAGTGGAATAGAAGTAAAAAGACGAAAGTGTTCCCACTCTAGGAGTTCTGGGTGGGCTCCCCGAGGCCTCCCTGGCCTGGCCACCTGTCTTCTCTCCTGACTGACGAGCCATCCCTGTCCCCAGGCGTGTTTACGGCGCCACTGGCCGGACGCTACTTGCTGAGCGCGGTGCTGACTGGGCACCGGCACGAGAAAGTGGAGGCCGTGCTCTCCCGCTCCAATCTGGGCGTGGCCCGCATCGACTCTGGCGGCTACGAGCCGGAGGGCCTGGAAAACAAGCCGGTGGCCGAGAGCCAGCCGAGCCCGGGCGCTCTGGGTGTCTTCAGCCTCATCCTGCCACTGCAGGCCGGGGACACGGTCTGCATCGACCTGGTTATGGGGCAGCTGGCGTACTCGGAGGAGCCGCTCACCATCTTCAGCGGAGCCCTGCTCTACGGGGACCTGGAGCTCGAACAGGCATAGTAAACACAGGGCCGGGCCGCAACGGCCCCTAGTGTCTACTCCGGCTGAAGGGCCCATGGGAGAGGCGGCTCCCAGGGTCCCCGCCTGGACGGGCGCCGTCTCAGACGCCTCCAGCCTCGGGGCTGCAGTCTCTGGACGCGCCGCGGTACCGGCGCCCAGAGCGGCTCCTCCCCAGCGTGCTGGGGCGGGACTCCAGGGTCCCCTCGTCCAGACTTCTGGCCCGATCGCGGTCCCCTCCCGACCTCGCTCCAGGGCCCAGACTGCGGAGGAGCCCATCCTCGCTCCTTTCACTCCCGCAACCGATCTAGAGGCGGACTCCCTGCGGTCCAGGGCTCTCCCCACGGCCTTACTAAACTATTCAGGAATAAAAACACTTTTTTTTTTCTAAAAAAATACAAACAAAAAAAACCGTTCGGCTCCAGTGTGTGTGTGTTCAAGGGTCGGCAGGGGTACACAGGGGATAGGGTGGCGGCAGAGAGCGGCCTACGGAGGGGAGCCCCAGATTCCGAGCCGGCTTGCCTCCTCCCCTCGGGCTCCGGGATGGTTCTGCCCGCAGTTGCTCTGGAAGTACCAGCCGCCAGGTGCGTCCCGGGTTAGAGCTCCAGCGGGACCGTCTCCTGGTCATGTCAGTTTCGCTGGCGCCCGCCAGGAGGCGCTGGGAGCCCAGACGCCGCGCCGCTCACGGCGTCTCCCGTCACGTGGCCACCGCCGCTCCCCTAGCGGGACTCTGCGATTCCGCGGCTGAGGCGAGCGTTTGGCTGGGCTGGGCTGGGCCGCGGGGGTGGGGCGGGATAGCAGCGAGAACCCCGAGCCGCGGTTTAGGCTGCGGGCGCCAAGCCTGCATCGCGAAGCGGAGTCAACCCCGCGGGTCCGGTGTCGGGAGTCAGGCCACGGGTGAAGAAGAAGGCGGGGCAAGTGGCGACTTTCCACGGCACTTTCTCTGTGCATTAAAGAGAGTGCCTAGCCGCACTTTAGACAGGGGTACATTGGTTCCGGGTCCGCGTGACAGGTGAGAAAATTGAGACCAAGGAGTGGAAAGCGTGGCCATCTGCAGGGCCAGACAACCTGCTAAGGGAAGGCTGGGAACCAAGACTGCTCCCAGGCAAGCTTGGATCGGTGGGAGTCGGGAGCAGGACCCCTGCTGCATTCCGTGCACCTCACCGCATCGCACCCCTCCCTTTGCAGGAGGCTCCCTGGAGGAGGAGCTCCGGACGCGGAGGAGGAGCCAGGACAGCCCCCGGGATCCGGGACGCAGTTCTCCGGGATAAGAGGCAGAACCAGGAGGAACCCCGTCAGCTGGTAGGGCAAAACGCTCCAGGAGCAGCCTCATGGAAGAGAAGCAGATCCTGTGCGTGGGGCTAGTGGTGCTGGACATCATCAGTGTGGTGGATAAGTACCCGGAGGAGGATACGGACCGCAGGTAGCGGCGCCCGGAGAGCAGGAGACGCTGCGGCCTCGCGTTTGTGCCTGGCCAGAGGCCGTGAGAGTCTAGCCTTGGGAGCCAGTGCCCTCTGCCTGGGGAACCTGGGGGGTTCTGAGCGGGAGAGAAGAGGAAAGAATTGAGGGCTCTAATAAGAAGCAGCAGACTTTGGATAGCATTGTTTTAGCCAGTTCCCATTTCAACCCTGGGACTGTGTCAGGCATCATTACCCCCATTTTATTGATAAGCAAGTAGAGACTGAGAGATGAAGTGATTAATCCAAGGACACACAGCTAGTAAAGTGCAGGACCAGTTTTGTTTTTTATGCCAAGACCTATGCACTTGCTTCTTACCAGCATTTACTTCTAGTTCATTTTATATATATATATATATATAATTAATATTAAAATGAATGTTATGTATTATATATTTATATCACGTATTTCTGAAAAAGATTTGAGGTAGCTTACAATGAGGGGTATGTGCAATTAGACCGTTCAAAGAACGTTTAAAACCATGGTATTTGAGCTTCAACTATAGCTTGGGGCTTGCTGGCGAAACTGGAGGTGAATTTGAGGATGCCACAGGTTATGTATGGATAGAGCTGGTTCAAACTTTTCCCTGATGCTAACTCCTAAAAGTTTACCAGAAGTCCTTTTTATGGAGATCAGTGAACAACATAGCGGCAAACATCCTTCTTAGTGGTCTGGTAAAAGTTGAAGAGTCATTTGTTGGTGCTTGTATCTACTCTTGATAAGGGCCACACCGTTACACTGTAATGCCATGAAGGCATTTCTGTGGAGCGGGAGTACTGAGAAGGTTTGCTCTCCTGTTGTATTCACTTTAGTCTGCAGGTATTATTGATGTCAGCTCTCCTAAGATAGGAGTAGGTGGTACATTAGATGCCTTTGGGAAGAAGCCCTTAATCCCTGAGGTCCTTGGAGCTGATAGAGGAGCGGGCTGTCAGGACAGCCAAGTGGGAGCAGCTCTGACTGGGGGAAAGATGGGTTGTTGTACACCGAGGAGATTACCCAGAGGCAGTAGGGCCCTCAAATTGTGATGGGCCTGATTGAGTGGTTTCCTGATGCCCTAAGTGAAAAGACAGAAAGTAATCACTGTGAGCGTGAATTTAGCCTCGGCTGGGGAGAGAGACCTTGACCTCAGTCAAGCCACCCCCTTCTCTGAGCCTCAGCTGCCCCATCTAGAAAATGGGGCTGGTCTAGATGCGTTCTGAAGGGGATCTTGGCTTTTACACTGTGGTTGGCCCTGCTCATCCCAGTGGCCTTCCTGTGCTTTGCAGGTGCCTGTCGCAGAGATGGCAGCGTGGAGGCAATGCATCCAACTCCTGCACCGTTCTCTCCCTGCTGGGAGCCCCCTGCGCCTTCATGGGCTCACTGGCCCCTGGCCATGTTGCTGAGTGAGTAGAGGGGGAAGCTGAGGGGAGGGCTGCCTGGAGGGTGGGGGGAGAAGAGGACTCTTCACCCTGGGAGGGTGGGTGGTGTGTGGCCACCAGAAATGAGTGGGAGTGGGCGGAGTGGAGCCCCAGGACCCCAGACCCTTATCTGTTGTTCAGGTGTTAATGGCACTCTTGTTAAGATTTCATTTCCACAGCTCATTGCCTTGGCCACTCCCTGGAGCCTGCTTAAGCTTCGCTGCCTTCTCCTTCCTTGCTCCCTGCAGACTCTGAGGTGGATTTGACTTTGCCCTTCTACAGTCCCTTTTTCTGGCTGTGCTTGAGGCAGGAGGTAGCTAGGGACATGCTGTACCTGCCCCTCCCCAAGGAATGCCCAGCATCCAGGGGCCCAGGGCCCAGCCCACAGTTTACTTCCCAGTGGAGGGGGCAGGGCTGGTGCTCGTGCCCCCAGTTGTTCACTGAAGCAGCAAGAGTACCCGGCCAAGGATGCCCAAAGTCACGTGCTGGGCCCAGGAGCCATGCTTTCAGCTCACCAGCTGTCCAGGCCACAGCTGTAAATGGCCACGCTTGCTCAAGGTTGGCTGCAGCAAGGGCCCAAGAAACCTTTGACCCTTGGTGCTGCCAGCTTAGCGAGTGCTTATCAGGAGGTGAGGCCCACACTTTGCCCACTGTGGACACTGGGCCAGGCTGCCAGGTTACTGGTCTTTGAAGCACAGCCCTTTAAACCCCGGTTTGAGGGGGGCTGCTGCCATAGCTCAGCACCTGAGCCACAGTCACTCCCAGCCTTGATGAGCTGGCACCAAGCAGACAACGGGAGCGACCTACCCCGTGAGATGGGACAGGACTTGGGGCCAGTGGCTGATCACTTGGTTAACTCTCTTCAGCAGCCCCTTTCTCACCCTAGCTGGAGGCAGGCCTGTGGCTATAGGACAGCGTGGGGGATCCTCTTTTACATAGCATTCATGCCAACAGGTGGCCTACTCCGCATTCTCCCCATTTGTTCAACAGACATTTAATGAGTACCTGCCAGTGTCAGGCACTCATGCGCACAGTTATCTGGCAGATCAAACCATGTATTCAATGCTCTGGGAAGCTGAGCCCTGGTGGCGCAGTGGTTAATTGCTCACTGCTAACCAAAAGCTTGGCAGTTCGAATCCACCAGCCACTCCTTGGAAACCCTGTGGGGCAGTTCTACTCTGTTCTGTAGGGTTGCTATGATGGCAGTGGGTTTGAGGTGCAAGACAAGACATATGTCCTGACTCGTCACCTGTATACGACTCTGGATTGCCCAGCTTTGGTGTTGCTTACGGTGGGGTCCCGCCACAGTGAGGACAGCCTGGGTGATGGCTGGACTGCTGCGCAGAGTTGTCAGCTCTCAGGCACAGAACACTCCATTTCCAGAGAGGGCTGGGAGGGGGGACTAGCCTCTTTTTTCTTCTGCTGGCAGTATTCCTAAGGGGACGCCCCCCAGCTGACTCTGATTGGAGGGGATTCTGGGAAAGAGTCCTGGGCCATGCCCATATTGAGGGGCACGAGGCACTGGGCACCAGCTAACTGCCCTGGAGGGTTAGCTTTGCTGTGGGAGGAGAGGGCAGTGGGCAGTCCCGCTTCCTGGCTGGGCATCATGGAGGCAGGCATAGGAGTGAGAGGAATCGCAGCTGTGGGACTAGAAGGGGGAATAAGCATGCAGAGGGCAGCTGGGGGGCAAAGTATCACCTTGGTGATTAACTACTACTTCTGCCTGGGCCTTGCATAAAACTCACACAGGCCACAGTGCCCACTACCTGCTTGGTTCAAACAGGGTGCAGGGTCTAGGCCCCAAACCTACCCCTATCTAGCTTTATGAACTGGAGCAAATGCCTGCCCCCTTGCACAGCCCGTGACCCTTCTAGGACAGGGCCTTGATTTCCAGGTCCCTCTGAGTCTTCCTCCGTTTGCATCCCTGCTTTTCAGGGTCCTAGCGGCCCTGCCAGCTACCCTCCAGTCCCCACAACCCTTGTCGAACTGCACCTTCCCCCTGGGTTCCTCCGCTCTGGCAGTTTTATCCTGGATGATCTCCGCCGCTATTCTGTGGACCTGCACTACGTGGTCTTTCAGACCATGGGCTCTGTCCCCGTCTCCATGGTCATCATCAACGAGGCCAAGGGCAGCCGCACCATCCTACACGCCTACAGGTTTGTATACCTGTCTGCACCTTGCCAGCTGCCGCCGCCGTCACTTCACTCCAAGAACAGGACCCTTCTCTCAGAGGCCCCAAGTTCTCCAGCAGCCCCTTCATCACCTGTGAGAGGTCTAGGCCACTTGTAGGTGCTAATCTGTGTCTCCTTGCCCTTTCCCTGACTCGGGCTCCACCCCAAGCTTCCTGGTGGCTGACTTCAGGCGGCGGGGCATAGACGTGTCTCACGTGGCCTGGCAGAGCATGGGGGAGACCCCCTTGTCCTGCTGCATCGTCAACAACTCCAATGGCTCCCGTACCATTGTGCTCTACGACACGTAAGGCCCCTGGCCTCACCCTGCCACAGCCCACCAATCAGTTCACGGCCTCACTCGTCGCTGTGGGCATCCCGACTACCCACCCCCTGCAGTCTCTCTCTGTACCAGAAATTGCCCCCACACCAAAGTATTCAGTGATTTTTGAATTATTTTCAATTAGGGGAGAAGTGAGGTGGGAAGGGGTGGCCTTTGCTCTGCTTGGCAACTTGGCCTTGTACAGCACCAAGGATGGGCAGGCAGGCCTGTACAAAACGTAATTTACGATGTTATTCCTCCATAATTAGCCAATCAGCAGGCTGGGTATGCATGTAGGGAAACTGTTCTCAGGACAGAGGGGTGGGGGGTGTGAGTCAAGCCATCTCAAGGGCCGGGGGTCCACTGGGATTTCCAGGGTCAGCCCCAGAGTTGCTAGCCTGCAGCATGGCACCAAGGAGCTAGGATTCAGGTGTTCAAGGGAGATGAGTCTCCCAAAGGTCCCAGGATAATGAGGCCAGACCAAATGCTCCACACACAATTTGCAGCCATTGCTGAAGGAGAGGGAAAGGGAACATCTGGGTCAGCAGATCAGGGCTGTCTGATTGGGGGGTGGGGGTCCTTTCAGGGTTCCAAGTTACTGGGGAGAGGGCCTGTGGGCCTAGACCTTTCTCATCCCTCCCCCGCCGCCACCAATTCCTCCCTGAAGAATCTCAGGGGTTTAAAACGTTTACCGAGAACCTAGTATGTGACAGGTACTGTGTTAGGTCTGGGAGGGCCCAAGCCCAGCTACCCTGGGGTCCAGGCTGTCCCTACTACCTGGCACGACCACTGGACCTGGGGGAGAAGGGCAGTCACCCCAGGACAGGCTTTGTGACCAGTGGCCTCTGGGCTCCATGTGTCCCAGTGAGTGAGTGGGCAGGCATATGTCCTAGAGGCAACCTTGACTAGGATTGGGCAATCCTAGTCATCTGCTCAGTAAGCAACAATCTGTAGCAACTTTGATCAAGAACATGATAAAGGCATTCACAGGAAGTTCTGAAAAGAGATGTTTTATTGCCTGCCGGCCTTACCCCATGCATTACCTCCAAATCCAGTAGGCTTGTGAGCCTGGGGGTTTTGGCCCCACTTACCTCAGAAAGGCCCAAGTCACACAGCTAGTTAAGTGGACAAGGGATTGGGCCACAGAGCATGGAGGGG
Source organism: Trichechus manatus latirostris (assembly GCF_000243295.1). Taxonomy (NCBI): domain Eukaryota; kingdom Metazoa; phylum Chordata; class Mammalia; order Sirenia; family Trichechidae; genus Trichechus; species Trichechus manatus. The sequence continues at coordinate 7,256,181 of NW_004443988.1, forward strand.
AGGACACCGGTTGTGTGTAGGTCTCTTGTTAAGAGGAGGATTGAGGCAGACCCTTCCCGGGATTCCACGCTTAAGCCAAACATGACATGAACTCATCCTCACCTGCCAACCTTGACCTCAGGGTTGTGACAGTCTACCAAATTCAGGACAGTGGTACTGTGGGTGCCACAAGCAAGCGCTCAACACTGGGACGCCAAAAGCGCATTGAGTCAGACCCGAGCTCGAAGCAGTGTAGCCAGAGCTGCCACGGCCTTTGTAGTTTGCCGGGGCACTGCATGCTGGGAGCTGTGTTGTGCAGCTGGCAAGGAGGACTCTGGGAATTGTGGTCTCTGGTGTCCCTAGAGCATTCTGGGAGATGTGGTCTCCAAGGCACAGAGGACCCTGGCCCCTTGACGCTTAACCGTAGCTGAGTTTACCTTTGGATAATCTCGCTATCTGAAACGCAGGATCGCCTGTCTGGCAGGGAGGAGCAACCTAGCAAATTGCCTTCAGGCCCCTGTGTAGATGGAGTTGAGTGAGGCAAGGAGTGGTTGGGAATTTAGGACAGGTTTATCCTAGAGCTGAGCCTGAAATTCCTGTGCTGTAGACACTCAGCTTCCTGCTATGCTGCGGCAACAGGCAGAGGGTCCCCAGCTGCCAGCTAGAGGTCCTGGCTCTGGCTGACCTCACCATGCCTCTTTGCTGTCCTTTCCATCTCGTGGCCTAGGAACCTGCCAGACGTGTCTGCTAAGGACTTTGAGAAGGTCGATCTGACTCGGTTCAAATGGATCCACATTGAGGCAAGCCTTGCCCTGACTGTATTTTGAGAGGCTCAACTTGCCAGCCCCATCCACTGTTCTGCCTCTTTCTTTGGTCTCTTTGAAACAGGAAGTACCTTAGAGATAACTGAATCCAACCTCCCTCATCCCCTCTCCATCCTCCCTCATGTTTTCAGGTGAAGAAACTAATGCCCACAAAGACTGCTGGCGTACTTAAGGTCACGTAGCAGGATGCAGGCACAGCTGGCTCCAGGCGAAGCCCCGTGCTTGCTGTGTTACTGGCTGCCCCACCTCTGCCAGTAGTCTGGCTCTGTAGGGCCGTTGACCTCTGGGGGAGCAGGAATGAGAGGGCCTGACCTAGCTCCCAAATCAAGGGAACTAGGACCTTCATTCCAAGAGGGGAATTTTGGAGTCCTGGTGGGAAGAAACCTGGAAAAGTCCTGAGTTCTAATCCTAGTCCTGTCATTTACTTTATTGTCGGTTCTTAGGAAAGTCTCTTTTATTCTTTAGTCTCGTCATCAGTGAATGGGAGGGCTGGTCTATAAAGTCTCCAAGGCCCATGACAGCTCTAGAATTTTGTGACTTGGGATAGGGTTCTAGCCCAGCTTCCCTGGCCCCTCTCCCTCTTCACTCAGAGTTCCAGCAGGGAGGGAAGAATGAGCCAGCCAGGCAGGCAATGCCCAGCTGGTCCTGAGCTGCCTGCTCTGCCCCAGGGCCGGAACGCATCGGAGCAGGTGAAGATGCTGCAGCGGATAGAGCAGCACAATGCCAGGCAGCCTCCGGAGCAGAAGATCCAGGTGTCCGTGGAGGTGGAGAAGCCCCAAGAGGAGTTGTTCCAACTGTTTGGCTACGGAGACACGGTGAGCGCCCCATGAAGCTTCCTTGCCATGTACAGCGCAGCAGCTCATTCTTAAAGGGAGCCCAAGAATCCCCTTGTCCAGCCTACCACTCAGGATGGCAACTCCTGGCTTCGGGGTTTTGGAAGATGGGGGCAAAGCAAAGAGGCAGACCCCCAGCTTTGGGCTCCTATCCGGGCCTCACAGTGGCCAAAGAGTAGAATTTCTCCATCCCACACGGGTACAGGAGTGTAAGGGTAGCCAGAGGACTCAGACAGGGCCAAGACAGTCAGCCCCAGGTAATCCCGTCTGGAAGCCATCTCGTCTCTGGGCCTCCTCAGTCTTTTCCTCTATAAAATGAACTGCTCTCTGAGGTTCCTTCCAACTCGGGTGGAGAGTGAGTTGTGGGAGCCACTAGGTGACTAGGGAAGCGTGGGAAGGGGACTTGCACAAGGGAAATGTGGGCAGGGCTGGGATGTATGTGGAATTTGAGTGACACTCCTAGCACCATAGTCCATTGGTTCCCACCCTGACTGCACATTTAAAAATGTGGAAATCTGAGCCCACCTGCTAGTTTGTTACTGAAGCCTGGGCTTCAGTGTTTTTAACAAAACTTCCTTTAGTGATTCTAAGGTGTAGTAGGTGTCCAGGAAGCTCTGGAACCTCTATGCCTTTGTTTTACAGATGAAACCTAGAGGGCAGAGATGTGTGAAGGAAAAAAAAAAAAAAAAAAAACTCTCTGGAAGGCGGGCACAGTTTAACTTGGCAGTGGTAGATTTTACCCCAAGATGGCACACAAGGCTCTCTTTGTGTTTTCAAGTGGGAGGAAATTCACTGATCTCAGAACAAATAACAAGTTGCCATCCAATTGACTCTGATTCATGGCGTCGCCATGTGCGTCAGAGTAGAACTGTGCTCCATAGGGTTTTCAGTGGCTGTGTTTTTAAAAGTAGATCGCCTGGCCTTTCTTCCGAGGTGCTTCTAGGTGGACTTGAGCCTACAACCTTTTGTTAGCAGCCAAGCATGTTAACTGTTGGCACTATACTCAGGAAAAAATAGACCAGGGCTTTTGTGTCACAGTTGACATGGCTGAATTCTAGTATGTCATAAACAGTTTTTTTAAAAATTGTGTTCCTGTGGGATAGTGAGGTGCTATGTTGGGATTTATGTGGCTGTGTTGGGGGAGTCATTACAATATAGGGGCAACACTAGGCTGCTGCTGGTGAGGGGCAGAGCTGGGACTAGAGTGAGAAGTGACCGTCAGCCTCCCTCCCACTGCCCACAGGTGTTTGTCAGCAAAGACGTGGCCAAGCACTTTGGGTTCTGGTCATCAGCAGAAGCACTGAGGGGCTTGTACGGCCGTGTGAGGAAAGGGTGAGCTGGGGGAACCCAAGAAGGGGCCCGAGGATATGAGGAGTGCAAGAACCTGGACTCCAGGGGTCTGCCCAGGGGCGGGGGTAGATGGGTCCGGGGCGAGGGGCACAAATACACCACCAGCTGAGCGGAGAGGCTTGCAGGGCTACACTCATCTGTGCCTGGGCTGAGGAGGGCGCTGATGCCTTGGGCCCCGACGGACAGCTGATCCACTCGGACGCTTTCCCCCCACCCCGGGTGGTGGATACTCTGGGGGCTGGAGACACCTTCAATGCCTCCGTCATCTTCAGTCTCTCCCAGGGTGAGTAACCCAGCAGGAGGGGACAGGGCTGGGGGCCACCTCTGCCCCAAGACCAGGCTGACCCAGTTATGTGTCCCTCCCTCTAGGGAAGAGCATACAGGAGGCGCTGAGGTTTGGCTGCCAGGTGGCTGGCAAGAAGTGTGGCCTGCAGGGCTACGATGGCATTGTGTGAGAGCACCATGGCGGGAGCAGAAGCTTACCATCCCTTCCTGGGGCCTGGCGTCTGGGCTGCCCTGCTCCCTGAGGAGATGCAGGCTGTGGCAAGGATTCTGCCTGTGTCCTGTGTCCCCCACATCTCACCCGCAGAGCCACGGAGCAAATAAATCTCCTCCCCTAGAGCCAGCCTCCTCTGCCCGTCTGTTTGTCCTTGATGTCCGAACTGCTCTGGCTGGGGACTCCTGAGGCTTTGACACTACAGTCCTTCTCCCTTTTTCTTCCTTCCCCAAATTAACCTCCCTGCCCAGGCCTGCACCCCATGCACTTTCCCGATGCCCAGAAGCTGTGAAAAGCTCTTCGGGGCCCTGTGCTGTGCAGAAGACTCCACTCCCTCGGCCCCAGGAGGCTCGGGTCCACAGGGCTGAGCCACCTGACAGGCCACCGGGCGGGGAGCCTACTCTGTGGCTTGGTGGGGCCTTCACAGTCCAAAAATATCTTCCTCGGAGAGCCCCACCCCTGGAGCCTGCCTTGTAGTGAAGGCGGTGCCTCCGCCCTAGATGTGACTGGGGATGCTGAGTGTTGCAGCCCCTCAGGGAGAGCAGCTCCAGAAGGGGGCAGATTGGAATTGGGGGCCAACTGCAGTACAGCAGTTGAGGCAGGGTGAGTGGGGCCATATAATGTGATAAACAGCGTGGGGCTTTGGCATCAGAAAGATCTGAATTCACATCTGCCACTTAATTAGGTGTGTAGATAAGTTGCTTAACTCAATCATCCTCAGTTTCCTCATCTGTCAAATGTCTAATAATTCTACCTGGCTCACAGAATTATTATGAAGATAGACTCACATAATACATAAATGCCCAGCATGACACCTGGTACAAACTAATCTCTCAGTAAATGACAGTTATTAATACTACTGGGGGTTGGGGGGGGGGGCGGAGATACAGGGTGGTGGCGAAGGTCTGCCCTGAGGTACAGCGGGGCCCTGGGAGGTGGGCATCAGGTGCGGAGGGAACAGGGGAGTGTTGGCTCCAGGGAACTTTCTTCACAGGGCTGTCTGTAGCTGGCTGTGGCCTAGCCCCCATAGACTTTGCTGTGTCTCGGCACCACCAGCTTCTGGGAACACTGGGAAAGCTGAATCCCTGCCCCTTCAAGAGGCCTGTCCAGTGCCCACCCCCAGGTACCCCTGTGGGGTCTGTGCAGGCTGGGCCCTTGGATAGATGGCCCAGGAAGACAAATTCATTCAGTTTTTTTATTGGTTTTTCTGGGCCCTAAAAGCTGTCCGCCAACTTAGGATCTCCCTGAGCTGCACAGAAAAACCTGCCACACTGCTGGAGCCAGCAAGGGGACCCATGGGTGGCCCTCATCCCAACACGCACTCCACCCTTTGGGGCTTGTGTTCTGGCACTGAGACTTCTCGGGGTGCAAACCTGTTTTATATCTCATCATTCTCCAGCTGGATGCTATGGACCTCAAACTGCTGTGGAGTGTTCTTAGACTCCAGTGTTTCCCCTGGAAGTGCTTCTGCTTCCTCTGCAGTGCCCCTGGCCTCCGCCTGTCCCCCAACCTCCACTGTAGGACCTGGGGCTTCTCTTTCAGCCTCTGCCTGTCCCCCAAACTCCCCTTCAGGACCTGGGGCTTCTGCTGCAGGCTTTGCTGATGCCCCAGCCTCCTGTACAGGCTCCAAGGACTCTCTTCTGGCCTCTACCTGTTCCCCAGCTTCTCTGAGACTCAGAGCTTCCAGCATTTCTTGTCCTAATGGGCTTTTAGGTAATAGGGGCTGCCTTCCAGTAGCGTGTGGCCCCTGGGGAGCAGGGGCAAGGGACTCTTTGGTGGTCTCTCCTGGGAAGTTGATGAACTCTGCAGGAGTCATGAGCCCATCCCCATTCAAGTCCTGGGTCTCAAGCACCTTGTCCACCACTAGGATCACCTGTGGGAGCACAAGGCTATAGTAAGCCTGGATGTTCCCAGGAGCCCCCACCCAATGCCCTCGCATTCCTGTCATGCAGGTTCTGAGCCTTCTTTTTACAGGGGACTCACCACAAAAGCCATGATGAGAAAGACCAAGCCCCAAGGAGTTGGTCTCCTGCAGGGAGAGGCCACCTGCCCCCACCCAGCAGTGCTTACCGGGTTGGTGGGAGGAGCGTCCGCAGCTCCAGGGGTCAGAGCTGCTGTCAACATGGACAACAGCTCCAGGCCATCCAGCTGTCCACTCTGGTCATAGTCGTGGAGGGCAAAGAGGTAGAGGAGAACTGAGGAGGAGAAGCTGGGTCAGAAGAGGCGTCCATGGGCAGGTGGAGAAGGTGGGAGTCAACGGGCGGGACAGAGGTTAGTCCCCAGTTCTGGCCGCCCCGGCCCATCAGCCCAGCCCTCACCCTGCTCCCGGCTCATGTGCTCTGGCTCCTCTTCCATCCTGTCTAGTCCCTTCAGGTAGTTCTGCAGAAGTCTGTCCAAAAGTGGAAAATCAGCCCAGGAGAGACTAGTCTGCAGCCCCAGGTCCAGCCCCAGGCCCCCAGCCCAGCCTACTCACTGAAGTTGCTCCTTGCCTGGCAGGAAGGGGTTGGGCAGGGGCTGCCGCAGCACTTCAGGCTTGGGCCTGGCGGAGGAAAGGGCCAGCCTTGCAAACAGCCTCCCTGCAGGGCCCAGCACACAAGCCCTCCACCCCCAAACTCATGGCTGAGTTCTCTCCCCAGAGCCAAAGGGAATTGCTCCTCAAAATACCCAAAAACCTGGTGAGGAAGAGGCCCCTCTGATTCTCTCAGAAGTGGAACCTTACGCCCTCAAACTGTTTTTGTAGCTGCCTGACTTGGATTTTAAGTGAAAACTCAAAAATCTGCTTAGGTAGAGGCCCGATGAGGCCACATCCAGTAGACACCAGCTGGAGACCCAAGAAACCAGGACCATGGCAGTTCTGCTCGGGTGCTGGGAGCCGAGGCATAGGTCTTGGTTGAGCCTAGTGGCCCTGCCCAGTTTTCATACAAGACCCAATTTGCTCCATGACAAAAAAATTGGCTTTCTTTTTCAAGCAGAGAGCATATATGTTGGTTTTGGAGTTTTCATCTGCTCAGGGTCTAGGTGTTAGTCTTTAAGGCTCAAAAGTTTGTTCCCAGTTCTGGATAGAGCTGCCTGTTTGCCCAAATCAGCCAAACTTGCTACCCTAGAGAGTTAGCAGGAATGGTTGCAGCAGCTGCCACTGAGCCTGTCTCTGTCTCCACTTCTACCTAGCACAGCCACTGCATAGTATTAATAACTAGATAGTTGAGAAAAATAATCAAATCAAATGGACGAGGTGTGCTAGCAGGCTCCATTTCTTTGGAGTTCCCAGTGTATGAAGATAAGAGGACTGCAGCCCTTCCCCACCCAGCGCTTCTTTCCTCTGTGTCACACCTCATTGGCGCTGAGCCCCGTTTCCAAATGAGTCCAGCAAACTTGTTCTGCGTGCCAGCTTTATGAAGGGCACTCTGACAGGCATGAGGCATGAGGCTGGGGTGGGATTCAGAGATTGGGGTGTCCATCCCAGTCTCCTGCCTCCCAGAGCGCCCTACCCACCTCAGGTTTTCTGGAGACTCCCTGCACCCAGTCAACGGCCCTGCCCTCCTCATCCATTACCTTGTGGCTCCATCCTTGGGGGCAGCCTGACCCAGGGACAGCAGCAGCGGCAGCACTAACACTCTCATCATCAAAGGTAGCATCTCCCCTGGGACAGGAACCAAGAACAGAGTTAGGGGTCAGCAGGGAAAGGGGTGCCTGCCACAAGAATGGGGGATCACCGGGTTAGACAGGAACGCCTTCCTCTCTCTGCCTCCACCCTGCAGCCCCGGAGACAAGACTCCTGCTCAAGGGAGGAGTCACCCACGGACATCAGAGATCGCCCAGGTCAGCGGGCTCCACACCGTGTTTCAGTAGTGGGACTCTGCTCAAAATACACCTTACTCCATATCTGTGTGTAAGGCACGTAAAAGCACAGCCTCCCCATGCCCTCATCCCCCTGGCTCCCACCAGCCCCTGAGGTGCTCTGAGAAGTGCAGCTTAAATATGTCTGACTTGTTCAGTCCACTCATTTCACAGATGAGGAAGCCAGCTCAGAGAGCTGAAGAGAAAAGCCAGATTTGAAGACACAGGAAGTCAGAAAAAGGCTAAGATTTAAACAGAGATGCAGAGAGGGAAACGAGGTGTTAATTTGTATACCCATCGAACAACAAGTCAAAAGAAGCACAGACTCCTTGAAATAGGTCTAAACTCAGGTACAGACTGAAAACCCAAGTCAGCTTCAATCCATCAGTTTCCCCTGTTTATGAAATGCAGTTAAGAAAACAAGATCCCAATATGAAGGAGGGAAGAAACAAAAATTTCTACTTAAGCCTACATTGTGTAGGTCCATTGGCAAAAACAATCACTTGATTACATTAAAACAACAGTAAAGTATAGAGAGGATCAAGCAAAAGCACATAGGTTCCTGGATGGTGCCAGCGGTTTCGCTGCTAACCTAAAGGTTGGCGGTTCGAACCCACCCAGCAGCACTGCAGGAGAAAGGCCCGGCAATCTGCTTCCGTAAAGATTACAGCCAAGAAAACCCAATGGAGCAGTTGCACTCTGTAACACATGAGGTCACCATGAGTCCAACTCAACAGCAACAGGTTTGGTTTGGTTTTTGAGCAAAAGCACAGAACATCAACCTTTCTGATTAGTCCCAGGTGTGTGCATATATATTGTGAGTTTCTGAGGAAGCAGAAGCCCACCAAAGCCAAGGCCCAAGACTCCAAACACATTTCTAGGAAGGAAAATCATCAGATGCTTGACAGTTTAATACAGAGTCTAGGAACCCTCTGAAATTGTACCTATACACTGGCGTCACTGCGTTTTCCAGGGGAAAGGGTTCATAGCTTTCAGTAAATTCTTGAGAGTTCTGTAGCCCTAATACGATTCGGAATCACTAGAAGGGTGGGCATCGGTTTTGCTAGGAGATGAAGGATAGACCAGGTGAGCATATGGCTAATGGGAAGATAGACCAAAATTATGGGGCTAGTCTATGTGGGAACCTGGCTCTAGGCTATGCCAGCAGAGTTGCCTTGCAGAAGCAACAAAACATGGAAGTTCGCAAGAAGGTGAAACTTCAAGGGTCTTCATTTTTCCACACATACAATTGGCCCCATTGGATGTATTGAGCATCCATAGTGTGTTGGTGTCTATAATAATGTGGAGTACTTCTATTTCTGGCAATAGGCAGACTAGAAATTCTGGAGAAAGAAGCGCTCCTATTACAAATTGTGGGGCCCTGGTGGCATAGTGGTGAAAGTTTGGCTGCTAACCAAAAAGTTGGCAGTTCAAATCCACCAGCCACTTCTTGGAAACCCTATGGGGTAGTTCTACTCTGTCCTATAGGGTCACTATGAATTGGAATCGACTCGATGGCAATGGTTTTTTTTTTTTTTTTTTTTGCTATTACTAAATGTGTAAAAGTGCACGATAAGTACAATCCCCAGTGGCCAGAGGGGTTGCTGAAGCCACAGCTGCCCTAAAGGTGTTCACCAGAATTGTCTGGCTTTTGTTGTTGTGCCCAGAGAGAAGCCACAGTCTTGGGCTCATCCAAGTAGGCAGTTGAAGCTGAGAACTCCATATGATTTGATATGATGCGATGCGATGTGATGTGATGTGACGTGACATGAAGTGACATGACATGATGTGATATGATATGATGTGATATGATATGGTAGAAATGTCCCATGAAAGTAACTTACAAAGATGGGTAAAAATAAGTATTTTTTCAAATACAGAGATTTGGCAAAAAAGTAAGAAATTCTTCACATACAAACCCAAAAACTCATTGCCATCAAGTTGATTCTGACCCATAGTGACACTATAGGACCGAGTAGAACTTCCCCATAGGGTTTCCAAGGAGCAGCTGGTGGATTTGAACTGCAGACCTTTTGGTTAGTAGCTCTATCACTTAACCACTGCACCACCAGGGCTCCAAAGCATAGTGAAAATAGTATTACTGGGGAAAACATGAACTGGAAGTCAGCTTTTGCCTTAAGAGTATCTGCCAAACCAAATCCAACTGATCTTGTGCTATCAGTTTGAGAGCTATATGCAATACAGGAGACCAGAAATAAAGCCTAAAGTTACATAAGTGAGAGTCAAAGATGGCCTGCGTATCGGGCACCAGGTTGTTTATTTCTTAATAGCAAGCCGGGGCTGTTAGCTCAAAAAGCCCACCAGCACTAAACTAAAATTTTTACACATCTAGTTGCTTTAACAATAGCCCAGATAAGCAGATTTTGGGCCATTCAGAGCCTGCCTGCTTTGCATTTGCCACGAAACCGAGCCCCACACCTGCTATCCATAGAGAAGATAAACCCTGTAGTTATAAAGAGCCCAAGCTGCTGCTGCCCCTGGGAGTTCTCTGACCCAGAAACTCCCCATTTTGCTGTTGAGGGACATTGCCAAAATACATAACCACCTTCTCTGCTTCCTCTCTCCTCTGGAAGTTCCTTTGTCCTTGTCCCCTTCTAGTGTCCCCCCTTGCCTGCCCCACTTGCCTTTAGAGGGTCTCCTGCAGTGAGAAATGCCTCCACATGCAACATCTGTCAACTCATTGGCCCCAATAAATAGTTTGCTCTGCAACACTGCCATATCATGGTCATATCTTTTCCCTTGAGCAGCCCTGAAATACTTTGATTTCACTATGCATGGGCCCACTCAAAGTGGGGAAACTAATAAGAGATTCCCTACATAAAGTTGGGAAACTAATAAGATATTCCCTACATAAAGCTGGGATGCCAAACAGCTATACCATCAATATAAGAATGAGCAAAAAATAAATTTTCCATGAAGAACGGCAGCAAAGAATCTTGCCTATATTGACCTTGGTGCTGGATAAAACCAAAAACCAAACCCGTTGCTGTCGAGTTGATTCTGACTCACAGCAACCCTATAGGACAGAGTAGAACTGCCCCATAGAGTTTCCAAGGAGCACCAGGTGGATTTGAACTGCCAACCTTTTGTTAGCAGATGTAGCTCTTAGCCACTATGCTACAGGTGCTGGAAGGAAGAGAGAAAAAAATCCTTCCCTGAGAATTTGTAACAAGCCAGCTCTAAACTGTTGTTGACACCTAAATTTATGCTGCCTATATGGTTTGGACCACCACGTGTCTGTCAGTTTTTCATACAGTGGTGGATTGTGTATTGATGTGATGTTGGAAGCTTTGCCATTGGTATTTCAGATACCAACAGGGTCACCCGTGGTGGACAGGTTTCAGCGGAGCTTCCAGACCAAGACAGACTAGGAAGAAGGACCTGCTGGTTTACTTCTGAAAAAATTGTCTAATGAAAGCCTTATGAATAGCAGCAGAACATTGTCTGATATAATGCCAGAAGATGGGCCCCTCAGGTTGGAAGGCACTCAAAATATGACTGGGGAAGAGCTGCCTCCTCAAAGTAGAGTCAACTTTAATGATGTGGATGAAGTCTAGCTTTCAGGACCTTCATTTGCTGATGTGGCACAACTCAAAATGAGCAGAAACAGCTGCAAACATCCATTAATAATCAGAATGTGGAATGTACGAAGTATGAATCTAGAAAAACTGGAAGTCATCAAAAATGAAATGGAATGCATAAAGATTAATATCCTAGGCACTAGTGAGCTGCAATGGACTGGTATGGGCCATTTTGAATCAGAGGATCACATGGTCTACCATGCCTGGAATGACAACTTGAAGAGGAATGGCATTGAGTTCGTGGTCAAAAAGAACATTTCAAGATCAATCCTGAAGTACAGCGTTGTCAGTGATTGGATAATATCCATATGCATACAAGGAAGACCAGTTAATACAACTATTATTCAAATTTACGCACCAAATACTTGAATATTTTTACCAACTTCTGTAGTCTGAAACTGATCAAACATGAAATCATGATGCATTGATAATTACTGGCAACTGGAATGCGCAAGTTGGAAACAAAGAAGGATTGGTAGTTGGAAAATCTGGCCTTGGTGATAGAAACAATGCCAGAGATTGCACGATAGAATTTTGTAAGATCAACAACTGCTTCATTGCAAATACCTTTTTTCACCAACATAAATGGCGACTATACACGTGGACTGGGCCAGATGGAATACACAGGAATCAAATCGACTACATCTGTAGAAAGGGACGATGGAACAGCTCAATATCATCAGTCAGAACAAAGTCAGGGGCTGACTGTGGAACAGACCATCAATTGCTCATATGCAAGTTCAAGGTGAAGTTGAAGAAAATTAGAACAAGTTCACGAGAACCAAAGTACGACCTTGAGTATATCCCACCTGAATTTAGAGGCCATCTCAAGAATAGATTTGACACATTGAACACTAATGACCGAAGACCAGACGAGTTGTGGAGTGACATCAAGGACATCATACATGAAGAAAGCAAGTTGTTGTTGTTAGATGCCGTCAAGTCAGTTCTGACTCATAGCAACCCTGTAGGACAGAACTGCCCCATAGGGTTTCCGAGGAGCAGCTGGTGGATTTGAACTGCTAACTTTTTTGGTTAGCAGCCATAGCTCACCATAGGTCTTAACCACTGTGCCACCAGGGCACACACAAGTAAAATTTTGCCGAAGATCATTCAAAAACAGTTGCAGCAGTACATCGACCGGGAACTGCCAGAAACTCAAGCCAGATTCAGAAGAGGACCTGTAACAAGGGATATCATTGCTGATGTAAGATGGATCATGGTAGAAAGGGGAGAATGCCAGAAAGATGTTTACCTGTGTTTTATTGACTATGCAAAGGCATTCAACTATGTGGATCAAAACAAACTGTGGATAACATTGCGAAGAATGGGAATTCCAGAACACTTAACCATGCTCATGAGGAACCTGTACATAGATCAAGAGGCAGTTGTTCAAACGAAACAAGTGAATACTGTGTGGTTTAAAGTTAGGAAAGGTGTGCGTCAGGGTTGTATCCCTTCACCATACTTATTCAATCTGCATGCTGAGCAAATAATTTGAGAAGCCGAACTATATGAAGAAGAACAGGGCTTCAGGACTGGAGGAAAACTCATTAACAACCTGCAATATGCAGATTACACAACTTTGCTTGCTGAAAGTGAAGAGGACTTGAAGCAGTTACTGATGAAGATCAAAGACTACAGCCTTCAGTATGGATTACACCTCAACATAAAGAAAACAAAAATTCTCACAACTGGACCAATAAACAACATCATGATAAATAGAGAAAAGATTGAAGCTGTCAAAGATTTCATTCTACTTGGATCCACAATCAACGCCCATGGAAGTGGCCATCAAGAAATCAAACGATTTCGTGGGACATCTATGTCAATTGGCATAACAAAGTTTATTAAGAAAATGTTCTGCATCCCACTTTGGTGAGTGATGTCTGGAGTCTTAAAAGCTTGCGAGCAGTCATCTAAGGTGCATCAATTCTTCCCATCCCACTTGGAGCAAAGGAGAATGAAAAAAACCAAAGACACAAGGAAAATATTAGCCCAAGAGACTAAAGAACCGCATAAACCAGAGACTCCACCAGCCTGAGACCAGAAGAACTAGATGGTGCCTAGCTACCACCAATGTCCGCCCTGACAAGGAAAACAACAGAGAGTCCTGGATGGAGCAGGAGGAAAGTGTGGAGCAGAAGTCAAATTCATGCAAAAAGACCAGACTTAATGGTCTGTCAGAGACTGGAGGAGCCTCTGAAACTATGGCCCCCGGACACTCTGTTAACCTAGAACTGAAACTATTCCTGAAGCCCACTCTTCAGACAAAGATTAGACAGGACTATAAAACAAAAAATAATACACGTTCTCGTGTGTCAATAAGACACACGAGACCAAACAGGCAACTCCTGCCCGGAAGCAGGATGAGAAGGCAGGAAGGGACGGGAACTGGTTGAATGGACACAGGAATCCCGGGGTGGAAAGGGAGAGTGGGCTGTCACATTGTGGGGACTACAACTAATGTCACAAAACAATATGTGCATAAATTCTTGTATGAGACATTAACTTGAGCTGTAAACTTTCACCTAAAGCACAATAATATATATATATGTATTTATATATATTTAAAAAAAAAGAAAGAACTCAAACGACGCATTGCATTGGGCAAATCTGCTGCAAAAGACCTTGTTAAAGTGTTAAAAAGCAAAGATGTCATTTTAAGGACTAAGGTGCACCTGACCCAAGCCATGGTGTTTTCAATCGCCTCATATGCGTGTGAAAGCTGGACAATGAATAAGGAAGACCGAAGAAGAATTGATGCCTTTGAATTATGATTATGGTGTCGCCGCAGAATACTGAATATATTATGGACTGCCAGAAGAACAAACAAATCTGTCTTGGAAGAAGTACAGCCAAAATGCTCCTTAGAAACAAGGATGGCGAGACTTCGTCTCACATACTTTGGATTTGTTACCAGGAGGACCAGTCCCTAAAGAAGGACATCAAGCTTGGTAAAGTAGAGGGTCAGCAAAAAAGAGGAAGACCCTCAACGAGATGGATTGACACAGTGGCTGCAACAAGGGGCTCAAGCATAACGATGATTGTGGGGATGGCACAGGACTGGGCATTGTGTCGTTCTGCTGTACATAGGGTCGCTATGAGTATGAACTGAATGGACGGCACCTAACAGCAACATGTGGTTGGAAAGCCTAAAAGAGATAATACATTTTGAAGTAGTCCCTGGTTGATAGTGCCCCAAGTTGACTGACAGAGGGGAGCATACATCTTCTCTGGAGGAAAACAACTTTAATCCAGGCCTCAAAGAATTTCCATAGATATAGTTCCAAGGAACATGAACTCATAGCCAAAAAGTCATAAACAAACAAGGCGCTGTGAATAAGATCCAGCAAAACAATAGCGGGCAGAATCAGGCTTGCAAAAACTGAAGACATTAGAATATCACACATAAAGTAAGTATACCATAGTTTCTTAGTGCTCCTCTAACAGAAACACCACAACTGAGTGGCTTTAACAAACAGAAATTTATTTTCTCACAGTTTAGGAGGCTAGAAATCTGAATTCAGGGCATCAGCTCTAGGAAAAGTCTCTCTCTCTGTCAGTTCTGGGGGAAAATCCTTGTCTCAGCTTCTCTAGCCCCAACATTCCTTGGTTTCTCGGCGATCTCCACAGGCATCTGTCTTTTCCCTGTTTGTGCTTCCTTGTCTCCGTCTAACCTGCTCTTTTTATAACTCAGAGATGATTAGGTTTAGGATACACCCTATACTGATATAGCGTCATTAACATAAGAGAGAAAATCCTATTCCCAGGCAGGATTATATCCATAGACACAGGGGTTAGGATTCCTACACATTTTTGGGGGTGACACAATTCAATCCATAACAAAGTATATTTAATATGTTTTAAGAAATTATGGAGAAGCTTGAAAATATGAGAAAGAAATAAAAGCATCAAAATGACCAAGTAGATTTGAAGAACCAAAAATAACTTTTAGAAATAAAAAGAAAAGATTGATTTTAAAAAATGCAATGGGTGAGTTAAATAGATTAGACACAGTCATTGTGAGAATTAATGAACTGGAAAATAGATCTGAATAAATTATCCAGAATGCAGTCCATTGAGCTACAAAGATAAAAAATATAAAACAAAGGATAAGCAACATGGAAGATGAAGGAGATAACAGAAAATTCAGTAGAAGCAGCATTCAAGGAACAGCTGAGATTTCCAGGATGTTGCAAAACATTAGTATTTAAATCCAGGAGGCCCAACAATCCCAGACAGATTAGATAAACAGAAATTCACGCCTAGACCTATTGTTGTGAAATTATACATCAGCAAGAAAAAGAGAAGATATTAAAAGCAGCCAGAAAGAAAAGATAAATTACCTAAAAAGAAGAGTAATTATACTGACAGCTGATTTCTCAACAGCAATAGTGATGTCAAAGTACACTATTATTTGAATGTGTTGAGAGAGGAGGAAATATTGCTATTACAGAATTCTATTATCAGCAAAATTATCTTTCAAGAATGAGGTTTTAGATAGACAACAGAGAGTTTAACACCAATATTCCTTCACTAAAGGAACTTCTAAGGGATATATTTCAGACAAAAGGAAATGATTCCAGAAGGAAGGTTTGAAATGCAAAAAAATGATGCACAAAGAAATCAGTAAATAGGTGAATAAGTCTAAACAAACATAGACTATTAGACAATATCTGACAACAATATCATGTAAGATGAGGATAGCTGTTTAGGAAGAGAGTAGACATATTGATTAACTTTGTTAAATATGCATGTTAAAAATTTGAGGATAACCACTAAAAAAACAAATGGAATGTATAACTTCACATTAGTAGAGATAAAAAAAAAAAAAGAATGGAATTTTAAGAAACCAATCCAAAGGAAGACAGAAAAAGAGAAAAAAAAGGACCCAAGAAGAAGAAAACATATAGAAAGCATACAATAAGATGGTAGCAATAAATCTAAGTATATCAATAATTAGAATAAATGTAAATTGTATAAACTTATTAGTTAAGAAATAGAGATTATCAAAAGAGATAGAGCAAAATATAGTTACATGCAATTTTCAAGAGATTAATGAATAAATAGACACATAAAGATTGAAAGCAAAAGAATGGAAGATGAATATACAAGGCAATAGTAGATAAGTGAAATCTGGTATAGCTGTATTGACAACAGACAAAATAGACTTTAAAGGTGAAAAGCATTATTATAGATAAAACAGTGTTATTTAAAAATGATGAAAAGTTATTCCCCAGAAAGATATAATATTCTAAACTCGTATACACCTAATAACATAGTCTCAAAATATCTAAAGCAAAAAATGTCATAACTACAAGGAGAAAAATACAATTTGCCACTGGGTTGTAGTCCACGTCAAAAATGAAATTGCCTGTGAACTTTTAATGCCATTTAAGTAATATTCTCTTAAGTAATGCTTCCAACTGAGACACTTTTAGTACAAGTAACCCACCTCCATTGTTTAAAGAAAGTCAGGTAGAGGCACCGCCTGCTTTTCTGAGGTTGGTATGATGCGACTTGTTCACACACATTTCTAAGCATTTAGAAAAGCTTTTGTGAGCAACAGAAATAAAGCAGCTGTTGAACTAAGAAAACCAGTTGCCATTGAGTTGATTCCAACTCATGGCAACTCTACGTGTGTCAGGTAGAATTGTGCTCCATAGGGTTTTCAAAGGCTGTTTTTTTCCAAAGTAGGTCTCCAGGCCTTTCTTCTGTGGTGTCTCTGAGTGGACTCCAGCCTCCAATCTTTCAGTTAGCAGTCAAGTGTGTTAACTATTTGCACCACCCCAGGACTCCTACTAATTGAGCCTGTCAAATAAAAATGTTCCTAAACAGTTCCTATAACTATAATGGACATAAACATAATTTATCCTAATGACCACATGAAAGCCACCACAACTATTAATTAAAACTGATGTAATTTAATAAAGTTATTCAAGTCATAGTTCGGTGCAATGAATAGCTTTTACATGGCCTTTCTCGCCATGGTCTTGTAACTCCCACCCAGGTGATTGGGCAGGACTGTGCAGATATGGTAATTGTAGCCCACCAAAGGGATTGGCCAGCTTTGCCATCCTGCTGGGCTTGAGGTGAGCCATCCCAAAGGCGGAAAAGAGAAGAATCCCACCGCCACCAAGGAAGAACAGCCAGGAGCCAGCACGTCCTTTGGACCCGGGATCCTTGTGCTGAGAAGCTCCTGGAAGCAGAGATGGAGAGAAAGTGAGCGAGCTGTGACCCTGAAGATCGTGACAAAAGGTGGCAGGAGAGACCCGGCAGCAGAGACCCAACAGCAGAGACCCAGCAGCAGAAGTCTCAACAGCAGAGACTTCCAGCAGCAGTTGGCTTCCCAGCCCACAGAGCAAGAAAGCTGAGTGCCCCTGGGCAGAGGCCTAGGGCCCGGAAGAGGCATGCCTTTGAGCACGGCTGGAAAGAGGCTGTGTTGATGGAAGAACTGTATCCTTGAGTGTTCCTGAGCCTGAATTGTAACCTGTTACTGCCCTAATAAATCCCATAACTGTGAGTATGGCCTCTGAGTTCTGTGCGGCCATTGCAATGAATTATCTAACCTAGCAGAGAAGTAGAGAGTAATGTGGGAGGGGTGATTGGTGTCAGAATTGGTAAAGATGGCAGAGAGGAGGCATGTCGGACCTCCGCCTCATAGGAATCAGCCTTGGGCTGTTGATCTTGATTCTCCTTCCCCCTTGTGAAGTTAGAGGAGGTCAGACGCTGCCTCCAGTTGTTTTTACACTCTCACCTAAGTGATTGGGTGGGACTATACAAATAAGGTAATTATGGCCCACCAAGGGGATTGGATAGCTTGCTAATAATGGAAATAAGGTTCATGGCACCCATGTGGGGGTGGAACCATGCAAATAAGGTCTGTGGAACCATGAAGGGATTTGTCAGTTTTGCTACCCCAGTAGGTCAGAGGCAGGAAAGAGAAGTTCTCCCCACCACCAAAGAAGAGCCAGGAGCAGAGCATGTCTTTTGGACCCGAGATCCCTCCATTGAGAAGCTCCTGGAACCAGCAGATGAGAGAGAAAGAGCTGTAACACTGAAGATGGCAAGAAGCAGCGGCAGAGGAACAGCAGCAGTAGAACCAGGAGACCTGGCAGGAGATGGCATGGCTCCTGGAGCCAGAAAGCTGAGTGCCTTTGGGCAGGAGGCTTGCTGGCACAGTAGGAGGCTTCCGGGCACTTGGTGGAGCTAGGTTTGCCAACCTATGGAGCTAGAGCTGAGCACCTTTGGGCCGAAGCTTACTGGCAGAGTAGGGTGCCTTGGCAAATTTATCAGCAGAGCTAAAAGAGCTTTGTAACACTTGCCCGAGCAGGGCAGAGGCCGAAGGCCAGAGAGGCATGCCCGCAGGCACAGCTGAGAAGAGGCTGTCCTGATAGAAGAACTGTATCCTGAGTGTTCCTGAACTTGAACTGTAACCTGTTTACTTCCCTAATAAACCCTATTAGTCTGTGAGTTCTGCGTGGCTATTGCAATGAATTATGGAACTCAGCAGAGAGTGCTGTGGCAGGGACCGCTGGTGTCAAAATTGGTAAAGAAGGGGGCAGAGGAGGCATGTCTGACCTCCACCTCATAGCAATCAGACTTGGGCTGTTGATCTTGATTCTCCTTCCTTTTTGTGAAGTTAGAAGAGGTCAGATGCTGCCCCCACACCATTTTTACACACACACACATACACACTCACTGATCTGTTCCCAATGACCCTGACCTCGGATTTCTTCAAGTCTTTGCACCAGCCGACTGTATGATCTGGGCAGATGTCTTCACCTCTCTAAGCTCTGGGATCTTTGTTTTAAAATGAGGATACCAGTGTCTACATCATACGGGTTTGGGGAGCGTGCAATTAGATATTGTGGGCCAAGTGGCTGGCAGTGAGCAGATGCGCCTTGAGTATTTCAGAGACTCTAGGATGTTGCAGGGGCCCTTAAGGTTATGTTGTGTAACATCCCACCTGGTGCAAAATTTATTCCACAGCATCCGTGTCAAATGGCCAGCCAGCCGCTGGCTTGAATCTTTCCAGGAGAGGAGACCACTGGGCCTTTTATTTCATTTCTGGCTGAGCCTAACTGTTGGGAAGTTCTTATTTTGAACTGAATCGGCCCCCTTAATTTACCCCTTCAGTGCCCCCTGTGCCAAGAGAGGTGGCAGCAAAAGGGGTGGCACACCTGAGTGCCGTCTCTGCCTGGCCACTTCTAGCTGGGTGACAGCCTGGGCCAGCCACTGCCCCCTACCTATGGCTCCATTTCTTCACCTGTCAAATGCCCCCTGTCAGAGGGCTGGTGGTGCAACAGATGAGATACTGGGGAATTGTGAAACCCCATCATCAAACCAAGGGATGGCAGGATCTGCTTTCCAGCCCCTTCCTCCACTTGCGTTCAGGGATAAACTCTTCCCAGGTGGTAGCCAGAGGCGGAGGCCACCGCTCCAGCTGCCTCCAAGATGCAGAGGGAACTGCGCTTTAGGATCCGGACCCGGAGGCCAGGAGGCCGCTCACCCCTGGTGGCCCCCGCCCCACTGTCCCTGATTGTGATGGGCTCGGGATCCCTGGAGGAACCCACTCCTCACAGCCCTGTGCCCGCCCACTTCAATCGCACCGCACATCCCCCGATGGCGGTGATGGGTTTGGGGTCCCCGGGCCCTCAGCCCTGTGCTCGCCCGCCTGGAGCGGGGCTCGGACCCACCTGCTGCGGCGGCGCCGCGGGGCTGGGGGTCTGGCTTCTTGGTCACCCGAGGCTGCTGCGCCGCCAGCCGCGCCTCGGCTCCCGGCAGCCGGGCCCTCCCCCGGGCCGCTCCACGTGGCCGCTCCACGTCGCCCTCCCGGCTGGAGCCGCCGCCCTGGCCCGAGCAGAGTCCTCAGCGCCAGCGGCTGCTGGTAGGGCCGCCACGCCGCCCCACCCGAACCCCGGCCCTCCGGATTCCTCCCGCCAAGACGGGAGGGCTGGAGGATGGGGAGGAAGAGAAGGCGGTGTGTGTGTGTGTGTGTGTGTGTGTGTGTGTGTGTGTGTGTGTGCGCGCGCGCGCGTGCGTGCGAGCGCGCGTGTATGCGTGACAGAGACACTGACAGATGGTGAGGCTGGTGTGTATGAGAAGCAGGTTTAACTGGTTGATGCTGTGGGTGCCACTGGCTCTGCCTCTGAGACCAAGTTGTTTGTGTCAAGATGGAATGCAACTTAATGTGATTGTGACTGGTGTATGTGGCTGTGTGTAAGAGGAACTTGTGACAGAGTAGAGGGTGTTTTGAGTGACTATATATCCAATATGCCGGGTATGGGCTTGACAGGGTGTGGCTAATGTGGGTCTGATTGTGCAGGTGTGTGGCAGTACAGGCTATTAGTGGCATGTGTGTTGGGGGTGTCTGGGTGAACTCTTTCTGAGTTGTTTGCCGTGCTCAAGTGATGCTGGGCTGTGACTACTGGTTTCCAGTGAAGGTGTCACTGTGTGCCTGTAACTATGCACATCACTGAGTGGCTCCATAAAGAAAGGGTATGTGTGTGGGAGGGAGTCTGGAGAAAGTATCATTTTTTTTTTTCTTTACTTTTAAAATATTTTATTGGGTTTTAGGTGAAAGTTTACAGAGTAAATTAGTTTCCCAGTTCAACAAATTGTAAACAAAGTGTTCCATGACATTGGATGCAATCCCCACACTGTGTCAACACTTTCCTCCTTTTTTCCCTGGGTTCCCCATTTCCTTTCATCTGGTTTTCCTACCCCTTCCTGCTTTCTTATCATTACTTTTGGGCAAATGTTGTCCTTGTGGTCTCATATAGTTGTTTGTTCTATGGATCTCGTTCTTTTCAGAAGTTACTGCTTATTTTACAGACCCGTCTATTGCTTGAGCCCTGGTGGCTCAGTGGTTAAGAGCTCCGCTGCTAACCACGAGCTGCTCCTTAAGAAACCCTATGGGGCAGTTCTACTCTATCCTATAGGGTCACTATGAGTTGGAATCAACTGGATGGCAATGGGTCTATTGCTTGGCTGTAATGTAGTTTCCAGGAAAGAATCATCTTAAGGGTGATGGTGGCAGCCATTTGCCAGCACACAGAGCGTCGATGTGCATGCCTGTAGCTGCTTTGTGGTCAAAATGGAGTATCACCTATTTTTGTCACAATAGCCAGTCCCTCCACCTGGGTTTGGGACCACATGCTTGTCCATTGGCCCAGGGTTGTAGTTCTTTGAATGACCTCTTTCCAGAATTTTCAACTTTTCTCTCTCCACCAGTTCCTTCCCCTCAGCATCCACCACAGTGACAAGTTCACTCTCCTCAAAGTCATCCCTGCCCTCCTTCCTGCCGTAGACACTGCTGGCCACTGCCTCCTCAGAACATCATATCAGTTTTGGTAACATCATTCCACCCTGTCTGGTCACTTCTCAGTTTCCTTCATGTGTCAGTGTTCCTCAGGACTTTCTCTCTCCCCACTCTCCATTTGCTCACGTGTTCATCTCCTTATGTGGCTTCTATCACCATCTAAAAGCTGATGTCTACCAAACCTCTAACTTCAATCTCTAAGCCCCAGACCACTTCAGGACTTGAACTTCCTACCCGCACCCCAAACTCTACATGTCTAAGTCTGAATGCATATCTTTCCCCTCAAACCTTCCCCTCCCTCAGATTTCCCTATCTCAGAGACACTGCCATCCATCCCTACAATCTGAGCAGTCAGAAACCTGGAGTTCATCCATGATTCCTCCTTCTTCCTTCACCTCCAGCCTACTACCCAGACCTATCGATTCTGCCTCCTATCTTTTTTTTCTAAGTTTTATTTATTTCATTGTTGTTGTTGAGCATATACACAGCAAAACATACACCAATTCAACCGTTTCTACATGTACAATTTAGTGACATTGATCACATTCTTCAAGTTGTGCAACCATTCTCATCTTCCTTTGCTGAGTTGTTCCTCCCTCATTAACATGAACTCACTGCTGCCTAAGGTTTCTATCTAATTTTTCGAGTTCTTGTTGTCAGTTTGATCCCATATAGATAGTTCTTAAAAGAGCATAATGCTCAAGGCAGACATTTTTTACTAGTTAAGCTAAACTATAGATCGATTTTAAGATGACTTCAGTGGATATTTTTAGTTTAATGGTTAAAGATTATCTCAGGGCAATAGTTTCAGGGGTTTATCCATCCTCCATGGCTCCAGAAAGTCTAGAGTCCATGAGAATTTGAAATTCTCTTCTGCATTTTCCCCCTTTTGATCAGGATTCTTCTATGGAATATTTGATCAAAGTGTTCAGAAATGGTACCCAGGCACCATCCAGTTCTGGTCTCATGACAAAGGAGGCAGTTGTTCATGGAGGCAACTAGACACACATTCCATATCTTCCTCCTATTCCTGGCTCTCCTTCCTCTG
The DNA here is from genome assembly GCF_000243295.1 of Trichechus manatus latirostris. NCBI lineage: Eukaryota > Metazoa > Chordata > Mammalia > Sirenia > Trichechidae > Trichechus > Trichechus manatus. The sequence goes on from NW_004443988.1 coordinate 7,278,477, forward strand.
TTGCTCCAGCTGAATAGAGACAAATTATTGTGCTTTGGATGGCCCCTTGCAAGTTTTTAAAACCCTAGGCACTACTCAACGAACTAGGAGGTAGAACAGAAGCACTAAACACGTTATTAGGCCAATTAACTGGGATGTTCCATGAAACCATGACCTTAAACCTCCAAACCAAGGAACCAAATCCCATGAGGTGTTTGGTTGCACATAAGCAGCCTCAGCAGCTACTTTTTTCCCCGTTGTTGTTGTAAATATATCTATCACACAACTTTTGCCAATTCAACTTTTTGCAAGTGTACAGCTTATTGACAGCAATTGCAATAATCAGCTGTGCAACCCTACCCTTAATCAGTGTGATTTTTCCATCACATTAACCTCCCTTTTCCCCCTCCCTCTCACCCCTGGTAACCACTAATAAACTTTGGTCTCTATATATTTGTCTTTTCTTGTGTTTTTATATAGGTAAGGTCATACAATATTTGTTCTTTTGTAACTGGCTTATTTCGTTCAGCATAATGTCTTCAAGCTCCATCCATACCATAGCATGTATTAAGACTTCATTTCTCCTACTGGCTGAGTAGTATTCCATTATATGTATATACCACATTTTGTTTATCCATTCATCTGCTGATGGGCATTTAGGTGGTTTCCACCTTTTGGCGATTGTGAAAGACTTGAAAGCAGAGACTCAAAAAGAGACTTGTACATGAATGTTCATTGCAGCACTAGTCATAAGTTTATTTTTTGTTGAAAATATACACAGCAGAAAATACAACTATTTCTACATGTACAGTTCAGTGACATTGATTACATTCTTCAAGTTGTGCAACCATTCTCACCCTCCTTTTCCAAACTGTTCCTCCCCCATTAACATAAACTCACTGCCCCCTAAGTTTCCTACCTAATCTTTTGAGTTGCATTCATCAATTTGATTCCATATAGATAGTTCTTAAAAGAACACAGTCCTCAAGACAAACATTCTAGACTATTGTTTGGTTTAAAAAGACTTCAGGGGTTATATTTGGTTTAAGGTTTAAAGATTATCTCAGGGAAATAGTTTTGGGGTTATCCAGTCTCAATGGCTCCAGAAAGTCTGGATTCCACTAGAAGTTGAAATTCTGTTCTGCATTTTCCCTCTGCTTCCTATCTTGAAGATCTTCACTCCTCTCTGGGGCTATCCCCCAGTCCAGGGAGCCATCTTCTGTGCCTGAAGTTCGAGTAACAGCCTCCCAAATGGCCTCTCTGTTTCCATTCTCACCCTTCTGCAATCCATTCTCCAGGTAGTCTGAATGATTCTTCTAAAACATAAATCTGGTGATGTCACCCACCCCTTTCATGGCTTTCCTGTCTTAGGGTAAACTCTAACATCCTTTATGTAGGTGCTCATGACCTGGTCTGCTCCAGCTGCATCAAATTTCTCAGTCCATTAAGAAGTTGTGCTCTCTCACCTCCAGGCCTTCGCAATGCTGTTTCCTCTTCTGGAACAATTACTCACCCTCCCATCTCCCACCACTTGCCTGGGAAACTCCTACTTATATTTTGGTTTCACCTTAAATGTACTGTCATTTGATATCCAGGTAAACTTTCCCTGAGGACCCCCTCCCCCTTGAGGTTTAGTCCCCCTCCTCAGTGCCCCCGTGGCAGCTTCCCTTATCTAGCACCACACTCTATTGCAGGGGATCAACCCTGACTACACCTTAGAATATCCTAGACAGCTTTTAAATTATATTGATACCTAGGATCCTCTCCAAGGAGCCCTGGAGGCAGAATGGTTAAGTGCTCATCTGCTAACTAAAAGATTGGAGGTTTGAACCACCCAGCCACTCTTCAGGAGAAAGACCTGGTGATCTGTTCCTTTAAAGAAATCCCATGCCTAGGAAATCCCATAGGGCCGTTCTACTCTGTCACATAGGGTCACTATGAGTCAGAATCTACTGGACGGCACCCAACAACAACAAGGTCCTCTCCACAACAACTCTATGTGGGTGGGGCCTGGGCATTGGCAGTTTTTAAAACTCCCAGGTGATTCTAATCTGTAGACAAGGTTGCTGTAATAGATTACTTATCTGTTTCTATATCCCACTGAGAACAGTATCCCTGAGGTATCCAACGTGCCTGGTAAAGGGTGAATGAGGAGTGAATATTTGTTGTAGGATGAACCTGCGGCAGGAATTTTGGGTACGAGACAGCACAGATTGACACTGTATAAGTGACTGTATGTGCGTGAACTTGTGTGGAATGGCACCCACTGAGTAGCTGAAATCTGTGTATGTGACAGTGTGGGGTGTCGTAGTGGGAATGGTCGTGTCCAGTGTGTGAGGATCACTGTGAGTGGCTGAACACTGTGTGAGACTGCAGGGTGAACCCATGCCAGTGGCTGTGTCCTGGATGCGAGGGTAACTGTGAATGGTTGTACTGTGTGACAGTGCAGAATAACACCACAAGGAGCGGCTGTGTCTTGTGTGTGACTGACTGTGAGTGGCTGAGAGACTCTAACCAGGTTGTCTGCCGTCGCCGGGGAAGCGTTTGAGGAAGTAGGAGCAGGAGGTGCCCCTCACCATGATGGCGGCTGCAGGGGCACCAGCTTGTCCTTGAAAGGGGCTACACCGCTAATAACCGGGAAGGGAAAGCAGGGAGGCGCAGACTCGGGGCCTTCACCGAGAGGTCACTCTGCTTAGCAGAGCACTGGGCGATCCTCGCCCGCCCAGCGAAGCGCTAGCACCGCCCCTCGTCTCTCAGGCCGACTGGCGCACAGGCGGTCTGGGGAGGGGGGGGCGTGGCTCCTCGAACCACTGGGCAGTGGAGGCGGGACGTGCACAGGCCGTCCAATGGAGTGTGACGGCCTGGGCCCTGTGTGTTCCTGTCAGCTGAGACTAGTGAAGTGAGGAGCTGGAGCCAGCCTAGAGCGTTGGACTTGGCACCCAGCAGTAGAAGATGGTGAGCTCAGCCCTGAGCCCCCAGAATGGCACTTGGACAGAGCCCTTTTCTCTGCTTTTGGGTCTTGGCGCTGCCCTCTACTTGGGCTACTACTGGGCATGTGTGCCCCAGGTGCGTGCGGGTCCAGCGCTCTGGCTGGCGGGTTTGGGGATACTCGGGTCTAGGGCGCAGCCTCTAGCCTGGGGCTCAAGCCCTTTGCGAGAGCTGGGATGAGTGGGCCCCCCAAGCCTTGCGCTACAGCCAGGCTCCACTTGAGTTGGTTCTGTGCCTGGTGGCACAGAGGTTAAACCGTTTGGCTGCTAACGGAAAGATCAGGGGTTCAAACCCAGCTGCTGCTCGCCAAGATAAAGATGTGGCAGTCTGCTTCCGTAAAGAATTACAGCCTTGGAAACCCTTTGGGGGCAGTTCTACTCTGTCCTTTAGGGTCACTATGAGTGGGATGGCGACTGGTTTGTTTTTTGGTTTTAGAGTACCATTAAGGGCACAGGCTCCAGAGTCAGACCTGAAATCGAGTCCCCAGTTCTGCCACTAACTAGCTTTATGACCTTTAAGTTACTGAACATTCAAACCTGTTCCCACAGGCGGACCATAGTACTTATCCCATAGAGCTGTTGTGAAGATGAGGTAAAATCATGTAAAGTCCTTAGCGCAAAGCCTGGCACACAGTGAACACTCAACAAATTTTACCTACTAGTATTAGTGGTAGTATCATTATAATTATTAATCCTGCTTTGCCTCTTGCTTGCTGTATGACTTTGGGCAAACTACTTATGAAATATCCTATCTCAAATGGTTGTGCCCAGTGCCTGCATAAGTGCTCAATGAATCATAGCTATTGTTATTCCAGGGCTTAAGGACGATAGTACAAGTCACATCTCACAATCACACTATCAACTTAGCCTCTCTAGTTCTTCTGAGTATTGGGACTGTAGAAGAAATAGGAATCTGGTTCCCAAGTTCCTTAGGGCCTGCTACAGAAATGCAATTTCCATTATTGACTTTGAGGCCTTTTGGCTTTGTACAGCATGCTCCTCCTCCAGCCTTCTGCGTAGCTAGGTCCTCTCATTCACTTGATGCCCACCCAGAAGAACCAAGCAGAGGGGGTGAAAGTCAGGGCTGAGTGCCCACTGACCTCACCTGTCCCTGTCATCCCATCCCTGTTGCCTTCCCCCTGGGTGGCATGAAAGAGGGGAAAATCTGTTCATATTAGGATCATTTCTCCTTTAGAGTATAGTCTAGCAGCAGGGACCCCAGAAGAAAATGAGATGCTGTGGTAGAAAGGAGCCCTTCAGCAGTAGTGACCGCACACATTAGGGAACAACCGGAATGTGCAGGCAATTGGTGCTAAGGCCAGAAGCCAGAATGGCCAGAGCTAGTCTTGGGAAGATGACAGGGTTTGGGTAATCCAACTGCAAGGCAAATGTCACAGATTGAACAGTGCTGATTTCTTCAGTCCCTGCGTAGAACTCCAGCCTCTCCTTCCTGCTGGACACTTTTTCTGCCTTATATTACCTGCCTCTCTCCAAAATGGGTTTGGGGCATGGATAGGCTGAGTGGGACAGCCAGCACCCATCAACTGCAGCAGATCCTAGCCTTGGTTCTGAGTCAGTTCAGGGTCAATTCTAGAGTGGCAACACTGCAGGACAGGTTCTTTGGGGTGCTAGCTGGACTATATTGTCATTCCAGATTGAGATGTGTTGACTGTCGCACCCATAGACAAAGCAGGGCCCTCCAGGTGGGCCTCTGGAGAGGGGGTCACTCACCTTCTGGTGTTGGGTGCCTCCCTGGCTGGGTGCAAAGTCAGGGGAGTAAGGCAGATGGTGTGTGATTATAGAGGCCTCAACTGGTGACGGGGCTCAGGTTTCTGGCCTTCCTAGAACACTGTCCAGTCACTGTGGAGACATTCTACCCTACACTGTGGTGTTTTGAGGGGAGGCTACAAACCATCTTCCACGTCTTAATGCAGTCTCGGCCCCAAGTCTCTTAGTGGAGGTAAGAAGGGACAAAGGGAGTGAACATGAAGCTGCAACTATATAGGGGACCCCTACCTGTCTGCCTTTGTTAAAATGACGGTAATCTTTGCCCCAGATACATCAGTGTCATGAAGGTAAGAATGAAAGCATGTTTATGGGAGGGCTATATAATTGCACAACCTTGAGGTAGTAGTCTTCTGTGTCCCTGTCCCACCTCATTAAAGCTTAATGCTCTGCATAAAGCATGCCCTCAAAGGATGCTGATGGGAAGTTGTGTGACTTGTTTGTGGGTGGGGCGGGGGAGTAAAATCTTTGTGAAGTACATCAGGTTCCTAATAGTGTCTTTGTGTGCCCTCTCCAAAACTACAGTGAAGTCCTCCAAACCCTGGATGGAGGACAGTTCCTGCTAGACTCGGCTGGCCAGCATGACAGGAGCCAATACCCTGACCCTACCACCCAGCCCATCGTATTGCTGCTTCCTGGCATCTTAGGCAGTAGCCAGGAGACATGTATCTTGTACCTAGCTAACCAAGCTTTGAGGGATGGCTATAGGTAAGGATGGGCACAGCCTAGGAGTGGAATGGTGTCTGAGAACTTTAATAGGGAGAAGTCAATTCAGACCCTGATAGATATGGGGTGGAGTGCTATATGAAGGGGGCCTTTTGACTGGGGTCTTTCTGAAGGGAGAGGGGCTCCTAGGGAGGGTCTGGCTAAGATGTGCCTGTATGTGCCACAGGGCTGTTGTATTTAATAACTGGGGCTGCCGTGGGGAAGAACTGCTGGTGAGTCACCTCCCCACACAGCATGAAGCAGCAGCCCTTCACCCCACCCCTATCAGAGATGCTTGGCTCTGGGGCTCTATCTACTTATCCTTCCTCCACTTCCCTTCCTTCTCTCATCCCTTCCCTGCACTTGATCTTAGCCAAAAGGCCAAGAAGCAATTTTTCCTGCCTTCTGGCCAGGGCCTCCCTCCCTACCCAATGATACGGTTTACCCTCAGGCTCACAGGGCCTATTGTGCTGGGAGTACTGAACATCTGGAGACAGTTGTGAAGCACATAAAGGACCGCTACTCCAAAGCTCCACTTCTGGTTGTGGGCATTTCTCTTGGAGGGTAAAGGCTGCCTGGTCTCGGAGGGTGAAGGCTGCCTGGGCTTAACCCAAAGGCCTAGTCTTACCCCCACCCCCACTGTCCTCTCCCTCTCCGCCTGTCCCAACTCATGAATGCAAACCCTTCATTCATGGCTCCTGGTCCAACCCTGCAGGATACTGGTGTTGAACCACCTGGCACGGACTGGGCAAGCTGCAGGGGTGGTGGCAGCACTGACTTTCTCTGCATGCTGGGATTCCTTTGAGACTACCCACTCCCTGGAGACCCCTCTCAACTCACTGCTCTTCAATCAGCAACTCACTGCTGGCCTCTGCCAAGTTGTGGGCCAGTAGGGTCTTGGCAGGTGGGGAGGGGGCAGACGACAGGGTAGGATGGCCAGGTTCTCCCAGTGCTCAAGTAAGTTCTACAGCTGGGCTTTGTCACTCAAGAGATAGTAAGACATAGACTTGGGGCTGGAGGCTCTGGGTCAGGTCCAGGAGTAATGATGGTGGAGGGGAGAGGGCTTTTGGAAGAAGATTGGAATTTTAGATCCAAACCTCTATCTGCTCTTTTGCAGAAATAGAAAGGTGATTGAAAAGGTGGTGGATGTAGACTTCGTGCTATAGGTATAATCTTTCAAGCACTCCCTCCTCCCCAGTTACTTCTTCCAACATTTTCCTACTCCTCTTCCTCACCCTAGCTTCTCCCACCCACCTCCACCACCCCCAGGCCCGCACAATTCGCCAGTTTGATGAGCACTACACAACCGTGGCCTTTGGCTATCAAGACTGTGCTGCCTACTACCAAGCAGCAAGCCCAAGAACCAAGGTAGATGCCATCCGGGTCCCTGTACTCTGCCTCAATGCTGCAGACGACCCCTTTTCCCCAGCCAGCAGTGAGTACCCTGAACTTTGATGTTTAAGCCTCAGGGAAAGATGGGCCGTGAGATACAAGTGGAGAGAGGCCAGCTCTCAGTAAAAGTCCAGGTTCCTCACTTCCTCTCTGACCCCCACCCCCAGCCTTTCCCCTCTAGGCTGCCCAACACTTTCCCCACGTTGCACTGCTCATCACAGCCCAAGACGGCCACACTGGCTTCATGGAAGGGCTGTTCCCCAGGCACCACTGCTACATGAGCCGCGTCTTGCCTCAGTACGCCAGAGCCATCTTCTGGCACTCAGAGGAGCTGCTTAGCCTCAGGACTCTCCTACCTTCTGAGAGAGGCAAGAGTTGATAAAAGCACCATTTAGGGTTTCAGTTCAGTCTTCTCTAATTTATTAAATAACTTGTCCTGCCTAATGGGCTTAGATTCATTTTCCCCTTCTTCAAGGCTGGGATAGACTGTCCAGGAACTTACTGCATATTTAGCCTGGCTGGCTTAGAACTACCCAGCTGGACCCGTGGATTCCTCCCTGGGTTTATCTTTTGCCCTTTTCCTTCCCTAACAGCAAGTCCCAGGCCAGTCCTTGCCCGACAAATGCCAGGCGCTCCATGAGAAGAGCACTGGCCACAAGCTGTGAGGGGAGGAAGAGTAACGGATGACTTCTGCAGGAAGGACGGCAGCTTCTCCAGGCTCTTGGGCATCTTCACATATTTCCGGAAAAGGACAAGCTCAACTCTGGAGTCTCTGGTAGGCAGAGGGAAGAAGGCAGGTAGTTGTCTTGGGCTTCAGACACCGCTGTCCTGGGTGAATCCACAGATGATGAATGCAAGGTTCCCACAGTCACAGGGCCACAGCCAAGCTTGAATGGGAAAGGTAGGCAGTGCCTGTCCATCTCAGTGGGGGCAACCTCAGCTGTAGACCCAAATGGAGTGATCAGTGGGGAGTCCAGGCCTCCACTCTGTCTAGACAGAGACAGCATCCAGCCCCGATTTCCAGGGGGAAGGGAGGCTAAAGAAAGCCTGGAAAGGCACTTTGAAGCAGCAGGATGGTCACAATAATAAGCCCAACGCACAGCAGCAGCAGCAGCCACACAGGAACACTCCCTGCAGGAGGGGTAAGGGAAGATGTCAACAGTGAGAGGGGCTTCACAGCCTGAAGAACAGGACCCTCAACCTATTCCACACAAGGAGGAGCAGATGGTACAGTTTTCCAGGGGATGAGATTCTGCTACAGCTAAAGGTAGGGTGGTCCAATGACTCACGTCGTGAGGGCAGCAGGTGCAGCTGGCAACGACTGTCCACAGCTACAGAGAACAGGGCAGTTTCATGAGACCCAAGGAGCTCTGGACCACGACCCTTCTCAGGCAGAAAGGCCACATCTGTCACCACAATGCCATGGGCTTCCCTCACATAGTAGAGGCGCTAGGGGCAGGAGGAGAAGTAGTGAGGGAAGGCCCAGTTGGGAGGCTTCCCACTGGAAAATATGCCTCCTGTCCCCAGAAGGCTTTCCCTCTACAGGGTGGGCCAGACTTCTTTCTGCACACTCTAGGTAGAGGCAGACTGAGTGTCCCCACCCTAAAGAGCCCTCAGGGTTGTGCCCACTTTCACCCATTACCTGGAGAGAGAAAGCTATGTAGATGGCAACAGAGCCAGTGACCATGCCCAGGCCTAGGAACGTGCCCGATTCACTGCAACAAATTAATAAAGTGCTCACTGTCCTGGAGGCCTCTGCATAGAGCCTTGTTCACCAACAGCAGTCCTCAGGGGTTCAGGCAGGACTCTTTCCCAAGCTCCCCAGGTTCCCCCATACCCAGCCAAGCCAGCACTGCCTCACACCTGACACTGAGGCAGGAGATGACTTCATGGCCACAGGACTTGGTCCGAAGGGGCAAGAAGGTGGAACCATCCCAGGCTGTGAGGTAGCAGGGCGGAGGCTGGCGCTGGCGCTTGTGGGGAATCTGCACCGTGAAGAGTCGCAGCCTAGCAGGCTGGTCTGGAACCCTCCCAAACCTGGGGCCAGGAGATAGGCTGCTCAGTTCCCAGGGCCTGCCCACCTGCCTGTGGAGGTTTGTGCCCTCCTGCATTCTGGTCAGGCCTGGGCTGACACCCACACCAAGGCCACAATCCTCCCCAGCTTCCCTATTCCCCCCACCACATCTGGGCTGTGCCTCTTTTAACCACCTTCCGGGGTCTTCACACCTGCAGGCCTGGTAGCGGTAAGGCATGTTAGAAAAGGTGGGTCCATTCTCTTGCCAGTGCAGCTGTGTCACCAGCTGATCCTTCTGCCACACGGAGGCCTTAAAGTCCTGGCCCACAGTTACCAACTAGTCAGGAATAAAGATTCCAAGGATGGGCAGTCAGGGGATCCACTTACCGAGCAAGCAGCACAACTACCTACTTCCTCCACCCCTTCACCTCCTCACCTTGCCATCAGGCCCCAAAGCCAGGTCCTCAATCTCCCCTTCGTGGGCTTTGAACTCCAGAACTTTCTTCAGGCTAGGTACCTGCAGCCAAACCACCACTCTGGTTAGCCCAAGCACCCAGCAGGAGCACTCCTTTTCTCTTTTAACGGCTACTTAATGCAGGCTTCACTCACATTTCTCAGAACACACATTTGGTTTCTCACAGTTTTGGCCTTGCTGCTACTGACTCACCCGCCCTAACCACCCCCCCCCAAAAACCCCACCTGCCAGACACGAATGTAGCCATCCGTCCCTCCAGTGGCAAGCTGGGTGTTATCGTGGTTGAAGCATACAACTTTCTGCAGTGGATCAGCGCTGAAGTCTGTCTGCACCACCTGCAAATCCTCGACACTGAGTTCTACCCCCTCACAGTGGGTTTCTGCTCCAGATTTCTGCCCTGCTGGAGCTGCCCCCTTCCTTTGTCGCGGTCCCTGGTCCTTGGAACCTGCAATACAAACAGCCTGCCAGGTCCCAGGCTTCTATAGTAGCACTAGCTTTTCTCCACATGGCAGGTGAACATCCAGCTTCCAGTCTGCTACCATAACCCCACTTCTTTTAGAGAGACCAAGAGGAGAGTGATCTTACTCATCTCGTTTCCAAAGGGATAGAGACAGGGCTCCTCACCTGCCTTCTCTGCCTTGTTGCTGCCCTTTTGCCAATGGGTCTGGAAGCGCAGGAGCTGACACTGGGCATCCTGCCCTGCAGCAAGGATGTCACCAGCCAGTGCCAAGTTCATGGTGGCCCGTGTCTCTGTGTCATGGGAGTGTAGCAAGGAGGCGCTCAGGCGCCCATTAATCTGCTCTAGCTGCAGAAAGTGCTGAGAGAGGAAACCAGGATGAGCAAGATTCAGGAGTACTCAGAGCACACCTCAGGGCAAACTGACATCTGTAGTCTGAGGCCTTACCCCTTTGCTTACTGCACTTCCTAGTTCACAAGGCTTTCTGAAGTCCTTATCTTACCTGGGCTGGGAATATTACCTCCAATTTACAGAACAACAGATTGAGATTCAGAAAGTGAAGGAACATGGCCCGCGGCCAAATGCGCCGCTTTCACCGCTGCTAGTCGGCACACAGACAGGCCTATGTGGCCTCCCGGGAAAAGGACAGAATAAGACCCTGTGGCTGCTCTTGAGGTCGAGTTGAAACGCTCCTGCCTACGCAGCGGTGTGTGCAGTTTTCACTTCACCTTAAGAGTCTCTCAACCGCCCGAATGAAACTCGCGCCGGGGCGCCCGGCTTGCTGGGGATCCCCGCCAAGGATGGGCAGGGCCAGAAGCTGAGATACGGCCCGTCCCCGCGACCCCCAGCCACCCCGGAATCGCCCTTAGCCGTGGAGTAGCCCAGCCCCAGTGGCCCTGCGGTCTCACCACGCCATTCTTTATGCCTGTCTTCGCGGCGCCTCCTCCGCCGGCCGCGATGAGCAGCCCCGCGCTGGCGTCCACCTGAAGCGCGTACAACGGGAACGGGGCCCGGTATAATTCTGGCGCCCGACGCCGGCCCATCCCGCCCGGCGCTCTTCACTGCTCACACCGCGGCACCTGGGACATGCCCGGCCTGACTCCTGCCCCGGTCGCCGTTGAAACTTGGTCCAGTTGCCGCCTGGAGGACCCCCGGCTCCTCTCACACCCGCGGGGCTGCCAATACTCTAACCACACACAGGCCCCATCTGCCTCCCGGCCGCCTAACCCCGCTCCAGATGCGCAGCGCGAACGCGACCTATCCAGCCGCTCTCCCCGCGCAAGTGCAGAACCACTAATACGCGTCAGCACTAGTTGGCCAGGCGACACAACACGGGCGCCGGTCCCGCCCCCTGCGACGACAGGCTCCGCCATCTTTGTGCGGGGCGTGGGAGGTGCCTCTTCCTTCAAGGAATGCCTTTGGTCATTATGGAAAAGACGAGGTGGGGCTGACAAAAATGCCCGGTTGCCAGTGGAGTTGGTTCCGGCTGATGGCGACCAATAGAAGTGTGCTCCGTAGGGCTTTCATGGCTGTGACCTTTTGGAAGCAGACCGCCAGGGCTTTCTTCAGAGGTGCCTCTGGATAGGTTGAACAGCCAACGTTTAGGTTAATAGCTAGGTGCCTAACCGCTTGCACCACCCAGGGACTCCTAATAAAGGCTAATAAACCTTTAAGTAAAAATAACCTTGGATTAAGGCTGTTTATACTTCAGGGATGATACACTGACTCATACAAGCACAGCCTTTACGTTTTAACCCAGAGAGAAAGTGATTTGTTCAAGGTCACACACCAGAAACATGACCTGTGGCTCTCGCCTCTTAATGGAGGCAGCATGGTCTTTAAACCAGACAAAGAAACCAAATCTACTGCAATTCCAACTCACAGGGACCTTATAGGACAGAGTAGGACTGCCCCACAGGGTTTCCAAGAAGGTAATCTTTTTTTTTTTTTTAATTGTGATTTAGGTGGAAGTTTACAAAGCAAATTAGTTTCTCATTAAACAGTTAATACACAAGTTGTTCTGCGACGTTGGTTGTCAACCCCGCGATGTGTCAACACTCTCCCCTTCTCCACCCCAGGTTCCCTGTTTCCGTTTGTCAAGTTTTCCTGTCCCTTCCTGCCTTCTCATCTTTGCTTTCGGGCTGGTGTGCCCATTAGTCTCGTATACATGATTAAAGTATGGAGAACGTCCCTCATGTGTGTTATTGTTGGCCCTATAGACCTGTCTAATCTTTGGGAAGGGTGAACCTCAGGAGTGACTTCAGTACTGAGTTAAAAGCGTCTGGGGCCATACTCTCAGGGCAAGCCTGTAACCTATATGGAAGCAGACTGCCACATCTTTCTCCCGTGGGGCAGCTAGTACGTTCCAACCACTGACCTTTTGGGTAGCAGGCAAGTGCTTTAACCATTGTGCCACCAGGGCTCCTCCAAAACCAGACAAAACGACCTTCAAACCCTGAATTCACTGCTTACTAGTATGAGGAAGCCACTATCTATCTTAACACCTGTCATGGATTTGTGCGGATTTTGTCCCCCAAAAATATGCGTATCAATTTGGCTAGACCACGATTCCCAGTATTGTGGGATTGTCCACCATTTTGTCATCTAATGTGATTTTCCTATGTGTTGTAAATCCTATCTCTATGATGTTAATGAGATGGGATTAGCGGCAGTTATGTTAATGAGGCAGGACTCAATCAGGTTGTGTTTTAAGCCAATCTCTTTTGAGATATAAGAGAAGTGAGCAGAAAGACATGGGGACCTCATCATTATGCTGAGTGAATTTAGTCAGTCACAGAGGGACAAATATTGTATAAGACCACTATTATAAGAACTCAAGAAAAAGTTTAAACACAGAAGAAAACATTCTTTGATAGTTAACAAGGGTGGGGAGGGAGGATGAGGTTATTTACTAACTAGATAGTAGATAAGAATTACCTTAGGTGAAGGGAAGGACAGCACACACTACAGGGGAAGTCAGCACAACTGGGCTAAACCAAAGCTAAGAAGTTTCCTGAATACAGTCAAACACTTTGAGGGACAGAGTAGCAGGGGTAGGGGTCTCGGTACCATGCTTTCAGGGGACATTTAGGTCAATTAGCATAACAAAGCTTATTAAGAAAATGTTCTGCATCCTACTTTGGTGAGTGGCGTCTGGGAAGCGGCCATCTAAGATGCATCAATTGGTCCCAACCACTTGTAGTAAAGGAGAATGAAGAACATCAAAGACACAAGGAAAGTATTAGCCCAAGAGACAGAAAGAGCCACATACACCAGAGACTTCATCAGCCTGAGACCAGAAGAACTAGATGGTGCCTCGCTACCACCAATGACCGCCCTGACAGGGAACACAACAGAGAGTCCTGGATGGAGCAGGAGTAAGGTCGGGTGCAGAGCTCAAATTCTAGTAAGAAGACCAGACTTAATGGTCTGACTGAAACTGGAGGAACCCCGGAAAGCATGGCCCCTGGATTCTCCATCAGCCCAGAACTAAAACAATTTCCGAAGCCAAGTCTTCAGACAGGGATTGGACTGGACTGTGGGACATAAAGAGATACTTGTGAGGAGCTGTGCCTCTTAGCTTAAGTACATACAAGAGACTAAACGGGCAGCTTCTGTACCGAAGGTGAGATGGGAAGGCAGAGAGCATTAGGAGCTGGTTGAATGGACATGGGAAATCAGGGGTGGAAGGGAGGAGTGTGCTGTCACAGTATAGGGAGAGCAATTAGAATCACATAACAATGTATGTATAAATTTTTGTATGGGAAAAAAATTTAAAAAAAGACATGGGGACTTCATACCAGCAAGGGAGCAGCACCGGGAGCAGAGCGAGTCCTTTGGACCCGGGTTCCCTGTGCCTGAGAAGCTCCTAGACCAGGGGAAGTTTGATAACCAGGGACCTTTCTCCAGAGCCGACAGAGAGAGAAAGCCTTCCCCTGGAGCTAGTGCCCTGAATTTGGACTTCTAGTCTCTGAGACTGTGAGAGAATAAATTTCTCTTTGTTAAGGCCATCCACTTGTGGTATTTGTTATAGCAGCACTAGATGACTAAGACAATACCCATCCTCCATGGTTAGCAGAGGCAGGAGTCTTCCGTTCCCTTTCTCGAGGCTTCTTCTTCCCACTCTTGAGCACTCCCACTCCTGAGCAGGTTTTGGGATAAGGCTGCCCACCTTCTGACACCCTGGCTTCTCCGAGTGCAGGAGGTTGGGGAGGTAACGTGGCTCCAAGTAGGCCTATCTCTGCCTGACACCTCACCTGCCCATTTGGGTTTTTTGTCTCCTGTCTGAGGACCAGCATATTCCCCTGTGAGTGGACTCAAGGAATGATCTTCTCTGCAAGGAGACACTCCCTGCTCCCGGAACTGGTCGCCTCAGCAGGCATCCATGTTACCTAAGGTGCACCCAAAGGAATGGGCCCAGTGGCTTCAGCTCTGCAGATGCTGGTATCAATCCCATGGAGATGAATTAAATGTATGAAGGGCCTGGTAGAGCATAAGTGCATCTCAGGCACTCAGCCCTTGTGGGGCCCTTGCCCTCCTTGGGTCCGTGATATGGGCTCTATGTTTCCTTTGACTCCCCTAAGAGGGCCCATTTGGGGAGTGGCACTGATGTAGGTATAGCCACCCATTCTTAGTAGGACACAAACATAAGTGTTGCAGGGTCAGGCTTTATTGGATACACTGAAGGCTGGATGGGGCCTTGGTGCCCTTGGTCCTCTTCAGCCAGGGGACAGCAGACTCCACAAGGGGCTCCCAGGGTTCAGAGCCGGAGAACATACCTGTCCTCCAGTCAGCCAGCCCTTTAGGGTATCTCGGGGGCTCCCAGAGATCTGGGGCCTGGTGGGGAGGGTGGTGTTTGGAGGAGTTGCTCCGGGAACCCTCCGTGGCTCTGGAACTAGGATGGTGAACTTGGGGGAATGGGCTCTGAAGAGACAGACTTGGGGGCAGAGGAAGGCTTGGGCCTCAGAGAGGCAGTGGCCCGTCTTGGTGCGTGGAGGGGATGCCCTGAGCTGCGTGTGGAGTTTAGTGATTGAGGGCCTGGCGACCTGAGACTCCTGGTCTGGGAAGGTGTGCCTGGGGCTGTATCTGCCCGGGCCTGAGCCACTGTGGCTCGAGATGCTGGTGCCCGAATTGCCCGGGCTTGACACCCAGGGGCCTGAGCAGTCTCTCCCTGACGTCCTACTTCCTCCAGACTTCTTTCTGGCAACAGATGCAAGGCCCTGGCCTGGCCCCGAGGTAGGCGGAGGCCGAAGCCGATGCCTATGCGGAGCGGCCCAGACTCCTGGCCCTGTGCACAGGGCAGTAGTTGGGGAAAGGCCAGTAACCGGGGCCCAGTCCTGTACCTGGGGATGGGGCAGGAGGGGCTGCGTGGACGGAGACACACCAGGCATATAGGATACTCCACGACTGGGGCCTGGCCGGTTCTGCCTAGCCACAGGCGCTGCAAAAGCAGTAGACGCAGGTCGTGTGCGATGCGGCGGTGCCCCAGATGGACTACCAGGGCCTGGGCCAGGGCCCCTGGGTCCCTGAACTCTGCAGGGTCCCTCTCGCTTGCCACGCATCCCCCTACCACTCCAGGGGACCCGGAGTCCCTGTACTGATGCAAGTGCCGTGTCTGCCTGGAAGAGTGGACCCCAGAAGGTAGGCTGGGGCTGGGGGAAGTAAGTGTGGGCCTAGGTGGGCCTTCGGGATGGGAAGGAGAGTAGCAAGGTGAGCTGGGGAGAGAGGAGTTCTGTGGCTGAGAGGGAGAGGAGGAGAGCAGGTTAGAGGGAGAGGATGACCGCGGAAGGGAGAGAGAGGGATAATTCTGGTGAAAGAAAGTGGGGGAAGATGGGAGAGGGGAAGAGTTCAGATGCGGGACCGAGTCAGAATTTGAGTCAGAAGAGAAGCATGAGTCTGGAGAGTGGGAGTGTGGGGGAGGAGAGAATGGTAGCTGGGATTGAGGGGAAGAGGGGAAATGTGGATGGGAGGGAGGAAGTGATTGATGGGGAGGGGGAGGCTGTCGGTTTGGGGGAGGGGAGTCCACAAGTTGTGAGAGGCCCTGAGCAGGGGGCCCAGGGGACACTGCGTTTTGTAGCAGCACCTGGTCCTTGTTTTGAGGCAACATTGCCTTGAATCCAGAAGCGACCTGGGCGACAAGACCAGGGATGAGAGACCTGGCAGACGCAGGACCAGAATCTCGAAGCCAGAAGTTGATGAGAAATCAGGGCCTGCTTCTGTGCTCAGAGTGCGGCTCCAGCCTGGGGCAGGTGCTGGTGGCAGACCAAGGGGATACCTTGCCCTGCAGCACCAGGCTCTCTGGGTGCTCAGGTGGGAGCTTGGGTCTAAGCGTGGCCTCTCATTTCTTTGCAGTCAGCCATTGAAGAGGGATGTGTTGGGATGGAGGATCAGAGCTGCCTCTTAGGAGCTGAGGGGCAGCAGCGATTATCTAGGTGGGGCAGGAGGAAGGCACAGCCTGTAGGACCTGCGGAGAAAGAGACAGAGCCCAAGATACTGGGACAATTGGTCCCTCTCATCCATATTTTCCCTCTTTCTCCTGTCTCCTTCTTCCCTTCTCCACAGTCCCACTCTTACTATCAGGATGTCAAGGTCACTGGGTGGTGCCAATGGTATGCGCTCAACTACAAACCAAAAGGTTGGTGGTTTAAATCCACGCAGCGGCGCTGTGAAAGAAAGGCCTTCGATCTACTTCTGTAAGATTACAGCCATTGAAAACCCTATGGAGTGCAGTTCTACTCTGAAACATGGAGTCAGAATCCACTCGATGGCAGCAAATTTGGTTTTTGGTATCAGGGTGTCCTTAGGCAAATCCCTCCTTGGATCTGTTTTTCCCTTCCACAAATGAGAGGTTTGGATGAGGTGATCTGTAAACTGTCCTAGTGGTAAGGGTCTGCGATCTGTGATTTTCTTGACCTTACTCAGCTCCAGAGCTATTTCTCTTCTCTTCAGAGTCAGAAGGACTCACAGTGGCCCTAGACTTCTCACGGCAGACTTTTACCTCGCTGTGGTCTGCCTCAAGCCAAGTTCCAGGCTGAAATCACCAAGACCCTAAATCTACATCAGTCTTTAGGGTCAGAAGAGCTGGCAAAATGCCCAGGGAAGGTGAGAGCCGGGGAGGAAAGGAGTAGGGAGTAGGAAAGGTGGGGTGGGGTTAGAGGAGTGGGCTTGGGGGATGGGGTAGATATGGGGCTAGGAGTTGAGGGTGTTTGCGTCTGTGTATGCTTACCAACGAGGATTCCACTGGACTGTGTTTCACAAGGGCTTCAGCAATGAGGGAACCTGGGAGAGAGAGGAACAGTCACCACACTGTGGCTCCACTTCCATCTTCCCCCAGCATCTGTCACCCTAGAGTCTGACCCAGATTTCTGTCTGAGCCTTGCCCTCAGTCCTCCTTCTGACAGGCGGAGGTCTTCTGTGTTACAGATTCTGTTCTCCTAAACCCGAATCAGGGATTCAGCAAGCATCCTGGCGTCCTGCCACTCTGATTCCCACGACCAGTTGTTGTCCCTAATGCTGCCGTCCTCTGGCTCTGTCTGGCCCCGACTAAGATGGCTTATTACGCCCAGCAGCAGCAGCAGCAGTAGCAGTGGGGCCAGCAGGTGCAAAGCCTCTGGGAGACTGTGACTTTGTCCAACGGGCGGCGACCCCGGCGCCGCCCCCATTGGGAGCTGAAGACCCCATTCCCTGGGGTAGTACTCCCTGGCATCCAGTGCCTGTGTCACAAAGGTCAGGGACTGACATCATAGAATCTCTGCCTCAAGGCTCTGAGACTTCCTTTAGAGATGTCCAAAGTCTGGCCCTTGACAACACCGTGAAGCAGACACGTTTCTGGTGCACTTGTTTCCCCTTCTGGCCCTAGCCCCCACCTCTGCTGTCTGCTCCCACCCTCTCGTCCACGTCCGTTGTTGTTGTTCTCAACAACCGGCAACAGACAACCGCAGAGCCTATCTGGGCTGGGCCCTCCCTTCAGTTCCTGTCTTCCTCTGCTTTCTGAGCAGTGGCTCATGTTCCACACCTTTTCCCTGCCATGGGATATATTTATTATGTTTTAATAATATTATCTTAACAGATTTATTAAGATATAATTCACATACCATACACATACAATCTACCCATTTAATTCTAGCATATTCACAGGGTTGTACAAATCATCACCACAATCTAATTTTGGAACATTTTTGTCCCCCCAAAAAGATTTCCTGTACCCATTAGCAGTCACTGCCATCCCCCGCCTTCAGTCCCTGGCAACCACAAATCAACTTTCTGTTTCTATGGATTTGCCTATTCTAGACACTTCATATAAATGGAATCGTATAATATGTGGCCTTTTGCGATTGCCCTCTTTCACTTAGCATAATGTTTTCAAGGTTCATCCATGTTGTAGCATGTATCAATAATACTTTATTCCTTTTTATGGCTGAATAATAATCCGTTGTATAGATATACCACATTTTGTTTATCCATTCAACAATTGATGGACATGTGGGTTGTTTTTTCCACTTGTTAGCAATTATGAATAATGCTGCTATGAACATTCATGTACAAGTTTTTGTGTGGACTTATGTCTTCATGTGTCTTGGGTAGATCCCTAGGACAGGACTGTTTGGTCACATGGTAACTCTATATTTAATAATCTGAGGAACTGCCAAGTTGTCTTCCAAATAGGCTATACTATTTTTCAAACCCACCAGCAGGATATGAAGGTTCCAGATGTTTTTTTATCCCTGCCAACACATGTTATTACCTGTCCTTTTTAAAACGTTTTTTAAATTATGGTAAAATACACATAACATAAAATTTACCATTTTCACCATTTTAAGTGTACAATTTAGTGGCATTAATCATATTCACAATGTCGTATAACTATTTCCAGAACTTTTTCATCATCCCAAACAGACACTGTACCCATGGAACAATAATTCCCCACTCCCTCCTTCCCCCAGCCCCTGGTAGCAATTATTCTACTTTTTGTCTCTATGAATTTGCCTATTCTAGATACCTCATATAAGTGGAATCATGCAATATTTGTCCTTTTGTGTCTGGCTTATTTCAGTCAGCATAATGTTCTCAAGGTTCATCCATGTTGTAGCATGTATCAAAATTTCATTCCTTTTAATGGCTGAATAATATTCCATTGTGTGTATATACCACATTTTCTTTATCCATTTATCTGTTGATGGACACGGGTTATTTCCACCTTTTGACTATTGTAAATAGTGCTGCTATGGTCTGGAGAACTAATATTCTACACAAAAAATGGCCTCACTTACCTTGAGACTGGAGAACTAGATGGTGCCTGGCTACCACTACTAACTATTCCAACCAGGGGCTCAATAAATGGTCCCAGATAGAATGGGAGAAAAATGTAGAACAAAACTCAAATTCCTTAAAAAAAAAAAAAAAAAAAAAAGACCAGACTTACCGGACTGGTAGAAATTGGATGAGCCCCGAAGATCATCACCCTGGGATACCCTTTAAACTTACAACTTAAACCACTTCCAGAGGTCACCTTTTAGCCAGGTGACAGATCTGCCCATGAGTTAAATAATATCACCCATGAGTACTGGGCTCCCCTAAATAATCATCTGGATGAAACCAAATGGTAAACATTTTCTCTAGACCAAACATGAGCAGGTAAGGGAGGATAGGAAAGCTAGATTAAGGAAAACAGAGCAAGCAGAATGGAAATAATGAGACTGCTGATACATTGTGAAAAATGTAACCAACGTCACTGAACAATATGTATAGAAATTGTTAAATGAGAACCTAAGTTTCTGTGTAAACTGTCACCAAAAACAATAAAATATTTTTAAAAAATAATGCTGCTATGAACATTGGTGTACATGTATCTGTTTGAGTCCGTTTTCAATTCTTTTGGGCATATACCTAGGAATGGAATTGCTGGATTATATAACAATTTTAAGTTCAACTTTTTGAAGAACCACCAAACTGTTTTCCACAGTGGCTGGAACAGTTTACATTCCTACCATCACTGCACAAGCTTTCCAATTTCTCCACATCCTTGCCAACACTTGTTTTTTGTTTTTTGTTTTTTTTTTTTGATAATTGCCATCTCATTGTGGTTTTGATTTGCATTTCCCTAATGACTGATGGTGTTCAGCATGTTTTCATGTGCTTATTGGCCATTTGTATATCTTCTTTGTAAAAAAAGAAAAAGTCCTTTACCCATTTTTTAATTGGGTTGTTTGTCTTTTTGTTGTTTGTTTAGTTTTAGGAGTTCTTTATGTAGTCTGGATTCTAAACCCTTATCAGATATAGCATTTGAAAATATCTTCTCCCATTCTGTGTGTTGTCTTTTCACTCTCTTGATAGTGTCCTTTGATACAGAAGTTTTTTTTTTTTAACTTAGATAAAGTCCTAGGTATCTATTTTTACTTTTATTGCCTGTGCCTTTGGTGTCATGCTTAAGAAATCATTGCCTAATCCAAGGTCACGAAGATTTTCACTTATATTTTCTTCTAAGTGTTTTATAGTCTTAGCTGTTAAATTTAGCTCTTTGATCCATTTTGAGTTAATTTTTATATATGGTATAAGATAAGGGTCCAACTTCATTCTTTTGCATGTGGATATACAGTTTTCCCAGTATTATTTTTTGAAATACTGTCCTTTCCCTATTGCTTAGTGTTGGATCCCCTGTCTAAAATCAATTGACTGTATAAGTGAGGATTTATTTCCGTGCTCTCTATTCTATTCCATTGATCAATATATCTATCCTATGCCAGTAACATACTGTTTTGATTGCTGTAGCTTTGTAGTAAGTTTCGAAATAAGCAAGTGTGAAATCCTTAGCTTTTTTCTTCTTTTTCAGGATTGTTTTGGTTATTTGGGGTCACTTGAGATTCCATATGAATTTTAGGATGGATTTTTCTATTTTTGTAAAAATCACCATTGAAGTTTTGATAGGGATTGCACTGAATCTGTAGACTGCTTTGGGTAGTAGTGTCATCTTAACAATGTTAAGCCTTCCAATTCATGAACATGGTATGTTTTTCCATTTATTTAGGTCTTCTTTAATTTCTTTCAGCAATGTTTTTAGTTTTCAGTGTACAAGTCTTTCTCCCCTTGCTTAAAATTTTTCTAACTATTTTATTCTTTTTTGGTGCTATTTTAGATGGAATTGTCTTGATTTTCTTTTCGTATAGTTCATTGCAAGTTTGTAAAAATACAACTGATTTTTTTTTTGTGCTTTAGATGAAGGTTTACAGAACAAACTAGTTTCTCATTCAACAGTTAGTACACATATTGTTTTATGACATTGGTCAACAACCCCATGACATGTCAACACTCTCCCTTCTCGACCTTGAGTTCCCTATTACCAGCTTTCCTGTCCTCTCCTGCCTTCTAGTCCTTGTCCCTGGGTTGTTGTGCCCCTTTAGTCTTGTTCTGTTTTATGGGCCTGTCTAATCTTTGGCTGAAGGGTGAACTTCAGGAGTGACTTCATTATTGATCTAAAAGGGTGTCTGGGGGCCATACTCTTGGGGTTTCTCCAGTCTCTGGCAGGCCAGTAAGTCTCGTCTTTTTTTGTGAGTTAGAATTTTGTTCTACATTTTTCCCCAGCTCTGTCTGGGACCCTCTATTGTGATCCATGTCAGAGCAGTCAGTGGTGGTAGCCAGGCACCATCTAGTTGTGCTGGACTCAGTGTGGTGGAGGCTGTGGCAGTTGTGATTCATTAGTCCTTTGGACTAATCTTTCCCTTGTGTCTTTGTTTTTTTTTCATTCTCCCTTGTTGCCAAAGGGGTGAGACCAATGGAGTATCTTAGATGGCTGCCCACAGACTTTTGTTTGTTTGTTTGTTTAAGATTTTTTTTTTTAAATTGTACTTCAGGTGAAGGCTTACAGAACAAATAGTTTCTCATGAAACAGTAGTACACATATTGTTTTATGACATTGGTTAACAACCCCACAACAT
>NW_004443988.1:7301831-7313148 GCF_000243295.1 Trichechus manatus latirostris
AGAACATTTTCTTTATAAACTATGTTATGCCAATTGAGCTAGATGTTCCCCAAAATCATGGTCCCCAGAGCCCTCTGCCCAGAAATTTGGTTCCTCAGGGAGTTTGGATGAAAATACAACTGATTTTTGTGTGTCAATTTTATATCCTACAACTTTGCTGAATTCATTTATTAGCCTCAACAATTTTTTGGTGGATTCTTTAGGATTTTCTACATATAAGACATGTCATTTCCCAAGGACACTGTCTTAGACTGATTTCTCCAAAGAACCAAAACCAGTAAAGCATATAAATATATATGGAGAGAGATTTATATCAAGGAAATAGCTCATGCTGTTGTAGAGGCTGGAACGTCCCAAGTCTGTGGGCCAGGATAGAGGCTTCTCCTGATTCACATAGCCGCAGGGGCTGGCAAACCCAAGATTGGCAGGTCAGAGAGCCGGGCTCTTGCTCACAGGCTGTGAAGATGAATTAATCCCAAGATCGACAGGCAAGACTGCAAGTAAGCCTCTAGGTCAAGTCCCAAGAACTGGAGGTCAGATGAACAAGAGCCAGCTGCAGGATCCAGAGCAAGCAAAAGCCCCCTAGCCTTGCCAGAAAGTCCACTTATGTTTGATGCAGGCCACACCCCCAAGGAAACTCCATTTCAATTGATTGGCTACTCATAGCGGATCCCATCACGGAGGTGCATTGTATCAAATTTCATCATGTAAGTGATCACATCATCATATGACTGCCAGACTACATCATAACTTCCAAACCACTGAGAATCATGGCTCTGCTAAGTTGACACACAACCTTACTGATCACAGACACCAAGAGACTGAAAGTGAAAAGATGGGAAAGAATATTCTGTGCCAATAGTAACCAAAAGAGAGCAGAGATGGCCATATTGATATCAGACAAAATAGACTTTATGTCAAAATCTATTATAAGAGATGAAGGGTATTATATATTAATAAAAGGGATAATCCAGCAGGGAAATATAACAATCATAAATATATATGCACCCAACATCAATGCACCAAAATACATAAAGCAAATACTGACAGAACTGAAAGAAGCAATAGACAACTCTACAATAATAGTAGGAGCCTTCAATACACTATTGTCAATACTGGACAGAACTTTCACAAAGAAGATCAGTAAGGAGATAGAGGACTTGAACAATACCATAAACAAATTGGATCTAATAGACATATACAGAACTCTCCACCCAAAATCAGAATGATACACATTTTGCTCTATTGCACATGGGACATTCTCCAGGGTAGATGTGATGGTTAAGATTGTGTGTAAACTTGGCTATGCCATGATTCTCAGTGTTTTGGCGGTCGTATAATGTTGTGATCACTTCCATGCTGAGATTTGATAATGTGATCATTCCCATGATAGGGTCTGCCGTGAGTAGCCAATCAGTTGAAAGGGAGTTTCCTTGGGTGTGTGGCCTGCATTGAATATAAGTGGACATTCTGAAGACTCGGGGGCTTTTTGCTCACACTGGATTCTGCAGCTGGCTCCTGTTCATCTGACCTCCAGTTCTTGGGACTTGAGCTAGCAGCTTACCTGCAGTCTTGCCTGCCAATCTTGGGATTCATCTGTCTTCTCAGCCTGTGAGCAAGAGCCCTGCAAAGAGGATATCCAAGCAACCAACAAATACTTGAAAAGATACTGAGCATCATTAGCCATTAGCAAGATGCAAATCAAAATTACAATGAGATACAACCTTACCCTTATTAGAATGGAAATGATCAAATAACCCCAGAAAATAACAAACGTTGGTGAGACTGTGGGGAGATCGGAACCCTTATCCATTGCTGGTGGGAAGGTGAAATGGTACAACTTTTGTGGAAAACAGTATGGCAATTCCTTAAAAAATTAAAAATTACCATATGACCCCACAGTTCCACTCATAGCTACATACCCTAGGGACCTAAAAGCAATGACATGAACAGACATATGTACAACAATGTTTGTTGCAGCATTATTCACAATAGCAAAAAGGTGAGAACAACCCAAGCTCCCATCAACAGAGAAATGGATAAACAAAATGTGGTACTCATACTTAAAAAAAAAAAAAAAGAAGTGTTGACAGATGCTACAACAAGAAGACATTATGCTGAGTGAAATAAGTCAATTACAAAAGGACAAATACTGTATGGTCTCACTTACATGAAATTGCAAGAATTATATAGAAACCAATAGTTACTAGTGTTTACCAGGGGCAGCGGAGGGGGGAAAAGAAATCACTCACTGGGAAGTAGTGAATTTTTATCTATGGTGATAGGAAAATTGGCATCGACTAAGGACCACCATGTGTCTGTCAGTTTGTCGTACTTTGCTGGATTGTGTGTAGCTGCGATACTGGAAGTTTTGCTACTGGTATTTCAAATACCAGTAGGCTCACCCATGGTGGACAGGTTTCAGCTGAGCTTCC
This sequence comes from Trichechus manatus latirostris, assembly GCF_000243295.1. Taxonomy (NCBI): domain Eukaryota; kingdom Metazoa; phylum Chordata; class Mammalia; order Sirenia; family Trichechidae; genus Trichechus; species Trichechus manatus. Next base: position 7,304,267 of record NW_004443988.1, read on the forward strand.
AGACTAAGACAGACTAGGAAGAAGGACCTAGCAGTCTACTTCTGAAAAAACTGGCCAGTGAAAACCTTATGAATAGCAGCAGAACATTGCCTACTATGGCACCAGAAGATGAGCCCCTCAGGTTGGAAGGCACTCAAAATACGCTGGGAAAGAGCTTCCTCCTCAAAATGGAGTCGACCTTAATGATATGGATGGAGTCAAGCTTTTGGGACATTCATTTGCTGATGTGGCACGACTCAAAATGAGAAGAAACAGCTGCAAACATCCATTAATAATCAAAATGTGGAATGTATGAAGTATAATCTAGAAAACTGAAAGTCATCAAAAATGAAATGGAATGCATAAAGATCGATATCCTAGGCATTAGTGAACTGAAATGGACTGGTATTGACCATTTTGAATCAGACAATCATATCGTCTACTATGCCGGGAATGACAAATTGAAGAGGAATGGCATTGCATTCATCATCAAAAAGAACATTTCAAGATCTATCCTGAAGTACAATGCTGTCAGTGATAGGATAATATCCATATGCCTACAAGGAAGACCAGTTAATACAACTATTATTCAAATTTACACACCAACCACTAAAGCCAAAGATAAAGAAATTGAAGATTTTTACCAACTTCTGCAGTCTGAAATTGGTCAAACGTTCAGTCAAGATGCGTTGATAATTACTGGTGATTTAAATGCAAAAGTTGGAAACAAAGAAGAAGGATTGGTTGGAAAATATGGCCTTGGTGATAGAGACGACGCTGGAGATTGCATGACAGAATTTTGCAAGACCAACGGCTTTTTCATTGCAAACAACTTTTTCAACAACATAAATGGCAACTATACACGTGGACCTTGCCAGAAAGATTACACAGGAATCAAGTCGACTACATCTGTAGAAAGAGACAATGGAAAAGCTCAACGTCATCAGTCAGAACAAGGCCAGGGGCTGACTGTGGAACAGATCATCAGTTACTCATATCCAAGTTGAAGCTGAAGTTGAAGAACATTAGAACAAGCCCACGAGAGCCAAAGTACGACCTTGAGTATATCCCACCTGAATTTAAAGACCATCTTGAGAACAGATTTGATGCATTGAACACTGATGACCAAAGACCAGAATAGTTGTAAAATGACATCGAGGACATCATATATGAAGAAAGCAAGAGGTCATTAAAAAGACAGGAAAGAAAGAAAAGACCAAAATGGATGTCAGAAGAGACTCTGAAACTTGCTCTTGAACTTAGAGTAGCTAAAGTGAAAGGAAGAAATGATGAAATAAAAGAGCTGAACAGAAGATTTCAAAGAGTGGCTCAAGAAGACAAAGTAAAGTATTATAATGGCATGTACAAAGACCTGGAGATAGAAAACCAAAAGGGAAGAACTCACTTGGCATTTCTCAAGCTGAAAGAACTGAAGAGAAAATTCAAGACTCAAATTGCAATATTGAAGGATTCGATGGGTGAAAATATTAAACAACAAAGAAAGCATCAAAAGAAGATGGAAAGAATACACAGAGTCACTGTACTGAAAAGAATTGGTCGACATTCAACCATTTCTGGAGGTAGCATATGATCAGGAACCGATGGTACTGAAGGAAGAGATCCAAGCTACACTGAAGAAACTGGCAAAAAAACAAGGCTCCAGAAATAGAATATCAGATGAGATGTTTCAACAAATTGATGCAGCACTGGAAGCACTCACTTGCTTATGCCAAGAAATTTGGAAGACAGCTATCTGGCCAATTGACTGGAAAAGATCCATATTTGTACCCATTCTAAAGAAAGGTGATCCAACAGAATTCGGAAACTATTGAATAATACCATTAACATCACACGCAAAAAAAGTTTTGCTGAAGATCATTCAAAAGTGATTGCAGCAGTACATTGACAAGGAACGGCCAGAAATTCAAGCCTGATTCAGAAGAGGACATGGAATGAGGGATATTATTGCTGATGTCAGATCTTGGCTGAAAGCAGAGAATACCAGAAAGATGTTTATCTGTGTTTTATTGATTACACAAAGGCATTCCACTGTTTGGATCATAACAAATTATGAATAACATTGCAAAGAATGGGAATTCCAGAACACTTAATTGTGCTTCTGAGGGACCTGTACTTAGACCAAGAGGTAGTTGTTCGAACAGAATAAGGGAATACTGCCTGGTTTAAAGTCAAGAAAGGTATGTGTCAGGGTTGTATCCTTTCACCATTCTTATTCAGTCTGTATGCTGAGCAAATAATTCAAGAAGCTGGACTATATGAAGAAGAATGCGGCATCAGTATTGGAGGAAGACTCATTAACAACCTGTGACATGCAGATGACACAAGCTTGCTTGCTGAAAGTGGAGAGGACTTGAACCACTTACTGATGAAGATCAAAGACAGCAGCCTTCAGTATGGATTACTCCTCAACATAAAGAAAACAAAAATTCTCACAAATGGACCAATACGCAACGCCATGATAAATACGGAAAAGATTGAAGTTGTCAAGGGTTTCATTTTACTTGGCTCCACGGAAGCAGCAGTCAAGAAATCAAGCACTTTGCATTGGGCAAATCTACTGCAAAAGACCTCTTTAAAGTGTTAAAAAGTAAAGATGTCGCTTTAAGGACTAGGGTGTGCCTGACCCAAGCCATGGTGTTTTCAATCGCCCCATATGTATGTGAAAGCTGGACAATGAATAAAGAAGACTGAAGAAGAATTGATGTCTTTGAATTATGGTGTTGGCAAAGAATACTGAATATACCATGGACTTCCAGAAGAAGGAACAAATCTGTCTTGGAAGAAGTACAGCCAGAATGCGCATTCGAAGCAAGGATGGAGAGACTTCGCTCACGTATTTTGGGCATGTTATCAGAAGGGACTAGTCCCTGGAGAAGGACATCATGCTTGGAAAAGTAGAGGGTCAGCAAAAAAGAGGAAGACCATCACAAGATGGATTGACACAGTGGCTGCAACAATGGGCTTAAGCATAATAACGATTGTGAGGGTGGTGCAGAACCAGGCAGTGTTTGGTTCTGTTGTACATAGGGTTGCTATGAATCAGAACTGACTCCACCATGCCTAACAACAACAAGAGGCGTAATTGTTACACAACTAGACTAATGTACCTGTTACCATTAAGCTGTACACCAGGACAAAAAGGGCAGGGGGTGAAATGACAAAAAGTGTTATATAATTTTACAACTACAACAGCAGCCAAAAAAAAAAAAAGCTGTGCCTGCTGATACTACTTAGGTACAACTAAACACTTACTGGGATTAGATTCAAAGGTTTATGATCATGACTTCGTGGGTCTATCCAGTCAACTGGCCTAAGGTTGTTTTCAGAGTTTGCATTCTACCTTCTAGTTCGGTGAGTAGCACCTGGGGTCTTAAAAGCTTGTGAGTGGCCACCCAAGATACAACAATTGGTCTCTATTCACCCGGAACAGCAGAGCAAGAAGGAGACCTAGGAATCAGAGAGGGAAATGGACTGCAGGCTTAATTGCCTCCATAAACTATTACCTCCATTACCATTAGAAATGCATGGTCCCTGGCTACTATTACTGAGCATTTTGATCAAGGACCCTATAGATGGATCCTGTTCAAAAGGAGGAAAAGCATGGAACAGAACTTCAAACTCATATGGAAACCAGACTTACTGAACCCATTGAAATTGGGAGAACCCCCAAATCTAATGCCTGTAAATAATCTTTAAACCTTGAACTGAAATTATCCTATGAAACCATCATTAAACTAAACAACAGTTTAGCCCAATTAATAAAGAATGTTTGCCTCAAGCATAGCATTCTTATAAAGAATTATCTATATGAGTGTAAACTGACAACTGTTAATCTAAAGCACAGATAAGAACTTTAAGGGGCAGAGGGCCTAAATTAATGGTGATGACACAATATGGATATAGAATGGCAATACAATATGAAGTTTGTAACCAGTTATTGAACTGTTCATGTAGAAATTGTGAATGGATGTATGTTTGGTTGTGTATATTGCCACCAAAAATAAATATTTAAAAAAAATTTTCCAGCCCCTCCCCCCAAAAAAAGATCATGTTGTTTATGAACAGAAATAATTTCACCTCTTCCTCTCCAATTTGGATGCCTTTTACTTCTTTCTATTGCCTAATTGTTCTGGCTAGAACTTGTAGTACTATGTTGAATAAACCAAACTAAAAACCCCATTACCGTCGAGTCCATTCCGACTCATAGCAACCCTACAGGACAGAGTAGAACCGTCCCATAGGATTTCCAAGGAGCTACCAGTGGATTCAAACTGCTAATCTTTTGGTTAGCAGCTGAGCTCTTAACCACTGCGCCACCAGGGCTCCACTATGTTGAATAGCAGTGGTGAAAGCAGGCATCCTTGATCTTAGGGAAAAGCTTGCAGGCTTTCATCTTTGTATAATTTAGCTTTGAGAGTTTCATGGCTTCTATCATATTGAGGAAGTTCCCTTGTATTCCTAGTTTATTGAATGTTTTTATCATGAAAGAGTGTTAGATTTTGTCAAAGCTTATTCTGCATCAATTGAGATGATCATGTGGGTATTTTTCCCTTTATTCTATTGATGTGTGTATTACATTGATTAATTTTCATATATTTAATCAGCCTTACATTCCAGGAATAAATCTCACTTGGTCATGGTGTACAATCTATTTAATATGCTGCTGAATTCAGTTTTCTGGTATTTGCTGAAATTTTTTGCATCTATATTCCTAAGGGATATTGGTCTGTAGCTTTGTTTTCTTGTGGTGTCTTTGGCTTTGATATCAGGGTAATACTTGCCTCATTGAATGAGTTAAGAAGTGTTCCCTTCACTTTGATTTTTTGGAAGAGTTTGAGAAGGTTTGGTGTTAATTCTTCTTTAAGTGTTTGGTAGAATTCACAAGTGAATCCATCTGGTCCTGGGTTTTTCTTTGTTAGGAGGTTTTGGATTACTGAGAGTCCATCTCCTTACTAATTGTAGGCCTGTTCAGATTTTTAAATTTCTTTTTTAGCCAGTTTTAATAGATTGTGTGATTCCTAGAGGAATTTGTTCATTTAATCTAGGTCATCCAATTTGTTGGCGTTCAACTGTTCATAGTGTTCTCTTTTTTAAAAAAAATTATGAGTTAGGTGAAAATTTACAGAGCAGATTATTTTCTCATTCAAAAATTTATACACAAATTGTTTCATGACATCGGCTGCAATCCCACAATCTGTCAGCACTCTCCCCCTTTCCCTTTCCACCCCGGGTTCATCGTGTCCATTTGTCCAGTTTTACTGTCCTCTCCCACCTTCTCATCTTTGTTCCCAGTCAGGTGTTGCCCATTTGATCTCGTATACTTGATTGATCCAAGAAGCACGTTCCTCACATGTGTTATTGTTTGCCTTATAGGCCTGCCTAATCTTTGGCTAATTCTATGGGGCAGCTCTACTCTGTCCTGTGGGGTTGCTATGAGCCGGAATCAACTCGACAGCAATGAGTTTTTTGTGGGGGGTGTTTTAATCTTTGGCTGAACAGTGAATTTCAGGAGTGGCTTTAAGTTGGAGTTAGAAGGGTGTCCAGGGGCCATAGGCTTAGGGGTTCCTCCAGTCTCTGACAGACCAGTAAGCCTGGTCTTTTTTGTGAATTTGATCATTTGTTCTACGCTTTCCTCCAGCTCTGTCAGGGACCTTCTATTATAATCCCAGTCAGACAGGTTGGTAGTGGTAGCCAGGCAATATCTAGTTCTTCTGGTTTCAGGGCCATGTAGGCTGTGGTTCGTGTGGTCCATTAGTCCTTTGGACTAATTTCTCCCTTGGGTCTTTAGTATTTTTCCCTCTCTTTTGCTCCAGACTAGAAGAGACTGATAGTTGTATCTTAGATGGCTGTTCGCAAGATTTTTTTTTAATAGTATGAAATAAGTTTCATTAATATGTAAATACAAAATAGAAACAAATCCAAAACAAACATTAAAAAAATAAAAATTAGGTAAGATTGTATTTAATGCCACAATTCTGCATTAAATACAGAATACACGAAGATACTGCTACTTGCCTAGCTGGTGCACTGTTGAGCCTTTTTTTTTTCTTTTTTGGACTTTTTTTCGTTTATTTTTAATTGGTTCAAGACTGAAAATCCTGCTTCACACAAATAGGTTCTTGAGAATGGCAACAACAGCAGTACATTCTGATATTTTCTTTTTTGTTCTGTTCTATTTTATTCTAATCTGTTTTTTAATTGCTGTTCATGACTCACTAACTTAATTTCAGAACTCACTAATTGGTTGTGACCCATAGTTTGAAAAACAGTGGACCAGAATGTATTAAACTGTTTACTACTAATGAGAATTAGGAGCTCTGGTGGCACAGCGGTTAAGAGCTCATCTGCTAACCAAAAGTCAGCAGTTTGAATCCACCAGCCACTCCTTGGAAACCCTATGGGGCAATTCTACTGTCCTATAGGGTTGCCATGAGTCGGAATTGATTCAATTACACGGGTTGTTTTTTTTTAATTGTACTTTAGAAGAAGGTTTACAGAACAAATTGTTTCTCATAAAACAGTACACATATTGTTTTATGACAATAGTTAACAACCCCACGACATCTCAACCTTGGGTTCCCTATTACCAGCTTTCCTGTCCCCTCCTTCTTTCTAGTCCTTGTCCCTGGGCTGTTGTGCCCCTTTAGTCTCGTTTTGTTTTATGGGCCTGTCTAATCTTTGGCTGAAGGGTGAACTTCAGGAGTGACTTCATTATCGAGCTAAAAGGGTGTCCGGGGGCCATACTCTCGGGTTTCTCCAGTCTCTGTCCGGGCAGTAAGTTTGGTCTTTCTTTGTGAGTTAAAATTTTGTTCTACATTTTTCTCCAGCTCTGTCCAGGACCCTCTGTTGTGATCCCGGTCAGAGCAGTCAGTGGTGGTGGCCGGGCACCATCTGGTTGTACTGGACTCAGTCTGGTGGAGGCTGTGGTAGTTGTGGTCCATTAGTCCTTTGCACTAATCTTTTCCTTGTACCTTGTTTTCTTCATTTTCTTTTGCTCCCGAAGGGGTGAAACCATTGGAGTATCTTAGATGGCTGCTTATAGGCTTTTAACACCCCAGACGCTACTCACCAAGGTACAAGGTAGAACATTTTCTTTATAAACTGTGTTATGCCAATTGAGCTATATGTTCCCTGAGATTATGGTCCCCACAGCCCTCTGCCCAGCAATTCAGTCCCTCAGGGAGTTTGGATGTGTCTATGGAGCTTCCATGACCTTTCCTGGTACAAGTTGTACTGGTTTCCCCAGTATTGTGTACCGTCTCACCCTTCACCAAAGATACCACTTATCTATAGCCTATTTAGTGCTCCCCCCCCATCCCTCCCATCCCTCGTAATCAACAAAGATTGTTATTTTTTGTGTGAAACTTTTCCATGGGTTTTTTAAAAGAGGTCTCATACAATATTTGTCCTTTTGTGATTGACTTATTTCACTCAGCATAATGTCCTCCAGTTTCATCCGTGTTATGAGATGCTTCACAGATTCATCATTGTTCTTTATCATTGCATAATACTCCATTGTGTATATTACCATAGTTTGTTTATCCATTCATCTGTTGATGGGCATGTAGGTTGTTTCCATCTTTTTGCTATTGTGAACAATGCTGCAATGAACATGGGTGTGCATATGTCTATTTGTGTGACAGTTCTTATTTCTCTAGGATATATTTCTAGGAGTGGGATTTCTGGATTGTATGGTATTTCTATTTCTAGCTTTCTAAGGAAGTACCATATCATTTTCCAAAATGGTTGTATCATTTTGCATTCCCACCAGCAGTGTATAAGAGTTCCAATCTCCCCGCAGCCTCTCCAACATTTGTTATTTCCAGTGTTTTTGATTCGTGCCAGTAAGGCCGGGGTGAGATGGTATCTCACTGTGGTTTTCATTTGCATTTCTCTAATGGCTAGTGATTGCGAGCTTTTCCTTGTGTGTCTGTTGGCCACTTGAATGTCTTCTTTGGTGAAGTGTCTGTTCATTTCCTTTGCCCATTTTTATTTTTTTGGTTATAAAAAATGCTAGAAGCAGGTCCACATGGAGGTGGAGGGAGTGTAGAGAAAAGGAACCAACACAGTTGTGGAGAAAGATGGAAAGGGCAATAGACAAAGACCTCAGTGGACATACAGTGCTTGAGATAATTTTTGAAGGTTTAATATAATTTAACTAGAAGGAAAAAAACAAGAGAGAGAAAGAGAAATATGTTCCTAGGCAAAGGGAAGAAGATATATAAGACCATATGGTCATGAGAAAGTATGATGTATTTGGCAAATCAAAAGTAGTTTGAAATGGCTGGAGTACAGAATATGGGGAGAGGAGAACTGGCTGACGTGAGGTTGGAAATGTAGTCAAAGATTATAAGATGATAAGGGACTTAAATGTCATGCTAAGGAGCTTGAATTTATTCTAATGATATAGTGAAAGAATTGAAGGATTTTAAATGACTAACTTTGAAAAAATTTTTTTATTGTACTTTAGGTGAAGGTTTACAGAACAAATATTTTCTCATTAAACAGTCAGTACACACGTTGTTTTATGACATTGGTTAACAACCCCATGATATGTCAACATACTCCCTTCTCCACCTTGAAGGACCTTTTTTTTTTGTTGAAAATATACATAGCCAGAGATACACCATTTCAAAAACTTCTACATGTACAATTCAGTGACGTTCATTACATTCTTCCAGTTGTGCTGCTATTCTCACTTTAGATGAAGGTTTACAGAACAAAATAGTTTCTCATTAAACAGTTAGTACACATATTGTCCTATGACAATGGTTAACAACCCCACTACATGTCAACACTGTCCTTACTCAACCTTGGGTTCCCTATCACCAGCTTTCCTGTCTCCTTCTGCCTTCTAGTCCTTGTCCCTGGACTGCTGTGCC
>NW_004443988.1:7314248-7315759 GCF_000243295.1 Trichechus manatus latirostris
TATGGTATTTCTATTTCTAGCTTTCTAAGGAAGTATCATAACATTTTCCAAAATGGTTGTATCATTATGCATTCCCACCAGCAGTGCATAAGAGTTCCAATCTCCCCGCAGCTTCTCCGACATTTGTTATTTCCAGTGTTTTTGATTCATGCCAGTAATGCTGGAGTGAGATGGTATCTCACTGTGGTTTTAATTTGCATTTCTCTAAGGGCTAGTGAATGCAAACATTTCCTCATGTGTCTGTTGGCTGCATGAATGTCTTCTTTGGTGAAGTGTCTGTTCATTTCCTTTGCCCATTTTTAAATAGGATTATTTGTCTTTTTGTTGTAGAGGTGTTGGATTTTCCTGTAGATTATGGAGATTAGACCTTGTCTGATTTGTAATGTCCAAAATTTTTTTCCCAGTCTGTAGGTTCTCTTTTTATTGTTTTGGTAAAGTCTTTTGAAGAGCATAGGTGTTTGATTTTTAGAAGATCCCAGTTATCTAGCTTATCTTCTGGAGTTTGTGTATTGTTGGTTAGGTTTGTATCCTGTTACTGCTGTGTATTTGGGCCCCTAGGGCTGATCCTATTTGTTTTTCTATGAACTTTATAGTTTTTGACTTTTATTTAGGTTTTTGATCCATTTTGAATTAGTTTTTGTATATGGTGTAAGGCATGGGTCATGTTTCATTTTTTTGCAGATGGACATCCAGTTTTGCCAGTGCCATTTGTTAAAAAGACTATCTTTTCCACATTTGATGGACTTTGGGCCCTTGTTGAAGATCAGGTGACTGTAGGTGGATGGCTTTACATCTGGGTTCTCAATTCTGTTCCATTGGTCAACGTGTCTGTCATTGTACCAATACCAGGTTGTTTTGACTACCGTAGCTGTATAGTAGGTTCTGAGGTCCGGTAGTGTGAGTCCTCCTACTTTATTCTTCTTCTTCAATAGTGCTTTACTTATTCGGGGCTTCTTCCCTTTCCATATAAAGTTAATGATTCGTTTTTCCATCTCTTTAAAGAATGCTATTGGTATTTGGATAGGGATTGCATTGTATTTGTATATTGCTTTGGGTAGAATTGTCATTTTCACAATGTTGAGTCTACCTATCCATGAGCATGGTATGTTTTTTCATTTATGTAGATACCTTTGGATTTCTTGCAATGGTGTTTTGTAGTTTTCTTTGGATAGGTCTTTTACATCCCTGGTTAGATTTACTCCTAAGTATTTTATTTTTTTTAGGGGCTATTATAAATGGTATTGTTTTCTTGATTTCCTTTTCATTGTTCTCTTTATTGGTGTATAGGAATCTAACTGATATGTGTATGTTTATCTTGTATCCTACTACTCGGTTGAATCTTTCTATTAGTTCCAGTAGTTTTCTCGTGGAGTCTTTTGGGTTTTCTGTGTATAGTATCACATCATCCACAAATAGGGACAGTTTAACTTCTTCATTACCAATTTGGATGCCCTTTATTTCTTTTTCTTGCCTTATTGCTCTAGCTAGAACTTCCAGCACAATGTTAAATA
>NW_004443988.1:7317128-7332233 GCF_000243295.1 Trichechus manatus latirostris
ATCTTTTGAGGATTGCTCTGTGGCCTAAGATGTGGTCTATTCTGGAGAACGTTCCATGTGCATTGGAAAAGAATGTGTACTTTGCAGCTGTTGAGTGGAGTGTTATATATATGTCTATGAAGTCAAGTTGGCTGACTGTGCCCTTTAGGTCGTCTGTATCTTTGTTGAGTTTCTTTATAGATGTTCTGTCCTTTATCGAGAGCGGTGTGTTGAAGTCTCCTACTATTATTGTGAAACTGTCAGTTTCTCTTTTCAGTGCTGTTAGAGTTTTTTTGTTTTTTTTTTTTTATGTCTTTTGGAGCCCTGTCATTGGGTACATAGATGTTTATTATGGTTATCTCTTCATGATAGTTCGTCCCCTTAATCATTATATGGTGTCCTTCTTTGTCTTTTATGGTGGATTTTGTTTTAAAGTCTATTTTATCTGAGATTAGTATTGCCACTCCTGCTCTTTTTTGGTAGCTGTTTGCTTAATATATTTTTTTCCGTCCATTGATTTTTTAATAAATTCACGTCTTTGTTTCTAAGGTGTGTCTCTTGTAGACAGCATATTGATGGGTCCTGTTTTTTAATCCATTCTGTCACTCTCTATCTCTTTATGGGTGAATTTATGCCATTTATATTCAGTGTAATTATTGATAGGTGTGATTTTACTGCTATCATTTTGTAGTGCTTTTTTTGTGGTGGTGACATTTTGTTTGTTCCTCTTACTCTCCTGTGCTGAATTCCTTTTGTTTGTGGATTTTTTTTCATTCTTTTTGTTTTTGTAGGTATTGTTTTTACTGAGACTTTATGTTTTTCTTCTTTGTTTTGATAAGTAGGTTTCTTAACTTTCTTTGTGGTTACCTTGAAATTTACCTTTATCTTCCTAGGTCTGAACCAGTCTATTATGACTTGGTATCTCTTTGCCTTCCTCTCCATTAGAAGGTTCTATATGTACACCTTTTACTCCTTTTATTGTTCTGATGTTGTTGTCGTTTACTGATTAACCTCTCTGGTTCCCTGTTGTAATTCTTTTGGTTTTGGATAGTCCTTGAGAGTTCATTTCCTAGGTTGGTATCTTGCTGGTATGATCCTGCATCCTAGATTCAGCTTGTGGTGTGATGTTGTTTGTTCTCAGATTGAAGGACTCCCTTTAATAATTCTTGTGAGTTTGGTCTGGTTTTTATGTAGTCTCTTAATTTCTGTTTATCTGGAAATTTCCTAATTTCACCATCATATTTGAATGAGAGTTTTGCAGGAGATTATTCTTGGATGGCAATTTTTTTTCTTTCAAGGTTTTATATATGTCATCCCATTGCCTTCTTGTTTGCATGGTTTCTGCCAAATAATCTGAGCTTAGTCTTATTGTTTATCCTTTGTATGTGAGTTTCTGTTTTTCTTGAGCTGCTCTCAGGATTCTTAGTTTGTCTTTGGATTTGGGAAGTGTGATTATGATATGCCTTGATGATTTTCTTTTGGGGTCTGTCCTATATGGGGTTTGTTGCACTTCCTGGATGGTCAGCCTTTAATCTTTCATGATATTGGGAAAGTTTTCTGTCAGCAGTATTTCAATGATCCTCTTTGTGTTTTCTGTTTTCTCCTCCTGTTCTGGAAGTCCGATCACTCATAAATTTTTGCTTTTGATTGTATCCCACATAATTCTCACGGTTTCTTCATTTTTCTTAGTTCTTTTTTCTGATTTTTCCTCAAACAGAATTGAATCCAACTGTTTGTCTTCATTTTCACGGATCCTGTCTTCCATTGTTTCAAACCTACTCCTCAGCCCTTCTATGATACTGTCTATTTCTGAAATCTTGTTTATCTTTTGGATTTCTAATTGTTGTTTTTGTATGATTTCTAGTTGTGAATTCACTTTAGCATTTTGTTCCTGTATTATTTTCTGAATTCTTCCATTTTTTGTCTGTATTTTCCATGAATTTGTCTGCCCTTTCCATGAATTTGTCTACTTTTTCCTCACTTTTGTCTGCTTTTTGCTTCAACCCTTGGATAGCTCTGAACATTAGAGACTTGAATTCCCTATCAGGTAGTTCTTGTGCCTTTTCTTCTACCAGAAAGTCATCTGGTCTTTTATTTTGGAAGCCTACTGGAACTATCCTGTCCTGTTTTTTGCGTATGTTTTGATGTTGTCTGCTGTCTTCGGGACATTCAGTAGTTATTTTCCTCATTTATTGGTTATAGATTTGTTTCATCCTGCTTTTTTGTTTTATTTGGTTATGTCTGAGTAGGTTGGCTGTGCGCTCTTTGTTGTTTGCTAGTATGTAAGTAGAATACTTTTTGCTTCCTTCACCAGTCGGCAGGGTCAGTTGCTCAGGTATAGTACAGCAGGGCAGATCCAGCTGAAGGGGAGTTGCTTGGATGGATTGTTTGTGGCACATACTAAGGCCAATAGGGCTGGCTGGGAATCAGTGCAGGGCAGGTTCCGGTAGGCTGTGCTTGTGCTGCTTGGGAGTGTGATGTTCAGCCCACGGTGCAGGTAGACAGGATGGAGGCAGGAGACTGTGATGTGTGGAGCTAAGATGGGTTTGGGAAAGAGGAGAGAGAGGAGAGAGGAATACGAGTCAAAAACATACAAACAAACAAAAAGGAGTGCTAAGGGAGCTTGCCATTGGAGTGGAGAGATGAGAGACTGAGAAGTGTAGAAAAACAAAAAGAAAAAGAGTAAGAGAAAAAAATGAATAACTTTAAATTAGAAAAAAGAAAAGAAAACCCCCCAGGGATCCCAGCAGTGCAGCTTCGAGGACTGGGGAAGTTGCTCCCAGGCCGTGAAGTTCAGCCTGGCTAATAGGATTTAGAGGTGTCACACAGTGCCACGTATTCAGGAGACAGGAAGAGAAGGTAAATATAGAGAGACAAGAAACAGAGAAATGATAATAGACAAAAAGGGAAGAAGAGAGAGAAGAGAAGAAACAAAAACAAAACAAAATAAAACAAAACAAACAAAAGTAAGGAAAAAGAAATGTCCCCAGGGATCCCACTGCATGTCTGTGCAGAATAAGGGAGTAGCTCCCAAGCTGCACAGTACTGCCCGGCTAGAAGGGGCTCCCAAGCCGAGGGAAAAAAAAGAAAACAAATAAACAAAAAAGCCCCTGGTATCCCCCCAGGGTGGCAGCACAGGTCAGGAAGCAGTTTCACAGCCGAGCAGTATTTCACAGTCTTTCAGGAAGAAGCAAAGATGGCACACAGAGCCATATATTTCAGAGAAAGAAATGGGAGGTGGTGAGAGGTAAGGAAGAAATCAAAACAAGTGGAAAAAAGCAATACCAGCAACCAACAAATGGCACTCAGGGAGCTGGCCAGTGCGGATGGGTGGAATCCAGGTGGCACTGGGGTGAAGGCGGTGTTTCCTGGCCAAGAGACTGTGGCCACAGGAAGCAGAGGAGGCCGAGTAGAGGTGAAGAAGGGTGGGGGGGTGGGAAAGCATGTATTGCTGGTTACTGGTTGTTCTGTCTCCTGCTGGAAGCTCTGTGAAGCTGCTTTCTCATACCCCCTGTTTGCTGATCTCCAGTAAGAATCCAAGATGGTGGATCTGTGCTGCGTTAGCTGATAGGGGACCTCTGCATGTATCTCTCCTTGCTCTCTGTTGTTTGCCAGTATCTTATTCCATTTGGTGCTTTGCTACTTTCTTTACCTCTTCATTTGATGCTTAGTTTTTCAGGACTGACGTTTGTCTCTGTTTGACTTAGTTTTTCAGATCTTTGCTGCGGAGGGATAGCGTGCTGCTTCTGTCTATAGTGCCATGTTGCCCAGAAGTAATTTTGTCAATTTTGCATATATATTTATAATTGTTCTGTCTTCTTGCTGTATTGAACCTTTTATCAATATATAATCCCCTTCTTTGTCTCTTGTAACTTTTAGTTTATTTTATCTGGCAATAATTTAGCCACCCCACTCTTTTGATTACCATTGCATGGAATATCTTTTTCCTTCAATCTATGTATGTCTTTATATCTAAAGTGAGTCTTTTATAGATAGTATCTAGATAGATCTTTTTTTTTAATACAATCTAGCAGTCTCTGCCTTTTAATAAACCAAAACCAAACCAAACCCATTGCAGTCAAGTTGATTCTGACTCATAGCAACCCCGTAGGACAGAGTAAAATGGCCCCATAGGGTTTCCAAGGCTATAAATCTTTATGGAAGCAGATTGTCACATCTTTCTCCCATGAATCAGCTGGTGGATTCAAATCACTGACCTTTTGGTTAGCATCCAAGTGCTTTAACCACTACACCACCAAGACTCCTTCTGCGTTTTAACAGGAGAGTTTAATTCACTTACGTTTAAAGTGATTATTGATAAGGAAGGATTTACTTCTGCAATTTACTTGTTTTCTATGTCTCTTATATATTTTTGTTTCTCAATTCCTCTATTACTGCTTTTTTTAATTTAGTTGTTTTTTTGTAGTATAACCATTTCATTCATTTCTTCTTTCTTTTTCTGTATATATGTATTTTAAGCTATTTTTTAAAATGATTGCCTGGGGGTTACAATTAATATCTTAAACTTATAACAATCTACTTTGTATAATACCAACTTAGTTTTAATACTGTTCAAATGCTCTGCTCCTATGCATCTCCGTCCCTTTCTCTGTATAGTGGTATCACAGATTACATATTTATAATTTGCATGTATATTAACATAGATTTATAATTATTGTTTTGTGCAATTGCCTTTTAAATTATATAGAAAAAAGAGAATTTACAAACCAAACCAAAAGTATAATAATACTGGCTTTTATATTTACCTATGTTGTTACCTTTTCTAGTGTTCTTTATTTTTTATTATGGCTTTGAGTTACTGTTTAATGTTGTTATGGATTGAATTGTGTCCCCAAAAAATATATGTTGTAAATCCTAGCCTCTATGCCTGTGGTTATAATCCCACTTGGGAATGGGTTGTCTTTGTTATATTATTCAGACAGGATTAGTGTAAGTTGTATCTCAATCTCTTTTGAGATATAAAAGAAATTAAACAAGCAAGCTAGCAACCAGAGATGGGGAAGATTGATGCCAAGCCACATAGAGATCTCCAGGTAACCAGGAAACAGAAGCTAAAGAGACAACGAAGTTTCCCCAGAGCTGACAGAGAGAGAAAGCCTTCCCCTGTATTTTGCCCCCTGAATTTGGACTTCTAGCCTCCTAAACTGTGAGAAAATAAATTTCTGTTTGTTAAAGCCATTCACTTGTGTATTTATGTTATAGCAGCACTAGATAACTAAGACAAGTGTCCTTTAATTTCAGCCTGAAGGACTACCTTTAGTATTTCTTGTAGAACAGGTCTACTGCTAATGAGGTCCCTCAGCTTCTGTTAATGTGGAAATGTCCTAATTTCTTCTTCATTCTTGAAGGGTAGTTTTTCTGGATAATAGGATCTTTTGCTGACAGTTTTTTTTTTTTTTTTTTCGCCCTCTTTCTTTCAGAACTACTTATGCCATCCCATTGCCTTCTGGCCTCCCAAGGTTTCTGAGAAATAAGCTGCTAATCTTATTGAGGATATCTTGTATATAATGAGTTGCTTCTTCCTCACTACTTTCAAAATTCTTTGTCTTTTAGTTTTGACAGTTTGACTGTAATGTTTTTTGGATCTCTTTGAGTTTATCCTGCTTGGAGTTGGTTGAGCTTTATGAATGTTTATGTTCATGTTTTTCATCAGATTTGGGAAGTTTTCAGCCATAATTTCTTCAAATTTTTTTCTCCCCCACCCCCACCCTCATTCTGAGACTCCTATAATGCATATGTTGGTAATCTTGATGGTGTTCCACATGTCCCTCAGGGTCTCTTCATTTTTTTTTTTTTTTCCTTTATGCTCCCCAGACTGGATAATTTCAATTGTCTACAAGTTCACTGATCCTTTTTTCTACTGGCTCGAATCTGCTGTTGGACACCTCTAGTGAGTTTTTCATTTCAGTTATTGTATCTTTCAGCTCCAGAATTTCTGTTTAGTCTCTTTTTATAACTTTGATGTCTTTATTGCTATTCTCATTTTATTCAGACACTATTTTCCTGATTTCCTTTAGTTCTTTGTCCAAGATTTCCTTTAGCTTATTGAACATATTTAAGATAATTGATTTAATGCCTTTGACTAATAATTGCAATATCTGGGCTTCCTTATGGATGATTTCTGTCAAATTCTTTTTTTCCTGTGACTGGGCCATACTTTCCTGTTTCTTTGTATGTTTTGTAATTTTTTGTTGTGAACTGGACAGTTGAGTATTATGCTGTGGTGACTCTGGACATCTAATTCTCTCATTCCTCTGAGATTACTGATTTTTGCTTTTTGGGGGCTGGAACCCTCTATTTGTGATATTCCCAACTATTTTTGCAAAGTATGTATTCTTTTTGTGTGTGTGGCACTGAAGTGTCTGTTCCATTACCTCTGGGGTCAGCCAGTGACCTGATAAAGATTTCCTTAAATGTTTAAATGTGTGATTCCCAAAAGGGGAAAGAAAAGGAGAAAAAAGAGATACTGTCCCTTATATCCCCTTACAGACACTGTCTGGGAAGCTGCTTTAGCTTGTGGGGATTAGAAACAATGGATGCGCTCTGTTACAACTCCTCAGTGATCAAAAACAGTGATCAGCAATCAAAACACACAACACCGACTTTTAGAGGACAAGGTCCTGTTGCCCACTCTGGCACCAGCAAGCTGCACTAGGAAAGCAGGCTGACTCTTGGCTGCCAACCATGGTGCTGGTGGATGGAAGATGGTATTCCCTATGCAAAATGCCAAAATTTACCAGCTTCTTCATGAAGCTCTCCTCTGGATGCTGCAAGTGTTCAACTAGACTCCAGAATTCCAAAACAGTTGATTCAGATAGTTTCTGCCAACTCAATAGTTGTTTCAGTGGAGAGACCTATTCCTGGTGTTTCTTACTCTGCCATCTTCCATGACCTGTCCTTTTGATTTTAGCAATCCCGATGGGTGAGTGGTATACCACTATGGTTTTGATTTGCATTTTCCTAATGACTAATACTATTGAATATCTTTCATATGCTTATTGTCTGTTTGTTTATCTTCTGTGAGAATTCAAATCCTTTGTCTATCTTTTAATTAGTTTTTTTTCTTTTTTGTCTTCTTACTGTTAAATTTTAAGAGTTCTTATATATTCTGGATATAAGTCCTTTATCAGATATATGATTTACAAATGCTCTCACCCATTCTGTGGGTTATCTTTTCACTTTCTTGGTTCTTTCTTTGACCCATTCATTATTTAGAAGTGCATCAATTAATTTCTATATATTTGTGAATTTCCAAAAGTTAGTTCTGTTGTTGATTTTTAATTTAATTTCATTGTTGTTGGAGAATGTATGATTTCAATCCTTTCAAGTCTATTGAGGTTTGTTTTAGAGTGTAATACATGTTCTGTGAACATTCCATGTGCACTTTAGAAAATTGTATATGCTGTTGTTGTTGAATGGAGTTCTATTGATGTCTATTAGGTTTAGTTGGCTTTAAGTGTTGTTCAAGTCTTCTATATCCTTATCGATTCTCTGCCTAGTTGCTTGAATATTGTAATTTTAAGATAGACTGACAGACCAGGCATGAGCCTTGCATGGGGTTGTCCCTTGAATGAAATCAGGCCCTGAAGTCTTCACTGATGCTCTCCTTGATTGGCACTCTCAGAACTCTCCCTCCTCTAATCCTTTATTAGAAAGTTGCCAAGAGATAAGTGTCAAGGCCATTAAATAAAAATTCTCATGACTACCTCTACTTCATTCCATAGTAAATCTGAATTCAGACTATCCCAGTGAGGCCCAAAATTCTCTTTTCTAATGCCAGAATTTGCCCTTAACAAAAATGAAAGATGAGATACCCTTCCAAGGTTTTATGATGCCTGGATTAAAGGAGGCTTTACCCATATTGGAGCCCTGGTTGTGTAGTGGTTAAGCGGTTGGTTGCTAACTAGAAGGTCAGCATTTGCATCCACCAGCCACTCCTTGGAAACCCTATAGGGCAGTTCTACTCTGTCCTATAGGGTCACTATGAGTTGGAATTGACTCATCAGCAACGGGTTTTTTTTGTTTGTTTTTACCCATATCAATATTTCTAATTATCTCTGTTTTTGGTGCCCTGAAAGTTTTTCCACTCCAGGAACATTTTCCAAAATAAAATTAGAAATTGGTAAGAGATATGGAATCTGTAAAGTAGGAGAAGGACACTTATGAAAAAGCCGGTGATGGAAAAGAAGAACCAGATGGAAGCAGAGTCAGTTTTAGGAAGGGGGGAATATGGAAGTTGAGGCCCAGTTGTAGGGACTGAAGAATGTGGAACTTTCAGCACTAAAACCAAGATAGTCCCAGATAAACTGGGATGGTTGGTCACCTAGAGCTTGAGTCCTCCTAGAAATTATTCTTGTTCTCCTAGGGTGTATGAGGATGCCAATTTGAAGATTGCTGTTCTAAAGAAACTTTTCTAGAGTAACTTTAGTTCACGGTGACCTCTCCGTCCTTTACCAGACCAAAACCAAACCCACTGCCATCGAGTTGATTCTGACTCATAGCGACCCCACAGGGTTTCCAAGGCTGTAAACCTCTACAGAAGGAGACTACCAAATCTTTCTCTGTGGAGCCGCTGGTGGTTTCAAACTGCCAACCTTTTAGTTAGCAGTCAATGGCTTTAACCACTGCACCACCAAGGCTCCTTTCTCCCTCCTTTACCTGTGCTAATTACTATATGCTTAGTATAGTAAGCTTAGTCAGTAAAACTTTGTTGACCAAGTAAGGGAATTTGTTATTCAGGTTGTAAATGTGATATTGTCTTGCAGTTGTTTTAGTTTGCTAGTTGTTTCCTGTTGTAGATGTTATCTACCACACATTCCCCTCACCCCTAACTACTCCATTCCTGGGCAAGAACACTGTGCTCCATTTCTTTCAAATGCTATGTAGCATGCTCTACCCAGAAATCTATAAGTGTTTGTTGAGAGGATGAGTAGATTGGTTAATTGATAATTATCTAAGAGAATTTGACTCTTGCCACTTTTCTTTTCTGTTTGGATTGCACATATGGTAGGAAGGGGCTGCTTGCAACTACCTTGAGTATTCTTGGAGGAATCATGATTATAAAAGAGGTGCCAAACTTCTACAGATAGGTAAATATCCAAAAAGGGAAAAAAGATAAATTCTAGAATGTCAAACCAGTAACTTTCTAGTTGTTTGCCAGCAAAATTTTCAACTGGATTACTAAACAGAGTGTTTGTGAGCCCTTAGAAAAGAAGCCAGCAATCACAATGGCCAGAGTGGGTTCAAGTACAACAGCTTGTAGAGAACAGACAGCCACCTGGAAGTGACATATATGCTGTGTTATCTAAGGGAAGGCAGTTATATCTCTTCTTTCACTTTCCAGGATTAGAAACTTGCTCTTGATCATGCCAACTGTTACGGATTGAATTGTGTCCCGCAAAAATACGTGTTGTAAATCTTACTATACCTGTGGTTATAATCTCATTTGGGAATAGGGTTTTCTTTGTTATGTTAATGAGGCACTATTAGTAGAGGGTGTGTCTTAAATCAATCTCCTTTGAGATATTAAAGATCAGATTAAGCAAGCAGCAAGGAAATAGAGACGGGGGAAGATAGATGCCATGCCACATAAAGATTACCATATTCGTCAAGGAGTAGAAACTGAAAAGTGACAAGGACCTTCCAACAGAGCCAACAGAGAGATAAAGCCTTCCTCTATAGCCAGTGCCCTGTATTTGGACTTCTTGCCTCCTAAACTGTGAGAAAATAAATTTCTATTTGTTAAAGGCACCCACTTGTGGTATTTCTGTTATAGTAGACTAGATACTAAGACATCATCTAAAACAACAACAGCCTGAGGTAAGCACCAGAATGCCAATTTATAAATTTACCCTAAAAAATGTAGCTCATACCGATGGGAAATAATTAGCATATTCTCTCTATTGTTGTTGTTGTGTGATATTAATGATATTGTTTGATAATTTCTGCATTCTGTTGGATCACCTTTCTTCAGAATGGGCACAAATATGGATCTCTTCCAGTTGGTTGGCCAGGTAGCTGTCTTCCAAATTTCTTGGCAAAGATAAGTGACCACTTCCAGCATTGTATCTGTTTGTTAAAATATCTCAGTTGGTATTCCATCAATTTCTGGAGCCTTGTTTTTTGCCAATGGCTTCAGTGCAGCTTGGACCTCTTCCTTCAGTACCATTGGTTCTTGATCATATGCTACCTCTGAAATGGTTGAATATTGACAAATTATTTTTGGTACAGTGACTCTGTGTATTCTTTCCATCTTCTTTTGATGCTTTCTGTGTTGTTTAATATTTTGCTCATAGATCTGACAGGGATCACAATAGAGGGTCCTGGACAGGGCTGGGAAAAAATGTATAACAAAACTCTAACTCACAAAAAAAAAAAAAGACCAAACTTAACACGTCTGACAGAGACTGGAGAAACCCTAAGAATATGGCGCCCGGACACACTTTTGGCTCAGTAATGAAGTCACTCCTAGGGTTCCCCCTTCAGCCAAAGACTGGACAGGCCTATGGAACAAAATGAGACTGAATGGGCACACCAGCCCAGGGACAGAGACAAGAAGGCAGGAGGGGACAGAAAAGCTGGTAGTGGGGAACCTAAGGTCTAGAAGGGGAGAGTGTTGACATGTCATGGAGTTGGCAACCAATGTCACAAAACAATATGTGTATTAATTGCTTGATGAGAAGCTAGTTTGCTCTGTAAACCTTCATCTAAAGTACAATAAAAAAAATAAAAATAAGAAAAACTTATTTTGCCCATAGAAGAAATTTTTCTTGAGTTCTTTCAGCTTAAGAAATGCTGAGCGTGTTCTTCCCTTTTGGTTTTCTAACTCCAGGTCTTTGCACATTCCATTATAATACTTTATTTTGTCTTCTCGAGCCATCCTTTGAAATCTTATGTTCAGCTTTTTTAGTTCATCATTTCTTCCTTTCGCTTTAGCTACTCGACATTCAAGAGCAAGTTTCAGAGTTCCTTCTGACATCCATTTTGGTCTTTCTTTCCTGTCTTTTTAATGATCTTATGCTTTCTTGATGATCTCAGGAATAGATTTGACGTGTTGGACACTAATGACAGACCCACCTGGAAGTCAGAAAGACACTTGATGCATGGTCTCAGAACAATGGAAGTTGGGTAAATCGATAAATTGATTGTCTAATAGCACCAAACTAAGAGAATGTGTTTCATTCATCTCACTAGAGATACTCAAAATACTGTTGGGCAAAGCTGCATTTTTTTTCTGAGCAGTGCTGGGATGAATATTACCAGCTTTGCCTTTGTGACTCTTCTTATCTTACTCCTCCAGAGTTGATTGACACATTCTCTCAAACTAGTTACCGTAGAGACTTGCTGGATGGGAACTGAAATTTGCATATCTGTGCTCAGACCCACTGTGAGTTGCTTTTGCAGTTCAGCAATGAGAAGACAATCTACCTACCTTATCCCCAAGTGCTTGTCAGTATCTAAATATAGTGCCTCAGTACTTACTGCATATAATTTTCCACATTAATCTTTTTTCTCTTCTAATAATTTTTTTTATTGTGGTGAAAATACATACATTAAAACACTCACCAGCACAACTTCCACGTTTACAATTTAATGACATTGATTTTATTTCTCATGTTGTACCACCATTATCGCTATCCCTTTTCAAAATATTCCACAACCATTAACATAAACCCAATGTCCCCAAACAAAGGCTCTTTCTTTCCCCCTCCCTCCCACCCCTGGTAACCATTAATAATCTTTGGTTTCTATGTATTTGCTTATTTTATATAAATGAGATCTTACAGTATTTGTTCTTTTGCAACTGTCTTATTTCCCTCAGTATAATGTCTTCAAAGTTCATGCTGTAGTTTCGTTGTTCTGATGTTGTGGCGTGCATCAAAACGTCACTTCTCTTTACAGCTGCATAATGTTCTGTTGTATGTATTTACCACATTTGGTTTATCCAGTCATCTGTTGATAGACGTTTTGGTTGTTTCCACCTTTTGGCTATTGTGAAAAGTGCTAAAATGAACCCACATTAATCTTATTTCCTATTTTGTAAGTGAGTTTTCTAGCTTGGAGATTACAATAATCCCCATGTATTTTGATTTCATCAAGACTTTTGAAAGACTATCATGGTGTGATTATTGAATAAGATAGAAAAATGTGAGCCAGATTGACAGAGGATTGAACCAGTATTGCTTCCATTTTTTTCTTTTTATCCTTTACTGTTATTTTAAGTATACAAAAAATACACAAATAAATTCCATTATACACAACCAAAATAACATAGAAGTATACAGAGTGAAATTTAAAAGTCTGCCTTGATATTCTTATTTAAACTTTCCCAGGGATACTCACTGTTTGTCTTCTGTTTCTGAATATAGATATTATAACTAATATCTTGAACTTATTAATTATAATTCAGTATCTCCACTTATTTTTATCTTCTTAATCAATTAGTTTCTGAAAGCAATGTGTTAAAATCAAGTACTATTGTTGATTTGTCTATTTCTCCTTGCACTTCTGTCAATTGTTGCTGGATGTGTTTTTGAGACTATATTATTGCATGCAAATATGTTTATGATGGTTAAATCTTCTTGTTCTGTTATTCTTATTATTATTTAGCCAAGCACAATAAAATTAAGACAAACCAACCTAGTTTTCTTCTAAAGAAGTTGGAAAATGAACAATAGAGGCAAAGTTGAAGAAAGAACACAGAAGAAAATAAAAACAATAAGGACAAAAATTAATGAAATCAAGACTAAAAAGGAATATTAGCAAAACCAAAGCTGGTCTTTGAAAAGCTTGATTAGCTAGGCATATTTCTGACAACATTAAACAAGAATAAAAAGAGAGTTGTGTGCAAATAAAATATAAAACAAAAAATGGAAAATAAATAGAGACACACTGGATATTAAAAAAAATAATAAAAGAAGGTTCTCATTTGGGCCTGGAAGTAGTGAAAGAATTTGTGTACATATTTTAAAACCGTGGAGCCGTGGTGGCACAGTGATTAAGAGCTTGGCTGCTAACCAAAATGTCAGCAGTTTGAATCCACCAGCCGAGTCTTGGAAACACTTGGGGCAGTTCTACTCTGTCCTATAGGGTTGCTGTGAGTCGGAATCAACTCGACGGCAATGAGTGGG
Source organism: Trichechus manatus latirostris (assembly GCF_000243295.1). Classification (NCBI taxonomy): domain Eukaryota; kingdom Metazoa; phylum Chordata; class Mammalia; order Sirenia; family Trichechidae; genus Trichechus; species Trichechus manatus. The sequence continues at coordinate 7,330,259 of NW_004443988.1, forward strand.
TTTAATGGGTTTAAAACTATCATATATACTAACAAAAAGAGTATATATTAAACCCTTTGGAATGGTTGCTTATGATGGGAGAGAATAATGGGAATGGGATAAAAGGGAATAGATGGAACAAACAAAGGAAGGAAGGAAAATTAATTAGAGGCCCTGTGTGTACCAAAGATGACAATGTGCTATGAATTGAGGTGTATTTTAATTCTCTGCATCTGGCTTTAAAAAAAAATTGTGTGTGTCTGTCTTTTCAGTCTCCTTTCTATATATTCACATAAGCACATAAACCTTTACGTGTTCATCTTTTGTTTTTTGGTGTTTTATACCTGACTGGGATCTTACACATATTGATCTACATCTAGGTTTTTTCATTTAACCACGTATCTTGGAAAGTTTTTCGTGTCAGTAAACAAAAGTCTGTCTTATTCTTTTTATTACTGCACAATATTCCATAGTATGCATATGCCAAAATGTATTTAGTCATTTCCCTATTGATGGGCATTCAGGTTGTTTTATTTATCTTTCTTTGTTCCTTTCTCTTTGGTTAGCTGGGTTTCTCTCTCACTGTAACTACATTCACTTTTGTTTCTCTGTCCTTTCTGTACTTTCTCTTTACGTACCTTTGTCTTCCCTGGAGTTCAAGATTCAAGGGCAAGGAACATGGAAAATGAATTCTGCTGCAGGGAGAGGTTGTAACTTGAGTGCAGATCAGGCTACTATGGAAGATTTGTGATTCTTTAGCCTAGCTATAACTCCCCCACACGTCTGTCAGTTTATTGTAACGTGGTGGCTTGCCTTTTGCTGTGATGCTGGAAGCTATGCCACCAGTATTTCAAATACCAGCAGGGTCACCCATGGTGGACAGGTTTCAGCTGAGCTTCCAGACTAAGACAGACTAGGAAGAAGGACCTGGTAGTCTATTACTGAAAAAATTAGCCAGGGAAAACCTTATGAATACCAGTGGAACATTTTCTGATATAGTGCTGGAAGATGAGCCCCTCAGGTTGGAAGGCACTCAAAATACGACTCGGGATCTTCATTTGCTGATGTGGCATGACTCAAAATGAGAAGAAACAGCAGCAAACATTCATTAATAATAGGAATGTGGAATGTACGAAGTATGAATCTAGGAAAATTGGAAGTCATCAAAAATGATATGGAACACCTAAAGATTAATATCCTAGGCATTAGTGAGCTAAAATGACTAGTATTGGTCATTTTGAATTGGACAATCATATTGTATACTATGCCAGGAATGACAAGTTGAAGAGGAATGGCATTGCATTCATTGTCAAAAAGAATATTTCAAGATCTATCCTGAAGTACAGCACTGTCAGTAATAAGATAATATACATATGCCTACAAGGAAGACCAGTTAATATTGCCATTATTCAAATTTAGGCACCAACCACTAACGTCAAAGATGAGAAAATTGAAGATTTTTATCACTTTCTGGAGTCTCAAATAGATCAAACATGTGATCAAGATGCACTGAGAATTACTGGTGATTGGAATGCAAAAGTCAGAGACAAAGAAGGAACAGTAGTTGGAAAATATGGCCTTTGTGATAGAAATGACACCAGAGATTGCATGATAGATTTTTGCAAGACCAATTTCTTCATGCAAATACCTTTTTTCACCAATGTAAACAGCAGCTATATATGTGGCCCTCACCATATGGAATGCTCAGGAATCAACTTGACTACTTCTGTGGAAAGAGACAATGGAAAAGTTCAATATCATCAGTCAGAACAAGGCCTGGGGCTCACTGTGGAACAGACCATCAATTGCTCCTATGCCTTTGAGTTATTGTGTTGGTGAAGAGTATTGAATATACCATGGACTGCCAGAAGAATGAACAAATCAGTCTTGGAAGAAGTACAGCCAGAATGCTCCTTAAAAGCAAGGATGGCAAGACTTCGTCTCACATACTTTGGACATGTTATCAGGAGGGACCAGTCCCTGGAGAAGGACATCA
>NW_004443988.1:7332333-7365742 GCF_000243295.1 Trichechus manatus latirostris
GTCTCACATACTTTGGACATGTTATCAGGAGGGACCAGTCCCTGGAGAAGGACATCATGCTTGGTAAAGTACAGGGTCAGCAAAAAAGAGGAAGACCCTCAACAAGGTGGATTGACACAGTGGCTGCAACAATGGGCTCAAGCATAACAACAATTTTGAGGATGCCGTAGGACTGGGCAGTGTTTCTGTTGTATGCGGGGTCGCTATGAGTCAGAACCAACTTGACAGCAGCTAACAACAACACCACAACCCATAACTAGCTGTATAGAGGATATGATGCAACTCAGCAAACATCAACGTCCTTGCCTTCAAAGACTTGACATCTAGCATGGGAAAAGACCTATGAGTAACCTATGGGAGAAGAACAACATTCGGTTAAGAGCCAGGTGAAGTGTAGCCTTCCAAATCTGGTGTTCATGAAGAGACAGACATGTACAATGGAATTTTAAGGATTGACTTAGAAGTATAAAGATGGCAATACTCCCCAAATTAATTTACTGATAAAATGAAATCCCACTTAAAACATTAGTTGATCTTTTTTTTTTTTTTTTTTTTTTGAACTCAGTAAACTTTCTCTAAAATCTACATGGAAAAATAACGGTCCAGAAATAACTAAGTCAACCTTGAAAAATCAGTTGCCTGGTTTCCATCCCACCCCCCGCCCTTACCAGATGTCTGACATTGTAACATTGGGCAAGTTATTTCACCTCCGAATACCTCAGTTTCTCTGTCTGTAAAATGAAGATTTAAGGGTCTTTTTTTCTTACAAGGTTGTTCTGAATAATAAATAAGATAATACATATACTTCGGTTATTGGCGTCTTTGAAGCTCTAACTTCCTGTCATCAGGTGGTTAGAGCTGCTACTAGGTGTGGGAGCCCAGGAGTCCATTTATTTTCCTTGTGTGGATTCAGCTCAGGTGTCCAGGTCGTCAGTCACCGAGTGTGTGGTGCAGGCTCTCTCACCTACAGTCCTAGACAGGCAGGGCTATGCAGGGGTGGTTGGAGCAGGCACAGGTATCTGTGCTGAGCAAGGTAAGGGACTGAGGGCTGCCCCTGAGTGTCTAGGTGGAAGGCGTGTCCCTGTCCCCTAGAGTGTATAGGTGGGTGGGTTTTGCAGCCGGACTTTGGGCACCCAATGCTGCTGGCTGTAAGGACTAGGAGGCACTGTTTATTCTCAGACCTCTGTCGTGGGTGATTAGGTGGAATGGTTGAAGTCACCAGTCCTCAGGCCCCTGATGTGGGTGGGTGAGGACCCTGTTTAATGGGCAGGGCGGTGTCAAATGTTGCAAATCTGCCACCCCCTCCCTTGGCTGTTGCAGTTGAAAATAGGCTTCAGGTATATACCCTGTTGTTCTATGCTAGTGAGGGCCTATGCTGTTAAATGGATCCATGCAGGTCTAGGCAGGGGTGAAAGGCATTCGAAGTCCATGGACCCCTTATGCTTGTGCCTAGGCAAAGGAGCAGAGCCAGCCCTGAGTTCCTGGCTTACAAGGCATACATAGCAATTTTTTAAAGCCAAGAGACTGGTTTGGGCACCATTAGTCCTGAGTGCCCAGCTTAGGGGAGTTAGCAATTTTGTTGTTTGTTTTTTCCCTAAAAGCCAGGAGACTGGTTTGGGTGCGATAGGTCCTATTTCTGGCTTAGGGGCCGTGGCAATTGTTGAATACTACCGGACTGATATCGGAGAGGAGCGGGGAGGGGGTAGGTGAGGGGAAAAGAGGCACTTCTCTGCTACAGAAGTCCCAGAGGGGGAAGGGTTATTTTGATGCCAAGAGGTAGGTTAGAGGTTTGCAAGATAATACATACAGATAAGATAAGAATGAGATAATACATTAAAACAGTGGCTGGCACATTGTGATCTATGAACGTGGACTGTTAGGAAACAAGTCAGGGAGAGGAAGCAATCAAAGAGGGAGACGTGGGCTCTGGCTCTGCAGGGTTTGCAGTAGTTCTCACAAGTAGAGGGCATAACCAAAGGACCGGCAGCGGTCACTAGGCAGAGCTGAAGGAAGGGATTCTGGGAGGAAGGGAAGGGAAAAGTAAAGGCACTGAGGTTGGAAGGTGGGGGATGGGGCTTGGGCTAAAAGACCATGTTGGCAAAGGGGAGGCAAGGCCGTTCAGGGATGTGTGCAGAGACGCTTCTGGGCACAGAGGAAGGAGGTTCAAGAACACCTCCTCCGTGTTGTCACTTTGCCCTTTCCATGGACTTCAGCCACAAAGCTGAAGTCACATGTCCCTCACAGGACCACGGTCAGGGTCAGGCATGGCTCCGTGAAGGAGCTCCCTTCCCACCCACCCTCTGGCCTTCTCCAGAATAGACCTCCTCCTAGCGCTTGGCCACTCCCAGCACACAGCACCTCCACCCCGCAGCCTGGTTACTGGCGGGAGGCTTTTCACCGGGGCTGCGCCTGGTGGGCTGTTTTCCCAGAGCAAGGAGCAGAGCAGGGCTGAGTTCGGGCCAGCTTCCTCTGTTATAGACATTGCTGGCTGAATGACCAGCCTGGCCCAGCTAGCTTGAGCCCAAGTGCTCCCTCAGGTACAGGGTTCCTAGTCCGTGGCTGCAGCACCATACCCCAGAGGTGTGGCATGTCACAGAGGGAGGCCAGAAGGACACCAGCAATGCCAGGAGTGGGGCATAGTCGGGCTAAGGCCAAACCTCAGGTGCTGCCAGGCATTGGCAGGAAGAGGAGCCGCCTGAGCAGAACAAGGCAGGAGGACCTGTGGGAAGAGACAAGCTGGAGCAACCAAAGGTGGAGCAGAGCTGCCCCTAGCCCTCGAGGGGCCAGGGCTAAAAGCCTGACTTGTGGCAGGGTGAGGAAATGCTGGACTTGGGGAGGGCACTGGGGAAGGAGGGTGAGATGTTACCACAGATGGCAAAGCCTCACTCGGTGTTACCATTCTCACCCAAGAGAGGAGACACTGGCCCCTTGGGCTCCATTCTTGGAGTGGTTGGCCTAAATCAGAGCTGGTTTTAACCAGAGTGCAGAGTTCTGCTCTCTTGATGAGGAAACTGAGGCCCAGAGGGGTGATGTGATTTTCCCAAGGTCCCACAGCAGTAGTCATTGTCAGGGCCGGGACTTGGGCCTGCATGTTTTAACCCCTAGCATACGTAGTATCCTTTCCTCTAACACTGCTGTCTCTTCATTTCGGGGACTTCGTTGGGTCAAAGGTCAACCTGACAGCTCAGGGCGCAGCTCTGTGCTCTGCTGGGCACCTGGATGAGCAGGATTCAGACTTAGATGTCTGGTGGAGCAAGGCTATGGGGAGGCATAGTGGAGTGTTAGAAAAAAGGCATCCTGTTTCCATCTGACCAGAGGCAAGGCGCTTCTCGGCTGTAAAATGGGGAAGGGCTGAGAGTGGGACAAAGAGGAGCTGAGGGCCTTTGGTCTGTGCTGCTTGGCGTTCTACAGCCCTGGCAGGAGACCTCACACAGAATGCTCTTAGAAATCAGGGCAGATGGTAGTCCAGCTCAGACCCACTCACCGGAGTCCTCTGTGCAGGGTGAGGCCAGTCCTGAGAATGCTGCGCGGGAGCGGAGCCGGGTGAGGACACTACGCCAGGCCTTCCTGGACCTGCAGGCCACTCTGCCTGCCGTGCCACCTGACACCAAGCTCTCCAAGCTGGATGTGCTGGTATTGGCCACCAGCTACATAGCCCACCTCACCCACACTCTCGGCCACGAGTTGCCTGGCCCCGCCTGGCCACCCTTCCTGTGTGGACTCCGCTGCTTTCACCCTCTCAAGGTAGGCCATGGCCTGGGGACTTGGAGTGGGGGGATCTTAATGTTGAGGGCCTTGGGGAAGGGGCCTTGGGATGGAAGGATACTGGACCTGGGCTTCCTGCCCTGAGCAGAGCTGACATTGGAGCCAGCTGCTTCCTGCTCTCTCAGAGGGCGAGGAACCCGGTGGGCTGCTGGAGCTGGGCTGGCCCTCTGTTTCTCATGGGGTGGAGGTGGGGTGGCTGGAAATGGCTTCCTGGGAATGTTGTCCCTCCGAGAGGAGGTGAATTCTTGGAGGCCCCAGGACTCTGGGCTCTGGTGTGGGAGGAAAAAAGGAGCAGGTTCCAAGGCTGGCAACTAGGAAGGGAAACTGAACATCTATAAGAGACCTAGAATTCTGGGGCAGCTTCACCCATCACACAGTGCCGTGGGGCCCTCTGGACTTCCATCACAGGAGAGTTCCACCTTCTGGGAGAACAAGAGTCTAAGAAAGCATTCTAGAAGCAACCAAGCTTAAGGGGCAACATTGGTGGGGAGTGGGAGTGGTGGTGAGGGGCACACTCCCAACTCCACTCTTTCTAGTCCTTCATGCACCCACAGTCTAGTCCCACAAACTGTGACCTAACTTTCCTGAAGCTTGGTTTTATTGTATGTAAAATGGGAGATGATAACATGAGGCTTACTTCTCTTCCAGAGTATGAAATGAGACCATGAATGAAAGGTATAATTAACAATAATCACCATCGCTGATTATAACTGACATTAATTGGATGTTAAGGATATGTCAGGAGCCCTGGTGGCACAGTGGTTAAGAGCTCAGCTGCTAACAAAAAGGTTGGCAGTTCGAATCCACCAGTTGCTCTTTGGAAATCCTATGGGACAGTTTACTCTGTCTTATGGGGTCGCTATGAGTCAGAATTGACTCGACAGCAACAGGTTTGGGTTTTTTTTTTTGGTTTTAAGATACCAAGATCTATGCTATGTGCTTTAGTGTACTTTTCTCTTCTAATCCTCACAAAAGCTGAATGAGGACCACTTTACAGATGAAGAAACTGAGGCTTAGGGAGATTGACTGAATGTGGTTTGAACCCAGGGATGTCTGACTTCAGACCCCACGCTCACAGCCACTAAGCAGGGTTGGGAGATGGCACGGTAAGGAGCTGCTTGAGGAGAATTACTGTGTAATAAAGGGCCATCTTTGCCCTCTGATAATATTGTAATGGATTTAAGTTTATTTGTATGGAGGATACTTTTCACCACCCTTCTCCCTAGATATTATAGTTCTAAAATGTCTTGAAACTTGAGATTTTTTTCTCTTCCATGCAAATATAGCTAAAATGCAAGAGTTTGAGACTAAATGGGGGCAATTCTGAAATGCCGATTGTGTGCATGGTACAGTGGCCCTGGGCTGGGCAGAGTAGTTTCCTTAGCTGAAAAACAGCAACCAAGGAAGGTGTCAATCAATATGTTGAAGAATGGACAAATGAGGGGCCAGAAGAGGTCTAGAACTCTGCAGACTGGTGGGTGGGATAGTAGGCCAGGGAGTAGTGCCCCCTGGGCCCCCACGTGGAGCACTGCCAGAGAGGAGGGCAGACCTCAGGGCAGAGCCAACCTGGTGTTTCTGGGACTGCCCACGTTCTGGGACTGCTGTAAGGATGGGCAATTCTTGGAGGACCCGGCTCAGGCGGAATAGGCAGCACTGACACAGATGTGGGCCAGAGACACTTGGGACTTGGCAGTGATCAAGAGAGAGGGTCAGGGTCACTCAGTGTCAGGGGAGCCTCTCCTTTCCGAGCTCCACTGCTCTCCCCATTGCCCAGCCCCTGGCTGTTTGCCACTCTGCCCAGGCCACCTGAACTCCTGTCACCTCCCGCTATGTGGGAGCTCCTCTTGGGGCCCTCATCCCCTGAGACAGCTCCTCCTAGGCCTTATAGCCAAGCTCAGGGTGGTCAGGAGAACGTGTGGGGTATGAGCCACAGAGCACTGATACAGAACCGTGGTGACCAGGGGCTGGCACAAGGAGAGATGCTGGGGAAGGCTGAGTTTTGGTGTCAAGGTTGTGGATGACAAGAGGCTGCAATAGTAAGCATGTCTTATTTCCCATCCCTGTGTCTTACAGAAATGGCCGATGCGCTTTCGTCTCTATGCTGGAGGCCTGGGGTGCTCTGGCCTCGACTCCACCACAGCTACCACCTTGGGCCAAAGAAAAAGGGATGCAAAGGTGGAGCCCCAGGTCTCTGGAGAGGCAGATGCTCTGCCTCCCACCAGGCCACTGTCTCCAGCTCTTGGTGACAAATAATCAACACACTCGCCCTTCTCTCCCAGACTGTGACTCAAACTTAGGGACCCGGATTTTCTACCAGGCCGTACCTGTCTGCACTCTGACTCTCAGCCACTGGATCTGACTGGGGCGTGGCTCCGAAGTTCCAACACATGGTCCAGGGAGGCAGTGGGTGCTGGGAGCAGGTGGGGCGTCATCTGCCATTGAGAGTACTCGGAGAAGCACTGGGGTGGACATACATGCCCCTGTGGCTCTTCTGTGGCATCTACAAGGGAGTGAGGGAGAGAAGGGTTTGAATTGGTTCGAAGCTGAGTTAGGCACCACCCCCTCGCTTGTCTCCACTGAGCTCTGGAGAAAGCAGGAAGACAGAGCTGCTGCACAAATGTGGAGGTGGGCGCCTAGGATGGCAGCAGCTCAGGGTGCTGACAAGAAAGCCAGGGGCCAGACAAGCTCTTGGCAGCTGGAAGTCCGAACAGAGCTGGGCTTGGGCCACACAGCCAGAGGGGAAACTGAACAAGGAATTACTCTCTCTTATCTCTTAGAGCTGCTTAACCAAAACCAAACCTGTTGCCACTGAGTCGATTCTGACTTAGAGCGACTCTATAGGACAGAGTAGAACTGTCCCATAGGGTTTCCAAGGAGCGGCTGGTGGATTCCAGCTGGCAACCTTTTGGTTAGCAGCTGAGCTCTTACTCAAGGCCAAAGAGGCAGCCAGGCATCCAGGATTCTTGTCTCTGTCTTATGGGTTTCTCCAGCTGCCCCTCATCACTACGTTTCCTCCACCCCGGGCCCTGTGCCCTTCCACCCTTCTCTTGACATGAGTTATATTTTCAGATTCAGCCATAAAGCTTGCATTGCTTACATTCCAGTTTCTAGAGAAAATTTTAGATAGTCCCAGCTACCTCCTTTGAGAAGATCTGATCCCAGAGGCAGCTCTACCTTAACTGCACCAAACAGCAGCTTAAGGCCTTGCATATGAAGGATACTGAAAGCTTCCATCACATCCTCAAAGGACCTTAAAAGGAGAGTGTGTATCTTTTTCTAGGGGATGATAATTACAGTCTTCTTTTTCTATTGTGTTAGAAACCTAACCTTAAGGGAAAACAAATAGGCCTGACTTCAGTGGGTTCCTTGTATGATTTTTGCCTAAGGCTTCACTGACTCTGGAGTTAGTTCTAGAATCTACCTACAAATTAACTCCCTAGGACCAGCTTCTCCCCATAGGCACTGTACCCCAGCTTCTCCCTCAGTCTTGCCCCAGCTTGCCAGCAATCTGATAAAGCTTTCGTGGAACTATCTCTGGCCCTGAAGAAATCATTTGAGGACAAATCACAGAGCCTACACACTCTGAAAGTAACTTTCCAGGCCAGGTATAGCGTCACACCCGGTACCTGAACTTCAGACCGGGAAAAACCAGTACAAGTTGCCGTCCAGTCAATTCTGACTCATAGTGACCCCGTGTGTGTCAGAGTAGGACTGTGTTACATAGGGTTTTCAAATGGCTTATTTTTTGAAAGTAGATTTCCAGGCCTTTCTTCTGAGATCCCTCTGAGTGGACTCAAACCACCAGACTTTCAGTTAGCAGCTGAGCACTTCAACCATTTACACTACCCAGGGACTCCCCAGACTGGGAAGGAACTGCCTTTTTGTTAAACTTCAGTACCTCAGAGAGGATGGGGATCAGCAAGACAGACTAGAATCCCAACAGGGACATGTTCAGACAGAAGCCACTGTCAGGAGTTCATCAGGAGGTCATGAGCATAGAGGAAGTTCTGGGCAGGCTTGGCGTGGCTGGGGGGTCTGGGTTCTGGCATGATGAGCTGCTGTTCCACCACAGGGCTGGCCAGGGCAGCAGGAGAAATGGGGCTGAGGGGGTGACTCAGCTAGTTGGTGTGGAGATAGAAAAAGAGAAACAAAATGTCCCAGGCCCATGCTGCACGGGATGTGGGAGGGCAGCTGGACTGTGGCTGGGAGCCATGAGAAGGCCTCCGCCAGGACCGAACCCATAAATCTGCCTGGGACCAAGCATCAGCTAAGGCCCCCTGGAGAGTTTGTCCAGAGCTGCTTCTGGGCAACTAGAGAATCTGAGCACAGTGTTCCTCACAAGACCATAAAAGTCCAGCTCAGATGTTCTATTTTGAAAGCCTGATAGTCTTCCTGGTTGGGTTCAACGGTAGGAGGAAGAAGGAGCAGATGAATTTCTTCCTGAGTTGGTGGCACCCGATCTTTTACTGGGGTTGAAGGGAAAACTGTGTGTCGGGGGTGGAGGTGGGGGCTTCCCAATAGTATAGGGCTGCTCCTGATAGCTGAGTAGACTTTGGCTTGGAGCTTGCCCTGCCATGCCCAGCTCAGACTCAAGCCTTTGCTGAGTCATATCAGATCACTTGGGGGTGACCACATTACCCTGGTAGAGAAAACAAGCAGGGCAAAATAAAGATAAAGCTGGTGAGGGGGCTGGGGAAGGGCAAGTTCCCATCATACAAATTTTTAAGGCAGCTTTGGGCTCTTTCCAGGCAGAGCTGGTTTCTTTGGTGCCCAGGATAGTCCCGCGGGGTCCAGAGACCATCTCCTCCAGCCTGAGAGCAGCAAGCACAGTCAGGCCAAGGAATAAAGGGCTGCCACTAGGCAGCCGGAGCCAATGGAAGAGGGTGACCGGCAATAACCAGAGGAGGGACTGGGCCCCTCTCTCCTTGATACGCGTAAGGCTGCCCTTGAAGAAATGTCAGCACAGAAACTTGGATCCACAAACGAACCAGAATCAGGAGTAACCCTCTTTGTCTCCATAGCCGAGGAAGGAAAACATCTGTTCACTGGAATCCAGAGACTTCTTATTCCAACCAAGGGGGAGAGGGGAGTGTGGTGAACAGGAACAGTTAGAGTCACTAGGGATAGCCAAGATTTGGGTCTAATGACAGCTTTTATTCCCTAGGAACCAGGATATGTAGGAAAGAAGCCCCCAAAGGAAACAGGAGCACAGAGGACAACATGACATTTAGGTGGCATGCAATGTTGTGTAACAGTCACCACTGTCTATTTTCAGAACATTTCATCATCCCAAACAGACAGTGGCCATTAGGCAATAACTCCCCATTTTCCCCTCCCCCAGCCCCGGTAACCACTATTCTTCTTTCTCTATGAGTCTGCCTATTCTAAGTATCTCATACACGTGGAATTATACAATTTTTGTGTTTTTGTAACTGCCATCTTTCACTTAGCATAATGTTTTCAAGGTTATCATGTTGTATCATGTATCAGTAGTTCATATTCCATTGCATGGAAATTCCACATTTTGTTTATCTATTCATCTGTTAATGGACATTTGAGTTGTTTCCACCGTTTGGCTATTGTAAATAATGCTGCTATGACAAAGAAATGCTAATGCAGGCAGTCCCCAGATTACGAACAAGTTCCGTTCCTAAATTTGTCCTTCAGTCGAATTTGTACATAAGTGGCAACAGTTAGGTATGGTTTGTATCTACCGTTAATTAGTCAAATGTTTGTCTTAGTATACAGTGTATAGTGTACCTTTCTATGCATGAAAAACATTAAAGAAACACTTCCAGATACACTAAAACATCTTTAACATAATAATACAATAATAATAATAATGTTTTGATGCATGTATGCGTGTACGTCAAATTTTTAATATAATAGGCTTTAAGGGGTGGGGGGGGGGTTGGTACATAACTATGGGTTGTACATAAATCAACTGTTTGTAACCCAGGGACTGCCTGTAATCAAGGAAATGCAGATCAAATAAACAATGAAACGTGAAAAATTTAAAGTTTGACAATATCAAAAGTTGTGGGCTTGGAGAGAGCTTTTGGCAATGTGTAGCAAAATTTCAGCAATATGTAGCAAAATTGTACAGAGAACATGTACAATGGCAACAATGCTTGTCATACTGGAAAATTAGAAAACACCTAAGTAAGATAATGGTTAAACAAACCAGGTGTGTCCTAACTGTGGAATTTTTTGCAGTAGTTTAAAAGACTGCGGTAGATCCCTGTGTGCTAACGTGGATAGATGTCCAACATGCATTTTTGATTGGGTAAAAATATATAATGTCTGTGTCATGGATTGAATTGTGTCCCCCAAAAATATGTGTATTAATTTTATTCCTAGTATTGTGTGACTGTCCACCATTTTGTCATCTGATGTGATTTTCCTGTGTGTTGTAAATCCTGCCTCTGTGATGTTAATGAGGGGGCATAAGATTGGATTGTGTCTTGAGCCCATTTCTTTTGGGATATAAAAGAGAGATGTGAGCAGAGAGACACGAGGACTTCATACCACCAAGAAAGCACCTCCTGGAGTGGAGCACGTCCTTTGGACCCGGGGTTACTGCACAGAGAACCTCCTAGTCCAGGGGAAGATTGATGGAAAATAAACTTGTTTGTTAAAGCCATCCACTTTTGGTATTTTTGTTACAGCAGCACTAGATAACCAAGACAATATGTAAAATAAAAAATATATAAATCTTCTGTAGGGACTATATATACATAGATCAGTGGATAGCAAAAACTAATAGCAGTGGTTAGGTTGGGAAGGGAGAGGGTCTACCAGAAGGTTCTGGCACTGTTGGTGGTGGTCAAAGGAGATCTTGGCCTTATGTGTAATTTATATGTGATGTTTTTATCTTTTTCAAGGAGAATGAAATCATCTATTACTTGTGTAATTAAAAACTAGCTTAACAAAAGAGAGCCATTCCCTGCCACAGAGAGTGGCTGTCATCAGCGGATTTCCACCACCAGACTTGACCCCTGTTGATATCATGGGCATATTCTTTTGAGCTGTGGACACAGTACCATTAGTTGTAAGCCGCTGCTGCACACAGCACCAAGCTGACTTTACGTGATTAAAGCAGAATAGGGATTTGCTGAAAAGATACTGGGAGTTGGCGGAATCAACAGGAGTGCTGGAGACTCTCAGGAACCCGGCAGTACTCAAAAGGGTCAGGGACCGGCACTTCCCGAGTAGCTGCCGGGACCCGCCCAGGGAGGGCGCTGTCGTCTGTCTGCCGACACCGCCCCGCCCCGCCCCGCCCCGCCCGAATGCGGGACGGCCACAGTCCCAGCTTCGTTGATGAGAAAGCCCAGAAGCGCGTCTCTCTCTCTTCTTGGTTAAGCCTGGGTTTCCTACTCCCCCGGCCCCCCGCCCCCAAGGCTGGCTGCCGGAGGAGCTGGCAAAGCGGGGATGAGGCTTCACCTCTCTGGGGGCTCTGCCTCTCCAGCTTCACCGTGGGAGAGGGGAGCCCCTCAACACAGCAGGGGGTCAGCGAAACAAAGGACAAGACACTGCTTCAGCTGCCTGGGGCTGGAGCTGCAGGATCACGTGAAGGTGGTAAACTAAAAGAGATGTTTGAAGGAGGTGGCAGCTGACAGCCAGCCACAGCCGGTACTAAGGAGCAGTGCCATTGAATAAGCTGAGAAGTTATGAAGGGGCAGAGATCATTGAGTTCGATCAAAAAAAGTTGTGATCCAGGTATCAGAGTAGAAACAATCCTCCACATTAAGGAAGGTGGCAGGAGCAAAACGAATTGAGTAAATCAAGCCCAAGTGACTTAACAGTTACATTCAGGCTGTGGGTGGGTCAGAACCTCTGGTTGGGTCCAAGATGGATGAAAACAGATTCTTATTATGGACTGAATTGTGTCCCCCCAAAATGTGTGTCAACTTGGCTAGGCCACGATTCCCAATATTGTGTAGTCATCCTCCAATTTGTGATCTGATGTAATTTTCCTATGTGTTGTAAATCTTAATCTCTGCCTATGGTTAATGAGGCAAGATTTGGTTACGTTAAAGAGCATTACGGTGAGATGCAACATCCTTACTCCAGCCACAGCCCTGATCCGCTATAAGGGGAGTTTCACTGGGGTGTGGCCTGTATCACCTTTTATCTTACAAGAGATATAAGGAGAGAAATGAGCAGAGAGATGAGGACCTTATACCACCAAAAAAGAAGTGCCAGGAGCAGAGCACACGTCCTTGGGACCTGGGGTCTCTGCACGGAGGAGCTCCTAAAAAACACCGTTGCCGTTGAGTCGATTCCGATTCATAGTGACCCTACAGGACAGAGTAGAACTGCCCCATAGGGTTTCCAAGGAGTGCCTGGTAGATTCGAACTGCTGACCTTTTGGTTAGCAGCTGAACTCTTAACTTACACCACCAGGGTTTCCTGAGGAACTCCTAGTCCAGGGGAAGATTGATGACAAGGACTTTCCCCCAAAGCTGACGGAGAGAGAAGGCCTTCCCCTGGAGCTGGCACCCTGAATTCAGACTTCTAACCTCCTAGACTGTGAGAGAATAAATATCTGTTTGTTAAAGCCATCAACTTATGGTATTTCTGTTATAGCAGTGCTAGATAACTAAGACAATTCTATATCATACCTCCGAAAAATCATAGCTAATGGCTTGGTATGACTGGCAAGGCCCCCGGAGCTCTGGGATCCTTGTGAAAATACAGGTACACTGTCTAAAAATGATACCTTTGAATAGGGCTTGGTGAGAGAGCCAGCCCTAATCAATGCACTCAAGACAGGTGAATACCAAACCATCAAGATCTGATATCCCCTGAGAATGAATGTGGTAAAATAAACCAGAACTTGGAGCAAAGCTCAGCTGATGACCTGTGTGATGTGGTGGGTAGGTGCTATGCCTGCTGGGAACGGCTACAGTCTCGTAACAAGAAATCATTCACCCTGACACTAGGGGGAGCTGCTGGATGTGAGATGTGCTAGCCAGCAGAGCTCTTCTTTCCTGGCACGCCACAGCTGGCTTTAAGCTGTAAGGTGCCTTGCAAATGCAGTCATAACACTCCACCAACTGGCCGGAGAAGTAAGTCTCACCTGGTGCCCATCAACAACACCATGCCACCACCATTATTTCTTTGGACATAAAGGCAGGCCAGAACAGGCTTATTTTGCTTTTGAAGGTCATTGTGAAAATATGCCATTGATTCAGACAGGTGAACTGTGAATATTACTATAAAATGAATACCTGCTTGTGCCTTTGGAAAGGTAGAACTCTATATGGGGAAAAAACGGTGTTACTAAAAAATTATGGAAATTCTAAGATGTATTTTGATAAATAGAACTCAGGGTGAACAGAATTTCATGGGGTATCTGTTATGTATGAGTTATGATGGGAAGGGAGAAGAGAGTGCCTTTCTGAAAGGCAGTATCACCTTGTAGAAGATATCTTGATATTACAAATCCTCTCAAGAAAACTAGCTGTTAAGTGATGATAAAGAGGCTGGCCTCTTGCACATTAGAAGAAGCTAAGGCCATCAGCAGCCTCCCAGAAACAGTAAATATCCTAAATCAATCATTTAATGTTGGTCCCCCTAATGCCCTGTTAAAAAGAAAGGAAAGAATGTTCTTTCCAGTTTAACAAGACAGAGATTGGCTGGGCTTTCTGTCTCACCACCTTTACTGGAGGACTTTTTTTTTTTCTTTAAAGCATTGCAAGGATGGCCTTTGTACAAAGTCAGAACTAAGTTGACAAAGCATCTATGTGTGTTGAAATCTCCCTTCTGTCTTCTTTACCAGAATTATCTCCTCTTACATTTATATTCCAAGCCAGGGAGATCAACTAGTTTGAAACAACCCCTAAACCAAACCAAACCCATTGTCATCGAGTGGATTCCGACTCATGGCGACCCTGTGTGTTACAGAGTAGAACTTCTTCATAGGGTTTTCTTGGCTGTAATCTTTACAGAAGCAGATTGACAGCTCTTTCTTCCATGGTGAGGCTGGGAGGGTTTGAACCACCAACCTTTGGGTTAGTAGCTGAGCACAAAACATTGCACCACTCAGGCACCTGAAACAACCCCTAGCTCTTCCTATGCCACAAAATTGTGAAAGAAGAAGACTCTGATCTTGATAGAAGGGTGTCGATGGGGTTAATCCGTTCTCACATAGCCTTTATGTTCTCCCAACTTGATGTGGCCCTGGATAATTGTCTCAGTACCTAGTGAAATCCATGCTTACAAAGCTTTCATTTAATTGTGTTTAGTTATGGCAACTATGCAATTCATAAAAGGCATTCTGCCAGAGATACTCTAAACAAATATTAAGAAACAGAGCAGAAGAGAAAACTTGGGTTTGTAAAACATGCTTAACCAACTGCTGAAGTCGAAATGACCTGCCTTTGGGGCTCCTGTGAGGGTAACATTTTTCTAAGAAAAATTATTGATCCTCCATTTCTGGCAATATCATAGACTAGATGTGCAGAGAAGCCCTCTCAGTACAAAAGACTCAAAATAATGGATAGAATATTAATAATGTATTATTAGGCTGGCACAAAGTAGGAGAGAAGATAAGAAAGCATAAAACCAAAATTGGCAAGCTAGCATAGAAGCTAGTGTTGCCTTGGTGGCAACTGCAGATTCCTGTTGCCCAAGGCCTGGGTTTTAACAGGCCACAGTTGGGGACAGGACACAAAGCCTGGAACCTATAAAAAATAGAAAGTTGGATAAGAGACAGTCATGAGGTTGGGATTCCCAAAAGACAACACCCGCAGTGAGTAAAAGTGAGATGAGGATGGGGAAACTTGCTCATCTAGGTCTTGGCTCTGGGTGGGAGGGAGAGAACGCCCCCCACCCCACCCCACCCGCAATACAGAGATTTCCAAGCCACAAGACTTCCCTTAAATATTTCGAGACCTAGGGGATGACAGAGAGAAAGGGCTGGCTAACCTGAAGTGCAGAGAGTTGTGTGGACTCCTGAACCTACAGGTCGTGCCGGTTGACCTAGCCCACAAGAGCTAGGGATGAGAAAGAAGGGGCTGACTGGTCTGAAGTGCAGGGAGATGTGTGGACTCTAGAGCCTATGGCTGGTACCCGTTGACCTAGTTTGGATGGCTAGGGATAAGTTGACCAGAATCCAACGTTATAGACATTTGACACTGTGAGCTGGTGTAAATTGCTGCAGTTTGACGGCTTTCTCTGGACTAGATTTTGCTCATGGATGCAGATGCAGATGCTTAAAGTTTCAACAGGAACGGAAGATCTTCAGATCAAGGAATATGCTTGTCTCCTCAGAGTACTGGTTTGATAGGGACAGGCAATTTAAACATTGACTATCTAAACCAGGGGAGATAAAGTCATGAAGCAACTGGCTTACAGCTTTCATGGGTGTGTTTACACTCAAAATGAGGGGGACAAGGGAGGATCCCCACTGAATAAATTCTTCTTTTCCTGGTAGGTCTGGGGAAGACAGAGTAGGGGAAGATGTTGATAGGATTATATAATTCAGTTGTGAGTGTTGATTGTTAACAGGGTTAATTGAGATTGTAAAAATTATAATTGTAGAAGCAGTAACTGTGAAAGAGTGGACTAAGGAGGAGGCACTACTGGACTGTGACTAAACCTAAAGTCCCTTAAAGGTTTTGCTCTGCTGATACCTTGCGAGGCTCAGAGCAGGGGAATAATCTTTTCTCAGTTCAATTTTATCAGAGGCCAGAGAGGGTGAAGCCAAGGTGACTTTTGGAGAACCTGACTAGATCCGATGGGCATACCTGCAGTAGACCTGAATGAGTGGTACCTGACTAACCTCACGCTGAGGACTCTTTGACGTACTGAAGGACTAATTGTTAATGACTGTTTTGGACTGTTAAAATGATTAGGAGGGGGAAGTTAAACCTTAATATATGAAAGGGCCAATGACTAGAAGAGCCAGGGGGTGGCCTGTGGTTCAGTGAATTACTTAATATGGTCCTTCTAGCCATAGTCTTTGTGACTCAAACACAATGATTGGATGGGACTATGCAAATAATGTGCTTGTGGCCCACCGAGGGGATTGCATAGCTTGCTGCTAATGCAAATAAGGTACATGGAACCCTTGTGGGGGGTGGGACTATATATGAAACCCTAGTGAAGGGATTGGTCAGTTTTACCATCTCACTAAGCTTAAAATGAGCCATCTCAGAAACGGAAAGGGGGGACCTGCCTACCACCAAGAAGAAGAGATGGGAATGGAGCGTGTCCTTTGAACCCAGGATTACTGCCCTGAGACACTCCTAGACCCAAAGACAGAGAGAGAGAGCTGTAACGCTGGAGATGGCAAGATCGCGAGAAGCAGCGGCAGACAAATGGTAGCAACAGAGGCAGCAGAACCAGAAGACCAGCAGAAGACAATGTGGTGAGCTTCCCAGCCCACGGAGCAAGAGAGCTGAGTGCGAGGCTGAGGCTTCTTGGTGGAATGGGGTGCCCCTGGGAACTTACTGGCAGAGCTAAAGAGCTTTGTAACACTTGCCCAAGCAGGGCAGAGGCCAGGCCAATAGGCCAAAGGGAAGGGCCAAAGAAAAGCCCGCCTGCAGGCACGGCTGGAAAGAGGCTGTCCTGATTGAAGAGCTGTATCCTGAATTGTATCTGTGTGTGCATCAGGGTTGGGTCCTTTCACCATATCTATTCAATCTGCATGCTGAGCAAATAATCCAAGAAGCTGGACTATATGAAGAAGAACCAGGCACCAGAATTGGAGGAAGACTCATTAACAACCTACCTTATGCAGATGACACAACCTTACTTGCTGAAAGTGAAGAGGGCTTGAAGCACTTTCTGATGAAGATCAAAGACCACACCTTCAGTATGGATCACACCTCAACAAAAAGAAAACAAAAATCCTCACAACTGGACCAATAAGCAACATCATGATAAACGGAGAAAAGATTGAAGTTGTCAAGGATTTCATTCTACTTGGCTCCACAATCAAT
Source organism: Trichechus manatus latirostris (assembly GCF_000243295.1). Classification (NCBI taxonomy): domain Eukaryota; kingdom Metazoa; phylum Chordata; class Mammalia; order Sirenia; family Trichechidae; genus Trichechus; species Trichechus manatus. Next base: position 7,349,049 of record NW_004443988.1, read on the forward strand.
GTCCATGGAAGCAGCAGTCAAGAAATCAAATGATGCATTGCACTGGGCAAATCGGCTGCAAAAGACCTCCTTAAAGTGTTAAAAAGCAAAGATGTCACTTTGAAGACTAAAGTGCGCTTGACCCAAACCAGGGTATTCTTAATCACCTTGTATGCAGTGAAAGCTGGACAATGAATAAGGAAGACCAAAGAAGAACTGATGTCTTTGAATTACGGTGTTGGCAAAGAATACTGAATATACCATGGACTACCAGAAAAATGAAAAAGTCTGTCTTGGAAGAAATACAGCCAGAATGCTCCTGAGAGGCGAGGATGGTGAGACTTCTTCTCCCATACTGTAGACATGTTATCAGAAGGGACCAGCCCCTGGAGAAGTACATCATGCTTGGTAAAGTAGAGGGTCAGCGAAAGAGAGGAAGACCCAAAGGAGATGGATTGACACAGTGGGTGCAACAATGAGCTCAAGCATAGCAATGATTATGAACACGATGCAGGACCAGGCAGTGTTTCATTGTTCTGTACGTAGGGTCATTATGAGCTGGAACAGACTCAATGGCACTAACAACAACTTCTCTAATAAACCCTATAACCATGAATATTGTCTGTGAGTTCTGTGTGGCCATTGCAGTGAATTATTGAACGCAGCAGAGAAGTCGAGAGTACCATGTGAGAGACAGCTGATGTCAGAATTGGTAAAAAAAAGATTGGAGAGTGGAAGTAAGTCTGACCTCAGCTCTTAGGAATTAGCATTTGGGCTGTTGATCTTGATTCCCTTCCCCCTTGTGAAATTAGAGGTCAGACGCCTCTGCCACGCTGTTTTTTCAATTGTGAATCCAAGTAAAATGAAATCCTTGAAAACTTCAGTATTTTCTGTTTATCATGATGTAGGCTTATTGGTCCAGTTGTTAATGAGTCTTACCCCAATCCTGATGTCCCGTTCTTCTTCATATAGTCCAGCTTCTTGGATTATTTGCTCAGCATACAGACTGAATAAGTATGGTGAAAGGAGACAACCCTGACGCATACTTTTCCTGATTTTAAACCATGCAGTATCCGCTTTTTCTGTTTTAACAGCTGCCTCTTGGTCTGTGTACAGGTTTCACATGAGCACAATTAAGTGTTCTGGAATCTCCATTCTTCCCAATGTTATCCATAATTTGTTATGATCCACACAGTTGAATGCCTTTGTGTAGTAAATAAAACACAGGTAAACATCTTTCTGGTGTTCTCTGCTTCAGCCAAGATCTATCTGACATCAGAAACGATAACACTCGTTCCTCATCCTCTATTGAATCTTGCTTGAATTTCTGGCAGTTTTCTGTTGATGTACTCCTGCAACTCTTGAATTTTAAAGCAGTCTCAATTTGGAAGTGTTTCTAGGCATAAGCAAGTGCAAATCTTCTCTGGAGGAACACACATAAAACCCAGGCCTTGAAGGATTCCCATGATAAAGTCCCAACAAACTTGAACTCACAATAAAAAGGTATAAAAATCACAAGGAAACATGCCACCATGAGCAAGTGATAGAAGAAATATTAAACTGCAAAACTGCACTTTCAAAGACTGCTGATATTGTAATTTTTGGGGACAGAATATATTTTAAATATGTTTAATATGTTTAAAGAAATAAAGAGGATTTTGAAAATACAACGGAGGAAAAAGAGACAATCAAAAATCACCAGATAGAAGGGGGAATCTGATTTCTTTATAAGTCAGGATCATATGTTCATCGCACTCTAAAACATAGACGTTAGTGTTGATTTTACCTCTCGTTCCGATTTATAGCAAATTCTGTATAAATCATGTACCCACTTCATATCAAAATGTTATATCTCTCATAGGATATCAAGGATTATAAAATGAAAGCTAAAGCAAAAAAAAAAAAATCACTAGACAGAACTGGGGGTGGGGAAGAAGTTCTAGAAATTAAAGATATAATATTTTTTAATCAGAAATCCAGTAGATAATTAGAAAGTGCTGGAAATAGAGTTAGTGAATCATAAGAAAGTTCTGAAGACATTACCTAGAATTTAGTTCATAGGGACAAAGAGATAATAAATATAAAAAGGAAAATGTAACATAGGAGACTATCTTCATGGCCTTGGAATAAAAAGAAGTTTCTTAAAGAGAACCCAGAAAGCATTAACTCTAAAGGGAAATATTTATAAATTGTACTACATAAAACTAGTGATTTCTATTCATCCCAAGAGACTAAGAGAGTGAAAAATACAAGTTCACAGACTGGAAGAAAATATTTGCAACTCATTTTATTGAAAAAAAAACAATGAGGACTTGCATCAAAAAAATAGTAAGAATCCCCACCAATCAATAAAAAAGACCAACAATCCAATGGAGAATGAACTAGATAACTTAATTAGGCACTATTCTGAAGAACTTACCTGTCTTAGGCTGGATTCTCTAGAGAAGCAAAACCAGTAAAGCATATAAATATACATAGAGAGATTTATGTCAAGAAAACGGCTCACGTGGTTTGTAGAGGCTCGAAAGTCCAAAGTCTATGGGTCAGACTGGAGGCTTCTCCTGGCTCACAGTCTGTGGAGATACATGAATCCCAAGATCGGCAGGCAAGATGACAGGTAAATTGCTAGCTCAAGTCCCAAGAAAAAGAGGTCAGATGAACAGGAGTCAGCTGCAGGATCCAGAGTGAGCAAAAGCCCACTAGCTTTGCCAGAAAATCCACCTATATTGGATGCAGGCCACACCCCCAAGGAAAATCCTTTTCAACTGATTTGGCTTCTCACAGCAGATCCCATCATGGAGGTGATCACACTATATCAAATCTCATCAGGAAGGTGATCACATCATTATATGACTGCCAAACTACATCATAACTGCCAAACCACTGAGAATCATGGCCCAGCCAAGCTGACACACAACCTTAACAATCACAGATGACCCCTTGTCAACTTGACACCTGTACATAGCTCCTTAAACCATATGTAATTTTCGAATAAAGACAATTATAAAGTCATACTTCTGCCTAACATGATACAACGAACACACATACAACCAAAAATGTGCTAGTCATGTTTACATTTATAAGTGAAGAAAACAAGAATATTTGATGCACACACACAAGGAAGAAATAACAATTACAGTACTCATTTCTGCAACTGGTGATGTGGTCATAACTGGTATTTAGAACTACCTTCTTCCACCACCCATTCAATATTCCCTTTGCCGTCAGCAAGCTGGTCATGGTTCTTTGCCTGGTGGGGTGAGCCAAATCTTCATTACTGAAGGGTATGGGCCATTAGAAGTCATGTAAGAATTGGGTTGCTGTGGTTTTCCATTGACTTTAATCACAGGGCATGTTAGTACTAACAGACACCCTAAAGGATCTCCTGCATTGCAGACATACTGTTCTTTACCTCTGTTATGTAATGTCAGTCTAGTTTCCACTTGGTAATCAGGATCAATCACACGAGCCAATATGGTAACTCTCTTCTTTGCCTGTTGATCCAGAGGCATAAGGAGCCCAAAGTAGGCAGGTGGCATTCTTAACTTCCAGTTCAATGGAATCAGGATGCCGCCAGGTGGGAGCATTCCTCCCTTTGGAACTAAGACCTCTACACCCACAGAGTATAAGGTCATGGGGACAGGAGGCAAAAATTTTGCAAGTGGGACACTAGGGTTAATAGTGAGTGGTGCTGCTCCCATTTCCACCCCTTGACTCCTGGACCCACAAATTCTGGCTATGGGAGAAACAGCACCATATATTGGATGCTGATTTAGAGCATATACAGTCCCTTGGAGAACACTGCCGCAACCCTGCAAGGTATTGCTACCTAGCTGATGCCGTAATTGTGTCTTTAGAAGGCCATTCCATCTTTCTCTCAAGCCAGCTGCTTCAGGATGATGGGGAACATAGTAAGACCAGTGAATTCCATGAGCATGGGCCCATTGCCACATTTCATTTGCTGTGAAGCAAGTCCCTTGTTCTGAGGTGATGCCGTGTGGGATACCATGACGGTGGATAAAGCATTCTGTAAGTCCACGGATGGTAGTTTTGGTAGAAGTATTGCGTGCAGGGAAGGCAAATCTGTATCCAGAATAAGTGTCTATTCCAGTAAGAACAAAACGCTGCCTTTTCCATGATGGAAGAGGTCCAATGTAATCAACCTGCCACCAGGTTGCTGGCTGCTCACCTGGAGGAATGGTGCCATATCTGGGACTCCATGTTGGTCTCTGCTGCTGGCAGATTGGGCACTCAGCAGTGGCTGTAGCCAAGTCAGCCTTGGTGAGTGGGAGTCCATGTTTCTAAGCCCATGCATAAACTCCATCCCTGCCACTATGGCCACTTTGTTCATGCGCCCATTAGGCAATGATGGGAGCAGCTGGGAAAAGAGGATGACTGGTTTCCACAGAACGTATCATCCTATCCACTTGATTGTTAAAATCCTCCTCTGCCGACGTCACCCTTTGGTAAGCATTCACATAAGACACAAATATCTTCACTTCTTTGGCCCTTTCAGAAAGGTCTATACACGTACCTCTTCTCCATACCTCCTCGTCTCCAGTTTCCCAATCATGTTCTTTCCAAATCCCTGACCATTCAGCCAAACCATTGGCCACAGCCCATGAATCAGTATACCCATCACACATCTGGCCATTTCGCCTTCCAAGCAAAGTGAACAACCAGGGTGCACTGCTCGAAGTTATGCCCATCGGGAGGATTTTCCTTCACCACTGTCCCTGAGGGAAGTCCCAGAAACAGGCTATAGTGCTCCCAGTCCACTTTCTGGTGGTGCCTGCATATTTGTGCAAAACCATCTGTAAATCAGGCATGAGTTTTCTCTTTCTCAGTCAACTGATCATAAGGAACTCCCATGAGACCATAGGGGCAGGCTGGGAAATGGAAAGTAATGTGGCAGGAGTGGAGACCATGGGCATTTTGGCCACTTCCTCATGCAACTTACTTGTGCCTTCAGGTCCTGCTCGGGCTCGATCTTGTATATACCCTTCCATTTAATGATGGAGTGCTGCTGTGTATGTTCAACTTTATGGCTCTGTGGGTCAGACAGAACTCAGTTCATGACGGGCAGCTCAGGCCGAATGTTGACTCGGTGGCTCATGTTTAAGTGTTCAGTCTCTGCTAAGGCCCAGCAACAAGCGAGAAGCTGTATCTCAAAAGGAGAGTAGTTATCTGCAGTGGATAGCAGGGCTTTGCTCCAAAATCCTAAGGGTCTGTGCTGTGATTCACCAATAAGAGCTTGCCAAAGACTCAAAATGGCATCTGCCACTGACACTTCAAGCACCTTCGCAGCAGCTGGATCATATGGCCCAAGTGGCAGAGCTGCTGGCATGGCAACCTGAACCTGTTGCAGAGCTTTCTCTTGTTCTGGGCACTACTCAAAACTAGCAGCTTTTCAAGTCACTGGATAAGTAGCACACCCAAACGAGAGATATGTTGCTTTCAAAATCCAAAGAGACACACTATGTGTTGTGCCTCCTTTTTAGCTGTGGGAGGGGCCAGATGCAATAACTTATCTTTCACTTTAGAAGGAATATCTCGACATGCCCCATATCACTGGACCCCTAGAAATTTCACTGAGGTGGAAGGTGCCTTAATTTCTGTGGGCTTAATTTCCCACCCTCTAGCATGCAAATATTTTACCAATAAGTCCAGAGTCTTGATACTTCTTCGTTACTAGGTCCAATCATCACAATGTTATCAGTGTAATGGACCGGTGTGATGTCTTGTGGAAGGGAATGGTGATCAAGTTTCCTGCAGACTAAATTATGACATAGGGCTGGAGAGTTGATATAGCTCTGAGGTAGGATGCTGAGGGTGTATTGCTGGACTTTCCAGCTGAAGGCAAACTGCTTCTGGTGGTCTTTCAAAATAGGTATGGAGAAAAAGGCATTAGCCAGATCAATAGCTGCATGCCAGGTACCAGGAGATGTATTAATTTGCTTAAGCAATGAAACTACATCTGAAACAGCATCTGCAATTGGAGTCACCACGTGGTTAAGTTTTCAATAATCCACTGTCATTCTCCAAGATACATCTGTTTTTTGCACAGGACAAATAGGCAAGTTGAAGGGGGATGTGGTAGGAATCGCCACCCCTGCATTCTTCAAGTCCTTGATTTCTGCAATTCCTCCAGGAATGAGTGATTGCTTTTTGTTTACTGTTTTTCTAGGTAAGGACAGTTCTAATGGCTTCCACTTGGCTTTTCCTACCATAATAATGCTTATTCCACATGTCAGGGGTCCAATGTGGGGGTTCTGCCAATTGCTGAGTATATCTATTCCAATTATGCATTCTGAAACTGGGGAAATGACTACGGGGTGGGTTCAGGGACACCCTGGACCTAATCTGAGATGTACATGAGCTCAGACTCCATTAATAACCTGACCTCTGTATGTCCCCACTCTGGTGGGCCACAGGGACATTTTCTGTCTCCTGGAATTAGTGTCAGTTCACAGTCAGTCTCCAGTAATCCCTGAAAAGTCTGATTATTTCTTTTTTCCTAGTGAACAGTCACTCTAGTAAAAGGCCATAGATCCCTTTGCGGAAGGCTGGGAGAAAGATTAACAGTATAAGTTTTTGGCAGTTTATTGGAGTCCTTCCTCAAGGGGACCTGGCCTCCTTTCATTCAAGGTGTTGTGGATCTGTAAACTCGCTCAAGTCTAGGAACTGATTGAGGGGCTGTGACTCTATTCTGGTAATTTAAGTGAGACTGCTGTTCTCTTGACCTAGAATTCTTCTGCTTATACAGATCAAGTAAATATTTAATGGATTTCCTATCTGTTTCACTCTTAGGGACACCATGACTAAGTAGCCAATGCCATAAGTCCATGCAAGTCAGACTATTCTGATTACTGCTTTGATTCTGCTCTTCCATTACAGTAGCCACACTCACCTTGTCTTTGTTGATTAGCCCCTACCACCACAGGGTCCAATCAGCCCCATTGTAGCTAGGTGTCTCAGTTAGGGCAGTTCCTACTATCAAATTTGACTTACATAAAATAGCAATCACGGCAATCTTCAACCATGCTGGGACACACTTCACAAATTTTTTCCTCACCATTGTGGTAAAAGGTGTGTCTGTGGATTGAACCTGATAAATCCACTCTAACATGCCAATTTCCCTAAGCCTGTGGATCCTTTCTTCCACAGTGTGCCAAGGTAGGTCTGGTACTTCAACTTGATTTAGTGTAGGCCACCACGTAATCCAAGCTTCAGCGAACCAACCAAATAAACTATTAGATCCTTTCCTAACTCTCAAGGTGAAACATTGAATGAAGAATCTGTGCTTAGTGGGCCCATATCAATAAACTCATACTGATCCATCTTTATGTTCCTTGCACTATTATTCCACATCCTTAATAGCCGTTCCCACACATATTTCCCAGGTTTCTCTTTGTACATATTAGAAAAGTCAAGCAGTTCTTTCGGAGTGTAGCATATCTACTCCTGGGTCACACTTTGTACTTCACCTTTTGGGGTTCACTGGGACGTAAGTCTAGTTATAAGCTTAGAAGCCAAAACGGGTGGTGGGGATATGTTTTGAGAACAGTCAGCATTGTCTTGTAAGGCATCTGCCTCAGTTGATGCCCCAGGCAATGACTCAGACAAAGGCTGTTCAGACACAACTGAGTTAATATCATCAGATGGGGGTGGAGAGGTTAATGGTTTTACTAGGGAGGGTGGCTTAGCTGACAAAGATGGAGTAATCTCTTCAGATGGGAGTGAGAGGTCTAGTTCTGTTGGCAGGAGTGATTCTATGGAATTTAGGGAATCAGCATTCCCAGCTTCCTGATTATCTGCCCATATGTCCCCATCCCAAATTTCAGGATCCCAATTCTTCCCAATCAATGCCCTCACTTTAACTTCAGACACCACTCGAGCCTTGGAATTCACTTGATGGTGTAATTCAGCCACTCTTACGATAAGACTCTGGGTTTGATTATTCACAATACCGGCACTGTTACTACAAGAAATAAGCCTTTCTGACACTTCAGGCAAAATGGCACTCTAGGCAGAAGCACCATGCCATCCCTCCACAGCAAAGATCTGAAAAACTAAGCCAAACAGGAAACGGCAATCCTGAAACCCTAAAACATCAAATGAAGAGATAAAGAATTCAGCCAAGCACCAATGGAGTGAGAAAACTGACAGAGAATGGAGAGTGAGGAAAGATTCATGCAGAGGTCCCCTATCAGTTAACACATAGCAGATCTGCCATCTTGGACTCCTATCAAAGACCAGCAAATAGGGGGTATGTGAAAGCAGCTTCAAGGAGCTTCCAGCGGGAGACAGAACAACCGGTAATTTGCGATATACGCTTTCCCAACCCCCACCCTTCTTCATCCCCACTCGGCCTCCTCTGCTTCCCGTGGCCACAATCTCCTGTCTGGGAAACACCGGCTGCTTGGATTACACACACCTGAAAGGGGTCGGCTCTCTGAGTGCCATTTGTTGGCTGCTGCTGTTGGTTTTTTTCCACTTCTTTTGATTTCTTCCTTACCTCTCACCACCTCACCCCCTTTCACCCAAATACTTGGCTCCGTGCGCCATCTTTGCTTCTTCCTGAGGGGTTGCGAAGCTCCATTCGAACGTGGAGCTGCTTCCCGGTCTGGGCTGGTGGGATCCCAGGGCTTTTGTTTGTTTGTTTGTTTGGAATTGTTTGTGTGTTTTCTTTTCCTTTTCTTGAGTTGGAAGCCCGCTCTGGCTGGGCGGTGCTGTGCGGCTTGGAGCCTACCCCCTTGGCTTGTGCAGATGCATGGAGAGATCCCTGAGGGCATTTCTTTTTTGTGGGGGTTTTTTTTTTCTGTTTTTTGGGGGGCTTTTCTTTTTCTTTTTTTTAAATCTGTTTTGTTTTCTTTTCCCTCTTTTTCCCTTTTTGTCTTTCTTCATTACTCTGTTTCTCATCTCTCTATACCTTCCTTCTCTTTCTGTTCCCTGACTACCTGGCACTGAATACCTCTATGCCTTCTAGCCAGGCTGTACTGTAACACCTGAGAAAACTTCCCCAGACCTCATAGCTGCACAGGTGGGATCCCCGGGAGCTTTGCTGTTATTTTTCCTTTCTGCTTTTTATTTATTCATTCTTTTCTTTTTTTTTCTTCTTCCCCTTTTTGTTTTTCTCCATTTCATAGTCTCTCATCTCTCTACTACAACAGCAAGCTCCCTCTAGCACTCTTTTTTGTTTGTTTGTATGTTTTTGGCTCCTGTTCCTCTCTCTTCTCTCCCATATCCATCTTAGCTCCACATATAACAATCTCCAACCTACATCCTGCCTACCTGCACCGTGTGATTAACATCACACCACCAAGCAGCAAGGCACAGCCTACCAGAACCTGCCCTGCACCGATTACCGACCCACCCTTGTGGCTGTAGTAAGTGCCACGAACAACCCATCCCAGCAACTCCTCTTCACCTAGACCTGCCCTGCTGTACCATATCTGAGCGGCTGACCCTGCCAATTGGAGAAGAAGGCGAAAAGTAGGGAGAGGGTTGACATGTCCTGGGGGTGTTAACCAATGTCATAAAACAATATGTGTAGTACTGTTTCATGAGAAACTATTCGTTCTGTAAACCTTCACCTAAAGTACAATAAAAAAAAAGAAAAAAGAAATAAGCCTTTCCTTCTTCCTTCAAGGCACAAGTGGAAACGTTGAGGTTGTTTATGTAGCACTTGGGCTTTGACTCTGAAGCCCTGAGCCCGTCTCTTTCTTTCATCACTTTGCCTAGCAAAAGTAGGACCAACCAACAAGCTTCCTTATATTTCTCATTCTGACAAAATTGTAGAAAGGTATCCCACATGCGGTCACCCAGAGCCTTGCCTTTCACCAATACCTGATCTATTGGTGGTGATATTTTGCATATTTCTATTGCCACCTCATGTCATGGATTAGGAGTGCCCTCTTTACTACTGGAAGCAGAGTCATCAACATCTTTAAGACTAACCAGACTTGAAAACCAATTTAGAAAACTCATCCTTACAATTTTGTTTTTCTAGAACCACTCTTGGTACCAAATGTCTTAGGCTGAGTTCTCTAGAAAAGCAAAACCAATAAAGCATATAAATACGTATAGAGAAATTTATCTCCAGGAAATGGATCAGGTGGTTGTAGAGGCTGGAAAGTCCCAAGTCCAGGGGTCAGACTGGAGGCTTCTCCTGGCTCACAGGCTGTGGAGAAAGGTGAATACCAAGATCAGCAAGCAGACAGCAGGTAAGCTGCTAGCTGAAGTCCCAAGAACTGGAGATCAGACAAACAGGAGCCAGCTGCAGGATCCAGAGTGAGCAAAAGCCCATGACCCGTGCAAGAAAATCCACCTATATTGGATGTAGGCAACACTCCAAGGCAACTCCCTTTCAACTGATGGCTACTCACAGCAGATCCCATTATGGAGATGATCACATTATATCAAATCTCATCATGGAGGTGATCACATCATTATACAACGGCCAAACTACATCATAATTGCCAAACCACTGAGATTCATGGACCAGCCAAATTGACATACAACCTTAGTGATCACATTATCCAAATGATCAATGATGCTTAGCCTCATTAGTAATTAGAAAAATGCAAATTGAAATAAAAATGAGATAGAAACAAATTCCCACCCACCAGAATGGTTAAAGTGAAAAAGACTGACAATATCAAATGTTAATGAGGCTGTAGAGTAATACAAACTCTCAAACACAACGAGTGAGGCTGAAATGTAACAAACAAACCTGCTTAACTTTATCTGTTAAAGATTAAATGTACTCTATAATTCAGAAAGTACACTCCTAAGTATATACCTAGGAGAAATGAGTACACAATTGCATCAAAAGATACATACAAGAATACTCATAACAGGGTACTAGCTAGAGCAATAAGGCAAGAAAAAGAAATAAAGTGCATCCAAATTGGAAAGGAAGATGATACACAGATGATATGACCCTATACAAAGAGAACCCCAAAGATTCCACAAGAAAACTACTGGAACTAATAGAAAGATTCAGCAGAGTAGCAAGATATAAGAGCAACACAAAAAAATCAGTTGGATTCCTATATACCAACAAAGAGAACCTTGAAAAGGAAATCAGGAAAACAATACCATTTATAATAGCCCCTAAAAAGATAAAATAATTAGGAATAAATATAGTCAAGGACATAAAACTACAAAACACTATTGCAAGAAACCAAAAGAGACCTACATAAATGGAAAAACATACTATGCTCATGGATAGGAAGACTCAGCATTGTGAAAATGTCAATCTACCCAAAGCAATCTACAGATATAATGCAATCCCAATCCAAATACCAACAGTATTCTTTAACGAGATGGAAAAACTAATCACCAAATTTATACGGAAAGGAAAGAGGCCCTGATAAGCAAAGCATTACTGAAGAAAAAGTATAAAGTAGGAGGCCTCACGCTACCTGATCTCAGAATCTACTATACAGCCATGGTTGTCAAAACAGCCTGGTACTGGTATAATGATAAGCATATAGAACAGTGGAACAGAATTGAGATGTAAATCCATCCACATATGGTCCATTAAATGGGGAAAACACGGTCTTTTCAACAAATGGTCCTGGCAAAATTGGATACCCATCAGTAAAAAAAAATGAAACAAGAACCCATGCCTCACACCATACACAAAAACTAATTCAAAATGCTTCAAAGACCTAAATATAAAACCTAAAATGATAGAGATCATGGAAGAAAAATTAGTAACAACGTTAGGGGCCATAATACAAGGCATAAAATCAATACAAACCATAACTAACAATGCACAAACACCAAAAGATAAACTAGACAACTGAGAGCTCCTGAAAATTAAACACTTATGCTCATCAAAAGACTTCATCAAAGAGTAAAAGGAGAACCTGCAGACTGGGAAAAAATTTTTGGCTACAACATATCTGACAAGAATCTATTTAATACTTTTATAACAAAAATACAAATAATCCAATTAAAAAATGGGCAAAGGAAATGAACAGACACTTCACCAAATAAGACATTAAGGCAGCTAACAGACACATGAGGAAATGCTCGAGATCATTAGTTATTAGAGAAATGTAAACCAAAACTATAATAATAATAAAAAAAACTATAATGAGGTATCGTCTCATCCCAACATTAATGTCACTAATCAAAAAAACAGAAAATAACAAATGTTGGACAGGTTTTGGGGAGAGAGATTGGAACTCTTATGCACTGCTCATGGGAATGTAAAATGGTACAACCACTATGAAAAACGATATGGTACTTCCTTAAAAAGCTAGAAATAGAAATACCATACTGTTATGGATTGTGTTCCCTAAAAATATGAGTATCATTTTGGCTAGGCCATGATTCCAGTATTGTGTGGTTGTCCTCCATTTTGTGACATAATTTTCCTATGTTGTAAATCCTAATCTCTGCCTGTGGTTAATGCGGCAAGACTGAATTATGGTGAAGAGGATTAGGGTAGGATGTAACACCCTTGCTCACATCCCTGATCCAATGTAAAGGGAGTTTCCCTGGGGTGTGGCCTGGACCACCTTTAATCTTACAAGAGATGAAAGGGAAGCTAGCAGAGAGGGGAGGACTTCATACCACCAAGAAAGCAGCATCAGGAGCAGAGTGCATCCTTTGGACTTGGGGTTCCTGTGTGGAGAAGCTCCTAGTCCAGGGGAAGATTGATGAGAAGGACCTTCCTCCAGAGTTGACAGAGAAAGTCTTATCCTGGAGCTGATGCCCTGAATTTGGACTTCTAGTCTGATATACTGTGAGAAAATAAATTTCTCTTTGTTAGGTCATGGAAGCTCCATAAACACATCCAAACTCCCTGAGGGACTGAATTGCTGGGCGGAGGGCTGTGGGGACCATGATCTCAGGGAACATCTAGCTCAACTGGTATAACATAGTTTGTAAAGAAAATGTTCTACATTCTACCTTGGTGAGTAGTATCTGGGGTCTTAAAAGCCTGTGAGCAGCCATCTAAGATACTCCACTGGTTTCACTCCTTCGGAAGCAAGGGAGAATGAAGAAAACAAGATATAAGGGAAAGATTAGTCCAAAGGACTAATGGACCACAACTACCACGGCCTCCACCAGACTGAGTCCAGGACAACCAGATGGTGCCCAGATACCACCACTGATTGCTCTGACAGGGATTACTACAGAGGGTCCCAGACAGAGCTGGAAAAAATGTAGAACAAAATTGTAACCCACAAAAAAAAAGACCAGACTTACTGGCTTGACAGAGACTGGAGAAACACCAAGAGTATGGCCCCTGGACACCCTTTTAGCTCAGTAATGAAGTCACTCCCGAGGTTCACCCTTCAGCCAAAGATTAGACAGGCCCATAAAACAAAATGAGACTAATGGGGCACAACAGCCCAGGGACAAGGACTAGAAGGCAGGAGGGGGCAGGAAAGTTGGTAATAGGGAACCAAAGTTTGAGAAGGGACAGTGTTGACATGTCGTGGGGTTGTTAACCAGTATCATAAAACAAAATATGTGTACTAACTGTTTAATGAGAAACTATTTGTTCTGTAAACCTTCATCTAAAGTACAATTAAAACAATTTTTTTTTAATTCTCTTTGTTAAAGTCATCCACTTGTGGTGTTTCTTTTATAGCAGCCTGAGATAACTAAGACACATACAATCCAGCAATCCCACTCCTAGGAATATATCCTAGAGAAATAAGAGCTATCACACAAATAGACATATGCACACTCATGTTCATTGCAGCATTGTTCACAATAGCAAAAAGATGGAAACAACGTAAGTGCCCATCAACAGATGATTGGATCAACAAACTATGGTACATACACACAGTGATGAAAAACATTGATGAATCCACAAAACATGGATGAATCTGGGGGGCATTATGCTGAGTGAAATAAGTCAATAATAAAAGGACAAATATTGTATGAGAATGCTATTACAAAAACTCAAGAAAAGGTTTACACACAGAAAAAAACATTCTTTGATGGTTACTGGGATGGGGAGGAGAAATCACTAACTAGATGGTAGACAAGTTTTAACTTTGGTGAAAGGAGAGACAACACACAATAGGGAAAGTCAACACAACTTGACCAAGGGAAAGCCATAAAACCTTCCTAGACACACCAAACACCATGAGGAACTGAGTTACTGGGGCTGAGGGCTGGGGCCATCATCTCGGGAGATATCTAGGTCAATTGGCATAAAATAGTTCATAAAGAAAATGTTTTATATTCTATTGGTGAATAGTGTCTGGGGGTCTTAAAACCTTGTGAGCAGCCATTTAAAATACATCTATTGGTCCCATTACATTTGGAGTAAAGGAGAATGAAGAAAACAAAAGACCAAGGAAAATATCAGTCCAAAGGACTAGTGGACCACATCAATCAAAGCCTCCACCAACATGAGCCCAGAAGAAATAGATGGTGCCTGGCTACCACCACTGACTGCTCTGACAAGAATCACAATAGAGGGTTCTGGACAGAGCAGGAGAAAAATGTAGAAAAAAACTCAAATTCACAAAAAAAGACCAGACTTTCTGGTCTGTCAGAGACTGGAAGGACCCCAGAAACTATGGCCCCCTGATCCCCTCCTAACTCAGAACTAAGGCCACTCCTGAAGTCCACCTTTCAGGCAAAGATTAGACAGGCCTATAAAACAAACAATAACACACGTGAGGAACTTGCTTCTTAGTTCAATCAAGTATAAGAGACCTAATGGGAAACACCTGCCCAAAAGCAAAGACAAGAAGTCAGGAAGGGGACTTCGGGCAACATGGCGCTCTAGGCAGAAGCACCACGCCGTCCCTCCACAGCAAAGATCTGAAAAACTAAGCCAAACAGAGAAAACAGCAACCCTGAAATCCTAAACATCAAATGAAGAGATAAAGAACTCAGCCAAGCAACAAATGGAATAAGAAACTGACAGAGAACAGAGAGCGAGGAGAGATACATGCAGAGGTCCCCTATCAGCTGAAGCAGCACGGATCCGCCATCTTGGACTCCTATCAGAGACCAGTGAACAGCGGGTACAAGAAAGCAGCTTCACAGAGCTTCCAGCAGGAGACAGAACAATTGGTAACCAGCAATATAAGCTTTCCCACCCCCCACCCTTCTTCACCCCCACTTGGCCTCCTCTGCTTCCTGCGGCCACAGTCTCTTGGCCGGGAAGCACCGGCTGCTTGGATTCCACCCACCTAAGGTGGCCGACTCCCTGAGTGCCATTTGTTGGCTGCTGGTGTTGCTTTTTTTCCACTTTTTTTGATTTCTTCCTTACCTCTCACCACCTCCCCCTCTTTTTGCTCAAATACCTGGCTCTGTGCACCATCTTTGCTTCTTCCTGAGGGGCTGTGGCGCTCCGATTGAGTGTGGAACTGCTTCCCGGTCCATGCTGCCACGCTGGTGGGATCATGGGGCTTTTTGTTTGTTTGCTTGCTTGTTTTCAATTGTTTGTTTGTTTTCTTTTTCTTTTCTCAAGTTGGGAGCCCGTTCTGGCTGGGCGGTGTTGTGCGACTTAGGACCTATCCCCTCAGCCTGCGCAGAGGCACAGAGGGATCCCTGAAGGCATTTCTTTTTTCTTTTTTTTTTTTTTGGGGGGGGGGGATTATTCTTGGTCTTTTTTTTTTAATTTGTTTTGTTTTGTTTTCCCTCTTTTTTCCTTTTCGTGTTTCTTCATTACTCAGTTTCTCGTCTCTCTATATCTTCCTTCTATTCCTGTTCCCTGGAAAACTGGCACTGAGTACCTCTACGCCTCCTAGCCAAGCTGTACTTCAACACCTGGGAACAACTTCCCCAGACCTCATAGCCACACCAGTGGGATCCCTGGGAGCTTTGCTGTTATTTTTTCTTTCTAATTTTTATTTATTTATTCTTTTCTTTTCTTTTTCTTCTTCCCCTTTTAGTTTTTCTCCATTTCATAGTCTGTCATCACTCCAACGGCAAGCTCCCTTAGCACTCTTTTTTGTTTGTTTGTATGTTTTGGGCTCCTGTTCCTCTCTCCTCACTCTCCTCTCTCCCATACAAATCTTAGCTCCACACAGCACAATCTCCCCCCTCCATCCTGTCTACCTGCACTGTGCGCTTCACATCACACCACCAAGCAGCACAGGCACGGCCTACCAGAACCTGCCCTACACTGATTACCAACTCGCCCTGGTGGCTGTAGTACGTGCCACAAACAACCCATCCCAGCAACTCCTCTTCAGCTAGACTTGTCCTTCTGTACCATATCTGAGCTACTGACCCTGCCAATTGGAGAAGGAGGTGAAAAGTATCATGCCCACAGACAAACAACGAAGAACACACAGCCCGCCTGCTCAGACATAGCCAAATTTAAAAAAACAAGGATAAAACAAACAAATCTACAATCAATAAACGAGAAAAATTACTGAATGCCCCCAAAACAGCAGACAATATCAAAACATTTACAAAAACAGGGCAGGATGGTTCCAGTAGACATCCAAAATAAAACACCAGATGACTTTCCAGTGGAAGAAAAGCCACTAGAACTACCTGATAGGGAATTCAAATCTCTAATACTCACAGTTATCCAAGAGTTGAAGCAAAAAGCAGACAAAAATGAGGAAAAAATAGACAAATTCATGGAAAAGGCAGACAATTTCATGGAAAATACAGACAAAAAATGGAAGAATTCAGGAAAATACTGCAGGAACAAAATGCCAAAATAAATTCACAACTAGAAATTATACAAAAACAACAATTAAAAATCC
>NW_004443988.1:7366949-7396545 GCF_000243295.1 Trichechus manatus latirostris
AGTCTCGGGGTACATCTAGCTCAATTGGCATAACACAGTTTATAAAGACAATGTTCTACATTGTACCTTGGTGAGTAGCGTCTGGGGTGTTAAAAGCCCACTGGTCTCACCCCTTCTGGAGCAAGGGAGAATGAAGAGAACAAGACACAAGGAAAAGATTGGTCCAAAGGACTACTGGACCACAGCTACCACGGCCTCCACCAGTCTGAGTCCAGAGCAGCTAGATGGTACCCAGCTACCACCACTGACTGCTCTGACCGGGATCACAATAGAGGGTCCTGGACAGAGCTGGAAAAGGACGTAGAACAGAATTCTAACTCACAAAAAAAGACCAGATTTACTGGCCTGACAGACTGTAGAAGCCCCGAGAGCATGGCCCCCGGACACCGTTTTAGCTCAGTGGCGAAGCCCCTCCCGAAGTCCACCGTTCAGCCGGGGACTGGACAGCCTCATAAAACAAACCAGGACTAATGAGGCACAGCAGTCCAGGGACAAAGACTAGAAGGCAGGAGGGGAAGGGAAAGCTGGTGATAGAGAACCCGAGTTTGAGAAGGGACAGTGCTGACGTGTCATGGGGTTGTTAACCATTGTCATAGGGCAACATGTGTACTAACTGTTTAACCAGAAACTATTTGTTCTGCAAACCTTCATCTAAGGTACAAAAAAAAAAAAAAGAATTATCTATGTGAGATCAAATTGACAACAGCAACTCAAAAGGTTTGATGGGAAGTCTAGGGGACTGTGAGTTGAAGATAATGGTGATGGAATAATTTGGAAAATGATAGTGAGAATAGCAGCACAACTGGAAGAATGTGATCAATGTCACTGAATTGTACATGTAGAAACTTTCAAAAATGGTGTAACTTTGGCTATGTATATTTTCACCAAAAAAACGGTCTTCAAGGTCGAGAAGGGAGAGTGTTGACGTGTCATGGGGTTGTTAACCAATGTCATAAAACAATATGTGTACTAACTGTTTAATGAGAAACTATTTGTTCTGTAAACGTTCATCCAAAGTACAATAAAAAAATTCAAAAAAAAGAAGAAGTCAGGAAGGGACAGGAAATCTTGACGAATGGACAGGGAACCCTAGGTGTAAAGGGAAAGGGGGAGAGTGCTGACACATTGCAGGGATTTGCAGCCAATGTCACAAAATAATTTATGTATAAATTTTTGAATCAGAAACTAATTTTGCTGTAAACTTTCACCTAAAGCACAATAATTTTTTTTAAAAACAATACTGACAACAGCATTATTTATAATAGCCCAAAACTGGAAGCAACCCAGATCTCCATCAACATAAAATGGATGAATAAATTGTAGTTTATTCATGTACCAGGATACTGTACACCAATAAAAGTAAACAAACGGCTGCTTCACACAAAAACATGGATGACTTTCACAAGGATAACATTAAATGAAAGATGCCAACTGCATACTGTATTAGGGGACAGTGGTGATTCAGTGGTAGAATTCCCGCCTTCCATGTGGCAGACCGCAGTTTGATTTCCAGTTAATGCACCTCATGAGCAGCTACCACTCGTCTGTCGGTGGAGTCTTGCGTATTGCCATGATGCTGAACAGGTTTCAGGAGAGCTTCCAGACTAAGATAGACTAGGAAGAAAGGCCTGGCAATCTAGTTCTGAAAATCAGCCAATGAAAACCGTATGATCACAGTGGTGGAATGTCGCAGGACCACGCAGCATTTTGTTCCACTATGCAGGGGAGCCCTATGTTTTGGGAGCTGATTCAAGGACAGTTAACAACACATAGTATTATTCATTTATATAAAGTTTTTAAAATAAGCAAAACTGATTTATGTTGTTAGAAATCATGATGGGAGTTATTTTTGAAGAGTTGGGGGTGATGATTGAGAGGGGCTTGAAGGGGGCTTTGGGATGCTGGTACCATTCTATTTGTTGGCATAGATGGTGGGTTACATGGATATGTTCAATTTGTGATAATTCATTAGCATCTACATTTAATGATTTGTGCACTTTTCTGTATGTGCTTTGTACCTCCTTAAAAGCTATTTTTTTTAAAGAATGAATAAACAAATACGCAAGAAGCAGTGGTGATGGTATGTTACGAGCCAAGTTTAAAATCCACATCTACACTGTGCAATGTGGTAGTAACATGTGGCTGTTTAAATTTAAATGAATTAAAATTGAATCAAATTAAATTTTCAATTTCTCAGTCACGCTAGTCACATTTCAAGTGTTCACAATCCACATGTGGCTAGGGGCTACCATATTGGACAGGCAGAATAAAATATTTCCATCATCACAGAAAGTTCTATTTAATAAATAGCACTGCTCCACTTCCCCTCAGTTTTTCACTTTGTCAAGAGGATTTATGGGGTTTAACCACCAAGGGTCTGTCAGTTTGTCTAATGCGGTGGCTTGTGTGTTGCTGTGATGTTGGAAGCTTTGCCACAAGTATTTCAAATACCAGCAAGATCACCCTTGGTGGACAGGTTTCAGCTGAGCTTCTAGACTAAGACAGCTAGGAAGAAGGACCTGGCAGTCTACTTCTGAAAAAAATTAGCCAGTGAAAACCTTTTGAACAGCATTGGAACATTGTCTGATATAGTGCCGAAAGATGAGCCTCTCAGGTTGGAAGGTACTCAAACTTATGACAGGAGAAGAGCTGCCTCCTCAAAGTAGAATTGACCTTAATGATGTGGATGGAGTCAAGCTTACGGGAGCTTCATCTGCTGATGTGGCATGACTCAAAATGAGAAGAAACAGCTGCAAACATCCATTAATAATCAGAAAGCGTAATGTATGAAGTATGAATCTAGGAAAATTGGAAATCGTTAAAAATGAAATGGAACGCATGAAGATCGATATCTTAGGCATTAGTGAGCTGAAACGGACTGGTATTGGCCATTTTGAATCAGATAATCATATAGTCTTCTATGCCGGGAATGACAAATTGAAGAGGAATGGTGTTGCATTCACCATCAACAAGAGCATTTCAAGATCTATCCTGAAGTACAATGTTGTCAGTGATAGGATAATATCCATATGCCTACAAGGAAGACCAATTAATACGACCATTATTCAAATTTATGCACCCAACCCCTAATGCCAAAAAGAGGAAATTGAAAATTTTTACCAACTTCTGCAGTCTGAAATTGATCAAACATGCAATCAAGGTACATTGATAATTACTGGCATTGGAATGCAAAAGTTGGAAACAGAAAAGAAACATTGGCCTTGGTGATAGAAACAATGCCAGATATCACGTGATAGAATTTTGCAAGACCAACGTCTTCTTCATTGCGAATACCTTTTTTCACCAACATGAACAGCGACATGAACCTCAATGGATGGAAAACACAGGAATCAAATCGACTACATCTGTGGAAAGAGACATGGAAAAGCTAATATCATCAGTCAGAACAAGGCCAGGGGCCGGCTGCAGAACAGACCATCAATTGCTCTTATGCAAGTTCAAGTTGAAGCTGAAGAAAATAAGAACAAGTCCACGAGAGCCAAAATATGACTTTGAGTATATCCCACCTGAATTTGGAGACAGTGTCAAGAACAGATTTGACACATTGAACACTAATGACTGAAGACCAGATGAACTGTGGGAAGACATCAAGGACGTCATACATTAAGAAAGCAAAAGGTCATTAAAAAGACAAGAAAGAAAAGAATAAAATGAATGTCAGAAGAGACTCTGAAACTTGCTCTTGAACATAGAGTAGCTAAAGGGAATGGAAGAAATGATGAAGTAAAGCAGCGAAACAGAAGATTTCAAAGGGCAGCTCGAGAAGACAAAATAAAATATAATGAAATGTGTAAAGACTTGGAGTTAGAAAACCAAAAGGGAAGAACACACTTGGCATTTCTCAAGCTGAAAGAACTGAAAAAAAATTGAAACCTCAAGTTGAGATTTTGAAGGATTTTATGGGCAAGACATTGAATGAGGCAGGAAGCATCAAAAGCAGATGCAAGGAATACACAAAGTTACTGTACTAAAAAGAATTGGTCGATGCTCAACCATTTCAAAAGGTAGCATATGATTAAGAACTGATGGTATTGCAGGAAGAAGTCCAAGCTACACTGAGTGCATTGGTGAAAAACAAGTCTCCAGGAACTGATGGAATACCAATTGAGATGTTTCAACAAACAGATGCAGCACAGGAGGTGCTCACCCGTCTATGCCAAGAAATTTGGAAGATAGCTACCTAACCAACCAACTGGAAGAGAGCCATATTTGTGCCCATTCCAAAGAAAGATGATCTAACATGATGTGGAAATTATTGAACAATATAATTAATATCAACGCAAGTAAAATTTTGCTGAAAATCATTCAAAAGCAGCTGCAGCAGTATATCAACAGGGAACTGCCAGAAATTCAGGCTGGATTCGGAAGAGGATGTGGAATGAGGGATATCATTGCTGATGTCAGATGGATCCTGGCTGAAAGCAGAGAAAACCAGAAAGATGTTTATCCGTGTTTTATTGACTATGCAAAAGCATTCGACTGTGTGGATCATAACAAATTGTGGATAACATTGCGAAGAATGGGAATTCCAGACCACTTAATTGTGCTCGTGAGGAACCTGTACATAGATCACGAGGCAGTTGTTTGGACAGAACAAGGGGATACTGCGTGGTTTAAAGTCAGGAAAGGTGTGTGTCTGGGTTGTATCTTTTCACCATACCTATTCAATCTGTACGCTGAGCAAAAAATCTAAGAAGCTGGACTATATGAAGAAGAACAGGGCATCAGGATTGGAGGAAGACTCATTAACAACCTTCATTATGCAGATGACACAAGCTTGCTTGCTGAAAGTGAAGAGGACTTGAAGCACTTACTGATGAAGATCAAAGACCACAGCCTTCAGTATGGATTACACCTCAACATAAAACAAAAATCCTCACAACTGGACCAGTAAGCAACATCACGATAAACGGAGAAGAGATTGAAGTTGTCAAGGATTTTGGTTTACTTGGATCCACAATCAACACCCATGGAAGCAGCAGTCAAAAAATTAAGATGCATGGCATTGGGCAAATCTGCTGCAAAAGACCTCTCTAAAGTGTTGAAAAGCAAAGATGTCACCTTGAAGACTAAAGTGTGCCTGACCCAAGCCATGGTATTTTCAATTGCATCACATGCATGCGAAAGCTGGACAATGAATAGGGAAGACCGAAGAAGAATTGATGCCTTTGAACTGTGGTGTTGTCAAAGAATAATGAATATACCATGGACTCCTAAAACAACGAACAAATTTGTCTTGGAAGAAGTACAACCAGAATGCTCCTTAGAAGCAATGATGGCAAGACTATGTCTTACATACTTTGGACATGTTGTCAGGAGGGATCAGTCCCTGGAGAAGGACATCAAGCTTGGTAAAGTACAGGGTGAGCAAAAAAGAGGAAGACCCTTAACAAGATGGGTTGACACAGTGGCTGCAACAATGGGCTCAAGCATAACAACGATTGTGAGCATGGTGCAGGACCAGGCAGTGTTTCGTTCTGTGGTGCACAGGGTCACTATGAGTCAGAGCTGACTGGACGGCACCTAACAAAAAAAACAACAATGGCTAATGATCACGAGCATCTCTTCATGTATTTGTTGGCTGCCTAGATGTCGTGTTGGGTGAAATGTCTTTTCATGTCCTTTGCCCACTTTTTAATTGTTTGTCTTTTTGTTGTTGAGTTGCTGGAGTTTTCTATAAATTTTAGAGATTCGACCCTTGTCAGGTATGTCATAGCCAAAATTTTTTCCCAGTCTGTGGGTTCTCCTTTGGAAAAGTCTTTTAATGAGTGTAAGTATTTGATTTCCAGGAGGTCCCAATAGTCTAGTTTATCTTCTGTTATTTGTCCTTTTTAAATTATGTTCGATAGTCTATTTGTACCATAAATTAGGGCTCCTAGGTTTGCTCTATTTTTTATTTTATGATCTCTGTGGTTTTAGGTTTTACATTTAGGTCTTTGATCCATCTAGAGTTAATTTTTGTGTATGGTGTAAGGTACGGACCCTGCTTTATTTTTCTGCAAATGGATATCCAGTTTTGCCAGCACCACGTATTGAAGAGACTATCTCTTCCCCATTTAATGTATTTTGACCGTTTGTTGAAGATTAACCTTCCATAGGTGGATAGCTTTATTTCTGGGTTCTCA
The DNA here is from genome assembly GCF_000243295.1 of Trichechus manatus latirostris. Lineage (NCBI taxonomy): Eukaryota > Metazoa > Chordata > Mammalia > Sirenia > Trichechidae > Trichechus > Trichechus manatus. Next base: position 7,373,096 of record NW_004443988.1, read on the forward strand.
ATTCTGTTCCATTGTTCTATGTGTCTATTGTTGTACCGGTACCACGCTGTTTTGACTATAGTGGCTGTATAGTAGGTTCTGAGATTGAACAGTGTGAGGCCTCCTACTTTGTTCTTTTTCTTCAGTATTGCTTTACTTATCCAGGGCCTCTTTCCTTTCCGTATAAAGTTGGTGATTACCTGTGTGGCCTCTGCTGCTTTCTGGCGGGCTTCGCGTCTGACCTCTTATAACCTCACATGGAGGAAGGAGAATCAAGATCAATAGCCCAAGGCTGATTCATATGAGGCGGAGGTCAGATATGTCTCCTCTCTCCTCTATCTTTACCAATTCTGATGCCAACAGTTCCTCCCACGGCACTCCACTTCTCCGCTGAGTTTGATAATTCATTGCAATGGTCACACAGAACTCCCAGACAATACTCATGATTATGGGGTTTATTAGGAAAATAATCGGTTACAATTCAGATCCAGGAACACTCAGGACAGCCTCTTTTCAGCCATGCCTGCAGGCACAACCTTCTCTGGCTCCTTGGCCTCTGCCCTGCTTGGGCAAGTATTACAAAGCTTTTTTAGCTCTGCCGATAAGTGTGCTGAGGCACCTGACTCCATCAGTAAGCCTCGGCCCAAAGGCACTCAGCTCTAGCTCCATGGGTTGGCAAACCTAGCTCCACCAAGTGCCCAGAGGCACCCTACTCTGCCCGCAAGCCTGCTACCCAAAGGCATTCAGCTTTCTAGCTCCATGGGCCGGGAAGACCACAATGCCATCTCTTGCTGGTGTCTCCTCCGGCAGTTTCTGTGCCACCGGTCCTTGCCATTTTCAGTGTTACAGCTCTCTCTCTCTCTCTCTCTCAGCCTCCTGGTTCCAAGAGCTTCTCAGCACAGGTATCCTAGGTGTGAAGGACACATTCCACGTTTGGCTCTTCTTCCTTGGTAGTGGTGAGATCCTCTACCTCTCACCTCTGGCATGGCTCATTTTAAGCCTGGCAGGATGGTAAAATGGACCAGTTCCCTCATTAGGGTTCCATGTACCTTATTAGCATGGTCCCACTCAATCATTTGGTGGGAGTTACAAGACCATGGCAAGAAAGGCCGCACAAAAGTGATCTACTTCACTACAACAGCCAAGAACGTTAACCCTTTACACCACCCACTGACTCTGATCAAGGTACAGGGGTTCTTAGCTGAATGTTGGATATGGCACCAAAAGTCAATTCTGACATCTTAAAAACACCTGGTGCTTAACCACTGCTGAGTCTGGGAAGCTGAACCAGAAAAAATAGTTATGCAACAGAACAGCATTATATAAGATAACAGGCAAAGCAACTAAAAAAATACAGGGTATTGTTTACAACAAATGTATTGAAAAGTTTTGAAATGTTCTCTTGGGACTACTGAGTCCTATATAAGCAATAGCAACAATTTTGTGTTTGTGTGCCTGTATCCTGGTATGGCTCTATTTTAGAGAAAAACTAATTGGTAGTAGTTTTGTTGCTTTTTACTTCAAAAGTGTAGTTAAAGAATATTTAAGGTGCCTGAAAAAAAAATCTGGTGGAACAGCTGCTTGGCTTCCCTTGTACAGGACGTTACAACACATTTCCCAAACATTCTGCCTTTGGGAATCCCCCCTGGCAACATAGAATGACAATGAGTTTGTTTCATGCAAAATGTGTGAGTATGGTGACTGTGGATGACCTGATGGGCAGAGCCTGGGATAATAATAAAAATGAAAATATTCTCACTAAACATTTCTGGCACCAGAATTTGGCATCTTTTCCATCATTCAAAACATGCTCTGACAAGGCAAAAGAGGCCACACAATCATTACAGGAATCCCAAATACATGGGTCCTAAAAACAAAACAAGGTCTTTGGAGCTACCATAGCTAACTCTCTGACATGGCATATGTATCCTCAGTCTCCAGATGAGTTTCTAGCTTTCCATGACACCTGAAAGAACCTATTGACTACCAGTGGACAGACTTGAATTGCTGCCACACCTGATAGACATTGCCTGAGAACTGTAGTTTCAAATCAGAAAGGCCAGCTATCTTTGCCTCAAGAAAGTGCTAGAAAATGCTTCCCTCAGAGAGTCAGCCCCTTGGACTTTGACTTCTGGTGGTGCTACAAACTTTCCCTGTGTGTCTTAAGAACTTTGAGTTGTTGCAACTGCTTATTCAGTTTATCCTTGACAGCAGAAAGCTGTTATGAAGGGAGCTTCTGACAACCTCTTCTCCAAAAGTGTGGAGCTTCACAAGTGCCCTCAACCTGTTGAAGAGTAATATACCTCTCCTACCACAACAAATCTGTATCTTTAAAAGATGGCAAAAGATGATAAAACATCTGGGTGGTACATACATAATCCTCAAAACTCAGAGGCAGCTGGTGAAGCAGCTAGGTGGCTGTACTTCACATTTATCTTTTAAAAATGATGTTTCTATTGAGTGCTATTTTATTTGTTTGCTTTGTTTTCAACTTTGACATAAACTGAAATGTTACCCTTTGTCATATATTAATTCTATCTATATATTTAGATCGGTTTATGGACTTTCATGTGTCGCATGCATCTATCAATTTCACTAACTAGTGAGGCAAGAACGACATCACTATTCTTTTATAAAATTTATCCATCAATCCTCAGACTTATTCTTCCATATAAATTTTCAAATAATTTTGTCCAAGTCCTTCCCTTGCCCTAAAATCCACTGTATTCTATTTAGAATTTTATTCTATTAATTTATTTATTTGTGAGTGAAAATCACTGAGAGGAGGGAACTGGAGAAAGGAATCTCTAATTCTGTATATGAACTGGCAGAAGTCCTGGTCTTCCTCTTAAGCTGTGTATGTTGCAGAACACGCACAAAGAAGATTTTGAGAATGAAACTAAAATATAAATATAAATCAACATCCAAGTCTCAGACCAACCCCTGAGTGGTGCATGCAAGTGACAGACCCAAACAGCATAACAAAGTCTTTCATGACTGAACTGATATTGGAACCACTTCCTACAGAAGGGGAGATAGAATTTGTGGTTTAAATCTCACTGAGTTGCTTGCCTGCTAAAACAACAACAACAAAATCAACATTATCCAGAGGATTTAACAGGACACAGGGCCTCACAACACAATATTCAATAAACCAAGAACCAGGAAAATCTGACCCGTTCTCAAGGGGAAAGACAATTAACAGATGTCAACCCCAATGCTAGAATTATCAGAGAATAATTTTAAAACAGCTATTATAATCTTGCTCCATGAGGTAAAGGTGAACACTCTTGAAACAAATGGAAAGAAACTTTAAGCTGAGAAATAGAAACTATAAAAAAGAAACAGATGGAAATTTAGAACTAAAAAGTAGAATATCTAACATAAAAAATTTACTGGATAGGCTCAATGGCAGAATGGAGATGGCAAAGAAAAGAGTTAGAGACCCTGAAGATAGAGCGATAAAAATTATACAATCTCAAGAACAGAGAGAAAAAATTGAAAAAGATGAGCAGAGCCTCAGATACCTGTGGAACAATATCAAAAAGTCTGACATTTGTGTTATTGGAATTCCTAAAAGAGAAGTGAAAGAAATCTATGCAGAAAAGTTATATGAAGAAATTATGTCTGACCACAACTACCACAGCCTCCACCAGACTGAGTCCAGCACAACTAGGTGGTGCCCAACTACTACCACTAACTGCTCTGACAGAGATCACAATTGAAGGTTCTGGACAGAGTGGGAGAAAAATGTAGAACAAAATTCAAACTCACAATAAAAAGACCAGATGTACTGGTCTGACAGAAACTGGAGACACCCCAAGAGTATGGCCCCCTGACACCCTTTGAACTCAGTACTGAGGTCACTCATGAGGTTCGTGCTTCAGCCAAAGATTAGACAGGCTTATAAAACAATAATACACGTAGCTCAACCACATATATGAGACTAAATAGGCACACCAGCCCAGGAGCAAGGACGAGAAGGCAGGAGGGGACAGGAAAGCTAGACGAATGGAAATGAGGAACCCAAGGTCAAGAAGGGGAGAGTGTTGACATGTCACAGAGATGGCAATCAATGTCACAAAACAATATGTGTATTAATTGTTTAATAAGAAACTAATTTGTTCTGTAAACTCTCGTCTAAAGCAAAACAAAGAAATTATGCCTGAAAACTTCCTCAAATGGTGAAAGACATAAGTTTACAGCTTCAAGAAGCTCAGTGAACCACAAGCAGGATAAACTCAAAAAAAGCTATCCCCAGGGACATCATAATCAAACTGCTGAAAACTAAAGATAAAGGGAAAAAATCTTGAAAGAAAACAGAGAAAAATGACGTATTACATATATACCTGTGCTGTCAAGTCAGTTCCAACTCACAGAGACCCTATAGGACAGAGTAGAACTGCCTGATAGGGTTTCCAAGGAGTGGCTGGTGGATTTGAACTGCCAACCTTTTGGTTAGCAGCGGAACACTTAACCACTGTGCCACCAGGGCTCTATTACATATATAGGAACAAAAATTCAAATTACTACAGATTTCTCATCAGAAACCATGGGGTCAGAAGACAGTGGAAAAGTTGTCAACTCGGAAGTCTATTCCAGCAAAAATATCCCTCAGAAATTAAGGTAAAATAAAGAAAAGGTAATACTAGAAGAAAGAAAATAAATGAAGAAAAACTAAAAGAATTCCTTACCAGAAGAACTTCTCTAAAATAAAGCATAAAGAAAGGGAAATGACACAAGAGGGAAAAGTTGGAACTTTAGAAACTTCAGTAATGGAAGAGTAACAGAAATTGTAAATATCTAGGTAAATATAATAATAGACTATTTTTCTTCTCTTAAGTTCTTTCAAATATATATGACTTGTTGAAAGCAAAATGTATAATGTTATTGGGTGATGTCAACACATGAAGATGAATTACGTATAACAGCTATAACATAAAGGGAGATAAAAGGACGTATATAGTTGTAAATCTTCTACATTTACTTTAAATGGTAAAATATTAACTCTCAGTAAACTGTGAAAAGTTAGGTATGTATATTATAATCCCTAGAGCAGCCACTTAATAATACAAAGATATATAGCCAAAATCCAAGAGATAAAAGAAAATTGAATAGAAAAAAATCAAATAATAAAAATCAAGCTAGGAAAGGGAAAACAAGGAGAAAAAATATAGAAAACAAACAGAAAAATAATAAAAAGTAGACCTAAATTCAACATCTTAATAATTGCGTTAAATGTAAACTCATCTAAACATACTAATTAAAAGACAGAGATCACCGTATTGGATTTAGAAAAAACAAAATTTAACTATAGTCTATCTAGAAAAAAACCCACTTTAAATATACTGATCTACATAGATTCAAAGCAAAAGAAGGGAAAAGGATATACCATGCAAACATAATCAAAAGAATGCTGGAGTGGTTATACTAATCTCAGACAAAGTAGACTTTAGAACAATGAAAATTACCAGAGACAAAGAGAGATATTATATAATGCTAAATGGATCAATTCACAAGGAAGACATAACAATACTAAATGTGTATGCACCTAACAATAGAGATTCAAAACACATGAATCAAAAACTGATAGAACTGAATGGAGAAATAGACAAATTCACAATTATAGTTGGAAACTTCAACATTCCTCCCTACATAATTGATAGAGCAAGTAGACAGAAAATCAGCAAGGACATAGAAGATCAGAACAACACTGTTAACCAGCTTGAACAAAGTGATATTTACAAAACAGTCCACTCAAGAGCAGCAAGAAATACATTCTTTTCAAGTGCACATGAAACAATCACCAAGGTAGACTATAGTCTGGACCATAAAATAAACCTTAACAAATTCAGAAGAATGAAGTTTTATAAAGTATGTTTTATGATCATAACAGAATTAAATTAGAAATCAGTAACAGAAAGATGTCTGGATAATCCCCAAATGGTTGGATATTAAACAACACACTTGTAAATAACTCATGAGTCAAAGACGTCTTCAGTAAAATAGAAAAAAAATTGAACTAAGTTCAAATAGAAACGTATCAAAATTTATGGAATGTAGATGAAGCAGTGCTTAGCATGAAAAGCTTTCATTAGAAAAGAAGTTGTGAAATCAATAATCTAACCTTTCACCTTAAGAAACTAGGTCAAGGAGGCAGAGCCAAGATGGCAGCCTAGTCACATGCACCATAATGTACTTCTGCACAAAAGACCCAAAAAACCAAGTGAAACAGAAGGAGATAATAATCCAGGAACCCTGAACATCAAAAAAGAAGGTCTAAAAACGGAACCAAACACTGACTAGAAGGAAAAAGTGAGTGAAAGCAGCAATAGAGGAGTAACATGAAATGGAAGCACTCAGCCAGCCATCCCAGCCCTACACGGCCACCTCAGGACAAAGCCAGCAGTGACCCCAGGTGAAGAAAACAGCAAAGCAACTTCATGACTTTCCCAAAAGGGACAGAGAAACTCTATAGACACTCATGGAAAGAAGCAGAGGCAGGGAGGGAGCCAGGATCTGGAACCAGAGATGCTCAGGAGCAGTGGTCCCTGACCTCAAGGGTGAGTGGTGCGCATGAGGCGGTGGACCCATGGAGTGTTGGCAGGAGATCCCCACCCAACCAGTCCCCGGACAGCCTCCCTAGTACTTGAGAAGGGACAGATTCTGCTAGCTAGCTACAGCAGACACAAGGTACCCCACACCTGCATAATCTAGCCTGAGGGGCACACTCCTCCTCACCCCATCCTCCTGATTGGGAGTTGCAGAGGGTCCCATACCCCCACTGCCTATTCTTACTGGAGAATCACAACATGAACCTGTCCTTTTCCCCCTACCCTCTCTCTTTCCTCCTGCCTGGTGAAGGGTGGAGAGGACGCAACTATGTGTGCACCCCTCTGCCACACCAGCCTCCCTCCCTTCACCCAGCACAAGGTGGAGGCAGCAACACAGTGCACACATCCACCAGGTGCAACTCCCTCCGTTTACTCACCCAGAGAGGGGCAGGGGAGCTGCAACTGCACATGTATCCTCCTGCAGCCCCTTCCTCCTTCCCCCCACCTGACACAAGGGGAGGCAGTGCCACCGTGCATGCATCTGCCAGGCCAGGCATTACTCCCTCCCTTAACCTGCCCAGTAAGGGGTGGAGGAGCTGCAACTGCATGCACGTCCCCCCGAGGCCCTTTCCTCTCTCCCTCCTGGGTGTTGCCACTGTGCATGCATTCACCAGTCCAGGTGCGATGTCCTCCTTTAACCCCCTCAGTGAGGGGCAGAGGAGGTGTGATTGTGTGTGCATCCCCCATGAGGCCCTTTCCTCTTCCTCTGCCCAGCATGAGGTGGAAGCAAAGTGAGTGTGTGTGCATCTGTTCACTGCAACTTCCTCTCTCTCCTCGCCCACCAACAGGCAGATGTGGCACAAGTGAGAGGGTATCTGCCTGCCATTCCTTCCTCCCTACCCCCACTCAGGAGAAGGTGGAGGTAGTGCGACTGTGCACACGTCAACCCACTGTCTGTCCCACCACCCACACTTCCCCTTCCAACTGGTGAGAGGCGATGACCATGCCCCCACTTGCCCAACACACCCACCACACTGGCTGCTATGCCTGCAAGGAAGGCACCACTCCCTGCTCCTGCACCACCAAACCTGAGATAGACAGAGGCAAAAGCCCGACCAACCCACCCTCAGCCACCCCACAAGACCAGTAAACAGAGACCCAAGCTCCCACACCTATCTGCTGCCTTACTCACCTGGAGACAAGTAGGAAGTGCTCCAGCTCGGCCAGAGAACCGCACCAGCCACACCTGCCAGAAATCATCAAAATAAAACAAAACAAAAAAACAGGGCCCAGCAAACAGTTAAATAATTAAAAAATAAATTCAATAAACCCTTAATGTCCTGGAGACAACAGACAATAGCAAACCACCAAAAGAAGCACGGCAAGATGGCCCCAGCAAGTGACAAAAATAAAGAACCAGATATCCTCCCTGAGAAAGAAAAAGTAATGGAGCTTCCTGATAAGGAATGCAAAAGACTTATGTATAGGGTTCTCAAAGGTATCAAGGAAAACACAGGCAAAACTATGAAAAACACAGACAAAACCAAACACAGACAAAACCAAGCACAGACAAAATGGTAGAAGAATTCGGGAAAAAAATACAAGAACAAAATGACAAAATTAAAAAGACACTTGAAAACCATACAAAAACAGCAACTAGAAATCCAGAAGCTTAACAATAAAATTTCAGAAATAGACAACTCAATGGAAAGTCATAGGAATAGAATTGAAACAATAGAAGATAGGATCAGCAGAATAGAAGACAAATTCCTTGACACTAATCTGTTTGGGGAACTAGCGAATGAAAAGAAATGAACAAAGTCTAAGAGTTTTGTGGAACACCATCAAGAGGAATAACTTAGGCATGATCAGAATCCCAGAAAGGGAGGAGTCATCAAACAGTACAGAGAGAACTGTGGAAGATTTGCTGACAGAAAACTTCCATAATATCATGAAAGACAAGAAGATAACCATCCAAGAAGCACAAAGAACCCATACAGGATAGATCCCAAAAGATGAATACCGAGACACATAATAATGAAACTTTCCAAAACCAAAGACAAAGAAAGAATCCTGAAAGCAGCTAGGGAAAAACAAAATATCATCTACGAAGGGGCATCGATAAGACTAAGCTCTGATATCTTGGCAGAAACCAAACAGGCAAGAAGGCAATGGGATAACATATATAAAACCTTGAAAGAAAAAAACTGCTAACTAAGATTTATATATCCAGCAAAATTATCCCTCAAATATGATGGTGAAATTAGGACATTTCAGATAAACGGAAATGAAGGAAATTTGTAAAAAACAGAACAACTTTAAAAGAAAATTACAGAGTCCCTCAGACAGAAAACTTAAAACACTAGACAGCAACCTGAGATTAAGACACATGACAATATCAGCCAGATATCAACCCAGATAAAGAACTCTCAAAAATGTAAAAAGCTTAAAGACAGAAAACAGGGAACCAGAGACATCAATCTGTAACTGAAGACCACTTCAAAACATAAAGTGGGAATAAAAGGTATAGGTTTAGAACTTCCATATGGAGAAGAAGTCAATGTGATATCAAGAAATAAATTATTGCTTTAAACTTAGGAGGATAAAGGTAAATTTCAGGGTAGCTACAAAGAAAGTTAATAAACCTACTCATCAAAATATAAAAGAAGGAAATCATAAAGCCTCAGTACACACAAAGCTAACAACAATGAAGGAAATTAAAAGACAACCCACCAGAAAAAAGAAGCTCAACACAGAAAATTAAGTGGAGCAAAGAAACCATCAACACCATACAAAAAAAAAACATAACAAAGTGACATCAATAAACTCATACCTACTGATAATCACACTGAATTTAAATGGCCTATATACACAGTAAAGAGATGGAGAGTGGCAGAAGGGATTAAAAAACACAACTCATCAATATGCTGTCTGCAAGAGACACATCTTAGACACAAAGATATAAATAAACTAAAACTTAAAGGATGGAAAAAGATATATCTAGCAAAAAATAATCAAAAAAGAGCAGAAGTGGCAATATTAATTTCTGATAAAATAAACTTTCAGACAAAACCTACCATAAAATACAAGGAAGGACATTATATAATGATTGAAGGGTCATTCCACCAAGAGGACTTAACCATGATAAATATATGCACCCAATGACAGAGCTCCAAAATTCATCAAACAAACTCCAGCAGCATTGAAAAGAGAAATAGACACTTCCACAATAATACTAGGAGACTTTAAAACACCACTGTCAGTGAAGGACAGAACAACTAGAAAGAAACTCAACAGAGACACAGAAGATCTAAATACCACAATTAACCAACTCGATCTCACAGACATATACAGAACACTTCATCCAACAGCAGCAAAGTACACATTCTTCTCCAATGCTGATGGATCATTCTCCAGAATAGACACAAAGCAAGCCTCAAAATATTCAAAAACATCAAAATAATACAAAACATCTTCTCTGATCACAACATTATAAAAGTAGGAATCAGTAACAGGAAGAGCAAGGGAAAAATCTAATACATGGAGACTAAATAATACCCAGCTTAAAAAATACTGGGTAATAGAAGAAATCAAAGATGGAATTAAAAAATTCCTAGAATCAAATAAGAATGAAAACACAATATACCAAAACCTTTGGGACACAGCAAAAGTAGTGCTCAGAGGTTAATTTACAGCAATAAACACACACATCAAAAAAGAAGAGATGGCAAAAATCAAAGCATTAACCCTACAACTCAAACAATAAGAAAGAGAGCAGCAAAAGAAACCCAGTTACCAGAAGACAAAATAATAAAAATTAGAGCAGAAATAAATGAAACAGAGAACAGAAAAACAACAGAAAGAATCAACAAGACCAAAAGCTGGTTCTTTGAAAAGATCAATAAAACTGACAAACCACTGACCAAATTGAGGGAAAAAAAACAGGAGAGGATGAAAATAACCCAAATAAGAAGTGAGATGGGTGACATTATAACAGAACCTACTGAAATAAAAAGGATCATAACAGAATACTACAAAAAAGTTTACTCCAACAAATTTGAAAACCTAGAGGAAATGACAAATTTCTAGAAACACACTACCCACTTAAACTAACACAAACTGAGGTACGGAATTTGAACGGACCCATAACAAAAGAATAAATTGAAGGGATCATTAAAAAAGACTCCCAACAACAACAACAACAAGCCCGAGCCCAGACAGCTTTACTGGAGAATTCTACCAAACATTCAGAGAATAGTTGACACCAATTCTACTCAAACTATTCCAGAACATAGAAAAGGAAGGAACACTCTCAAGTTCATTCTATGAAGCCAGCATAACCCCAATACCAAGCCCAGGCAAAGACATTGTGTTAGTATGTAGTGCTGCTATAACAGAAATAGCACAAGTGGATGGCTTCAACAAATAGAAGTTTATTCTCTAACAGTCTAGTAGGCTAGAAGTCCAAATTCAAGGGATCAGCTCCAGGGCAAGCCTTTCTCTCTTTGTTGGCTCTGGAGGAAGATCCTTATCATCAATCTTCTCTGGACTAGGAGCTTCTCAGTGCAGTGACCCTGGTCCAAAGGACACGTTCTTCTCCTGGCACTTTCTTTGTGGTATGAGGTCCCCATGTCTCTCTGCTCACTTCTTTCTTTTATATCTCAAAAGAGACTGGCTTAAGACACAACCTAATCTTGTAGATTGAGTTCTGCCTCATTAACATAACTGCCTCTAATCCTGCCTCATTAACATCATAGAGGTAGGATTTACAACACATAGGATAATCACATAAGAGGACAAATGGTGGACAATCACACAATACTGGGAATCATGGCCTAGCCAAGTTGACACATTTTGGGGGGACACAATTCATTCCATGACAGGCAACACTAAAAAAGAAAACTACAGACCAATATCCTTCATAAATACAGATGCAAAAATTTGCAACAAAATCCTAGCCAATAGAATTCCACAGTGTATTAAAAAAAAAAAATACATCACACCAAGTGGGATTCATACCAGGCATGCAAGGATGATTCAACATCAGAAAGTCAATCAAAGTAATCCACCACATAAATAAGACAAAGGAAAAGAATCACATAATCATCTCAATCAATGCAGAAAAGGCATTGGATAAAGTTCAACACCAACTCCTGATAAAAACTCTTGGCAAAATAGGAATAGAAGGGAAATTTCTCAATATAATAAAGGGAATTTATACAAAACTAACAGCCAACATTATCTTCAATGGAGAGAATGAAAGCATTCCCCTTGAAAACGGGAACCAGACAAGGAAGGCCTTTACCACCACTCTTATCCAATATTGCCCTGGTGGCACGGTGGTTAAGTGTTCAGCTGCTAACTAAAAAGTTGGCAGTTTGAGTCCACCAGCCGCTCCTTGGAAACCCTATGGGGCAGTTCTACTCTGTCCTATAGGGTCGTTATGAGTTGGAATCTAATTGATGGCAATGGGTTATTGGTAGTCCTAGCAGGAGCAGTAAGTCACGGAAAGGAAATTAAGGGCACCCAAATTGGTAAGGAAGAAGTAAAACTATCCTTATTCACAGACGATATGATCCTATACATAGAAAATCCTAAAGAAAGGTACTGGAACTAATACAAGGATTCAGACAAGTGGCAGGATACGAGATCAAGTTATAAAAATTAGTTGGATTCCTCTGCATCAACAAAGCTTTCAAAAGGAAATCAGGAAAATAATACCATTTACCATAGCCCCCCAAAATATAAAATATTGAGGAACAAATCTAACCAGGGATGTGAAAGTCTTATACAAAGAAAACTACAAAACACTACTGCAAGAAACCAAAAGAGATCTATATAAATGGAAAAACATACCATGCTTTTGGTTAGGAAAACTTAACATTGTGAAAATGTTAATACTTCCCAAAGCAATGTATAGATATAATGCAATCCCTATCCAAATCCCAACAGCATTCTTCAAAGAGATGGAAAAACTAATCACTAGCTTTATATGGAAGGGAAAGAGGCCCCTAATAAATAAAGAATTATTAAAGAAGAAGAACAAAGTAGGAGGTCTCACACTACCTGATCTCAGAACCTACTATAAGGCCATGGGAGTCAAAACAGCCTGGTGCTGGTACAACAACAGACACATACACCAATGGAACAGAATTGAGAACCCAGAGTAAATCCATCCACCTTTGGACAGCTGATCTTTGACAAAGGACCAAAGACTATTAAATGGAGACAGTCTCTTCAACAAAATGTGCTGAAATACCAGATATCTATCTGTAGAAAAATGAAACAGGACCCATACCTCACACTATACACAAAAACTAACTCAAAACGGATCAAAGACCTAAATATAAAACCTAAAACTATAAAGATCACGGAGGAAAATATAGAGACAACACTAAGGGCCCTAACATATGACATGAATAGAATACCAAATGTAACTAAAAATGCACATACAACAGAAGATGAACAAGATAAATGGGCCCTCCTAAAAACTGAACACTAATGCTCAACAAAAGACTACTCCAAAAGAGTAAAAGGAGAATCTACATATTGAGGAAAAAATTTTGGCTATGACATGTTCGACTAAGGATAAGGGTCTAATCTCTAAAATTTATAGAAAACTTCCACACCTCAACCAAAAAAAAAACAAACAATCCAATTAAAAAATGTGCAAAGGATGTGAACAGGCACTTCACCAAAGAAGACATTCAGGCTGCTTACAAACATATGAAGAAATTCTTGCAGTCATTAGCAGTTAGATGCAAATCAAAACTACAGTGAGATACCATCTCACCTCCACATTACTGGCACTAATCAAAAAAAAAAAAAAAAAGAGAAGAAAATAAGAAATGTTGGGAAAGTTGTGGGGAGATCGAAACTCTTATACACTGTTTGTTGTTGTTAGGTGTGGTCAAGTCGATTCCAACTCATAACGACATTATGTACAACAGAAAAAACACTGCCCGGTTCTGAGTCATTCTCACAGTCATTACTGTTTGACCCCATTGTTGCAGCCACTGTTTCAATCCATCTCGTTGTGGTTCTTCCTCTTTTTCTCTGACCCTCTACTTTACCAAGCATGATGTCCTTCTCCAGGGACTGGTCCTTCCTGATAACAGGTCCAAAGTATGTGAGACAAAGTCTCACCACCCTTACTTCTAAAGGGCATTCTGGCTGTACTTCTTCCAAGACAGAGTTCATTCTTCTGGCAGTCCATGGTATTCAATATTCTTCGCCAATACCATAATTCAAAGGCATCAATTCTTTGGTCTTCCTTATTCATTGTCCACCTTTCACATGCATATAAGGCCATTGAAAACACCATGGCTTGGGTCAGGCGCATCTTTGTCCTTAAAGTGACATCTTTGCTATTTAACACTTTAAAGAGGTCTTTTGCAGCAGATTTGCCCAATGCAATGCACTGTTTGATTTCTTTACTACTGCTTCCTTGGGTGTTGATTGTGGATCCAAGTAAAATGAAACCCTTGACAACTTCAACATTTTCTCTGTTTATCATGGTGTTGCTTATTGGCCTAGTTATGAGGATTTTTGTTTTCTTTATGTTGAGGTGTAATCCATACTGAAAGCTGTGGTCTTTGATCTTCATCAGTAAGTGCTTCAAGGCCTCTTCACTTTCAACAAGCAAGCTTGTGTCATCTGCATGTCACAGGTTTGTTATTGAGTCTTCCTCCAATCCTGAAGCCACGTTCTTCTTCATATAGTCCAGCTTCTTGGATTATTTGCTCAGCGTACAGATTGAATAAGTGTGGTGAAAGGATACAGCCCTCGCAAACACTTTTCCTGACTTTAAACCACGCAGTAGCCCCTTGTTCTGTTCTAACAACTGCCTCTTGGTCTATGTACAGGTTCCTCATGAGCACAATTAAGGGTTCTAAATTCCCATTCTTCCCAATGTTATCCATAATTTGTTATGATCCACACAGTCAAATGCCTTTTCATAGTCAATAAAACACAGGTAAACATCTTTCTGGTATTTTCTGCTTTCAGCCAGGATCCATCTGACATCAGCAATGATATCCCTCGTTCCATGTCCTCTTCTGAATCTGGCTTGAATTTCTGGCAGTTCCCAGTCTATGTACTGCTGCAACCACTTTTGAATGATCTTCAGCATGGTATTGTTCAATCACTTCCACATTCTGTTGGATCTCATTTCTTTAGAATGGGTACAAATATGGATCTCTTCCAGTTGGTTGGCCAGGTAACCGTCTTCCAGATTTCTTGGCATAGATAAGTGAGCACTTCCAGCGCTGCATCTGTTTGTTGAAACATCTCAATTGGTATTCTGTCAATTTCTGGAAACTTGTTTTCGCCAATGCCTTCAGTGCATCTTGGACCTCTTCCTTCAGTACCATCGGTTCTTGATCATATGCTACCTCCTGAAATGGATGAACATCGACAAATTCTTTTTGGTACAGTGGCTCTGTGTATTCCTTCCATCTTCTTTTGATGCTTCTTACATCATTTAGTATTTTCCCCATAGAATACTTCAATATTGCAATTTGTGGCTTGAATTTTTTCTTCAGTTCTTTCAGCTTCAGAAATGTTGAGAGCGTTCTTCCACCACATATCTGTGAGTTTGTCATACTGTGGTGGCTTGCGTGTTGCTGTGATACTGGAAATTTTGTCACCGGTATTTCAAATACCAGCAGGGTCACCCTTGGTGGACAGGGTTCAGCTGAGCTTCCAGACTAAGACAGACTAAGAAGAAGGAACTGGCAGTCTACCTCTGAAAAAATGGGCTAGTGAAAACCTTATCAATAGCAGCGGAACATTGTCAGAACAAGGCCAGGGGCCAACTATGGAACAGACCATCAACTGCTCATATGCAAGTTCAAGCTGAAGTTGAAGAAAATTAGAACAAGTCCATGAGAGCCAAAATACAACTTTGAGTATATCTCACCTGAATTTAGAGACCATCTCAAGAACAGATTTGACCCATTGAACACTAATGACTGAAGACCAGATGAGTTGTGGAAAGACATCATACATGAAGAAAGCAAGAGGTCATTAAAAAGACAGGAAAGAAAGAAAAGAACAATATGGATGTCAGAAGACACTGAAAATTGCCCTTGAACATCAAGTAGCAAAAGTGAAGGGAAGAGATGATGAAGTCAAAGAGCTGAACAGAAGATTTCAAAGGGAAGCTCAAGAAGACAAAATAAAGTATTATGATGAAATGTACAAAGACCTGGAGATAGAAAACCAAAAGGGAAAAACACAGTCAGCATTTCTTAAGCTGAAAGAACTAAAGAAAAAATTCAAGCATCAAATTGCAATATTGAAAGATTCTATGGGTAAAACATTAAAAAACTCAGGAAGATCAAAACAAGATAGAAGGAATACATAGAGTCACTGTACGAAAAAGAATTTGTCAACACTGCTCTGGGAATGTGAAATGGTACAGTCACTATGGAAAACAATAATGCACTTCCTCAAAAAGCTAGAAATAGAAATACCCTATGATCTAGTAACACGATTCGTAGGTATATACCCTAAAGAAATAAGAGCCATGACATGAATAGACATATGCACACCCATGTTCATTACAGCATTATTCACAATAGCAAAAAGATGGAAACAATCTAAGTGTCCACCAACAGATGAATGCATTAACAAATTGTGGTACATACACACAATGTAATACTACACAACAATAAAAAATAATGGTGAATCCATGAAACATCTCACAACATGGATCAATTTGGAAGACATTATGCTGAGTGAAATAAGTCAATCACAAAAGGGCACATATTGTATGAATCCACTACTACAAAGGAACAACATAAGGTTTACACATAGAAAAAAAAAGAAAAAGAAATTATTTGCTGGTTACCAGGGATGGGAGGGACAGGGAGAGAAATTATTACCAAATAGATGATAGTAGACACGTGTTAATACTGGCGAAGGGAAAGGCAAAACATAATACTGGAGAAGTCAGCACAACATGACCAAGGGCAAGAAATGACACTGAGAGGAAAGCAGGAATAAAGGGCAACGATGGTAACTACTATAGCATAGACAATCCTGCAACAATGGTGTCTTAGTCATCTAGTGCTGCTTTAACAGAAATACCACAAGTGGACAGCTTTAACAAAGAGAAGTTTATTTACTCACAGTAAAGTAGGCTAACAGTTCAAATTCAGGGTGTCAGCTCCAGGGGAAGGCTTTCTCTCTCTGTCAGCCTTCTTATCAATCTTCCCCCGGACCAGGAGCTTCTCCACGCAGGGACCCCAGGTCCAAACGAAGCGCTCTGCTCCCGGCACTCTTTCTTGATGGTATGAGGTCCCCTTGTCTCTCTGCTTGCTTCATTCTTTTATATCTCAAAAGAGATTAGCTTATGACACTATCTAATCTTGTAGACCTCATCAGTATAACTGCTACTAATCCATCTTATTACTTCGTAGTGATAGAATATACAATGCATAGGGAAATCACATCAAATGACAAAAGGTAGACGATTATACAATACTTGGAATCATGACCTAGCCAAGTTGACAGATATTTTTGGGGGACACAATTCAATCCATGACATTCCACATTTTGGCCCCCCAAAAATCACATGCCTGCAACACACAAAACATATTCATCCCATCATATCGTAACAAAAGTTGTAACTCCAAGTCCAAAATCCAAAAACTCCTCTTCACCTGTGAAATGTAGAATACAAGTTTTCTGCTTCCAAAGTATAACGGCAGAACAGGCACAAGCTAGACATTTCCATTACAAATGGGAGAAATTTCAGGGAAAGAAGGGATAACAGGCACCAAGCAAGTCAGCAGAACACATTACTTTAGCCCTCAAGGCTTTGGAAATAACCCTCTGTTCTCTGAGACCATTTACACATTAACCCTGCCCTCCAGACTCTAGGTATTGGCCACACTCTCCAGATTCTGAGTGGAGGCCCCTTGGCCTTGGGCTTCAGCTCCACCTTCCAGGCCCATGGAGACAACAACTCTGCTCCTTCAGCTTCAGGCACACCATTCTCCTACTCCATCTGAGTGGTGACTCCACCCTTAGAAACACCAGAGGCCATGGCTCCACCCTTTGAAATCCCAGAGGTCCTAGCCATACCTTTTGAGACTGAGGCAGCCTGGCTTCTTGTGTTTCTTGTCTCTTCAGCTTCTGTTCCCTGGTTTCTTGGCATCTCAGCTTCTCAGGCCTCAAGCCCACATCTGCCCTGCTGGAGCAAGTGTTCCAAAGCTCTGTAGCTCCACCCATAGTGTCCGGAGGCACCCCACTCCACCAGGAAGCCTCCTGTGCACAGGCACTCAGCCCTCTGGCTCCGTCGGTCAGCTCCAGCACCGTCTCGCACTAGTCTCCTGGTTCTGCTGCCTCTGATCCTCTGCTGCTGCCGCTCCTCTATCCATTCACAGTTTCAAAACTGCTTCCACATTTTAGGTATCCGTTAGAGCAGCACCCTACTCTCGTGGTACCAAATTCTATCTTAGTTATCTAGTGCTGCCATTACAGAAATACCACAAGTGGATGGCTTTAATAAAGAGAAGTTTATTTCCTCACGGTAAAATAGGCTACAAGTCCAAATTTAGGTCATCAGCTCCAGGGGAAGGCTTTCTCTCTCTGTCAGCCTTCTCATCAATCTTCTCCCAGACTAGGAGCTTCTCCATGCAGGAATTCTGGGTCCAAAGGACGTGCTCTGCTCCTGGCACTGCTTTCTTGGTGGTATGAGATCCCCCTGTCTCTCTGCTTGCTTCTCTTTTATATCCCAAAAGAGATTGGCTTAAGACAATATCTAATCTTGTAGACCTCAATATAAGTGCTACTAATCCATCTTATTACATCACAGTGATAGAAAATACAACACATAGGGAAATCACATCAGATTACAAAAGGTAGACAATTATACAATACTGGGAATCATGACCTAGCCAAGTTGATAGATATTTTGGGGGAACACAATTCAATCCATGACAAATGGTATTAACAAACAAAAATTTATGAATGGTTACATAGATAGATATGCCAAGAGTTGTGGGAGGGTGTAAGGGAACACAACCACGGATACATACAGGTTTGATGGTAGATAATTCTAAATACATGACTGCTGGTGCTCCTCATATATTAATATAGACAATAGAGCACACAAGTGCCACAGTCAGGAAAACCTCTTAGACATAACCAAATGCCTCAATGGATGAAGTTCCTAGGCCAGAAGGCAAAGGACCATAGACTTGGGGAACTTCTACTTCAGTTGGCACAATATAGTTCATAAACACAATGTTCTACATCCTACTTTGGTGAGTAGAGTCTGGAAAAGCTTGTGAACCGCATGTAAAACACAACTACTGGTCTCTTCCACTCCAGAGCAAAGGAGAATGAAAAAAACTAAAGATTAAAGGGAGCAATGAGTCCAGAGGACTAATGGACCACATGAACCACAGTCTACACGACCCTGAGACCAGAAGAACTAGATGGCTATAGTACTACTATCTGCTCTGACTGGGATCACAACAGAGGGTCCTGGATAGAGCGGGAGAAAAATGTAGAGCAAAAAATCAAATTCACACCCTGCTAACTCAGAACTGAAGCAACTCCTGAAGCTCACCTTTCAGCCAAATAATAGACAGGCCTATAAATAAACAATAACACACATGAGGAAAGTGCTCCTTAGAACAGTCATCTACATGAGACCAAAAGGATAACATATGCCCAAAAGCAAAGATGAGAAGGTAAGAAGGGGCAGGCAAACCAGACAAATGGAAAAGGGGAACTCAGGGTGGTAATGTGGAGAGGGCTGACACATTGGAGGAAGTGCAGCCTATGTCATGGAATAATTTGTGTATAAGCTATTGAATGGGAAAATAATTTGTTCTATAATCCTTCACCTAAAGCACAATAAAAAAATTTTTTAACTAAGACCTACATAATCTCTTTCAGAAAATAAAAGAGAAGGGAACATATTTCAAGCCATTTATAAGATCTACACTACACTAATACCAGAACCAGAAACAGTGTGGTATTAGGCAAAAGGACAGACATATAGATCAATGGAACAAAACAGAGGCTCTAGAAATAGATCTACATAAATATGGCCAATTGATTTCTGACAAAAGCATAAAGGCTAGTCAATGGAGAAAGGAGAATCTTTTCAACAAATGGTGGTAGACATCCATTTGCAAAAAAATAGACGTACCTCACACCTATACAAAAATTAACTTAAAGTGGATCAAAAACTATAAAAGCTTTAAAAGAAAACAGAAGAAAAATCTTTGTGATTTAGACAAAGAGTTCTAAGAAATGACACCAAAAGCACAATCTATAAAAAAAATTGCTAATCAATTCCATAAAAATTTTTAAATTTTGATCTACAAAGAATATCCTTAAAAGAATTAAGAAAAATTCACAGATGGGGATAAAACATTTGCAAATTACGTACCAAATAAAACACTTGTAACCAGAATTTAGAAGGAACTCTCAAAACTCAATGAAAGCAAAACAAAAAAGCCAATAAAGACAACTCTTATACAGTTAAATATACATGTACTGCATGAACTGACACTTAATGAAAGAAGATACATGGATGGCAAATGAGCACTCGAAAAAATGTTTAGCATCATTAGTTGTTACCCAAAACGAAACCTCTTGCCATCAAGTCGATTCTGACTCATAGAGACCCCACAGGACAGAGTAGAACGGCTCCATAGGGTTTCCAAGGAGCAGCTGGTGGATTTGAACTGTGAACCTTTTGGTTAGCAGCCGAGCTCTTAACCACATTCGTTGTTAGGAAATTATAAAACAAAACCACAATGTGAGACCACTTCACACCCATTAGGATGGCTATCACCAAAAGCATGGATAATAACAAGTGTTGATGAGCATGTGGAGAAATTGAAACCCTCATACATTCATGATGGGAATGTAAATGGCGCAGCTGCTGTGAAAAAGAGTTTGGTGATTCCTCAAAAAGTTAAACACAGAGTTATCATACAGCCTCACAAGATTGCTCCTAGGTATATACTTGAGAACTGAGAACATATATTCACACAAAAACTTGTACATGAATGTTAATAACAGCATTATTCATAATAGACAAAAAGTGGTTTGACGTAGTAGCGTTAGACCTTGTCTAACTTCAGGGGGAGGGATGCAAATCAAGATCAGTCCAGGGTTGATTCCCATGAGGCAGAGGTCAGACATATCCCCATTCTCCAACTTTTTAACCAATTCTGACACCAGCTGTCCCTCCCATGACGCTCTCTACTTCTCTGCTGGGTTTGATAATTCATTTCAATGACCACACAGAACTCACAGACCATACTCACAATTATGAGGTTTTTAGGGAACTAACAGGTTACAAAGGGGTCCCGATGGTGCAGTGGTTAAGTGCTTGGCTGCTAACCAAAAGGTCAATAGTTCAAACCCAGCAGACACTCCACTGAAGAAAGATATGGCCATCTGCTTCTGTAAAGATTACAGCCTTGGAAACCCTATGGGGCAGTTCTGCTCTGTCTTACAGGGTTGCTGTGAGTTTTAATTGACTCAATGGCAATGGATTTGGTTTTGGTTAACAGTTACAATTCAGGATCAGGATCAACTTAGAGGTAACAGGATACAGTTCTGGAGACAATTCTTCAGTCATGACAGCTTCCAACTAGGACAGCTTTCAGCTTCTTTTTGGCCATGCCGGCAGGCAGACCTCACTCTTGGCCTCTGCCACAGCGCCCAGTTGGGCCTGGCTTCTGCCCTGCTCTGGCAAGTGTTACAGCTCTTCAGCTCTGTCAACATAGTGCCCATAGGCCCTTGACTCAGTCAGAAAGCCTCCTGCCTGACCCCCAGGCACCCTTTTAGCTCACTACTGAAGTCACTCCGCAGGGTCACCCTTCAACCAAAGATTAGACAAGCCCATAAAACAAAATGAGACTAAATGGGCACACCAGCCCAGGGGCAAGGACAAGAAGGCAGCAGGGGATAGGAAAGCTGGTGACAAGGGACCCAAGGTCCAGAAGGGGAGAGTGTTGACACACCTTGGAGTTAGTTACTGATGTCACAAAACAACATGTGTTACTAATTGTTTAATGAGAAACTAATTTGCTCTGTAAACCTTCATCTTAAGTACATTTTTTTTTAAAAAGATTTCAAAAGAAAGCCTCCTGCCTAAAGTTGCTCAGCTCTAGCTCTGTGGGTCAGAGAGCCCCTGCAGCCACCTTGCTCAGTGGGCAGGAAAGCCCATGCAGCTGTTTAACACTGGTCTCCTGATTCTTGCCGCTTGCACCATCTCTTGCTGTGTTGTGCCATCTCCAGTGTTACAGCACTCCCTGTCTCCTGGGTCTAGGGGGTTCTTAGTGCAGGAACCCCAGTACAAAGGGCACGTTCTGCTCCCAGCTCTCAGTGGGCTGCACCCCCTGACACTGTCAGAGGGTCTGACACCAAAATGATCCCAGTGGTTTGTAGTGGCGGCAGCAATGGTGGCAGCAGCGGTGGCAGGGGCTGCTAAGGCAGTGGCATCACTAGGGTTGGTGTCACACTGCCCCCCACCACCACATGCCAGTAAGAAGGAGGGTCTCGGCCTGGGCCAATGGGAGAGGGGAGGAACTGTGAGGAACCACAGGAGGTGGGGCCAGGAGGGGTGGGCCGTGCTAGGCCTTGGGGAGGGGGGCTGGGGGGGCCACTTCACCCACTGGGGTTCATCAGCCAGCCTCACCCACCCTGGGGGAAGGAGGTGGTGGTGACACCATGAGTTACTGCACTGGGTGACACCAACGTAGTGATGCCACTGCCAGCTCTTCTTGATGGTAGTGAGGTCCCCCTCAACCTCTGTGGGGTTGGCTCTTTTAAGCCTAGCAGGATGGTAAAAGTGACCAATACCCTCAGTAGGCCACAGCCACCTAGTTTGCATAGTATTTGACCAATCTCTGCAAGGGTCTTACACACCTTATTTGCACAGTACTGTTCAAACTCTTTGCAAGATTGTGGCCTAGCAAATCATCTTAGCAGAACTACAAACCCAGGGCCAGAAAGGCCATATTTAGAGAAACTCATTGCCCTGTAAGTGCAAACAACCCAATTTTCCATCAACTGATTAATGGATATACAAAATGTGGTATATCTACACAATGGAATATTATGCAGCCATGAAAAGGAATGAAGTACCATACATGCTACAACACAGATGAATGAAAACGTTGTTGTTAGGTGCTGTCGAGTCAGTTCTGACTCATGTCCTGTCCCTTTCTGCCTTCTAGTCCTTGTCCCTGGACTGCCGTGCCTCATTAGTCCCGTTTTGTTTTATGGTGCTGTCCAATCCCTGCTGAACGGTGAACCTCGGGAGTGACTTCACCACTGAGCTAAAAGGGTATCCAAGGGCCATACTCTTGGGGTTTCTCCAGTCTATGTCAGGCCAGTAAGTCTGGTCATTTTTTTTGTGTTAGAATTTTGTTCTACATACTTCTCCAGCTCTGTCCAGAGCCCTCTGTTGTGATCCTTGTCAGAGCAGTCAGTGGTGGTACTGGGCACCATCTAGCTGTACTGGACTCAATCTGGTGGAGGCATTGGTAGCTGTGGCCTATTAGTCCTTCGGACTAATCTTTTCCTTGTATCCTGTTCTCTTCATTCTCTCTTGCTCCCAAAGGAATGAAACCAGTGGAGTACCTTAGGTGGCTGCTCACAGGCTTTTAAGACCCTAAATGCTACTCACCAAGGTAGAATGTAGAACATTGTCTTTATAAACTGTGTTATGCCAATTGAGCTAGATGTACCCCGAGACCATGGTCCCCACAGCCCTCTGCCCAGAAATTTAGTCCGTTAGGGAGTTTGGATATGTCTATGGGGCTTCCATGACCTTTCCTTGTACAGGTTGTGCTGGCTTCCCCAGTATTGTGTACTGTCTTACCCTTCACCAAAGTTACCACTTATCTATTGTCTATTTAGTATTTCCCCCCC
>NW_004443988.1:7397449-7398753 GCF_000243295.1 Trichechus manatus latirostris
TGTAATGTCCCCCATTTCATTTCTTATTTGGGTTATTTGCATCCTGTCCTGTTTTTCTTTTGTCAGTGTGGCCAGTGGTTTGTCGATTTTGTTGATTCTTTCAAAAAAACAACTTTTGGTTTTGTTGATTCTTTCTATTGTTTTTCCGTTCTCTATTTCATTTATTTCTGCTCTGATCTTTATTATTTCCTTTCTTTTGGTGGCTGTGGGCTTTTTTTGCTGTTCTCTATTTGTTTGAGTTCTGTAGTTAATGTTTTGATTTTGTCCCTTTCAATTTTTTTGATTTGTGAATCTACTGCTATAAATTGTCCTCTGAGGACTGCCTTTACTGTGCGCCAAAGGTTTTGGTGTGAAGTATTTTCATTCACATTTGATTCTAGGAATTTTTTTTATTCCATCTCTGATTTCTTCTATTACCCAGTGGTTTGTAAGCGGGGAGTTATTCTGTTTCCATGTAATTGAATTTTTTCCTTGCTCTTCCTGTTGTTAATTTCTACCTTGATGGCATTGTGGTCAGGGAAAATACTTCGTATTATCTCAACGTTTTGGATCTTGTTGAGGATTTCTATGTGGCCTAAGATGTGGTCTATTCTAGAGAACGTTCCATGTGCATTGGAAAAGCATGTGTACTTTGCAGCTGTTGGATGGAGTGTTCTATATATGTCTATGAGGTCAAGTTGGCTGATTGTGCCTTTTAGGTCTTCTGTATCTTTGCTGAGTTTCTTTTTAGATGTTTTGTCCTTTACTGTGAGTGGTGTGTTGAAGTCTCCTACTATTATTGTGGAACTGTCAATTTCTCTTTTCAGGGCTGTTAGAGTTTGTTTTATGTCTTTTGGAGCCTTGTCATTGGGTGCGTAGATGTTATTATGGTTATGTCTTCATGACAGATCGTCCCCTTAATCATTATATAGTGTCCTTCTTTGTTTTTTATGGTGGATTTTGTTTTAAAGTCTATTTTATCTGAGATTAGAATTGCCACTCCTGGTCTTTTTTGGAAATTGTTTGCTTGATATATTTTTTCCAACCTTTGATTTTTAATAAATTTACGTCTTTGTTTCTAAGGTGTGTCTCTTGCAGACAGCATATTGATGGTTCCTGTTTTACCATCCTTTCTGTCACTCTCTGTCTCTTTATGGGTGCATTGAGGCCATTTACATTCAGTGTAATTATTGATAGTTGTGAGTTTATTGCTGTTGTTTTGTAGCACTTTTTTTTTTTTGTCTGCTGACGTTTTCCTTTGTTCCTCTTACTCTCCTGTGCTGAATTCGTTTGTGGATTTTTTTTATTTCTTTTTTTTTTTTTTT
>NW_004443988.1:7399899-7435756 GCF_000243295.1 Trichechus manatus latirostris
TTCCACTGGAAAGTCATCTGGTGTTTTATTTTGGATGTCTGCTGGAACCATCCTGCCCTGTTTTTGTAAATGTTTTGATATTGTCTGCTGTCTTTGGGGCATTCAGTAGTTATTTTTCTCATTTATTGATTGTAGATATGTTTGTTTCATCCTTTTTTTTAAAATTTGGTTATGTCTGAGCAGGCGGGCTGTGTGTTCTTCATTGTTTGTTTGTCTGTGGGCACGATACTTTTTGCCTCCTTCTCCAATTGGCAGGGTCAGTAGCTCAGATATGGTACAGAAGGACAGGTCTAACTAAGGAGGAGTTGCTGGGATGGGTTGTTTGTGGCACTTACTATGGCCACCAGGGCGGGCCAGTAATCAGTGCAGGGCAGGTTCCGGAAGGCTGTGCCTGTGCTGTTTGGCGGTGTAATGTTAAGTGCACGGTGCAGGTAGGCAGGATGGAGGGGGGATATTGTGATGTCTGGAGCTAAGATGTGTATGGGAGAGAGGAGAGAGGAACAGGAGCCAAAAACATACAAACAAAAAAGAGTGCTAAGGGAGCTTGCTGTTGGAGTGGAGAGATGAGAGACTATGAAATGGAGAAAAACAAAAAGGAGAAGAAGAAGAAAAAAAGAAAAAAATGAATAAATAAAAATTAGAAAGAAAAAAGAAAAGCTCCCAGATATCTCACCAGTGCAGCTACGAGGTCTGGGGAAGTTGCTCTCAGGCTAAAAGGCTTACAGGTGTCACTCAGTGCCAGGTATTCAGGGGACAGGAAGAGAAGGAAGGTATAGAGAGATGAGAAATTGAGTAATGAAGAAAGACAAAAAGGGAAAAAGAAACAAAACAAATTTAAAAAAAAGAACAAGAAAAACCCCCCCCAAAAAAAACAGAAAAAAAAAGACATGAAAAAAGAAATGTCCTCAGGGATCCCTCTGTACGTCTGCGCAAACTGAGGGTGTAGGTCCCAAGCCACGCAGAACAGCCCGACTAGAACAGGCTCCCAATTTGAGAAAAGAAAACAAGCAAACAATTCAAAACAAATTTTAAAAAGCCCCGGGGTCCCACCAGTGTGGCAGCACGGACCAGGAAGCAGTTTCACATTCAAGCAGAGTTTCACAGCCTTTCAGGAAGAAGCAAAGATGGCACACCGAGCCAGGTATTTGAGAGAAAGGAGGGGGAGGTGGTGAGAGGTAAGGAAGAAATCAAAAGAAGCAGAAAAAAGCAACACCAGCAACCAACAAATGGCACTCAGGGAGTCGGCCAGCGTGGGCGGGTGGAAACCAAGCAGCTGGTGCTTCCCGGCCAAGAGACTGTGCCCTCAGGAAGCAGAGGAAGCCAAGTGGGGATGAAGAAGGGTGGGAAAGCTTATATCGCTGGTTACCAATTGTTCTGTCTCCTGCTGGAAGCTCTGTGAAGCTGCTTTCTTGTATCCCCTGTTCACTGGTCTCTGATAAGAGTCCAAGATGGCAGATCCGTGCTGCTTTAGTTGATAGGGGACCTCTGCATGTATCTCTCCTCGCTCTCTGTTCTCTGCAAGTTTCTTATTCCATTTGTTGCTTGGCTGAGTTCTTTGTCTCTTCATTTGATGCTTAGGGTTTCAGGATTGCTGTTTTCTCTGTTTGGCTTAGTTTTTGGATGTTTGCTGTGGAGGGATGGTGTGGTGCTTCTGCCTAGAGCACCAGGTTCTGTGCCTTCAATTTTTTATCTTTTCCTGTGTTCTGTTGGGTCAGTCAACTTTCTCCTCCTTCTTTTAATATCTTATTGTATTTCTGGTGAAAGTATACAGAGCAAAACAGGTTCCTATTCAACAATTTATACACATATTGTTCAGTGACATTGGTTACTTTCTTCACATTGTGTCAACTTTCGCATTATTTCCATTCTAGCTATTCCATTTCCATTAACTTCGTCTCACTGTCTCCAACCCTCTCATCCATACTTTCGAGTAACTATTGACCATTTGATCTTGGAGAGTTAATTTTTTAAAGGAGGGCAGTCCTCAAGGGTGACATTCTTCACTTTTTGAGTTAACCTGCTACTTTGTTAAAAGGTAACTTCAGGGGATATTTTCAGTTCAAGGTTTAAAGAATGTCTCGGGGCAATAGTCTTGGAGATTCCTCCAGTCTCAAAGGGCCCAGTAAATCTGGGTTCTTTGAGAATTTGAAGTTCTGTTCAATATTTTTCTCACTTTCTATCAGGATCCATCTGCTGTGACCCTAATCAGGATGTTTGCTGTTTGTAGCCAGGCACTATTTAGTTCTTCTGGTCTCAAGGTAGAGGAGGCCATGGTTCACAGAGACAATTAGTCTTATAGATAAGTTCCTTCTCGGATTCTTAGGTTTCCTTCTTTCTCTTATGCTTCAGAAGAATAGAGACCAATAGTTGTGTCTTAGATGGATGCTCGCAAGATTTTAAGACCCCAGATGCTACACACCAAACTAGAATGTGGAACATAAATTTTATGAACTGTATTATGCCAATTGACCAAATAGTCCCACAAGACTATGACCCTAAGTCTAAAATCAAGAAAATTAATCCCATAAGGTGATTGGTTACATCTAAGAAGTATCGGCATCTGTAGCCCCTATTTGTGTGTGCATTTGTGTATATACACACGTATACATATAAACATATGCATCTATACACACATACGTACATACTTACACATATATACATGTGGAGCCTAGGTGGTGCAATGGTTAAGAGCTATGGCTGATACCCAAAAGGTTGGCAGTTCAAATCCACCAGCTGCTCCTTGGAAACTGTATGGGGCAGTTCTACTCTGTCTTAGAGAGTTGGAATCCACTCAACGGCAATGAGTTTATATATATATATAGATAGATATGTATTTCTTTTTTTTTTTTTTGGTGGTTGTTGTTGCAAAATTATATATAACATAGCATTTATCAATACATCCTTTTTTCTTGTATACAGCTTAGTGGCATCAGTTACCTTGGTCAAGCTGTGTATACTTCAGCCACATTTGTTGCTACCTTTCCCATTACCATAAAAAAAAGTGATTACTATCTAGAGAATGATTCCCCCTCTACCCCACCCCAACCCCTGGTAACCAGCAAAGAACATTGGTCTTGGTATATATGTATATATTCTTGTCATTTCATAAAAGTAGATCATACAATATTTGTCCTTTTGTGATTGACTGATTTTGCTCAGCGTAATGTCCTCCAGGTTCATCCACGTTGCAAGATGTTTCAGGAACTCATTTTTCTTTATGGCTGTGTAGTATTCCACTGTATGTATGTATCACATTTTGTTTATCCATTTATCCACTGATGGGCACTTAGGTTGTTTCCATGTTTTTGATATTGTGATTAGTGCTGCAATGAGCATAGGTGTTCATATGTCTGTTCATGTCTCTGCTGTTAGATCCTTAGGGTATATACCTAGGAGTGGAATTGCTGGATCATAAGGTAGTTCTATTTCTAATTTTTCGAGGAATCACACCATACTATTTGCCACAGTGGTTGTACCATTTTACATTCCCACCACCAAAGGATAAGGGTTCCAATCTCTCCACATCCTTGCCAATTTTTTTTTTTTGGGGGGGATCAATGTCATTTTAGTAGGGGTGAGGTGGTATCTCTCTGTAGTTTTGATTTGCATCTCTCTAATGGCTAATGACTGAGAGCATCTTTTCATGTGTTTGTTGGCCACTTAAATGTCCTCCTTGGTGAAATGTCTGTTCATATCTTTTGCCTATTTTTTAATTGGGTTATTTGTCTTTTTGTTGTTGAGTTTTAACTTTTTCTTATTGGTCTGATCCCCACTCCCCACCTCCACCTGCAGCACCCCTCCCACAAGTCCCCTTCAATTTAAACCTCTCCATTCTGCCAAATCGGCAATCACTCCTCCATACACTCTCATTTTCCAAAATTGTGTGGACTTCTCTTGTCTACTGTCATCATTTTTTCCTTCTCTTTAAGCTTGTGGTTTATGGTCTTTATTTCTTTACTGTTATTATAGTGGGGATTTGGGAGGGTACAAATAAACAGACTTTCAGTCTGTCATGTTTACTCACACAAGCTATTCTATAATTAAGTCTACAACATAAATATAGCTTAGGAAAAGGAGACTATTTTCTCATGAGTATATATAAAAATTTATCTCTGGGGCCAGGTTCTCTGGCCAGCCTCAGAAAATATAGGTGTTTACCAGACATGTTCCTAATAAATATCTCCATACAAACCATTGGATTTTGCTCTCCCAGAAGAGACATACTTAGAAATGTTGTCACACAGTTTCAGTCTGGCAGCCACAATCTCCGCCAGCTGCCTGGGCTGTGGGCAAGAGTTCATAAGGGTCTGACAAACAAATGGTGTTTCATGGGGACTGTGAGAGTTGGCATGTCCCACTGAAAGAGATAAGCTGGTGATGTGGCAACAGAGTTGAGGTCTGTACAAGTCCATGAGTAGCATTCATACATATAATCAGTACCCAGAAATGCCCTTTCATTACTTCATTACACATCATGATCACCTCCTTTTATAAAAGCATAAAAATAGTGTTGAAATGGCACTGACTCCCATAGGAAACATTGCCGTCCCCCCTCATCATTTCTACAGCACCTTGATCTTCGATCCCAAGTGGCCTTTGAAAAGTCAGTAACACTAAATTAAATCTTCCACAGACAGAAAACTCCAGGGTCTCTGTTTCACTCTTCTTAGTTGTCACAGCAAAGCTAAAGTGCACGAAGTGGTGGTTTTAAAACTTTGCATCACTTCATGCAAATACAAATTACAGATTATAACATTCCTACACACATCTTAAGGAGCCCTGGTGACACAGTGGTTAAGCACTTGGCTGCTTACCGAAAGTTTGGGGGGTTTGAACCCACCAGCAGCTCCATAGGAGAAAGATGTGGCAGTCTGCTTCTGTGAAGATTACAGCCTTGGAAACCCTACAAGGCAGCTCTGCTCTATCTTATAGGAATCGACTTGATGGCAGTGAGTTTGTTTTTTGTTGTATTTTTTGTTTGTTTGTTTGTTTGCACACTTTTTAAAAAACTTCTGTCACTGTCATCTTAGCCAGCTGATCCTTCAGTTTCATTCTGTAATGTTTTAAAACTACGATCTTGGAACACACACACATACACACATGGCACAGGCCACTCTGATGCTCATGTGAAGACCCTAGGCTATGTAAACTGCCACTGTCTCTCAACCAAAGCTGTAAGAAATCTTGTGAATCAATGAGGCAGACTGTGTTGATGGCTACTCTCTAGTCACTATCCCTTTTTTTCTTGCTAAAGGAACTCTGATTTTGTTAGGTATGGGCTGGCAATGTGCTCCGGAAAGATAGAGTTGCACAGATTTAGCAAATAAAAATACAGAACCCCCAGTTGAAATTAAAATTTTATATAAACAGTGAATAGGCAACCCTATCCCCTAGGCTCAGAGGATGAACTGTGCTTAGTTAAGTCAAGCATGGTAATCCCTTTCCTCCTTGTCAGTGATTGCTTTGGGGGTGGGCATATAACTCAGTTTTGATCAACTGGATCTGCAGAAAAATCTTCCGGGGGCTTCTGGGAAAGATTTTCCTCCTTGATTAAAAACAGAGAGAGAAAGCAATGTGAGAAGTGCTTCATCTTTCCTGCCTTCAATAATCTCATGTAGCGATGGTGCTGGGATCAGCAGTGGTTATCTTGTGACCGTGAGGAACAGTCATGAGAAAGTCAGAGAGACTGAGCCAGGGCTCTGACACCATTAAACTTCTGAATTAGGCAACTCTGGAATCCTCTCCTCCAGACGTCTTTTTATGTGAAATAATGTCCTCACTGTTTGAGCCACTTTTAGTTAGGTACTTTGTTTATTCTACTAAACCCAAAAAACCAAACCCACAGTGGTCAAATCAGTTCTGACTTATAGCAACTCTATAGCACAGAGTAGAACTGCCCCCATAGGGTTTCCAAGGAGCTGCTAGTGGATTTGAACTGCCAACCTTTTGATTAACAGCCAAGCTCTTAACCACTGCACCACCTGCTAGAGCCTCCTAAATGGTTCAGCTGGAAGTATCTAGAATGTCACTCAATAGGTGTTAAATGGCCATGGTTAATAGACCCAGAACTCAGCTAGAGAATCTTCTCCTACTCAGATAAACAAAACTATTTTATAAGATCTCTAGCCTAGTAGTATCCTTCAGATTTTTCTCAACTTCTCACGCTTTCAAGAATCACAGAAACCCTCCCACAGACTTGGGAAGTGGGAAACAACTTTTTGCACCTCCTAGGTGGTGCAGTGGTTAAGTGCTTGGTTGCTAACTAAAGGTTGGCGGTTTGAACCCACCAGTCCCTCCTTGGAAACCCTATGGGGCAGTTCTGCTCTGTCCTATAGGGTCACTATGAGTCAGAATCAACTTGATGGCAATGGTTTTGTTTGTTTGGTTTTTAGATTGAAATAGTTACTCTTAATAGCTCTCTATGTCCTAAATGTCATTGACAGCTATCGAGACCTGCACTGGCTGGATGGGGAAGTGCTATAGCCATGCAGGCCAATTTTGTGGGACAGATGGACACTGTTTTACAGTTGTGGTTGTGAGATGAGCAACTTTTAGCTCAAAAGGAGTTAGGGTTGGTGACCCTGAGATATCATTAGCATCTATGACATCAATGTTGTCACTTTTGATCACAGCGTTGTTAAACACAGTTTGTTGGTTTTACTTCTAAACATTCTAAAATGAATAATAAAATTTATCAGTATTTAATAGCCACAATTTTTAATGTATTGGCAAACATTTTTGTTTTAAAAATTTTAATAGATTATATATGCACATAGCAAAAATTCAAACTAGTAAATCTCCCTTCCACCCTAGTCTTCTTTCTCTCTTCTCTAGAAGCAACCATAGTTATCAGTTTCTTGTGTGTCCTTCCAGACTTGTATATACATGAATAAGTATATAAATACGTACATGTCCTTTTTTAACGGAAATAGTAGAATATAATACACATTGAATTTATCTTGGAGATCCTATATCATTACTTTTAAAATTATCTTATTCTGTTCAAGGGCTGTGTCTTAGTTATCTAGTGCTGCTATAACAGAAATACCACAAGTGGATGAATTTAACAAAGATAAATTTATTCTCTCACAGTCTAGGAGGGTAGAAGTCTGAACGCAGGGTGCCAGCTCCAGGGAAAGGCTTTTTCTCTCTGTCGGCTCTGGAGGAAGGTCCTTGTCATCAATCTTCCCCTGGTATAGGAGTTTTTCAGCCCGGGTCCAAAGGACATGCGCTCCTGGCTCTTCTTCCTTGGTGATAATGAAAACTCCTAGCTTGGTGCTGAAAAGCTCCTAGACCAGGGGAAGATTGATAACAGGGACCTTCCCCCAGAGTAAATAGAGTGAAAGCCTTCTCCTGGAGTTTGCACCCTGAATTTGGACTTCAAGCCTCCTAAACTGTGAGAGAATAAATCTCTATTTATTAAAGCCTTCCACTTGTGGTATTTGTGTTATAGTAGCACTAGATAACTAAGACAGGCTGTGTAGCATTCCACTATATGGATGTGTCATAACATATTAACATATCTCCTATTGACATACGCTGTATTGGACATTTGTCATGCTTTCTGCCTGGGCAGTTGCTTTGGAACACTTCTAATGTTTGTGGAAAACCTCTCTCCTCGAGGCTCCTTTGAAACTCCACCAAGCAGTTGCATTCATGCCAGTCTCAATCAGGAGACCTTTGAAGGAAATGGACTCACGTAGCGTATCCATTTTGCTGGCAAGGGTGTGACACGGGTAAGGTTTTGGGGAAGCAAGATTACAAAGTGAGTTTCTGATGCAGAAGAACCATTCGTGGCACTGACTCTGGTAACAGTTGCAGTTGCAGTAAAGTTCTTGGCGGCTGTGCAAACTATAGCATCTAGCGCTTGGTGACAATGGCCACGTTCTGGGCATTTTACTCATCAGCTATTCCTATGTGAAGTTTGACTTTGAGCTTACTTCTCCAGCCCTCTCAACAGTTTTCACTTCTGCTGCTTGCAACCAAGAGCCTTAACTGAAGCTGGCATTTCATTTTCCTTCTAATTTTTTAGAAAAAAAAATACTATAATGAATATCCTTCCACATACATCTTTGTGCTTCTGTGTGGGTATATCTGTGGTATAAAATCCTAAAAATAGAATTGCTGCATCAAAAATAATGTGATTTTGATAGATATTGTCAAATTGACCTCAATGCAGACTTAGCAATGTACACTCCTGTCAAAAATGTATTCCCGCAACCTGACCAACAAGTTTATTATCAATTTTTTTTTTTTAAATTTTGCCAATCTGCTAGGTCAAAATGATATCTCATAGTAGTTATTCAGTTCTCTTATAAGGGGTGAGGTTTTCATATTTTTAAAAGACATTTGTGTCTCCTTTTTTGTGAACCGTCCATGTTTTACCTAGTTTTTCATTGGGTGTTGGTCTTTTACTTATTGATTGGTTGGAACTCTTTATCCATTAAGAAAATTAATCTTTACCTTTTATGTAGTCAAATTTAGAAATCTTTTATTTTATGTGTTCTGAGTTTTAGGCTTAGAAAGAACCTCCCTGTTGTTGTTAGGTGCCATCAAGTCCAACTCATAGCGACCCTATGTATAATGTAATGAGACATTGTCCAGTCCTATGCCATCCTTACAATAGTAGCTGTGTTTGAGCCCATTGTTGCAGCTATGTATCCATTTCATTGAGGGTCTTCCTCTTTTTTTCTGACTTCTACTTTATCAAAAATTATGTCCATCTCCAGGGATTGGTCCCTCCTGTTAATATGTCCAAAGTAAGTGAGACAAGTCTTGCCAACCTCACTTCTAAAGAGTATCTTGGCTGTACTTCCTCCAAGACAAATTTGTTTGTTCTTCTGGCAGTCCATGGTATATTCAGTATTCTTCACCACAACCATAATTGAAATGTGTCTTCTTCTGCCTTCTTCTTTCATTTCCAGATTTCACACGCATATGAGGTGATTGAAAACACCAGGGCTTGGGTCAGTCTAACCAGATGTTCATTGATTTTATTATTCTTTTTAAAGAACCAGTTTTCATTTTATTGACTTTCTATACTGTTTTCTGTTTTTGATTGTATTGATTTCTGCTCTTATCTTTATTATTTCCTTCTTTTTGCAGGCTTTTGCTTTTATTTACTCTTCTTGTCCTAGTTTCTTAAGGTGGAAGCTTAGCTTATTAATTTCACAAACACTACTTTTCTAATGGAAGTTTTTCATGCTATAAATTTTCCTCTAAGTGCTATTTTATCTGCAGTCCATAAATTTTGATAAGTTGTATTTTCATTTTAATTTCGTTCAATTTTTTTTTCTATTTTTACTAAAGACTTCTTTGATTTATGAGTCATTTAGAAGTGTGTTGTTTAATATCCAAATACATGGGAATTATCCAGATATCTTTCTGTTATTGATTTCTAATTTAATCCTGTTATGGTCATAAAACATACTTTGTATGACTTCGTACTTTTAAATTTATTACAGTTTGTTTTATGGCCCAGAATATGGTCTCCTTTGGTGAGTGTTTCATGTGCACTTGAAAAGAACGTATTTCCTGCTGTTCTTGGGTGAATTGTTTATAAATTTGGTTAAGCTGGCTGACAGTGTTGTTCAGATCTGCAAACTAATTCACATCTGTGAAGGGTAATTTGGCAATATCCTTCAAAATTTAAAGCATACATGCCCTTTACTCAGCAGTCCCACATCCAGGAATTTATTCTACAGATATTATCACACATGTGTGAAACAGTGTGCATACAAGGCTATCCACGGCGGTGTCATTTGAGATAGCAAAAGATTGAAAGCAATTCAAATGTCAGTGAGGAATCAATTAGATAAATTATGGTATACTCATACAATGGAATATTTTGCAGCTATTAAAAAGAATGAGATATCACTTTACGTACTAATTTGAAAATATTTCTAAGATGTACTCTTCAATCAAAAGCCACGATACAGTGCAGTATATGCTATCATCTGTGTAAAATAAAATATGTTTGTGTATGCATAGAATATCTCTGGAATGACACAAAAGAAACTGGCATCTGTGGTGATCTCTGGGAGGAAAGACTGGATGGCTAGAAGACAAGGGTGGGAGGGAGACTAACTTTGGTACTTTTCAAAGTTTGTATTGAAATGCATTACCTGTCCAAACATAAACAAAAAGGAAAAAGAGTCATTTGCAAAGCAACTGAGCACAGAAATCTTCTGGATTGTTTATGCATTTTGGTTTTTTAGAGTTGTCACACCCATATTTAATTCAACAGCATTTATTTTACTGACTTGCCTTTATAGAGCATTTCCAAGGCATTTAAATGTCTTTATAGAAACAATAGCTCTCTTCTTATACTTTCGTTTTATCAGCGCATATAGTATCTAATTGAACTATGTAATTACCATAACAACTGGCAAACACAGGCTTGAGAAGAGACGCAACCGATTCTTAGTAAGTATACAACTCAACCTGTGAAGCCGTATGTGTAGAGAGTAGCCTGTAGCTATAGGATTTTAGCAGACTTTGACTATCGGTCAGTATGTTTTACAGAGTAAACGGAGAGCATCTCTTAATCTGTTGAGGTGGTTAAGCAGAAGTGTTTAGGATTACTTCTGCATTTCTGCACGCAAGTAATGCAGGTTAAATGGGCCTTTTGCATCAGGACCTGATTGCCATTTTAAAGTTATTACGCCAATGCAAAGACAGACAGAAAAGCCCACTGTAAGCACCATCTGTGCTTTGGACAATGGGGCCTCCTTGTGGACAAGTCAGATAGAGCAGATGGCTCTTCAGGATCGCCACCACCTGTCAGAATCAAATAACAAAAATTCACAAAGGCGAGTCTGAACGGAAACCCTCTCAGAGCTGGTACTTGTACCATGCAGGAAAAGCAGTTTCTACACTATTGTCATCCAGGACAATCAAACTAATTTATAAATTTAATGCAATCCCAACCAAATCTTAGCAGGATTTTTTTTATTAGAACTTGAGAATTCAAATTCTCTTCTGGAAGAGAAAATGTACAATGGTAGCCAAAAAAATTCTGAAAAGGAATATTGAATAAGAATTTGCCCTAAATGTGTAACAAAATGTAAATATAAGGCTAAAGGAATAAAAATAGACAAGTAGATCAATGGAAGAGAATAGAGTCTAGAAACAGATCCATGAATAGGTGAAAATGAAACTTACAATAGATCCATGAATATGTAAAAATGAAACAATAAAGGTGACATTTAAAATCTGTGAAGGAAGGATGGATTTTTCCACAAATTGTATGAAATAATTGGCTATCCACTAAAAGGAAAATAATGTTAGATTGAACCTCCCATCCCATCATATCAAACACAGATGATATGAATAGTTACTACACTTAGGGGAAAAAAAGTTAAAGTATTTTATAAGTTTTTAAACTATAGTTTTTATAATATTGGAGCACAGAATGCCTTCCTAAACAAGATACAAAACCTGGAAGCCATAAAAGATAAGAGATATGTTCACATAAAATTTAAAACTTCTGTTAAAAGAAATACTATAATCAAAACTAAAAAGAAAAGGGAACCTACAGATCCAACAGTAATGACACTAACAGAACATGCACACCCATGTTCATCCATGTTCATTACAGCACTATTCACAATAGCAAAAAGATGGAAACAACCTGAGTGCCCATCAACAGATGAATGGATAAACAAAATATGGTACATACATACAATGAATACTATGCAGCCATAAAGAATAATGAAGAGTACATGAAAGATTAACATGAATGAATCTGGATGACATTATGCCAAATGAAATAAGTCAATCACAAAAGAACAAATACTGTACGATCTCACTTTTATAAAAAGACTAGACACGTATACAGAGACCAATATTTGTTGGTGGGAAGGGAGGGGGGAAATCATTCTCTACATAGTAGACACTTGTTTTTTTTGGTAATGGGAAAGGTAACACCAAATATGGGTGAAGTAAGCACAGCTTGACCAAGGTAAATGATGTCACTAAGATGTACACAAGAAAAAAAGGACGTTTTGGTAAATGTCATGACATGTGCAAGTCTGCAACAACAACCAAAAAATATATATGTGAGTATATGTGCATGTATGTATGCATGCATGTGTATAGGTATGTAAATGTGTATATATGTGTGTATGCATGTACGGGTGCATACATATGTGCGTGTATGTGGGTGCATGCACATACATTCATATATATAATTAAACACATAAAGGGCACAGTTACAGATACTTCTTAGATATAACCAATCATCTCACAGGATTAGTTTTCTGAATTCGAAGGCTTAGGACCATAGTCTTGTGGGACAACTTGGTCAATTGGCATAATATAGTTCATAAAGTTTATGTTCTACATCCCAGGTTAGTAAATAATGTCTGGGGTCTTAAAAGCTTGAGAGTGGCCATCTAAGATATAACTATTGGTCTCTACTCGTCCAGACCAAAAAAGAAAGAAGGAAACCCAAGACTCTGAGAAAAAACTAGTCTATAGGACTGTCTACATGACCCATGGCCTCTTCTACCTCAAGACCAAAAGAACTAGACGGCGCCAGGCTACCACTATGAATCCTTCTGATCAGAGCCACAATAGATGGATCCTGATAGAATGGGAGAAAAATTTGGGACAGACTTCAAAATTTTAATAAATCTAGACATACCGGATCAGTTGAGACTAGAGTTCTCCCCAAGACTCACCCTAAGATACTCTTTAAACCTTGAACCAAAACTATCTCCTGAGATTAGCTAAATAATAGATTGGTTCATAAAATAAAGAACATCACCTGTGAGTACTGTGCTTCTTTAAAAAATCAACTATATGAGACCAAAGCAAAGATGTGAAAGTAAGGGTGCAGGGAAACTAGATTACTAGAAACAACAACCAGAACGGAAACAATGAGAATGTTCAGGCATTGTCACTATACAATATCTCTGAACACTTTGTGTAGAAATTGTTGAACGCAAACCTAATTTGCTGTGTAAACATTCACCGAAAACGCAATAAAATATATATATTTTTAAATCCAAACCAAAAAACGAAAGAAAAGGGAAATAGTGGGAGAAAAAAAATTGCTGCATAGAATTAATATCCAGAATATATACAGAATTCTGACAAGGGATATGACCAGGGAGCTCAAAGAAAAAAATCCAAACAAAAAGAAAGACAGGAAGAAAGAATGCGAGAAAGAGGAAGAGGAGAAAGTAAGTAAGAAGGGAAAAAGGGAGGGAAGGAGGGAAGGAGGAAGGAAGGAAGGAAAGAGAAGAAAGAAAAATGCTGTCTTCGATTGAATTATGTCCCCCAAAAAATGTGTGCATCATTTTAGCTGGGCCATGATTCCCAGTATTGTGTGATTTTCCTGTATGTTGTAAATCCTGCCTCTATGATGTTAACGAGGGAGGATGGGCGGCAGTTGTGTTAGTGGGGCAGGACTCAGTCTACAAGATTGGGTTGTGTCTTCAGGTAATCTCTTGAGATATAAAAGAGAGAAGATAGCAGAGAGACAGAGGACCTCATACCACCAAGAAAGCAGTATGGGGAGCAGAGAGCGTCCTTTGGACCTGGGGTCCCTGCGTGGAGAAGCTTCTAGTCCGGGGGAACATTGATGAGAAGGCTTACAGAGAGAAAAAGCCTTGTCCTGGAGCTGACACCTGGAATTTGAACTTTTAGCCTACTTTACTGTGAGGAAATAAACTTCTCTTTGTTAAAGCCACCCACTTGTCATATTTCTGTTACAGCAGCACTAGATGACTAAGACATGCTTAAACTCAATAGCAATCAAGAAAAAGGCAAGTTAAATGAGGCTCGTTTGTTTGTTTTTGTCCATCAGATTGTTCAACATTTAAAAGATTGCTAGTCTAAAAACACAGATTCTGCTAAGTAATGAACTAGTTATAGTACATTTCTAAATTGTTTATAATTTCCAATATGGTTTTCTCTTTAGTGCAAGTGTTATTTAGAAGTATTTTTGTGGTGTAATAAATTGCTTTTGTGTGGCCTTTCTCACCACGGTCTTGTAACTCCCACCAGGTGATTGGGTAGGACTGTGCAGATAGGGTAATTGCAGCCCACCAAGGAAATTGGTCAGTTTTGCCATCCCGCTGGGCTTGAAATAAGCCACCCCAGGAGTGGGAAAGAGAGAATCCCACTGCCACCAAGGAAGAACAGCCAGGAGCCAGCATATCCTTTTGTAACTCCATAAGAGTGTGTCCTGCCTGGCGGGACCCCTCGAGTCAATTGAGAGACACCAGGCCTTTGAGAAAAAAAAAAGTAGACTTTATTGCAAGCCAGTCAAACAAGGAGCTTGGAGACTAAGTCTCAAATCAAGCTCCCTGAGGTTGGGGTTTCTAGGGCAGTTATAGGGTTTGGGACAGGGAACTTATGCATAATTCATGAAGTTTCTGGGAATAGGCAGGCAATTCCAGGAACTAATTAACATGTATGGGGGTGCAGTGCGGGGTGCAATATGGAGGCTAAGGAACATGTTTCTTGGGGAGATATGACGCATGAAGTTCATCTAAGGACAGCTTTGCAACTTATTGCGCAGGTCGGAATGGAGGGGCATGATGTGGCCTTCAGTAGAGGAGCAATGAAATGACCTTGGGCTGCTATACAGAATGCCTTATCAGTAACTCACAGACCCTGGGTATGATGGGAGAAGGGGGAACAGTTTAACCCTGTCAGTTACACTTTAAGCCTGGGAACCCTGTGCTGAGAAGCTCCTGGAAGCAGGAGACAGAGAGAATGAGCTGTACCCCTGAAGATGGTAAGAAGTGATGGTAGGAGAGACCCGGCAGTAGGAGACAGTGCAGTGGGCTTGCCGGCCCGCAGAGAGAGAAGGCTGAGTGCCTTTGGGCAGAGACCTAGGGCCAGGGAGAGTGATGCCTGTGAGCACAGCTGGAAAGAGGCTGTCCTAATGGAAGAACTGTATCCTGAGTGTTCCTGAGCCTGGATTGTTACAATAATCTGTTAACTCCCTAATAAACCCCACAATCATGAATATTGTCTATGAGTTCTGGGTGTCCATTACAGTGAATTATTGAACCCAGCAGAGAAGTACAGAGTGCCGTGGGAGGGACGGTTGGTGTCAGAATTGGAAAAGATGGCGGAGAGAAGAGGCATGTCTGACCTCCACCTCATGGGAATCAGCCTTGGGCTGTTGATTTTGATTCGCCTTCCTCCTGGTGAAGTTAGAGGAGGTCAGACACTGCCCTCATGCCATTTTTACAATTGTTAAACTACCAGATGTATAGGGATTTTTTTATTTTTAGTTTTTCACATTTTAGTATGGTAGTACATTATTGCCCAAATCAAAATGTATAAGAACGTAGAGATAAGAGTCCTCCCTGCCCCTGGTCTCCCTGTCATTTTGTCCCGTCTCACAGGCACTCCTCATTATTAGTTTCTTTTATACCCTTCCAGAGATATTTTATGCATACTCAAATAAGTATTAATCTAATCTTTTTCTCACCATTTTTTTCTACAAACAGTAACATATTATATATTATTTTACATCTTGTTTTTTCTTCTTGATAATATATTGGAAATCAGAACGATACATTTATGCACATAACAGTTTATGACCATCATATGCTATTCAAAAAAAAAACCTATTGCCGTCTAGTTGATTCTGACTCATAGCAACCCTATCGGACAGCGTAGAACTGCCCCATAAGGTTTCCAAGGAGTGACTGGTGGATTTGAACTGCTGACCTTTTGGTTAGCAGGCAAGCTCTTAACCTCTATTAGTAGATTTAAATTTTTTCATTGTGGAATATGGCTACAAAATAGTATATAAAACTAATTTGTAATGTTTAAAGTGAACCCCTATGGCATCACCACCCACTTAAGAACTCGAACAACACCAATGCCTTCAAAGCCCCTCCCTGATTACATCATCCACCCTGGAGGTAACCACTATGCAGACTTTGGGGTGAATTATTCCATTGCTTTTCATTATGGTTTTACCACCTTTGTATGGGTCTATAAACAATAGAGTTTAATTTTTCCTGTTTTCCAAATTTAGTAATAGAATCACAGTGTTTTCTTCTATGACTTGCTTTCTTTTGATTAACATTTTGTCTTGATGTGTGCGGTTGTGGTTTATTCCTTGCTGCATAAACCAAAAAAATACCAGTTGCCATCAAGTCAATTCTGACTCAAGGCGACCCCATGTGTTGCAGAGTAGAACTGCACTCATAGAGTTTTCAAGGCTGTGATCTTTCAGAAGCAGATCGCCAGGCCTATTTTTTCAAGGTGCGTCTGGGTGGGTTCAAACTGCCAATCTTTCAGTGTTTAACCATTTGCGCCACTCAGCGACTCTGTCTTTGCTGCATAGCATTCATGAGGACTGTAACACTAGTTTTTATGAACTTTTTGGTTGTCTCTAGTTTGGGGTTATTATGTTGCTATAAATAAGGAAAACTGAAGAAGAATTGATGCATTTGAATTACGGCGTTGGTGAAGAATATTGAATATACCATGGACTGCCAGAAGAACGAGTAAGTCTGTCTTGGAGGAAGTACAGCCAGGGTGCTCTTTGGAAGCGAGGATGGTGAGACTTCATCTCATGTACTTTGGACATGCTATCAGCAGGGACCAGTCCCTGGAGAAGGACATAATGCTTGCTAAAGGAGAGGGTCAGCAAAAAAGAGGAAGACCCTCAATGAGATAGACTGACACAGTGGCTGCAACAATGGGTTCAAACATAGCAACAACTGTGGGGATGGCACAGGACGGGGCAGCATTTCGTTCTGTTTTAAATAGGGTCGTTATGAGTCAAAATCGACTCGATGACGCCTAACAACAACAACAACATATTGCTATAAAGATTTCCTTACATGTCTCCTGGTTCAGGACAATAGTTCTCAAAGTGTGGTTCATGGACTGTTAGGGGTCCCTGAGGCCTTATCAGGAGGTCAGCAAGTTTAAAAACTACTTCTTATATCACTACACTGAGATATAATTTACATTTTTTACTCTGTGGACATTGATGATGCAGAAGTAATGATGGGTAAAACTGCAGCTGCCTTAGCATGACTCAAGTCAGTGATTCCAAACTGTATTTGGGGTCATTTTGGGCCAATCTGGTAGGTATACGTCATGGATTGAATTGTGTTCCCCAAAAATATGTGTATCAATTTGGCTAGGTCATGATTCCCTGTATTGTGTGATTGTCCACCATTTTGTCATCTGATGGGATTTTCCTATGTGTTGTAAATCCTATCACTATGATGTTAATGAGATGGATGAGCAGCAGTTAAGTTGATGAGAGCTACAAGATTAGATTGTGTCTTAAGCCAATCTTTTCTGAGGTATAAAAGAGAGAAGTGAGCAGAGAGACAGGGGGACTGCAAACCACCACGAAAGCAGTGCCGGGAGCAGAGTGAGTCCTTTGGGCCCGGAATTCCTGCACGCAGAAGCTCCTAGTCCAGGGGAAGATTGATGACAAGGACTTTAATCCAGAGCCGACAGAGAGAGAAAGCCTTCCACTGGAGCTGATGCCCTGAATTTGGACTTCTAGCCTCCTAGCCTATAAGAAAATAAATTTCTCTTTGTTAAAGCTATCCGCCTGTGGTGTTTCTGTTAAAGCAGCACCAGATGACTAAGACATTATGTAATTACATCTTGTTTTGTTTTTGATTTGCTTAGCCCTGGTGACTCGGTGGTTAAGCACTCTCGGCTGTTAACTGAAAGGTTGACAGTTCAAACCCACCCCCCACTCCCTGAGAAAAAGATGTGGCAGTCTGCTTCAGTAAAGGTTACAGCCTTGGAAACCCTATGAGGAAGTTCTACTCTGTCCTATAGGGTCGCTATGAGTCAGAATCTACTCAATGGCACACAACCACAATAACAATCAAAAGGGGGAAAACGTGAAATAGAATTTCAAATTTTGTATAGAATCCAGACTTACTTGACCCACTGAGACTGGAGGAACCCCCAAATCTGTTGCCCTGAGAAAATCTTTGAACCTTGAGTTGAAACTATCCCCAGAAGTCATCTTCAAACTAAAAACAGTTTAGCTGAATTAGTAAAGAATGTTTGCCTTGAGTATTGCACTCCTTTAAAGAATTATCTATATCACATCCAACTGGCGACAGTAACTCTAAAGCATAGATAAGTGATTTATCGGGCAATGAGTCTAAGTCAGTGGTGAAGAAGCAATATGGGGATATAGTGAGAATAGTGACACAATGCCATTGAACTGTCATATAGAAATTGTTGAATAGGTGTATGATCTGCTGTGTATATCTTCACCAAAAATATTGTTTAGAAGTGTTTTCCTTCCACTATTTCCCTTTTTCAAAACCTCGATTATACTTAAAAGAATTAGTTAAATCTTTTAACTTTGATTAGAGTTGAAAGAATTAGTTTAAATATTTTATTTTTAAATTTGATTATAGTTAAAAGATATTTGCTGTAGATTTTTTTTTGTAGATGCTCCTACTCAGGTTAGAGAAGCCCTTTTAGTGCTAGCTTTTCTCATAAATGAATGTTGAATTTTCTGAAACATTTTTTCTACATCTATTGAGATGATCATGAGATTTTTCTGTTTTAATCAATTAATATTAAGTATTATACTGTTCAATTTTCTATTGTTAATCCAACATCATTTCTGAGATAAACTTAATTGGTGATGGTATATATCCTCTGCTGGATTCAGTTTAGTAATATTTTATGATTTTGCCTTTATGTTCATAAGATTGACATAAGCTTTTCCTTATACTGTCACTGTCTGGTTTGAGTATCAGGTTGATGCTATTACAAAAGACAAAATTTTAAATTTCATACTTTAAATGCTCATTGCTGGTATATAGAAAATGCATTCAGGGAGTTCCCTCTTCTATACTCTGGAATTATTTATATAAAGTAGAATTATTTATTCTTTGAAGGATTAGTAGAATGCAACAATGAAGCTATGTGGGCTTGGGATTTTTTTGTGATGAGATATTTTCTACTACTCTTTCTATTTTTTTAATGGTAATAGGATTATTCAGATATTTCATGCTTCCTGAGTCTGTTTTAGTGATATTTAT
Source organism: Trichechus manatus latirostris (assembly GCF_000243295.1). NCBI lineage: Eukaryota > Metazoa > Chordata > Mammalia > Sirenia > Trichechidae > Trichechus > Trichechus manatus. The sequence continues at coordinate 7,418,919 of NW_004443988.1, forward strand.
CTCCATTTGATTTAAAGTTTCAAATTTATTGGCTGTAGTATAGTGAATTACTTAATATGGCCCTTCTAGCTATAGTCTTTGTAACTCCCACCAAATGACTGGATGGGACTATGCAAATGAGGTGCTACCACCAGGAAGAAGAGACAGAAGCAGAGTACGTCATTTGGACCTGGGATCCCTGCACTAAGATTTGCCTAGACTCAGGAGACAGAGAGAGAGAGAGCAGTAACACCAAAGATGGCAAGATGACAAGAAGCAGTGACAGAGAAACAGCAGCAGCAGGGAAACTAGAACAATGGCAGGAGACCGCACAGAATGAGAAAGCTTAGTGCCTCTGGGCAGGAGGCTTGCTGGCAGAATAGGATGCCTCCAGGCACTTGGTGAAGCTAGGTTTGCTGACCCATGGAGCTAGGGCTGAGCACCTTCTGACCAACACTTACTGGCAGAGTGGGATGCATCCGGGCAGTTACTGGCAGAGCTAAAAGAGCTTTGTAACACTTGCCAGAGGAGGGCAGAGGATGAGGGGCCAGAGAGAGGCGTGCCTGTAGGTACAGCAGAGAAGAGGCTGTTGTGATGGAAGAACTATATCCTAAGTGTTCCTGAACCGAAATTGTAACCTCTTACTTCCCTCTTGTTGTTAGGTGCCCTCAAGTCAGTTCTGACTCACAATGACCCTATGTACAACACAATGAAACACTGCCCCATCCTGAGCCATCCTCACAATCATTGTTATGCTTGAGCCAATTGTTGCAACCACTGTGTCAATTCATCTTGTTGAGGGTCTTCCTCTTTTTCACTGACCCTCTACTTTACCAAGCATGATGTCCTTCAGGGACTTGTCCCTCCTGATAACATGTCCAAATTATGTGAGAAGAAGTCTCACCATCCTTTGCTTCTAAGAAGCATTCTGGCTGTACTTCCTCCAAGGCAGATTTGTTCGTTCTTTTGGCAGTTCACGGTACATTCAATATTCTTCACCAACACCATAATTCAAAGACATCAATTCTTCGGTCTTCCTTATTAACTGTCCAGCTTCCCCATGCATATGAGGCAATTGAAAACACCATGGCTTGGGTTACTTGCATCTTAGTCCTCAAAGTGACATCTTCGCTTTTTAACACTTTTAAGAGTTCTTTTGCAGCAGATTTTCCCAACGCATTGCATCGTTTGATTTCTTGACTGCTGCTTCCATGGGCATTGATTTTGGATCCAAGTAAAATGAAATCCTTGACAACTTCAATATTTTCTCCGTTTAGCATGATGTTGCTTATTGGTCCAGTTGTGAGGATTTTTGTTTTCTTTACGTTGAGGAGTAATCCATACTGAAGGCTGTTGTTTTTGATATGCGTCAGTAAGTGTTTCAAGTCCTCTTCACTTTCAGCAAGCAAGGTTGTATCATCTGCATACTGCAGATTGTTAACGAGTCTTCCTCCAATCCTGATGCTGCATTCTTCTTCATATAGTCCAGCTTCTCAGATTATTTGCCCAGCATACAGATTGAATAAGTGTGGTTCAAGGATACAGCCCTGACACACACCCTTCCTGACTTTAAACCACGCAGTAGCCCCTTGTTCTATTTGAATGATTGCCTCTTGGTCTATGCACAAGTTCCTCATGAACACAATTAAGTGTTCTGGAATTCCCATTCTTTGCAGTGTTATCGATAATTTGTTTTGATCCACATAGTCGAATGCCTTAACATAGTCAATAAAACACAGGTAAACATCTTTCTGGTATTCTCTGACTTTAGTCATGATCCATCTGACATCAGCAATGATATCCCTTGTTCCACATCCTCTTCTGAATCTGGCTTGAATTTCTGGCAGTTCCCTGCCAATGTACTGCTGCAACCACTTTTGAATGATCTTCAGCAAAATTTTACTTGTGTGTGATATTAATGATATTGTCTGATAATTTCTGCATTCTGTTGAATCATCTTCCTTTGGAATGGGTAAAAATATGGATCTTTCCGGTTGGTTGGCCAGGTAGCTGTCTTCCAAATTTCTTGGCATACATGAGTGAGTACCTCTAGCACTACATCCGTTTGTTGAAACATCTGAATTGGTATTCTGTCAATTCCCGGAGCCTTGTTTTCTGCCAATGCCTTCAGTGCAGCTTGGACCGCTTCCTTCAGTACTATCAGTTCTTGATCATATGCTACCTTCTGAAATGGTCGAGGATCAACCAATTCTTTTTAGTACTGTAACTCTGTGTATTCCTTCCATCTTCTTTTGATGCTTCCTGCATCGTTTAATATTTTTCCCGTAGAATCCTTCAGTATTGCAACTCGAGGTTTTTTCTTCAGTTCTTTCAGCTTGAGAAATGTCGAGCGTCTTCTTCCCTTTCGGTTTTTTATCTCCATGTCTTTGCACATTTCATTAAAATACTTTGTCTTCTTGAGCTGCCCTTTGAAATCTTCTGTTCAGCTCTTTTACGTCATCATTTCTTCCTTTGACTTAACTACTCTACACTCAAGAGCAAGTTTCAGAGTCTCTTCTGACATCCATTTTGGTCTTTTATTTCCTGTCTTTTTAACAATCTTTTGCTTTTTTCATGTATGATGTCCTTGATGTCATTCCACAACTAGTCTGGTCTTCAATCATTATTGTTCAGTGGGTCAAATCTGTTCTTGAGAAGGTCTCTAAATTCAGGTGGGCTATACTGAAAGTCATAATTTGGCTCTCATGGACTTGTTCTAATTTTCTTCAGCTTCAACTTGAACTTGCATATGAACAATTGACGGTCTGTTCTGCAGTCCACCCCTAGCCTTGTTCTGACTGATGATATTAAGCTTTTCCATCATCTGTTTCCACAGTTGTAGTCGATTTGATTCCTGTGTATTCCATCTGGTGAGGTCCACATGTTAGTCACTGTTTACGTTGTTGAAAAAAAGTATTTGCAATGAAGAAGTAGTTGGTCTTGCAAAATTCTATCATTCGATCTCTGGCATCATTTCTATCACCAAGGCCATATTTTCCAACTACCAATCCTTCTTCACTCTTTCCGACTTTCACATTCCAATCGCCAGTAGTTACCAATGTGTCTTGATTGCATGTTTGATCAATTTCAGACTGCAGAAGTTGATAAAAATCTTCAATTTCTTCATCTTTGGCCTTAGTGGTTGGTGTGTAAATTTGAATAATAGCCATTATTAATTGGTCTTCCTTGCAGGCATATGGATATTATCCTATCACTGACAGTTTTGTACTTCAAGATAGATCTTCCCTAATGAACCCCATAATTTTGAGTATTGTCTGTGAGTTCTGTGTGGCCGTTGCAAAAATTATCGAACCCAGCAGAGAAGTAGAGAGTGCTGTGGGAGGGACAGTTCGTATCAGAATTGGTAAAAATGTTGGAGGGTGGAGACACGTCTGACCTCCACCTCATAGGAATCAGCTTCAGGCTGTTGATGCTGATAATGATTCTCTCTCCCATCTTGAAGTTAGAGGAAGTCAGACACTGCCACCAGGCCGTTTTTACAGTTGGCGGCAGGAGTGGGGTTTGTTGCGATGGCTCCAGACTCATGGAAGCATGAAACTTTCTAAGAGAAAGAACAAAGGGGTGTGGGAAATGAAACTTTTGATTCTTAGATGGTTACTTTGGTTGTTGTTACCTGTAATGGCTGAAAGGAAAGTAAGAGATGTTATGCTGCAGCTGAGGGAAGAAAAGTAGCTTCTGGAGTGGCTTGGGGCAAGAACCAGGCTGGTTAAACAGGATGACTGATAGGGGCCAGGGTCATTTGGTCCTACCCAGCCAGAGGCCAAGGCCATATGCACATGAATGGGAAGATAGTCAAGGGGTGGAGAAGATGAAACTGGAATGTTTTTAAAATGGTTATGTGTTTATTTGAATGTACTGTGGATACTGAATGTTTCTCACACCTAGTGTTGTAAAACAGACCTAAATGTATGATAGAATGAATATTCAGTATTATAGATTACAGGGAGCATATAACTCTGCCTTCAGCCAATACTTGATTGAATATGCTAAAAGGAGAACTAGGATTTGCCCAAAAGAAACACAAGCTGTTCATTTTAAAGTAGTAGCCCTGTGTATACATGATCCCCATCCTAACCCTTCAGAGTTAATAAATTTGCATTTGAAAAGACATGCAGACCCACCCAAAGATGCTAAGAGAACAGGAGATTTGTATTTGAAGGAAGGACCTGCAGGGGGGAAAAAAGTGTTTTGCTTTTTGAATTTCAAGCAGGCAGTTTGCCTTTGGGTGCACTGAAGCAGGAAAAGTCAGTGTCCATCAGAAGAACCCTTTGGCAGGACTGGAAGTTAAAGGGAGCCAGTGAGTAGACAGCCTAGTATGCTAGCTATGGTAACCACCTGGGTCCACTCAATGACTGGAAGTGAGGGAGAAGCAGCAATGAAGAGACAGCCTGAGTTTGCACATGTTCCACTAGCACCCACTGACCTAGCCCACGGAAGCTAGGGATGAGAGAGAGTCAGAGAAAGGGCTGGGTGTAGGGAGTTACATGGACTCCTGAGCCTGTGGGTGATGCCTGTTGACCTAGCCCATGTAGGCTAGGGATGACAGAGAGAGAAGAGGCTAGCTGGTCTGAAGTGCTGAGAGGTGTGTGGACTCCCGAGCCTACAGCTGGTAACCATTGACCTAGACCACAGGGGCTAGCGATGAGCTGACCAGAACCTAACTGAATGAAGAGAAAGACGTTTGACACCATGAGCTGGTGTAGATTGCTGCAATCTGATGGCTTGCTCTGGACTGGACTTTGCTTATGGGTGCAGATGCCCAAAGTTCCAACCAGAACAGGTGATTATTCACATAAAGGAACATACTTGTCTCCTCAGAATACTAGTTTGATAAGGACAGGCAATTTAAACATCGGCTATCTAAAACAGGGGAGATAAAAGCATCCAGTGGCTGGCTTACACGCTTTCGTGGATGTGCTTAGACTCAAACGGGGACAAGGGAGGATCCTCACTGAATAGTTTTCTCTTTTCCTGATGGGTCTGGGGAAGAGAGGGCGGGGGAAGATGTCAATAGGATTCTGTGATTCAGTTGTGAGGGTTGATTGTTAACAGGGGTAATTGTGATTGTAAAGGCTGTAATTCCAGAAGCTATAGGTGTGAAAGAGTGGACCAAGGGGAGGCACTGCTGGACTGGAGTACAGCGGCAGAACCTGAAGTCCTTTAAAGGTTTTCCTATGCTGATACCTTGTGAGGCTTAGCTCAAGGGGATAATCTTCTCTCAGTTAAATTTTATCAGAGGCCAGAAAAGGTGAAGGCGAGATGACTTTTGGAGAACCTGACCAGATCAGATGGACACCTGCAGCAGAACTGAGTGACTGGTATTTGAGTAACCTCACCCTGGGGACTCTTTGCCCTGCTGAAGGACTAATTGTTAATGACTGTTTTGGACTAGTAAAATGATTGGGAGTGGGAAGTTATCCTCCAAGTATAAAAGAACCATGGCTAGAAAAGCCAGGGTGTTGCCTGCTGTGTGATGGATCACTGTTATACGGCCTTTCTCACCATGGTCTTGTAACTCCCACCAAAAGACTGGGTGGGAGGATGCAAATGAGGTGCTTATGGCCCACTGAGGAGATTGGATAGCTTGCTAATAATGTAAATAAGGTGTATGACACTGTTGTGGGGGTGGGACCATGTAAACAAGGTGTATGAAACCCTACTGAGGGGATTTGTCAGTTTTGCCATCCCACTAGGCTTAAAGGAGAGCCAATTCTAGAGCAGAGGGGGAACCTCATGACCACCAAGAAGAAGAGATGGGAGTGGAGCACATCCTTTGGACCCGGGATCCCTGTGCTGAGAAACTCCTGGAACCAGATTGAGAGAGCTGTAACATCGAAGACAGAGAGAAGCAGCAGCAAAGAAATGGCAGCAGCAGAGGCAGGTGACTGGCAAGAGACAGTACAGTGGGCTTCTGGTCCATGGGCAAGAAACCTGAGCTTCTTCAGGCAGGAGGCTTGCTGGTAGAGTAGGGTGCATCCAGGTACTTGGTAGAGCTCGGTTTGCTGACCCAGCTAGAGCTGGGTGCCTTCAGGCAGGGTCCCTCCGAGCACTTGACTGAGTAGGGCAGAGGTCAGGCTGAGGGGCCGAGGGCCAGAGAGAGATCTACCTGCGGCATGGCTGAGAAGAGGTTGTCCTGTTCAAAGAACTGTATCCTGAGCATTCCTGAAGCTGAATTGTAACTTGTTACTTCCCTAATAAATCTCATAATTGTCAGTACAGTCTGTGAGTTCTGTGTGGCCATTGCAATGAATTATCAAGCCCAGCAGAGAGGTAGAGAGTGCTATGGGAGGGACAAATGGTATCAGAATTGGTAAAAAGTCTTCAGGGTGGAGGCATGTCTGACCTCTCCCTCATAACAATCATCCTTGGGCTGTTGATGCTGATATTGATTCTCCTCCTCCTTTGTGAAGTTAGACTAGGAGGTTAGACGCCTCTGCCCCCATGCTATTCTTACACTGGCATAAAATTTTTCATAATATCTTCTTACTATTATTTTAATGTCTACAATATCTGTAATTATGTCCCTTTTTATTTCTGGAAGTATTTGTGTCTTTGCTTTTTTCTTGATCATTTTTGCTAGAGTTGGTGAATTTTATTGTTCTCTTCAAAGTACCAACTTTTGACTTGTCCAATGTGAATTTGGACTTCAAATTCACATGAGGGCCTATTTGTGATTTTTCAGAAATTTCTTTCTTTTTTCTTTTGCTGCTGTGCTTGATTCTAAAACAACTCTCCTTGCAATCACTGGGGCCTGAGGGTGTCACCTTTTTGGGTCCAAGCTATATGGAGGGAAGGTCTCCTATTAGTCTCTGCATACTGGGCATCCCGTGGGCTAGACTTCTGTCAAAATTGAAACTGTCAAAACTTAAGTTCAGTTGCACGTGTGAGGACTCCGACTCTACCAAGTGCACTATAAAAGGTGAAAGGTGGGCAAACCCCACCTTTATCACTAACTGTGAGGCAAGGATCAGCTTGAATCCAATTCCCACCTAGAAATGGACTCAGGCTTCACCTTCCCACACTTCCATTCCTTGTCGCCAGGCACTTTCATGGCAAAAACTCTCTCTCTGACCCTAACCACCCAGAGTTAGATCTGACTTCATCCCCAGCTATCCTGAGCTGAGTCAAAACATCCACAGCCACCTGAGACCGTGTCACTTGGGAGCAGCCTTAGCCTCAGGAGTCTGCACAACTCCCAGTCCTTTAGACCAACTGGCCTCTTTCTCTCTCTCTGTTTCTCTAGTACCCTGGGACTAGAGGGTCACAAGCTAGAAAGATTGTATTCTTCTTCACTGTCTGCCTGTGCAGACTTTGTCTATCATCCAGCCACCCAGAGCTGGATCTACACAAATTGACTCTGTACTGTCTGCTCATCAGATTCTGTACAGTCCCTGCTGGCTCATTGCCCCTGCGGGTTTGTTAATTCTCTTTATCACTAATACCAATACATATGAATACATAACTCACAAAATTCATGGAGACTATTACCTATACTTACAGTTACCCATATGTCTTAGCTATCTAGTGCTGCTATAACAGAATACCACAAGCAAATGGCTTTAACAAACAGAAGTTTATTCTCTCACAGTCTAAGAGGCTAGAAGTCCAAATTCAGGACGCCAGCTCCAGAGGAAGTCTTTCTCTCTCTGTTGTCTCTGGAGGAAGGTCCTTGTCATCAGTCTTCCCCTGGGCTAGGAGTGTGTCTCAGTGCAGGGACCCCAGGTCCAAAGGACGCGCTATTCTCCTGTCTCTTGTTTCTTGGTGGTAGGAGATTCCCATGTCTCTCTGCTTGCTTCTCTCTTTTATATCTCAAAAGAGATTGGCTTAAGAAGCAAGCTAATTTTGAAGATTGAGTCCTGCCTCGTTAACATAACTGCCTATAATCCCACCTCATTAATATCATAGAAGTAGGATTTACAACACATAGGAAAATCCCATCTGATGACAAAATGGTGGCCAATCACACAATACTGGGATCATGGCCTAGGCGAGTTGACACACGTTTTGGGAAGTCATAATTCAATCCATGACACCATATATTATAACTAGAAAGGATAAAAGCAAAGAGATGCATCAGACAAGGTCTGGGACATGTCCCAGCTTGGAGCCTCCATTGTCCCCAGGCATGTGCCATGGATGTTCTTACCAATTCAGGAGCCCTCAAAAGAAGCTCCAAGGTTCGGGTCTCCTAGTCATTGGGACCTCAACAAATATGTGTCACTTGGGCCTTAATGCATAGTTATGGTTGATCCAATCTATGAATACATATGACTGCATTAGGCCTTTCTTCCTTTCCTGAGGAGCCCTGGTGGTGCAGTGGTTAAGAGCTACGGTGAGCTACAGCTGCTAACCAAAAGGTCGGCAGTTCAAATCCACCATCTGCTCCTTGGAAACCCTATGGGGCACTACTCTGTCCAATAGGGTCGCTGTGAGTTGGAATTGACTAGACAGCAACAGGTTTGGTTTTTTGTTTGTTTCCCTTCCTGAGTTAGTTCTCCAGGTGTGGGGCCTTTGTAGTCCCTACTTGTCCAGCTATTTTGGAAAACGAAGGCATCTTGATAGCTCAGGTTATTTTCAGAAACCAGAGTCTAAGGGTCAAACCAAGTTCTTTGTTCCACAGCACCCAAATATGCAAATGCCCTCAGGCAAAAAGCAGCCTCAGTGTTCTGCTTACCTATCTGGTCTCCTGCTACACACAGACTTTGACCCAATAAATCCTTACCGCTGTATGATGATTTTAAGAACTTTAGGATTTTTTTTCCCCACAATTTATTCAACATTTTAATTGCTTTCAATAGGAGCTTTGATCCAAATGTTTAATCAGCCTTATTACCAGACACACAAATCTAGTATCTTTGTTTTAAACAATATGAAATTATCATTTTTGGTCTGTTTTAATGCTTTCTGCCTTGAATTCTATTTTGTTTAGTATAACTATTACTATTTCTGCTTTCTTTTTATCATTTCCATGGCAAAAATTTTCCTTTTATTTTCAATCTTTTTGTGCTATTTTCTTTTAAGTATATCTTTTGTAATAGAATATAGTAGGTTTCTTTTCTTTTTTGCCAAATCTAGAAATCTATGACTTATGTGGTTTCATTTTATGTATTCATATATATTGCTGTTAGTTATATGTTTGGACTTATTCTTACCATATTGTTCAGCATTTTTATTTTAGCACGCTTTCTTCCCCCTCCCTTTTCCACCTTTGGTTGAATCAATCAGGTTTTCTTTGTTCTATTTGATTTTTTTTCTCTAATGGTTTGGAAGTGATGTGACACATTATATTTCTATTATTCTGTTAGTTATCTTTAAATTTTTAACTCACACTTTAACTTTTCTGTTAGTTATCTGGTGTTACTCTACATCCTGTTCTCAAAACAAAAGAGATAATGATCTTAGCTTAATTTACTTCCTCTTGCATTTCATTTCTCTTGCTCTCTCATTACTCTCCAATGTTAATATTATGTTGGATTTTAGTTCCAGATTACACTGATTTTAAAAAAATAATCCCTGCCTATTTAGATGTAACGATAAGTATTGTCCTGGAGTAAAATCACCACAAAGTTTTATGGTAAAGCAAAAAGAAAGATTTTATTTGGCACATTTTCAAAGAAGCAAAAGTAGGAAACAGACAAGCATGCTGCCAAGCCATGTCTGCCTGAATCGAAGGAATATTACAGAATAGGCAAGAGTGGGAAAGCAAACAAGCGCACTGCCAGAGCCATGTCTGTCCAAGTCCAAGGAACATTACAGAATCATCAGTCTATATTAACATTACAAGTGGGTAAAATCATTGAAAGCTTCTCCTTTTCACAGATTGGCTAAAAACTGCTAAATCACTGTGATTCTACATTTTGAATTATATTTCTTAATAATCATTGGTACAGATTTCGTAACGACAGTCAGGAGGGTCTTCATTGTTCCAACAAATCTTACTATTTACTAAATGCTAAGAGATGGGCTGCAGACTAAATGTTCCGCAGTTCAGATCCACCAACCACTCCTTGGAAACTCTATGGGGCAGTTCTACTCTGTCTTATAGGGTTTCTATGAGTCAGAATAGACTCAACGGCCATGTGCTTGACTTTTGGTTTTTAATAAAAAAAGATAAGAGTGGAAAATATGTGCATCTTCTGTGTTTTGTTTATGTGAAAATTTCCCTAAAAAGATGTTTTCCAAGATTGCCCTAGTTATTGCTTTTATACCTCAGGGCTTAGTTGGTGTGTCCTTGTGACTCTAACTCCAGCTGGGTCACAATTCTTTATAATCTAGGACAGGGAATAATGGCTTCAATTTTACCTCCTAAATCACTCCCTCCTTTTGATTGGAGAGTGGAGATAACACATCCCTGATCAATAGCTGCATTTAGTCAGGCTCCTAGATGGCAGCCATGGCAGGCTCTTTAAACTCAAGGTGCTGGTTTTCCACTGGACACCATCTGGTTTTTCAGCAGGATCTTAAGTAAGAGCTACTTTCTCATCAATCACATTGCCTAAATGAGCAGAGTCAAGGTCCATCAACATTTTAGCCTGAGGCCTTCTTTTGCCTTTTAACTGTGTAAGACAATAGAAGATAAGTTTTATTATGCCTAACACTATCAGGATGCAGGCTAAGAATATTACTGTTCCTTGCATTAGTGATCTAGCCCATGTACTTATTCCTGATGGTAACCAACCAAATAAATCTGGTGTTTATAAGGGTGTTATACTGTGTAACCAAATAGTTTGCTGTCTAATTCTATGCATATCCTCTTCTATTTCTCCTGTGTTATTTATCCAAATGCAACAAGAGGTATTTGCTACAGCACAGACTACACTTTCTTGGACAAATGAAAACACATAAGGCTATTCTGTTATCTAATGCCACCTAGGCTAATGAGGTCAGAGATGCTGTTGTGCTTCCATCTCATTAGCAACTTCATCTGCTATTTGTCCCATAATGATTGATAAATTAAAGCTCTTAGAAATGACCAACCCCTCCCTGAGTGTTGGACCCAATGGGTTTTCTTCCGATTCTTGTTTTACAATGTGTAACAATTTAACATTACCTTTCCAATATTTACGAGCATCATTATTATGGCTCTTTAAAGGTACTCCTAAAGTTCCCAAAGTGCATTGCCTACACATTGGCCAGATATATAAACAAGACATTGCCCACGTAAACTCACTGTCAGTTGGAAAGGAATCATCTAAACTAGTATAGTTGGGTCCACCACACAAAAACATATATCTATAAGGAGCACATAAAGGTTGTCTAAAGGAAAGAGAGGTATAGACAAATGTACATGTGACAACCAAGTTTCCATTAGAGAATACCTAATTAGCAAGATAGTACAGGATGGACTCCTCTTGTTGGAGATCTTCTGTTAATCTATTTAAAACATACTAAGTGTTCTTCCTGAGGGTAAGCTGCCCCTCCCTGGTTTACCTATTAACAGTCATGGGTCGCTTTCTCAGAAGCAGAAGTGCTGCTGAAGACAAAATGGAGTCTGAGTCATGAGGTCAGTCTCCTCTGAGAACCTGGTTTTTTCAAGATATATAATTTTCTGCATAGCAAGGAGGTGACAGATTGATTACAAACATTAGACAGGTATTTCATACAACACTGTCTTGAAGACTAATTAACTAATTACTGATTTACCCTAAACATGGCTCCCATTCTTATCTTTGGAGTCAGTTTCCGAAAACAGACTGAATTCTTCAAAACAGCACAACACCCAGAGCAAAACGGTCTTACTAGTTTATCTGGACCATTGTTTGACTCAAAAGTGGTTTCAGAAACCAGTTTTTTCCCCAAACCTTGAGGTTTAAAAGGACATCCAAAGGCAACAGTCTGTGTGGGTTACCCCAACCTCCGTCAAAGTCAGAAATCTGGATTCCAAGAGAATTACAGCTCTTTCATCATTTCCTCCTTTGGATCATGATCCTGTTATAGAATCTTTGATCAAAAACGTTCAATAATGGCAGTTGGCACCATCTGGTTTTTAAGATCCCAGGCACCATACAGTGAACGAAGAGGTAGAACAGAAACACTAACAATAATATTAGGCAAATTGTCTAAAGTAACCAATGAAACCATGACCCTTAGGTCTTTGAACCAAAGAAACAAATCTCATGAGGTGTTTGTCTATACATAAGCAGCATCCGTAACTGCTTTTCATGTCCCTCAGCAGCAACTACATTCTGCAAAACCTTAGATTGTGTATTAATATAAACACAGCAAAATTCATCTGTGGAGGGTCGGTGAAAAAGAGGAAGACCCTCAAGGAGATGGATTGACACAGTGGCTGCAACAATGGACTCAAGCATAGCAATGATTATGAGGATGGTGCAGGACCAGGAAGTGTTTAATTCTGTTGTACATAGGGTCGCTATGAGTTGAAACCAACTGAACAGCACCTAACAACATTTATCTATTAAGGCACAGACTGTTCCTTGGGAGACTGACAGGAAATCTAATGCCATTCTATCTTGTAAAATCATAGCTTGAACTTCAGATACTTCTCTGATTATGATATTTACAACTTTGCTAAGTTTACCAACAGGAACTTCTAATTCAAGAGTTAAAATATCGAAACCCATTAGACAATTTAGAAGAAAAGAGGAAAATGGTTTTTTATAGCCAGAATGTTCTTTTTGACAATGAATGCAATGCCATTCCTCTTCAAGTTGTCATTCCCGGCGTAGTAGACCTTATGATTATCTGATTCAAAACGGCCAATACCAGTCCATTTCAGCTCACTAATGCCTAGGATATTGATGTTTACGCACTCCATTTCATTTTTGACGATTTCCAATTTTCCTAGATTCATACTTTGTACATTACACGTTCTGGTTACTAATGGATGTTTGCAGCTGTTTCTTCTCATCTTTGAGTTGTGGCACATCAGCAAATGAAAGCCGAGAGAGCTTTACTCCATCCACGCCATTAAGGTCGACTCTACTTTGAGGAAGCAGCTCTTCTGCAATTGTATTTTGAGTGCCTTCTAACCTGAGGGCTTTTTCCAGTGGTATATTTTCCAGCACTATGTTGGACAATGTTCTGCTGCTATTCATAACGTTTTCATTAGCTAATTCTTTTCAGAAGTAGACCACCGGATCATTCTTCCTAGTCTGTCTTAGTCTGGAAGCTCAGCTGAAACCTGTCTGGCATTGGTGACCCTGTTGGTATTTGAATACCGGTGGAATAGCTTCCAACATCACAGCAACACTCAGGCACCCACAGTAAAATAAACTGATAGACACGTGGGGGATAAACGGATAGAAGATTGAAGTAGTCAAGGATTTCATTTTATTTGGACCCACAGTCAACTCCCATGGAAGCAGCAGTCAAGAAATCAAAAGAGAGAGGCTGGGCCAAGATGGTGGACTAGTCAGACGCTTCCTGTGGTCCCTCTTACAACAAAGACCCAAAAAAACAAGTGAATCAATTATATATGACAATCTAGGAGACCCGAACATCAAAGACAAAGTTGAAGAATCAGTCTGAGCAGCATGGGGAGGGAGAGACAGTTCAGAAGTAGCAAGGAGTTCCCAAACCTAACCTGGCCACCACCAGCACCCTGCAGGATGGATCAGCTGGCACACTAGGGGTGGGCAAGCACTGGCGCTTGGGAAACATTACCCACATTGGGAGAGACCGAGTGGCATAGAGTCTACTCAACCCTCCAAAACCAGTGAGAAAACGCTCAATCGGCAAAAGATAAGTACAAGCATCCAACCTACTGCACAGATCAAAAAACTGCCCCTTTGGGGAGAACCTCTCTCCCATTTACCTGTCCACTCCCAGCTCTGATCCAGGTCTCAATCTGGCTTCAGTGATTGCTACACCCCATGGGCCAGAAATAGGACCCTTCACGTGCCCTGAGTCATTCTCCCAGCTTTGGAGAGGGAATAAATTAACAACCAGTAAAAAATAATCTGCCACCTCCCCTAAGCTTGGAACTCAGAGCAGGCACAGGCATAAAGGGTCCATGGACTTTGAATGCCTTTCACCCCTGCATAGAACTGTGTGGGCCCATTTCAAGAGCACAGGCCCTCATTTGCACAATACAACAGGGTATGTACCTGAAGCTTATTTTCAAATGTAGCAGCTATAAGGCAGAGTGGCAGATTCATGACATTTGACACTGCACTGCCCTTTAAGCAGGGTCCTCTCCTACCACATCAGGGGCCTGAGGACTGGTGGCTCCACCCACTCCACAAAGCCAGCTGCAACAGGGGCCCAAGAATAAGTGGTGACTCCCAATCCTCAGATCCAACTGCATTGGGTGCCCATAGTCCACCTGCAAAACCTGCCCACCTATGTGCTCTAGGGAACAGGGACACACCTTCCAACCAGACACTCAGGGGCAGCTGTTAGCCCCTGCCTTTCTGAGTGCTTGATCCTCTACTGCAGCCAGATACCTGTGCCTACACTAATCACCCCTGCACATCTAGGACTGTAGGTGAGAGCTTGCACCACACACTTAGTGACCAACGACCTGGACACCTTAGCTGAATCCACACAAGAAAAGTAAACAGACTCCGCGGCTCACTTACCTAGTAACTCTAGCCACCTGGAGACAGGACATGAGAGCTTCAAAGATGCCAATAATCAAACTAGCTCACGTGACCAACCTATTTAGGCACGTCAAAACAAAACAAAACAAGAAGCTAGGACACAGTAAGCAAACACAAAATAAATAAATTTAATAACTTATTGATGGCTCAGACACCATAGTCAATATCAAATCACATAAAGAAGCAGACCATAATGGCTTCAGCAAGCTGCCAAAACAATCAAGAAATCTTCCAGAGGAAGAGAACTTCTTGGAATTACCAGAGGTAGAATTCAAAGATTAACACACAGAGCTCTTCAAGAGTTCAGGAAGAAGATCATGCAGAACACAGAACAAGCCAAGGAACACCAACAAAGCAATACAGGAACTTAAGAAGGTTATACAAGAGTGTAATGACAAATTTAACAGGCTGCAAGAATCCATAGAGAGACAGCAAATCGAAATCCAAAAGATTAACAATAAAATTTCAGAATTAGACAACTCAATAGAAAGTTGTAGGAGCAGAATTGAGGCAATGGAAGACAGAAATAGTAAGATTGAAGATAAAGCACTTGACACCAACTTATTTGAGGAAAAACTAAACAAGAGAATTTTAAAAAATGAAGAAACCCTAAGAATTATATGGGACTCTATCAAGAGGAATAACCTACAAGTGATTGGAGTAACAGAATGGGGCAGGGGGATAACAGAAAATACAGAGAGAATTGTTGAAGATTTGTTGACAGGAAATTTCCCTGATATCGTGAAAGATGAGAAGACATCTATCCAAGAAGCTCATCGAACCTCACACAAGGTAGATCCCAAAAGAAAGTCAACAAGATATATTAAAATCAAACTCACCAAAACCAAAGATAAAGAATTTTAAGAGTGGCTAGGGATAAGTGAAAAGTCATCTACAAATGAGAGTCAATCAGACTAAGCTTGGACTACTCAGCAGAAACCATGCAGGCAAGAAGGCAATGGGATGACATATACAAAGCCTTGAAGGAAAAAAAGTGCCAGCCAAGAACTATATATACAGCAAAACCGTCTCTCAAATATGATGGTGAAATTAGGGCATTTCCAGATAAACAGAAGTTTAGGGAATTTGTAAAAACCAAACCAAAATTACAGGAAATACTAAAGGGATTCCTCTGGATAGAAAATCAATGACATCAGATAACAACCCAAGACTAGAACACAGGACAGAAAAACCAGATATCAACCCAGATAGGGAAGTCAAAAAGATAAATCAAAGCTAAAATTCTGAAAATATGGAAACAGAGACATCAATATGTGAAAGATGACAACATTAAAACAAAAAAGAGAGACTAAATAATGTAGCCATAGATCTTTCATATTGAGAGGAAGTCAAGGCAATATAAATAAATAAAAGTTCGTTTAAACTTAGAAAAACATGGGTAAATATTAAGGTAACCACAAAGGAAACTAACAATCTTACACATCAAAATAAAAAACAAGAAAAACATAAAGACTCAGCAAATAGAAAATCAACAACAATGAAAAGGATGAAAAGAAAATACATAAAGAAAAACAACTCAGCACAGAAAATTAAGTGGAAAAAGAAACTGTCAACAACACACACAGAAAAAAATACATCAAAATGACAACATTAAACTCATACATATCAATAATTATGCTGAATGTAAACGGACTAAATGTACCAATAAAGAGACAGACACTGGCAGAATAGATTTCAAAAATGATTTGTCTATATGCTGCCTACGGGAGACACGTCTTAGACTCAAAGACACAAACAAACTAAAACTCAAAGGGTGGAAAAAATATATCAAGCAAACAACAATGAAAAAAGAGAAGGAGTGGCAATATTAATCTCTGACAAAATAGACTTTAAAGCAAACTCCACCACAAAGGTTAAGGAAGGACACTATATAATGATTAAAGAGTCAATACACCAGGAAGACATAACCATAATAAATATTTACGCACCCAACAACAGGGCTCCAAAATACATAAAACAAATTCTAATAGCATTGAAAGGAGAGATAGACAACTCCACAATAAGAGTAGGAGACTTCGACACACCACTTTCGGTGAAGGACAGAACATCCATAAAGAAGCTCCATAAAGATACCGAAGATCTAAATGCCACAATCAACCAATCTGATCTCATAGACATATACAGAACACTCCGCCCAACAGCAGCCAAGTATACTTTCTTTTCTAATGCACATGGAACATTCTCCAGAATAGACCACATATTAGGCCATAAAGCAAGCCTTAACAAAATCCAAAGCATCAAAATATTACAAAT
>NW_004443988.1:7435856-7437184 GCF_000243295.1 Trichechus manatus latirostris
ACATGGAAACTAAACAAAACCTTGCTCAAAAACTACTGGGTTATAGAAGAAATTAAGGACAGAATAAAGAAATTCACAGAATCAAACAAGAATGAAAACACATCCTACCAGAACCTTTGGGACACAGCAAAAGCAGTGCTCAGAGGTCAATTTATAGTGATAAATGCACACTTCCAAAAAGAAGAAAGGGCCAAAATCAAAACATTAACCCTACAACTCGAACAAATAGAAAGAGAGGAGCAAAAGAAGGTCTCAGGCACCAGAAAAAAGGAAATAATAAAAAAAAAAAAAACTGGAGCAGAATTAAATGAAATAGAGAATAGAAAAACAATTGAAAGAGTTAACAAGATCAAAAGCTGGTTCTCTGAAAAGATCAACAAAATCGATAAACCCTTGGCCAAACTGACAACAGAAAAACACGAGAGGAAGCAAATAACTCGAATAAGAAATGAGATGGGCAATATCATCACAGACCCAACTGAAATTAAAAGAATCACAACAGAATGCTATGAAAAATTGTACTCTAACAAATTTGAAAACCTAGAGGAAATGGACAAATTTCTAGAAACACACTACCTACATAAATGAACACAAACAGAGGTAGAACAACTAAATAAATCTATAACAAAATAAGAGATTGAAAAGGTAATTTGAAAACTCCCAACAACAACAACAAAAAAGCCCTGGCTCTGATGGCTTCATGGAGAATTCTACCTAACTTTCAGAGAAGAGTTAATGCCACTACTACTAAAAGTATTTCAGAACATAGAAAAGGATGGAATACTCCCAAACTCATTCTATGAAGCCAACATAACCCTGATACCAAAAGCAGGTAAAGACACCACAAGAAAAGAAAATTATAGACCACTATCCCTCATGAACATAGACACAAAAATCCTCAATCAAATTCTAGCAAATAGAATTCAACAACATGTGAAAAAAAAATCACCATGATCAAGTGGGATTCATATCAGGTATGCAGAGATGGTTCAACATTAGAAAAAAATCAATGTAACCCATCACATAAATAAAACAAAAGTCAAGAATCACATGATCTTATCAACTGATGCAGAAAAAGCATTTGACAAAGTCCAGCACACATTCATCATAAAAACTCTCAGCAAAATAGGAATAGAAGGGAAATTCCTCAACATAATAAAAGGAATTTATACAAAGCCAACAGCCAACATCACCCTGAATGGTGGGAACCAGACAAAGATGCCCTTTATCACCACTCTTATTCAACATTGTGCTGGAGGTCTTAGCCAGAGCAATTAGGCTAGAAAAAGAAATAAAGGGCATCCAAATTGGTAGGGAAGAAGTCATAG
>NW_004443988.1:7437284-7471775 GCF_000243295.1 Trichechus manatus latirostris
AAAGTATTACTCAAGAAGAACAAAGTGGGAGGCGTCACACTATCTGATTTTAGAACCTATTATACCGCCACAGTAGGCAAAACAGCCTGGTACTGGTACAACAACAGATACATAGACCAATGGAACAGAATCGAGAATCCAGACACAAATTCATCCACCTATGAGCAGTTGATATTTGACAAAGGCCCAAAGTCAGTTAATTGGGGAAAAGACAGTCTCTTTAACAAATGGTACTGGTATAACTCGATATCCATCTGCAAGAAACTGAAACAAGACCCATACCTCACACCATGCACAAAAACTAACTCAAAATGGATCAGAGACTTATATATAAAATTGAAAATGGTAAAGATCATGAAAGAAAAAATAGGGACAATGCTAGGAGCCCTAATACATGGCATAAACACAATACAAACCGTAAGTAACAATGCACAAGCACCAGAAGAGTAACCAGATAACTGGGAGCTCCTAAAAATCAAACACTTATGTTCATCAAAAGACTTTACAAAAGAGTAAAAAGACAACCTACAGACTGGGAAAGAATTTTTGGCTACGACAAATCCGATCAGCCATTAGAGAAATGCAGGTCAAAACAACAATGAGATATCATCTCACCCCAACAAGGCTAGCTTTAATCCAAAAAACACAAAATAATAAATGCTGGAGAGGTTGTGAAGAGACTGGAACACTTGTACACTGTTGGTGGGAATGTAAAATGGTACAATCACTTTGGAAATCAGTTTGGCGCTTCCTTAAATAGCCAGAAATAGAAGTAACATGTGATCCAACTATCCCTCTTCTTGGAATATATCCTAGAGAAATAAGAGCTGTCACACGAATAGATATATGCACACCCATGTTCATTGCAGCACTGTTCACAATAGCAAAAAGATGGAAACAACCTTGGTCCCCATCAACGGATGAATGGCTAAACAAACTATGGTATATCTACACAGTGGAATACTACGCAACGATAAAGAACAACAATGAAGCCATGAAACATCTTAGAACATGAAGGAATCTGGAGGGCATTATGCTGAGTGAATTTAGTCAGTCACAGAAGGACAAATACTGTATAAGATCACTATTATAAGAACACAAGAAAAGGTTTAAACACAGAAGAAAACATTCTTTGATGGTTACAAGAGTGGGGAGGGAGGGTGAGGGTTATTTACTAACAAGATAGTAGACAAGAATTATCTTAGGTGAAGGGAAGGACAACACACACTACAGGGGAAGTCAGCACAACTGGACTAAACCAAAAGCTAAGAAGTTTCCTGAACACAACCAAACACTTTGAGGGACAGTGTACCAGGGGCGGGGGTCTGGGGACCATGGTTTCAGGGGACATCTAGGTCAATTGGCATAACAGTTTATTAAGAAAATGTTTTGCATCCCACTTCAGTGAGTGGCGTCTGGGGTCTTAAAAGCTAGCGAGTGGCCATCAAAGATGCATCAATTGTTCCCAACCCATCTGGAGCAAAGGAAAATGAAGAACACCAAAGACACAAGGAAAATATTAGCCCAAGAGACAAAAAAGGCCACATAAACCAGAGACTTCATCAGCCTGAGACCAGAAGAACTAGATTGTGCCCAGCTACTACCAAGGACCGCCCTGACAGAGAACACAACAGTCCCTGACAGAGCAGGAGAAAAGTGGGGTGCAGAACTCAAATTCTAGTAAAAAGACCAGACTTAATTTTCTGACTGAGACTGGAGGAATCCCAGAAGACAGAGCCCCCAGACTCTCTGTTAACCCAGAACTAAAACCATTTCCAAAGCCAACTCTTCAGACAAAGATTAGACTGGACTATAAGATATAAAATGATACTTGTGAAGAGTGTGCTTCTTAGTTCAAGTAGATACATGAGACTAAATGGAAAGCTCCTGTCCGGAGGTGAGATGAGAAGGCAGAAAGGGATAGGACTGGTTGAATGGACACAGGAAATCTAGAGTGGAAAGGAAGTGTGTGCTGTCACATTATAGGGATAGCGACTAGGGTCATGTAACAATGTGTGTATAAATTTTTGTATGAGAAACTAACTTGAGCTGTAAACTTTCACCTAAAGCACAATTCAAAAAAAAGAAAGAAATCAAAAGATGCTTTGCACTGGGCAAATCTGTTGCAAAAGACCTCTTTAAAGTGTTGAAAAGCAAAGATGTCACCTTGAAGACTGAGGTGCGCCCTACCCAAGCCATGGTGTTTTCAGTCACCTCATATGCATGAGAAACCTGGACAATGAATAAGGAAGACCGAAGAAGAATTAATGCCTTGGAATTGTGGTGTTGGCGAAGAATATTGAATATACCATGGACTGCCAAAGAAGGAAAAAATCTGTCTTGGAAGAAGTACAACCAAGATGCTTGTTAGAAGCAAGAATGGTGAGACTTTGTCTCACATACTTTGGACTTGTTATCAGGAGGGACTAGTCCCTGAAGAAGGACATTATGCTTGGTAAAGTAGAGGGTCAGTGAAAAAGAGGAAGACCCTGAATGAGATGGATTGAAATAGTGGCTCCAACAATGGGCTCAAGCATAACAATGATTATGAGGAT
This sequence comes from Trichechus manatus latirostris, assembly GCF_000243295.1. Taxonomy (NCBI): domain Eukaryota; kingdom Metazoa; phylum Chordata; class Mammalia; order Sirenia; family Trichechidae; genus Trichechus; species Trichechus manatus. The sequence goes on from NW_004443988.1 coordinate 7,439,840, forward strand.
GGTGCAGGATCGAGCATGTTTCCCTCTGTTGTACATAGGGCCACTATGAGTCAGAACTAACTAGATGGCACATAATGACAACAAGTATGCAGAAAGTAGGACCTTAAAACATTAGCAATATTCCCATGTAAAACCTGTAGTAATCCTTTAGTCCACTCAGTCTTATGTAGTTAATTTGTTCCATGATCAGCCACAGTCTGTGAATCCGTCAGCTTCTACATAAGAGTTCTGGAAATCTTGATTCAGTCTACTCACAGTCCTTTTTACAAATTCAATATAGTCCAACTTTTTGTTGAGATATTTTGGTCAAACATTTTCAGCAAACCAGCAAGGTAAAAACTTATCTGCAGATGACAAAACTTAATATGGTCATGATTAATTTATAAAAATAATACTCTTAAAAGTGAAAGACCTGATAGAAATTAATTACAAAAACAATGCAAAACCAAATAAAGTCAATTTAAAAAAAAAAAAAAAAAAGACCTTTTTCCTTGTAGACATGCTGTTAAATTTCCTGAAAATGCCACGTTCCAGTGTTGGGCAGAGGGGCATTATATGAAATTAAGAGCTTACGTTTACAATCTGAATAGGGGATCAAGGGTATTTTGAAACTCTCTGTAACTCTAAGCCAAGTCAGATTGAAACATGGGACTTGGGGTTGAGTCAGTACCTCAGGAAGATGCCACAGTCTCACATGTATGGCTCACCTAGAGGTGATGTTAAAATTGATGATAGCAGGGGAAACAAAGCTATAATTCAGTATGGCATAGCTAATGGATCTGAGTTCTCATGTACAGTTTTTGGTAAAGGATGACAGACCCGGCATTCTGTCAGATTTGTGGATCATGCAACTACCTGAGCAAGTTTAACAAAGGCATTCTCATGCCAAGAATTTACGGGAGACTTGATGAACAGCAGTATGAGCAGTAAGTTTAAGAAGGGCTTCATAGTGGAGAAATACAACCCAAAAGAAATTAAAAAAGGGCTACGAACATGCAAATAACAGTGATAACAAAATAAACCATTCTCTAAAATTGATGTTATTAAAAAAGTTTGGTTTTTCAGGGGAAGAACAAAATATTAAAATAAAGAATAATACCCCACAGTTTGAGTTCAATGGGTTAGGATAATCGTAAAACAAATTCTGAGTACCTCTACAGCTAAATCTTTTCCATCCTGAAAGTTCAAGTTTATAACACAAAAAGTTATTTCAAAAGCAATGGCAAGTTGTAATTTCAAGGTAAGCAAAAATGAGTCTAATGGTCAGAAAGTGGCACTACAAATGAGTTTGATCATTAAAACCATCAAAATACATATAACTAAAAATTTGATCCTGGTGACTAAGAGAAATTCAAAAAGAGTTAAAGCCCTCATTTAAACAACTTATTTTGTAGATATCAGTTGGCATAATATAATCTTCAGAATTACCAGGATATAATTCCACTATCATGCATAACAGCTAATAATACAAAGATATTTTTAAAAAATGATAAAGAAAAGGTGACCAGTCCAATTTTTACTGCAGGCTGCATAAGCAATTTCAGGCCAGGTCTGAAGATCTCAGGAAAGCTGTCATCTTCTTCTCTTCCCAGCAATGTTTGAATTTTAATTTCAAACCTTCATGAGGCTCAGCAGTCCATTTGGGAGTCAGGGCTATCTTCAGTTGGGATAAATGAATCTGCCTTGGTTATCTAGTACTGCTATCACAGAAATACCACAAATGGATGTCTTTAACAGAAGTTTATTCTCTCACAGTCTAGCAGTCTAAAAGTCTGAATTCAGAGTGCCAGCTCCAGGAGAAGGCTTTCTCGTTCTACCGCTCTGGAGGAAGGTCTTTGCCATCAATCTTCTCCTGGTCTAGGAGCTTCTTAGTGCAGGAAACCCAGGTCCAAAGGACGTGCTCTGCTCTCGGTGCTGCTTTCTTGGTGGTAGGAGATCCCCCATGTCTCTTTGCTCACTTCTCTCTTTTATATCTCATAAGAGATTGGCTTAATACACAATCTAATCTTGTAGATTGAGTCCTGTCTCATTAACATAACTACCACTAATCCCACCTCAATAACATCATAGAGATAGGATTTACAACACATAGGAAAATCACATCAGATGACAAAATGGTGGACAATCATACAATACTGAGAATCATGGTCTAGCCAAACTGATACACATATTTTTGGGGGACACAATTCAATCTATGACAGAATCCAACCCTTAACTCCCTATAATTTAGCGGCACAAGGATTAGTGAGAAGGACCAAATAAAGTCCTTTCCATCAAGGTTCAAAAGAATCTTTTAATTGGTGTCTTTTCCAGTAAACATGATCTCCAGGTTGAACGTTATGTAATTTAGATATGTCTTGCTTTTGATTATCAAAATCTTCATTAACCTGTGTATTCTTTAGAATATTGGATCAAAGATTTACAATATTGTAACAAATCAGATTGAACTAAATTTCAATCAAGGCAAGTCACCCAATAGTAAGGGCCTTTGGCCTTCCAGTGATATTTTCATGAGGAGTCAATTTGTGAGGTCCAAATGTAGTAGTTCTTACATTTAAGAGGAACGGAGGCAGCACCTTAATCCCAGGAAATTGTAGATTTGGAAAGTTTGGCTAGTTGAGTTTTTATTAGTTCTTTCAACTAGACCAGAGGATAGGTGACAAGGACAATGAAGTCTGAAAATTGGGGAAGATTTTACATATTTCCTTAATTATTTGCCCAGTAAAATGGGTGCCTCGGTCACTGTGAAACACCCTTGGGGGTCCCCAAGTGGGGATAATGTTCTCAAGAAGTTTCTTAGCCACAAATGTGGCAGTAGCTCAACAACTGGGGAAAGCTTTTACTCAGTAAGAAATTATACAAGTCATTACTAATGTAAACTTGTAACCACTTGAGGGAGAAAGTTGGATAAAATCAATCTGCCATTCAAGCATTGGTCCTGACAGCAAGGGAAATCTCCCAGGTGGATCTTTAGAAGGTTTACCTGAATTAAATTGAGAGCAATTGAACTTTGGGAAGCCACTTGTTCAGCAGCTTCATAAAAATGCCCCCACCAGCATTTCTTTAAAATCTCTATAGTCTTGTCTCTTCCCAAATGGGTATTCATGTGCAATGCCTCCAGTACAGGGGCTTTCAGGGATTTAGGGAGAACTAAGTTCTCACTGGAGCCCATCCATGTTCCAGAGGTGGGGCATTGGGAGCAATCATGTTTCTTCCATTTTTCAATCTTATCATGTGGAGCTGATTTTTGATGTTCAAATATATCCTTTAAGGCAATTTCTCTAAGCCTGGAAGAATTCCCTACAAGCATGTTAAAAAGATGTTCATCATCTGAAACAGTCCTCCAATGTAAAGGACCATACATAACTATTAAAAGCTTGTGAGGAGCATTGACAGGACTGAAACAAGGGCAGGTTGATCTTTAAAACTATGAGAAAAAACATGGTCTACAGGGACAGAAAAATCTCCCCACCAATAGCATTCTAAAGCCCTGATTAGTTCATCTGTCATTATTCCTATATTATCATGCCAGTAATTTCTAACCATAGGAACATGTAAGCATTCTGGCAAGATGCATTTTTTATTAGGCCCAATCCACAATCCAGTGGTTGGATCTTGATGACAGCCGATCTGTTCCCATTCTCTAATCTCCTCTGTGGAGGCTAATTGTTGGTGTTTAAGACGTGCTTCTGAAATTTCTCTTGGGTCAAATTTTGGTGGGCAGCATTTTACAGGTGTCATAATTACAGGTGTCCTAATTGTTTTATTATTACTATCTATTCCCTCCTTTTCATCATCATCATGAGTGGAATTATTGTGGTCATGAATGAGGGCAGTATCTTTAAAGGGTGATTGGGAGGTGGCATGTTTAGCTGCTCTGTCAGCTAAGTCATTTCCTTTAATTTCTTCTGCTCGTGGAGCTCGTTTGACTTGGCGGACCTGGATTTTAATTACAGCAATCTCAGAGGGGAGCAAAAGGGCATCTAATAGGTCTTCTACTAAGGGCCCATTTTTAATTTGGGTCCCAGAAGAAGTTAAGAACACCCTTTGTTTCCATAATGTGTTAAATCATGAGTAACTCCAAAAAACATACCTAGAGTCTGTAAAAATATTCACTAATCGTCGAGAATCCAGTTTGCAAGCCTTCGTGAGTGCAATTAGTTCAGCTTGCTGAGAGGAAGTAACTTCAGGAAGGATGTCACTTTCAAGGACCTAGGGTAAGGTAGTCACAGCATATCCTCCCCGGTAATGAGAGCTGTTAGGTTCAGGCTTTAAATATGACCCATCAACACACAGAACTAAATCAATAATGGGGTTTCTTGTAAATCTGGTCTAGGAGACAAAAGCTGTTCAGTAAGATTCAAGCAATATGGGGTAGATGTTCATCATTATTAGATAAAGGTAACAATGTGGCTGGATTCAGAGAAGTTATAGTATATCAGTGAATATTAGAAGAGGCCAAAAGGAGAACCTCATAAGAAGTCAGCCTACTGGCTGACAGCTATTGAGTAAGTGTTGAATCTAAGATGGCTGACACCACATGAGGGACATAAACATCAAGAACATTTCCTAAAATGATATCCATTGTGATTTTGACTAGTCTAATGGTTGCAGCAACTGTTATAAGGCTAGGGGGTAAGCCCCTGCAACAGGGTCCAGCTCGATACCATAATAACCAATGGCTCTCAGTTGTTCTCCATGTTTTTGAGTGAGGACTCCTAGGATATCTGGATATCCTCACATAGCTGGAAGGGGTCAGGCTCTGAACTCTTTAGATAATGGTAAAGAGGTTGAAAAAAATTAGGATATACATAGAATCAGATGGAAAGCTACTTGGTTACACACTATAAGACCCTCACAAACACAAGATTTATTTGGTTGGTTACTATCAGGAATAAGTACATGGGCTAGATCACTATTGCAGGGAATACTAATATTCTTAGTCTGCCTCCTGATCGTATTAGGCATAATAAAATTTATCTTCTATTGTCTTACACACTTAAAAGGTGAAAGAAAGCTTCGGGCTAAAATGTTGATGTACCTTGACTCTGCTCATTTAGGCAATGCAATTGATGAGAACAAAGCTCTTTCTTAAAATCCTGGTGAACAGCCAAATGGTATCCAGTGGAAAACGAGCACCATAAGTTTGAGGAGCCTGCCATGGCTGCCATCTTGGAGCTCAACTAAGTCCAGCTATTAATCATGGATGTGTTATCTCCAATCTCTGATCAAAAAGAAGGAGTGGTTTAGGATATTAAAATTGGAGCCATTATTCCCTGTCCTTGAGTATAAAGAATGTGACCTAGCTGGACGTGGACTTACAAAGACACATCAACTGGGCCCTTAGGTATAAAGACAATAGTTAGTAAATCTTTCACAATATCAGTTAATTATAATAGACCTTTTGGGGCAGACTGCATAAACAATCTCTGGAGATCAATCTTACACAAATTTTTTTTGGGGAATGTTCTCATTCTCTTTCTGGAACATTCTTATCATTTAACTGTACACTATAACTTTGTCTACAAGTATTCTGAGAACAAAATATTTTTTATCACAGTCTTACATTAGCATGATTCACCTAGGGAGGGGGAGTGCACATATTCTGAAAGTAGAAACAGGGATTTAAGGCAAAAGGGAAGTTTTATTCAGACCTGTTGTTATGGATTGATATCAGTCCCCCTGAAATACGTGTCAGGTTGGCTAGGCCATTATTCCCAGTATTATGCGATTGTCCATCATTTTGTGATCTGACGTGATTGTCCTATGTGTTGTAAATCTTACCCTCTAAGATGTTAATGAGGCAGGATTAGAGGCAGTTACGTTAATGAGGCAGGACTCAATCTACAAGATTAGGTTGTATCTTGAGTTAATCTCTTTTGAGACGTAAAAGAGAGAAGCGAGCGGGGGGGGGGGGCCCCCATTATCACCAAACAGGAAGAACCAGGAATGCACACCTCCTTTGGACCTGGGGTCCTTTTGCTGAGAAGCTCCTATATCAGGGAAGATTTATAACAAGGACCTTCCCCCAGAGCTGACAGAGACAGAAACCCTTCCCCTTCAGCTGGCACCCTGAATTCGGACTTCTAGCCTCCTAGACTGTGAGAGAATAATCTGTTTGTTAAAGCCATCCACTTGTGGTATTTTGGCAGCACTAGATAACTTGTGGCAACGTCCCTAACAGCTTGGCTGCTGTCTTAGTTATCTAGTGCTGCCATAACAGAAATACCACAAGTGGATGGCTTTAACAAAGAAAAATTTATTTTCTCAAGTCTAGGGGGGTAGAAGTCCAAATTCAGGGTGCTAGCTCTAGGGGAAGGCTTTTTCTCTCTGTCAGTTCTGGAGAAAGGTCTTTGCCATCACTCTTCCCCTGATCTAGAAGGTTCTCAGCAGAGGAACCCCAGCTCCAAAGGACACGCTCTGCTCCCAGCACTGCTTTTTTGGTGGTATGAAGTCCCCGTGTCTCTCTGCTCACTTCTCTCTTTTATATTTCAAAAGAGATTGACTTAAGACAAAACTTGATCTTGTAGATTGAGTCCTGCCTCACTAGCATAACTGCCTCTAATCTTGCCTCATTAACATCATAGAGGTAGGATTTACAATGCATAGGAAAATCACATCAGATGACAAAATGTTGTACAATCATATAATGCTGGGAATCATGGCCTAGCCAAGGTGACACACATTTTTAGGGGACACGATTCAATCCATAACAGCTGCTAACCAAAAGGTCAGCAGTTTGAATCCACCAGCCGCTGTTTGGAAACCCTACTGGGCAGTTCTACTCTGTCCTACGGGGTTACTATGAGTCTTAATTGACTTGACAGCAAACAGTTTAGATAACTAAGACAGAATTTGGTACCAAGAGTGGGATGCTGCTGTAACAGATACTGACAATGTGGAAGCAGTTTTGGAATTGAGTAATGGTTAGAGGCTGGAAGAGTTTTAAAGTGCCTAATAGTAAAAGCCTAACTTGCTTTGAAAAGACTGTTGGTGGAATTATGGATATCAAAGACAATTCTGGTGAGGACCCAGAAGCAAGTGAGGAGAGCTATAACACTAGAGATGGCACAGATGGCAAGAAGCAACAGCAGAGAAACAGCAGCAGAACAGGAGACTGGCACAAGACAGCACCAGAGCCAACCCATGGAGCAAAAGAGCTAAGTGCCTTTGCACAGGAGGCTTTCTGGTGGACTAGGATGCCTCCAGGCACTTATCAGTGGAGCTAGGCTTGCCAACCCACGGAGGAAGAATGCTGAGTGTCTTATGGCCGAGGCTTACTGGCGGAGTGTTGTGCCTCCAGGCATTTATCAGTAGAGCTAAACAGCTTTGTAACACTTACCTAAGCAGGGCAGGTGCCGGTCTGGTCCAAGGGTCTGAGGGCCGAGAAGCCAAAGAACCAGAAAACAGAAGCTGAAGAGACACATTTTGGGGGGGGACACAATTCAATCCATACCATTCCACATTTTGGCCCCCCAAAATTCATGTCCTTGACATATGTAAAACACATTCACCCCATCATATCATCCTAAAAGTCCTAAATATACACCAAGTCCAAAATCCAAAAATTCCTCTTCATCTGTGAAATCTAGAATACAAGTTATCTGATTCCAAAGTACAATGGTGGAACAGGCACAAGGTAGACATGTCCATTACAAATGGGAGAAATTGGAGGGAAAGAAGGGATAACAGGCACTAACTAAGTCCCAAACCCAGCAGAACACATTACATTAGCTCTCAAGGCTTGAAAATAATCCTCTGTTCTCTGAGACTATTTAGGCAATGGCCCTGTCATCCAGACTCTGGGTGTTGACCACACTGTCCGGATTCTGGGTGGAGGCCCCTCAGCCCTAGGTTTCAGCTTCACTTTCCAGGCCCACTGGGACAGCAACTCTGCTTCCCCAGCTTTGGGCAGCCACATCCTTCTAGTCCATCTCAGTGACGACACCACCCCCTCAGCCCCAGCAGGGCCCATTCTTCTACCACTTGGGCTAGGTAGCTCCACCCCCTCAGCTCTGGGCATCGGATCTGGCCCCATCCCACTCATAAAAGGCAGGCCCACGCTCTGGAACTGTTTGTGAAGATCTGACTCCTTGAAATCTAGGAGGCCATGGCCCCAACCTTTGAACCCCAGAGGACATGGCCCTATCTTTTGACACTGAGGCAGCTCTGCTTCCTGTGCTCCTTGTCTCTTCAACTTCTGCTTCCTGGTTCATTGGTCTCTGAGCTCCTCAGCCTCTTGGACCAGCCTGGCCTCTGCCCTGCTTGAGCAAGTATTACAAAACTCTAGCTCTACTGGCAACTGCCCAGAGGCACCCCACTCTGCCAGAAAGCCTCATGTCCAAAGGCACTCAACTCCTTGCTCTGTGGGTCGGCTCCCACACTGTCTTGTGCTGGTCTCCTTGTTCTGCTGCTGCTATTTCTCTCCTGCTGCTTCTCACCATCTGTGCAGTCTCTGGTGTTACAGCTTTCCTCACTTCCTTCTGAGGCCTCACCAGAATTGTCTTTGATGTCTATAATTCCACCAATAGTCTCTTCAAGGGCAATCTAATTTTTTATTATTAGGCACTTTAAAACTTTTCCAGCCTCTACTTATTATCTCAGTTCCAAAACTGCTTCCAAATGATAGGTATCTGTTAGAGCAGCACCCCACTCCCGGTACCAAAATGTGTCTTAGTTGTCTAGTGCTGCTATAACAGAAATATCACAAGTGAGTGCCTATAACAAACAGAAATTGATTCTCTCACACAGTTTAAGATGCTAGAAGTCCGAACTCAGGATGTCAGTTCCAGGGGAAGTCTTTCTGTCTGTGTTGAGCCTGGGGCAAGGTCCTTTTCATCAATCTTCCCCTGGTCTAGGTGGTTCTCAGCACAGGGACCCCGGGTCCAAAGGACATGCTCCTCTCCCAGTTCTTCTTGCTGAGTGGTAATGAGATTCCCCACCCCACCTCCACTCGATTCTCTTTTATCTCAAAAAAGATTGACTCAAGATACAACCTAATCTTATAGATTGAGTCCTGCCTCATTAACATAACTGCCTCTAATCCTACCTCACTAACATCATAGAGGTTAGGATTTTCAACACATAGGCAATCATATCAGATCACAAAATGGTGGACAATCACATAGTACTGGGAATAATGGCCTAGCCAAATTGACACACATTTTGGGGGAACACAATTCAATCCATAACAACAGGTCTGAATAAAACTTCCCTTTTGCCTTAAATCCCTGCTTTTACTTTCAGAATATGTGCACACACACACACACACACACACACACACACACACCCCTTCAGGTGAATCATGCTAACTTAAGACTGTGATAAGAATGTTTTGTTCTCAGAATACTTGTAGACAAAGTTATAGTCTATAGTTAAACAAATGATAAGAATGTTCCAGAAAGAGAATGACGAGAATTTTCCCCCAAAAAAATGTTTAAGACTGGTCTCCAGAAATTGCTCATGCAGTCTGCCTCAAATGGTCTGTGATTATTAACTGACATTGTGAAATATTTACTTCTTACTCATGTGTAACGCCAGCCCTCTTGTATAAAAATCTCTCCTCACTTTTGGACTTGGCAGCACTGGGAACCTCTTCCACTGTTATGCCAACTTGGGTTACTTCAACCCAGGTTGCTTTATTCTAACACTAAAACTGTAGCATTTCTTTTCTTACAGACCTCTTGTTATTTTTTATTCTTTGAAATATTTGGTGTCAGAAGTGGGATTTTGAAGGTGCATTATCTTTCATGACCCCAAGAGGTTGAGGACGCCAGCCCTGGACTCCACTTCCACTATTTCTCATAGTCATCCTAAGGTAAATAACCTCTTGAAATTTGAGCTCTGCTTTCTTACATCAAAGTTTTTTGAGTTTTATTGTTGAATTTGTTTTTCTTCCAGGAGTTTGTCTTTCTTTCTTTTGCTTTGTAATTGAAATTTGGCATAGGTTCCATGCAGTCACTGCCAAGGTATGTCAGAGTCTTTTAATAATTACTTGTTTGGTTCTGAGAAACCAAAAGTAGTGCTCTTTTCTTACTTCTTGTTTTGTTTCTCCTTCTGTGCACACATTAAGGACTCCAAAGTGTGTGAATTGAGCTCAGTGACCTCAGGTATCTATTTTCTATTGTACTTTAGATGAAGGTTTACAGAGTAAATTAGTTTCTCATTAAACAATTGATAACACATATTGTTTTGTGACATTGGTTGCCAACCCCATGACATGTTAACAGTCTCCCCTTCTTGACCTTGGGTTCCCCATTACCAGCTTTCTTGTCCTCTCCTGCCCTCTCATCCTTGCCCCTTGACTGGTGTGCACATTTAGTCTCATTTTGTTTTATGGGCCTGTCTAATCTTTGCTGAAAGGTGAACCTCAGGAGTGGCTTCAGTACTGAGTTAAAAGGGTGTCCAGGGGCCATACTCTCAGGGTTCCTCCAGTCTCTGTCGGACTAGTAATTCTGGTCTTTTGCGTGTGGGTGAGTTAGGATTTTGTTCTACATTTTTCTCCAGCTCTGTCCTGGGCCCTCTATTGTGATCCCTGTCAAAGCAATCAGTGGTGGTAGCTGTGCACAATCTAGTTGTGCTGGACTCAGTCTGGTGGAGGCTGTGGTAGTTGTGGTCCAGTAATCCTTTGGATTAATCTTTCTCTTGTGCCTTTGATTTTCTTCATTCTCCCTTGCTCCAGCTGGGGTGGGACAGGTGGAATATCTTAGATGGTCACTTACAAGCTTTTAAGACCCAGGATGTAAAACATTTTCTTTATAAATTATGTTATTCCAGTTGAGCTAGATGTTCCCTGAGACCGTGGTCACTGATAATTTTTAGTTCCATACCAGGGACAGTTTAGAAATTAGTGACCACTAACAGCGCACATTAAGGTTTTTGATATACATTAAGATTTACTGCATCAGATTAATAGTTTTTGCAAGAATGAAGGTTTAGTGCATCAGGTTCCTATTTTAATTATTTTGTTTGCTTGTCTGTTTATCTGTGAGCAATTTAAAGCTGATTAAATAGAAATGCTAACTATCATGAAGAATTTAAGATCCTTGTTAAAGTTTACCAACCTGGATTCTCTGATTTATAAGCAACTAGTCTATATAATGCTATCAATGTTATATAGACACTGTCAGTGATAGGATAATATCCATATACCTACAAGGAAGACCAGTTAATATGAGTGTTATTCAAATTTACACACCAACCACTAAGGCCAAAGATGAAGAAATTGAAGATTTTTACCAACTTCTGATCAAACACGCAATCAAGATGCATTGATAATTATTGGTGATTGAAATGCAAAAGTTGGAAACAAAGAATTGGTACTTGGAAAACATGGCCTTGGTGATAGAAACAATGGCGGAGATCACATGATAGAATTTGGCAAGACCAACAACTTATTCAACAACCTAAACTTTTTTCAACAACATAAACTGTGACTATACACGTGGGCCTTGCCAGATGGAATATGCAGGAATCAAATCAACTACATTTGTAGAAAGAGACGATGGAGAAGCTCAACATCATCAGTCAACAAGGCCAGGAGCTGACTGCAGAACAGATCATCAATGGCTCATATGCAAATTCAAGTTGAAGAAAATTAAAACAAGTCCACAAGAGCCAGAGTATGACCTTGAGTATATCCCACCTGAATTTAGAGACCATCTCAAGAACAGATTTGATGGATGGAACACTAATGACCGAAGACCAGATGAGTTGTGGGATGACGTCAAGGACACCATAAATGAAGAAAGCAAAAAGTCATGAAACAGACAAGAAAGAAATAAAAGACCAAAATGGATGTCAGAAGAGCCTACATTCAGAAACTTTCTTTTGAATGTAGAGTAGCTAAAGTGAATGGAAGAAATGATGAAGTAAAAGAGCGGAACAAATTTCAAAGGGCAGCTTAAGAAGACAAAGTATTATTATGAAATGCGCAAAGATCTGGAGTTAGAAAACCAGAAGGAAAGAACATTCTCAGTATTTGTCAAGCTGAAAGAACTGAAGGAAAAAAAAATCAAGCCTTGAGTTGGAATATTGAAGGATTCTACGGGGAAAATATTGAATGAGCCAGTAAGCATCAAAAGAAGATGGAAGGAATACAGAGTCACCATACCAAAACGAGTTGGTCAATGTTCAACCATTTAGGAGGTAGCATATGATCAAGAATCAATGGTATTGAAGAAAGAAGTCCAAGCTACACTGAAGGCACTGAGGAAAAAAAAAAAAAGTCTCCAGGAATTGACAGAATACCAACTGAGATGTTTCTACAAATGGATTCAGCACTGGAAGCACCCACTCATCTATGCCAAGAAATTTGGAGGACAGCTACGTGGTCAACCAACTGGAATAGATCCATATTTGTGCCCATTCCAAAGAAAGGTGATCCAACAGAATGAGGAAATTATAGAACAATATCATTAATATCACACATAAGCAAAATTTTGCTGAAGATAATTAGAAAACAGTTGCAGCAGTACATTAACATGGAACTGCCAGAAATTCATGCCAGATTCAGAAAAGGGCGTGGAATGAGGGCTATCATTGCTGATATCAGATGGATCTTGGCTAAAAGCAGAGAATACCAGAAAGATGTTTACCTGTGTTTTATTGACTATGCAAAGGCATTCAACCGTGCGGATCATAACAAATTATGGATAACACTGGGAAGAATAGGATTTCCAGAACACTTAATTGTGCTCATGTAGAATGTGTATATAGACCAAGAGGCAGTAGTTCCAACAGATCAGGAGGACATCGCATGGTTTAAAATCAGGAAAGGTATGTGTCAGGGTTGTATCCTTTCACCATACCTATTCAATCTGTATGCTGAGCAAATACTCCGAGAAACTGGACTATATGAAGAATGCAGCATCAGGATTGGAGGAAGACTCATTAACAACCTGTGAAATGCAGATGACACAAGCTTGTTTGCTGAAAGCAAAGAGGACTTGAAGCCCTTGCTGATGGAGATCAAAGACTATAGCCTTCAGTATGGATTACACCTCAACATAAAGAAAACAAAAATCCTCCCAAATGGACCAATAAGCAACATCATGATAAACAGAGAAAATATTGAAGTTGTCAAGGATTTCATTTTACTTGGATCCACAATCAACGTCCATGGAAGAAGAGGTCAAGCAATCAAACAACGTATTGCATTGGGTAAATCTGCTGCAAAAAGTCTCTTTAAAGTGTTAAAAAGCAAAGATGTCACTTTGAGGACTAAGGTGTGCCTAACCCAAGCCATGGGTTTTCAATCGCCTCATATGCACATGAAAGCTGGGCTATGAATAAGGAAAACCAAAGAATTGATGCCTTTGAATTATGGCGTTTGCAAAGAATATTGAATATACCATGGACTGCCAGAAGAACAAACAAATCTCTCTGGGAAGAAGTACAGCCAGCATGCTGTTTAGAAGCAAGGATGGTGAGACTTTGTCTCACATACTTTGGACTAGTTATCAGGGGGGACCAGTCGCTGGAGAAGATAAAGTAGGGGGTGTCATGGATTGTGTCCCCCAAAAAATACCTGTCAACTTGGCTAGGTCATGATTCCCAGTATTGTGTTGTCCACCATTTTGTCATCTGATGTAATTCTCCTATGTGTTGTAAATCCTATGTCTATGATGTCAGTGAGATGAGATTAGTGGCAGTTATGTAGACTCAATCTACAAAATTAATCTACAATTTAAGCCAATCTCTTTTGAGATATAAAAGAGAGAAGCGAGCAGAGACAGGGGGACCTCAGACCACCAAGAAAGTAGTGCCAGGAGCAGAGTGTGTCCTTTGGACCTGGGTTCCCTGCGTGGAGAAGCTCCTAGTCCAGGGGAAGATTGATGGCAAGGTCCTTCCTCCAGAGCTGACAGAGAAAGCCTTCCCCTGGAGCTGATGCCCTGAATTTGGACTTCTAGCCTCCTAGACTGTGAGAAAATAAATTTCTCTTTGTTAAAGTCATTCACTTGTGGTATTTTTGTTATAGCAGAACTAGATGACTAAGACAGAACTTGGCAGCAGGAGTGGGGTGCTGCTAAGGAAGCTTTTTCTCAAATTACTCTTGCCGTTATAGTGATTTAAAAAAAAAAAAAAATCCTAAATTCATTTATAGATGACTAATTTTGTATGAATTAATTTTTAAAAGACTTTTAAAACTTCCCTGATAAATAAGCCTGGACTTCCTCCCCCTTACCGGGATGCTGACTTTAGGTGCATGTTCAAAAACATTTTAAGTTGAATATACTAAAAGTAACTTAAATTTTCAAAAATATATTATATAAACCTGGTTTTTAAGCTAGATATGATTTTTCTGTTTCACTTTGTTCTGAGGGCTCTCTAAGCTTCTGTTTTTGTATCAAATTGAAAGCCATGGCTGGTGTTTTTCATGAGGAATAAAAAAATCAGTTTAAGAAAAAGATAACTTGTTTATTTTAATTAGTATAACAAAGCCTTAAAAACAGACAAAAAAAAAAAGAATTACTCTAAATTGCTTCTCTAAAGAATTCTATATATATATATAATCCTATAAAGCATGCAAAAGACCAGGTGTAAAAATGGCAAGGTGTGGGCAGTGTCTGACCTCCTCTAACTTCACAAAGGGTAAGGAGCATCAAATCAACAGCCCAAGGCTGATTGCTATGAGGGGGTGGTCAGACAAATCACTTGCTTGCTTGAAAATTCAACTCATAGCAATCAGCCTTGGGCTGTTGATCTTGATTCTCCTTCTCCCTTGTGAAGAGGTCAGACACCACCCTCACAGGCCATTTTTACAGCTGGCACCAGGAGTAGGATTCATTGCAATGGCTCCAGACTCATGGAAGCATGGGACTTTATAAGAGAAAGAGCGAAGGGGCATTGGAAATGAAACTTTGATTCTTAGATGGTTCCTTTGGTTGTTGTTATCTGTAATGGCTGAAAGTTAAGAAATGTTATGCTGCAGCTAAGGAAGAAAAGCCTCCTCTTGAGTGGCTCGGGGCAAGGGCCAGGCCTGTTAAAAGGGATGATTGATAGGCCAGGGACATCTGGTTCCACCCACCCAGAGGCCTGAGGCCATATGCATATGAATGGGGAAATAGTCAAAGGGTGAAGATGAAACTGGAATGTTTTTTAAAAAGGGTATCATTCTCCCTCCCCATTGTCCCTGGGGTGCCTCCCAGACACATCTAAGAGGTGGTAGCTTTAGCGGACATGTCTCCGCTCAGAGTAACTTTCCAGGCGTGGAGAAGCTCACAACCAGCTACCTGAAGGCCCTACCGAGAAAGAATTTTATAATGAAATCCAGAGGGTCACGGACTAGAAAGAAAATCAGGAAGACAGGTTTAAGGCCCAGTAGGAGTGGTCTTAGGAGCCACCATTGCCAACACAAGCACAGAGGAGGTTCTGGGCAGGCTGGGGGGTCTGGGTTCTGGCATGATGAGCTGCTGTTCCACCACAGGGCTGGCCAGGGCAGCAGGAGAAATGGGGCTGAAGGGGTGACTCAGCTAGGGGTGGAGATAGAAAAGGAGAAACAGAATGACCCAGGCCCATGCTGCATGGGATGTGGGAGGGCAGCTGGACTGTGGCTGGGAGCCATAAGATCTTCACCAGTACCAAACCCATAGATCTTCCTGGAACCAAGCATCTGCTGAGGGACCCTGGAGAGCTTGTCCAGAGCTGCTTCTTGGGCAACTAGAGAATCTGAGCACAGTGTTCCTCACAAGATCATAAGTCTACCTCAAATGTCCTGTTAGCAGCATTCTTCCCCCAGCCCCCAAACCGAAAATCTCAGAGCAGTAGGAAATGTCTTGGCAAGGACACAAGGGGCCTAACAGGACAGACTGAGCCACAGGGGATAGGAAGGGAGAATCAGTGAGAGTGTGCATCTGCATCCCAGTAAACAGAATGCTGCCCCTGAAGAAATGCTAGGTCTCAGATTTGAAACCACAATGAACCAGAACCGGTCCCTTCTCAGCTGAGGAAGAACATCTGTTCACCATGAGAGAGCTCTTTATCTTGTCGAAGGGATGGCGTTGGTGGACAAGAGCAGTTGGAGACAGTATAGGAGCCCAGATTATAGGTCCAATGGTAGTTTTTATTCCCTAGGAACAAAGATATGAGGTGAAGAAACTCCAAAAGGAAATAGAAGCACAGAAGACACTAGGTGGCACGGCTCAGAAGTCAGAGGAACAGCTGCTCCAGTGGGCCTGGCAATGGCACTAGTTTCCTTGGATCAACAGTGGAGGGTGGGGGTAGTGATGTGGAAAACTTCCCTACTTTCCAGAAAGGAGAGAAACATTTCTATTCTGAGGCCTCCCAGGGGCACCAAAGCCTTCCCTCTCAAGAATAGAGGTCAGCAGAGAAGGATGAGAGAGACTGGGGTGTCACAAACAACCTGAGGGTAGTCACAGGAACCCCTTGTGGCTGACGGATTCTGTGCTTAGACGGGATTGCAAGGGAAGCAATAGCTGGCCAAGAAAACTACAGCGTTATGGTACAGGTGATCAATCTTGCCAAACTGGGCCCTAGGGCAGTCACAACCAGAAACGCTGTTTCTATTCACTTCAGAGGATCTTGGCCATGTTGAATTAGAAGGCATTGTCATATTCCCAGAGGATTACCTTCTATCCCCTTTTCTGGCACAATCCTGCCCCCTGAAAGCCTAGTCCTCTAGAGGGCAGGTTTGTGAGTGAAAAGGAAAAACCCTGCCTGATCCTCACATCCCCATGACGGGACAACTTCTACTACAGGTTAGAGCCTTTAAAAACAAGGACCCTTGGTGTGGGCTAGGTCCTCCACATCCTTAACCATCCTGCAGAACATATCAAGTGAATCATCCTTGTACTATGGGGTAGCCTCTGGCTGCTGCCTGGCTGAGTGTGGAGAGGCTTGGGTCCTGATTCCAGATCACAGTGAGGTCTCCTGCAGGGTAAAGGTGGGGCTGCTGCCCTTGTGGGATGACCTGTCCTCTTCTTTCTTGTCTCCGCTGCCCCACAGTATACCATTACTCGTCTTCTCTGAGAACACAGCGGTGTCTGTGGGGAGGTCCTGGGGAACACACAGACTAAGGGGAGTGGGCTGAAGTGAATATGAGGCAAAGGAGCAGTGAAAGAGCTAATGCAGAGAAGGAGGAAAGACTCTGCTGGGATTCTTGCTAGATGGGAAATCAGCAAGGCCAGGAGGAGGAGGGAGTGAGCAGGGGTGGGGTGTGGAGAAACGAGGAGCAAAGCACAAGGCAAGGGGAGAGCAAGACTGTGGGATGAAGGTGCAGCGGTCAGCACTCTGGGCTCCTCTCTGGGCCTGAGAGCCTTCTCCCACAAGCCAGAGCTCCGTGTGGAAGAAGCTGGGGCAGCTGCACATGTCCATGCTTAGGGAAGAAATGAGGGGGGAGAAGGGAGGGAAACTGGAAGGTCAGGCAGCAATTTGTGGAGAAGGGATAGGAAAGGATAACGTGGACAACACAGGCACTACCTGGCTATAGCTTTTGCAGGGAAGTTGCTTCTGCCAGGACAAGGGCAGGAGAGCAAGGAGCTTTGGCAACACGGGGTAAATGGTCCGAGGGTTCAGGGTCCGACCCCGCATGCCCCCTAAAGGCAAAGGTGCTTCTGAGTCTCCTACTGGGTGGTTAGTCCATACCCAGCAAGCCCTCTGTCTTCCAGGGCTCACAGTTCTCAAGTCCCCGGCCCACCTCCTCAAACTCAGCCAACAATATTCACTGCTACAAACAGCCAAGTGCTAGAAGGGCAGGGTCTCATCCAGACTCCAGGCTGCCTGAGCCCTCCCTCAGCCCCTCATTGCTTCTCTGGGCCCCTGTCCCACACTCCTCACCAGTGAGCAGACTGACAATCAGGCCCACCACGATGACTGTGGTCGAGTTGTGGGCGCTGTACCACATGTAAGACAGGGAATAGAGTCGCAGAAGCCCTGTAGGCCTGGGGGAACAGAGAAGTAAGGACAAGTACCTGGCTCCATCCACCTACAGGGGCCCAGGGTCCTAGGACTCAACACCCACACTTCCCTGAGGCCTCTGGTGGCCCATCCCTTGGCCAGGCTCCTGGGCAACCCCTCAGAAATGACACTCCTCCTAAGAAGAAAGTAAGCCCACTTACTTGGAGAGGGTGGTCAAGGGCATCAGTGTGGTCATGGTGACGGCAGTCAGATTGCTGGGCAAGGAGAAGCTGGACCCATTAGAGGGAGAGGATGCCACGCTGGAGCCCATGCTGGACACTATGCTCCCAATGCCGATCCAGAAGGCCATGATGAGTCCAGCTACCAGGCCCACTATGGCTCCCTGCCCAGAGACATGTCACAAGGCTAGCCCTCAGTTGTCCCCACCTCCCTACCGTCAAACCTTCACACCAGACCCAGCACTCATGGTGAGCCCTGCCAAGCCCCTCCCCCAGGACATCCCCCTCCATAAGACCACTGAGCCGATGGGTCACTCACAGGGGGGTTGGCACAAGGAAAGAACATCCCAAGGCAGAAGAGTCCCAGCAGTGGCCCCCCAACCATGCCAAAGATGCTGAATGCTGCCTGGGGGAGAACACACAGGCTCAGAGACCCCCAGTCCGTTGACGGAGAGCACAGCCACCCGCCACTGCCACAGAGCCTCGCTTGTCAGATCTGTCCTTCCACCTGGAGCAATCAGAACTCAGGATTCCAGAGGGCAGGAATGGTTATTGGCATGGTTCCCCTCTTAGATCTCTGAGCTAACAATGTCCAGGAACGACACTGGGGCTTTTGGCTACTTGAGAGTCTGTTCCGTAGTTAAAACTGGTCCATCAAAGGAGAATTTCTGACACCTGTCCCTGTCTTTCCCCTCAAAATAGCTGTCTTCTCAATTGCCTATTTCAGTCCATTCCTTTCCCCTCCTAACTGCCTTCTTCCCTCCGTAGTCATTACCTGCAGCACAGGTCCCATCTGGGAGGAAATATAGGCCATTCCCAGACAAAGCAGTCCATAGCCAAAGGCTGAGGAAAAAGGAAAAGGAAACAATAAGCAGGTATGAATTTACACAATAAAAAAGGGGAAAAAAGTAGAGCCACACTTCTTCCCCAGCCAAACCACCACCCCTGTGCCCCTGGAGGCAGAGGGCATATTACCTCATGTCCCAGCTCCAGGCCCCTCCCACCCGTGATGTCTATGGGAAACGCTCTGAGATGTAAACAACCGTGGGGTGAAGGTTGTACGCTTTATCAGTTAAGGGCTGAGCCCAGCATGAAGCAGGCGCTTTAAGACAGACTGAAGCCAGCAGCCATAGAGTGTCAGGTGGTAACCAGGATTCTTAGGAAGAACAAGACTGAAGGAATGAGGAAATACAATCTCACCAATGATTTTGGAAAGCCTAGTGGCCCAGGCTTCAGAGTACTCAGGGAACCAGGGTCGAATCAGATCTTCCATTGTAACAGTTGCCAGTGAATTAAAAGCTGAAGATATGGTGCTAGAAAGGAAGAAGAGAATGTCAAGCTGTCCTGACTCTGGCAGCTGAGAAAGGCAACACTAGGAAGAAACTCTAGCTCCTTTTGAGGGATTAGCACCCTAAAGGTGAGAGAGATGACACGTGCAGCAACAAAAACCATCCTCAGGTGACAGCCAAGGCTACTTCAGAGGAGGCCTGGGAGGCAAGGCCACTGTCCTTTTCTGTCTGTGGGTATAGAATTTAAGTACATCGATTCCAGGTATTGTAAAAGAAGCATTCCTAACCAAAAAGGGGGCATCTCCTGGGACAGGTTGTGCTGTCCTGCACAGATCAGCTGTCCCGTCATCTGCTGATGGGATGGGCACAATGAGACACTCAGAGGGATCGCCTCCTCCCCCGTCACTTTGTACCAAGCAGGGGTCAGTTTCACAAGCCTGAGAGAAAGGGCCAAACAGGTACCTGAGGGAGCCACTGAAGAGGCAGGCAATAAAGAGTCCAGGCAGGCCCGGCAGGCCTTTCAGGACATCCATTACGAAGTACAGGACGAACTACAAGCAGAGCAGAGGTGCACAGCTCTCCTGAGAGAGGATCCCTTCCCAGGGCAAGACGCTATGGAGACGGTGACCAGGAAGGGATGCCAGCCACTGAGGCATCTCTGCTGACCTGAGTGACCCCACAGGAAGTGGACAGAAAATGGGCCCTGGGAGAGAACGAAGCAGTTCACATCCACATCCCAGCTCAGCCCAACTAGTAGTGTGGCTGAGCAGGCGGGTACATCAGTGAGCCCATGTTCTCCTCAGTGAAAAGAGGCTGTTGGGAGGCTAGACGACACCAGGTGTGTGAGAGCTCCCAGCAAGCTGGCTCATGGTGGGCAGTCACTAAAGGTAGGTCCCCACCCCCAGCAGGGTGAGCACTGTGAACAGGTGATGCTGCAGCTGCGTTTCTCACCTGCTAGATTCACAGAATCTCAGAATGGGAAGGGACTTTAGATCCATTTCTTGTCCAGGCACAGAGTCCTTTCTGCAGCCATCCAGACACTCCCCGTGGGGCCTGGACTGGCCCCTCATGGGCATAGAAGGGGGCCCGGGAGGCCTTCTCACCTGGTCAGGGGCTGCTTGGGTCTGCTGGGTGCTCATGGGATACTCCTGGTAATAGGTGAACATGACCAGGCCAATGAGGCAGCCCATGCAGAGGGTCACCTGCTGGCAGGGGAACACCGCATAGCAGGAGCTGCAGGAGAGGCCAGTGCCAAGGGGAGACGTGGGGTGAGCAGACACCCCCAGGTACTCCCAGAAAGGGGGCCATGTGCTGACCCCAGTGGGTGTGTGTGTATCCCGCCCCCACCCCAGCCACCTGGAGGAACCGGGCCCCCCCTCCCCAGCCTTTGCTCCCCTGCCGTCCTGTCCCTGCACTCACAGCACTGCAGCCTTCTCCGTGCGGGAGCTGAGGTAGCGCTGCACCTGAGCCTGGTTCACCCCGTATAAAGAGAGCATCATGAAGACGCCCCCGAAGGCCAGGGTCCAGAAGGTGTGCCGCATGAAAGGGTCAGGATCTAGCCTGCAACAGACGTCACCCAGGCACTGTGCCATGGTCTCAGAGACAGGCCCAGCCCTCCCTGCCCTCCTGGCAACAGAGGGCAGAGCAGAGACACCAGCGCTAGGACCAAAGGGGACAGTGCAGCGAGTTGGGGGCAGTGGTCCCACTTCTCCAACCCACAGATCCACCCTGGGTAATCAACACATCCTCACCCTCAACCCTAGCCTGGCACCTAGGATCACAATCCCCCTGCAGCACCAGCTTCCTGCCCGTCTCAGTGCCCCATCCGAGGCTGTGACAGCTTGCTCTCTGCTCACTGTAGCCCTGAGATCAGGCCAGGGTGGGCTCAGCTCCAGGCACTGCAGACCCCACTCAGGCCAGGGGTGTACTTACTCGATCCCAGAGATGCGGCCATGCTGGGAAGCCACCTCCCACACATGCCCCAAACCGCCCACCTTAGCTGAGCCCACGATGATAACTGCCAGCTGCCCTAGGAACATGACCAGTGTCTGGAACACATCTGTCCAGATGACGGCCTTCAGCCCACCCTGCAGAGAAAAGATAGCACAGCTGCCCAGATGTCATTTGAGCCATCCACTAATGAGGACACCGATCCACTAGTGAGGATACTATGCTGGCTTCTGGGGGCATAATTGCTAAGACCCTGGTGAAACCATTCCCATCCCACCCCCTACCTATCCAACAATCTCACCTCATCCCAACTACCTTCTCATGCCATCCCATCTCCTATATCTCATCTCATCCCACACCTAGAATTCCATCCTATCTTCTCACTCTCCTTCTTAGCTCATCCTTCTTCTTCCTTCTCCTCCCATCTCTCCTCATTTCACTTCATCTCCTCCCATCCCCTGGGGATGACTACACTTACCAGAGCAGTATAGACAGCACAGACAATGCCTAGGGTCAGCACTGACAGCCACAGATCAAAGCCAGTCACTGTAAGCAAATAAAAGTCATGTTCATACTTCTGGAAGAGTTTCCCAGTGGGGAAGGCAGAGACGCTCTGATACGGACAGTCACGTCTTAGAGATGAAGCGTGAAGACAATGATCATTAAAGATGAAATAAATCATTCACCACAACGGAAAAAATGTCTGCAGAGCTCTACTAACAGGTGTTGATTAACCAATTCCCATGAGGCAGAGTAATGTTTGATTACCTTTCAAGTGCAGTGAACTAAGCCTGCTTCTTCCTCTGGGAGAGGCCAGTCCAAGGGCCCATGCAGAGAAATAATCCCCTTGTCAAGGCCAGATTCTTTCCTGCAAACTCTCCCCTACCTGCCCCTCCCTAAGGAGTTTACACAGGCCAACATGGCTGGAAGCCAGGGGCAGTGACTCCTCACCTGCATTGAGGGCCAGTGATGGTGCATAGAGCACAATCCCCATGTAGATCACCTGTTGGGTGTGAAACGGGAATGTGAGGGGGACAGGAAATGAGGGTAAGGAGATAGAGAAAAGACAGACTTTAGCTTCAACATCCCAATGGCTTCCCCTCACCTAAGCTCAGTCCCTGACCTCACCTGCTCCCCAAATTTAGGCTTGCTCTCACCACAGTACCTGTGCTAGGATGGGATAGCAGGATGTATCTGGCAGCTTTAGTGACAATGATCCCCAGCAAGAATTTCAATACTGCCAGTCTGAAAACAGGGAAGGCCCCAAGTGCCTCAGCATGCCTAAGTCCAGGTGCTCCTACCATGTCTCTGGCTCAATTTTTCTTCTCCTTCCACTTACCATCTGCAAGATGAAGGTCACGGTTCCACAAACCCGCACTGCTTTATTGAATCGGAGCTCCAGGTACTAGGCAAGAGTATACAGAAAAAAAAGTATTTCTCCCCATCTTATACCCATGATTCACACACAACTTCACTGAAGAGGCCCAGAAACATGAACTTCCAAATTCTATCCACTCTAGGCCCCACTCAGCACAGCACCCCCACCCCAACCTCACCGAGACCCAGGTTCCAGACTCATCATATGTACCCTGTTCCTCCTCTCCATCCCTGACCCTGGTGGCCCCACATGCTCCTCCCTTCCTCCCCACTCACCTCATAGGCACTGGTGAGATGCAGCCGGTAGAAGACAGGGATGAAGATGTGGGCAGGGATCAGCAGACCCAGGAAATAGGAGCAGCCCAGGAACCAATACTGGGTCCCAAATCGGTAGATTTCAGATGGCACACCCAGGAGAGCCACCGCTGACTGGAAGGTGGCCAGCAGGGACAGTGCCACAGGAAAGCAGCCCATCTTGCGGTCTGCCATCAGCAGCTGGCCGATGGTATGCCGGCCCCAGCCACGGAAGGCATGGTAGAGCCCAATGGCAAGGGAGAGAGCCAGCAGCAGGACAAATATCACATAGTCCACAGAGGAGAAGGTGGATGTGACCATGCTTGTGCCTGAGGTTGGGAGGAAGGGAGCTGAGGTGCTCACCGCTGCATTCATGTCCATACTGTGTCCCTGACCTGTAGTCACTGGCTGCTCATGGGCTCTGGGCTGCCACTTAGCTGGGCAGTGTCAGGCAGTGGCTACAGCTTGGCACCCAGCCAGTCTCACAGTCTTCCTCCTTTACCGAATGACATTGTCCAGGGGGAAATGCAAAGGAATCAGCACCCAGTAAGGCCTGTCTTGCCTGCTATGCCACTCACCCTGGAGCCTTGTGCCCCACACCCGTCAGACACGGACTAGCCAGTTCAGTGGTAGCCCTTGAAAGTCTGGAAGTCCTGGTGTGGGTGTGCTAGGAGACAGTGGTGAGGAGGGAAGCAGAAGAGTGAGACAGTCAGGAGATAATAACTTGGCCAAAACCTTGGGTGTGCAGAACTGTGAACCTTCTCAGGTCTCCACCCCAGTAATGAAAGAAAAATCAACTCTGGGTCAAGTTTCTTCCCAGAAGAACTCCCTGGCCCCACTTACAGGCCCAGACCCAGTTATCACAATTCACTAAGCCAAGAGCCCAGCCTGGCGCCACAGACCAGCAGGGCAAAAGAAATGGAGATTAGCATCAGTATGGCTTCCCCCATTTCCCCTGACCTCAGCACCCACCTCCTGTTATCCCCAGTGTCACCCTTCCTAACAGCATCCATTCTCAGTACTGATCACCAGTAGGACTGTCTCCACAGCAGGCCCAAATGCCATTCTAGGCATCCCCAGGCCAACACCTCCATCCTCCTCAACATTCTCCCCAACACCACTAGGTAAGCCCTGCCACCCACCTCTCAGCCCCTCTACCTGTTACAACACAGCCAACAGCAGATCCGGGAAGGGTAAGAGGGTTTAAAAGTGAGATGCAAGGGAGGGTCACATGCTGGAGCCAAGGGTTCAGAGTCAGGATTACAGGGCCACCTTGGCAAGAAGCAAACCAGCCAGGGCCAGTGGTCCTACCCTGCTGTGAGCAAACACCTACCTGGAGAAGCAATCCCTGTTCTGAGGCAGGGCCGCCTGGAAGAGCTGTGTCTGAAGCTGGGCAGAGGCTGAGGGTCTGACTCTGTAAACAGCTAAGGTGAGACTGGGAATTGGGGGAGGGATGAAGTTCAGCACCTCCTTGTATCGGCCCCTTCAGGGAACCAATCCCTAAGATCCAAATGGCCCTATCATGGGAGCCAGGACCCTATGGGCCCCAACCCAGCTCAGCCCTAGAAGCTCCAGAATGGGAAGCAGGGAGCTCACCTTCAGCAACATTCCTAAAAGGATTAGACTTTTGCCATAAGTCACACTTGGCCATCTGTGTACTGGAGTTAGAAAAGGAGGAGCTGAGAGAAGTCAGGAAAGTTGCTTTCTGACTCCTGCACAAGAAATACTCATGCTCAGAGAACACTCCACTCCTCTCAGAAGAATAAGCACAGCGCTGTATTTCAAGACTTAAGAGGATTCTTCAGTGATCACTATTACAACCCTCTCTTTCTACAAAGAAACCGAGTCACAGACAGTTCAAGTGGCCTTTCTGAAAACACAGCCAATTATTATGAGAGGCTAAATCAGAACCCAGGCCTAGTGATTCCCTAGTCATCCTGTTTTCTATTCATACCATGTTGTCTTTAGAGGCAATCCCCAGGGTTACTTACTGGTATGGGGGAAAAATACCAGAGATTGCCATGCAGTTAGGCAGTCTAACATGGCGACAGTTAACATTTTTGAACACCTGCCACGTAACCCAGCAATGTGCTAAGTGTTTCATAAACATTAACAGTAATAATAAATAACGAAGTAATGATAGCCAGCATTTTCAAAGCAGTTTTATATCAAGCAATTTATACAAACACTCTAATTCTCACCAGGAAAACAAGGTTTAGAGCAGTTAAATAGCTTGATCAAGATTATATAGCATGATATAAAACAAGGAAAAAAAGGGCTGTCTGCACTTAACAGAGATCCTGTCTTCACCACCCCCAGAACCAACAAGCAGCAGACTGTTAATCACAGTCATTCATGGAATAGAGCTTAGATTTCAACTAAGCTAGAGACTACTTGTGCTCTTGCCCATGAGACGAAAGATCAGCCTGGCTCTCTTCTGCCTCTCCCACACTGCGCTCTTGGCCAGATGTTATCTGGTTGGCAAGATATGGCCTCACGCAGACCAAACCTGAACTCTGAACTTCCTGAAGCCCAAGAAGAGAGGAAATAAGAGATGGCAATTCTTGGGATCATATGTTCTGCAGAGTCACAGATGCCAGTCCCCCAGAACAATGTTCCCAAAAGGCCACTCTGGTTCAACATAAAGATGCCCTGGGCCTTTGAACAATGCAGTATCTTGAGTTTTCTCCCTCCTCTTTGGCAAATTGTTACTGCTATGACAGGGGTGATGGGAACTGCAATACGGGACAGTAAGAGGAGAAACAACGTCTGCTATGTGCTACGTGTAAATAAGTGTTAGTGGTATGGTGTTAGTGGCAGGTGGTTAGTAAAAAGAAGAAAGGTCCCAGCACAGACTGCGGGTACACAAAGCCCAAAAGTGGAGAAACTCTACAGCTGAGGTAAAATGGCAGGGATTCCTGACGAATTTATTGACATGAGGTGCGAGAAGGCTTCCAGATTGCTAAAGACAGAGCCAGTAAAGAGAGGCAAAGCCTGACCCGGTAACAAAGCCTTCATTAGGCATGATTCTAAGAATAAGGCAGTGCTTTCTAAAAACTCTACTGACCCAAACCCCATGGACTTGCATCTTTCTGAGAGAATAGGAGCCAAAGGTAAGAGCTGAGTTGTTCTACTAAAACCGTAATACACCAGGGCGCAAACAGCAGGCTGTGGGAGACCCCTTTTAAAAACCCTAACACATACACAGGGAAGAGAATCTTTCTCTGCTCTCCCTTTCCCAGCCCCTCACCTTAGTCATACTCTGCACTGGATTGCTTTGACTCCTACAAAAGGCAAAGGGACCATGGCAGGATCAACTGTCCCAAAAAGTTTCCTTCAAAATCTGTCTTTGTGCCTAAAATTCCTCAAGCTCTAAAAGGCTTTAGCGTCCTCATTAAAATGCTAATAAACTATTAACGCCTTAGAAATATCCTTCGTGGAGATATCAGATATCTTGGGGTATATGGAAGAAGCCAGAGACCCTGAAAGAAGCCGGGCCAGCTGCTCAAAATGAGCTTTAGTTAGCTTTGATGAGCTTTCAGCAGGCTGGGACGAAACCAACACTCCGTCCCTGCGGGAGCCGGGCAAGCCCAGAACATCCTGGGGCAGCGCTCGCCTTCCCCTTACCTCCCCTTCCCCTTACCTCTGTGGCTCAGCCAGGGCTAAAAAGGTCCTTACATTCTTCCTGGGATCACCACTGCTCACTTTTTCTGGGAAGGCAACGGCAGGTGAGGAGTTAGGGCAGCATGTATTCCGCCCCCACCTCCTCCCCGCCAGGGCTTCGGGACGCCGCACGGTCTTAGGAATGAGGTGAAAGGGACTGGGTGCCCGGGGCGCCCTCAGGCTCATCTCTTCCTGCCTGGAGTTCCCCTTCGTTCCTCTCGCCTCCATCACCCTTACTCTCTCTCTTTCCTTGCTTCCCTCCTTCTCTCTACAAGCGAGTTGCAGAGACGACCACCTTCCCGCTGGTCCCTCAGACCTTCGCGAGCCCCCACGCGGAGGCCAGCTCGCTCCGCCCCCCTCTGCCGCCCGGCACCAGCCCAGCCGCGGCTCTCCGAAGCGTCTGCGCACCCGCCCGCCCGCCAGCCAGCCCACCTAGCTGGTCTCCACACGTGGGTCTGGCAATCGCGAGAGAGCCAGGCCCGCAGCGAGGGCGCCAGCTGACATCAGGCCCCGCCCGCTACCCGCCCCGGCCGCCATGTTTACTGAGGGCGGATGGAGCGGCCTGGAGCCTCTGCAGAGACGCGACGTTGGCGTCCAGGCGCGGGGAACGCAGGACTGAGGAAGCCTGCAGTCGGCTAAAAGCAGCCGAGCGGCAGGAGGCGGGGGGTGGGGTGCTTTGCTAAAGGGGGAAAAAGAACAGGCGACAAGTTTTCCCGAGGACGAGGACTAGAGGCGCACGGAGAAGAATGCTGCCCCTGGCCAGCAGCAAGCAGCCCCAGCCCGCCCCGGGCGACTGGATCGGCAGGCTCGGCCCGCCCCGGGGTGAGGGCGTGACGCGCTGGGGGCGGGGCCATCGCGCGCAGGTGTTACGAGCTGCTGAGAAGGAGGAAGGCAGCGGAAAATGGCGCCTCGCGGGCCAGGCGGTCCTACGAGCTTGGTGCCCTGTGCTGCCGCCCTGCTCCTCGCTCTGGGCGTGGAAAGGGCTCTGGCGTTACCCGAGGTACCGAAGCAAGTTAGAGGTCGGACTGAAGCAGAGTTGCGGGCAAGCTGGTGTATCGCGCTCGCACGCCCTGCCCCAGCCGGCCCGCAGCTCCAATTTCGTCCCTGAGGCCTCTTCCTGACCCCGGCCGAAGTCCATCCGGGCCCCGCTCCGGAGTTCTCACGGCACGCGAGCCTCCAGGCGCCTCCGCCCTGCCTACCTTTAAAGACCTTTGAAATTTGACCTCCTCACTCCTTAATCTTTGAAGTTATTCTTTCAACAGACCAGTCTTCTGGCTCTTCTGTAAGCTGTGCGCGCACGAATGCCTTACTTCGTGCGGCGGCAGGACTGTACTTTCTGGAATGTTTGATGAGTTCATTGTGTACCTTCTTGACCTTTTACACCCGGTCAAACCGGAGCTGTCAGATTGAGAAGTCACTAGAGGGGGTATAATAAATATGTTCGAATAGTAATCTTCAAAGATGAAGGTCTTATCTGGGCAAGGGCTGGTACTGAAAGTCTCTGATGTGCTGCTTTGCCTCTAGGAAAAGAAAGGTATCCCCTGTCTAACCTGATAACAGGTAGGACACGAGCCGCTTCCCCGCCCTTTGTTGGAGGAAACCTGGAGAGGTGTACTGGCAGTTAACTCTTGATCGCCGTTCTTTGCTTAACTTTCCCTTCTGGGGTCCTAATAGGTTTCTCCCTTTTGCAGATATGCATCCAGTGTCCAGGGAGTGTGCAAAATTTGTCAGAAGTGGCTCTTTTTTGTAAGACCTCGAAGCTAACGTTGCATGCCCGCTGCTGCTTGGATCAGAAGGGCACCATCTTGGGGTGAGGGAGAAGACATCCCTGGATTGGGCGGGGCGGGGGCGGGTACGGGGGCTTCCAGAACAGAGTCTACGAGGCTTGCTAGATAGACTTTCGGCGTAAATGTTGATGCCTATTTTGGCGGCATCTAAACCATGATTCGTTCTCAGACTTTTAAATCTGTATCATTTTTCGCTAGGAAACAATCTTGTAGTTCTTTCTGCTTAAAGCTGAATAAAAATCATATTTTTACCTGTTAAAAAAAGAAAAAAAAAAAGCTCTGTTAATGCCTCATTTTAAAAGAGCTTTGTTGTTTTGTTTATTATCAAGATCTTTGTATTATTCACTGTGTGTCTCAACTTATCCTCCAAGACATTATGCCACTAATATGGTTTTCTTCCCCTTGTGATTAATTCATGTTTGTCTTTAAGGCAAATTCCTCTCACTGTCCCCTATGCTGGTTGGTTCCTCAGATTCACCCCTTGTTCGTCTGCTCTTCTCCCTGTACACTCTTTGGAGAATTCACGTATTCTTATGGCTTCAGCTGTAACTACCATGTAGGGGTCTCCCAAAAATAGTTCTCTTTTAGTGTCCTTTGACACCTCTCCACGCTCCAGGTACATACCGGTACTTCCAACTTGCAGTTAAAAACATTTCCTCTGGAATGCTTCACCTCCACTTCAAACTTGCCAAAAACCAAATTTTTCCATTATCATTCTCTGGCTTTAAGGCCATGTTTATAACTATCTATTGCCCTCTGGATACAGTTCAAGCCATGAATTAGACATTCGATATCTACCACGGACTGTTCCCAATCCACCTTTCCTACATTATTTCTAATTATTTGTCCAATCAAACCCTCCATAAGGGTCTGACTTCAGCCAGACTCACCTACTCACAAGGCATTCTACCTTTGTTTCTTTGTTGTTTTGGAGAGCCTCTCTGCTCACCTGGAATTGCCTTCTTCCCCCAAGTTAGGACATAGCCATCCTTCAATTTCAGCATCTTTTGTGAATGTTTCCCACTGTTAGATCTCAGAGTAATATTTTCTTTGACTTCCTCTAATCCTTAGTGTCCATACCACTCAAATTTATTTCTAGATTCTTTCTTTCATATTGTAATTTAACATTTATATTGTTTTTGTTTTTGGTGATTTTCTTGTTCCTCTGCTAAATTGTAAGCTACTTGAAGGCTAAGATACTGAGTTATGCTTTTTTCATATGTATATATTCTCCCAATGTTTTGCAATTGGTAGGCATACAGTAAATATTTGTAGAATAAAGGAAAGGACAGTGATAGATATTGAAGACAAAATAATTGCAGCATGGTCCTTAATGTCCAGGAGATTCAACCTGTGGTAGAAAATGCACTTGGAGGAAATTTTCGTTTATGTGATTTGCATCTCTTTTTTTGTTCCCATTTGAAAGTCCTTTGTGGATCTGAGAGTTATAATGCCATAATATGAGCTCCACTAATCTAGATAAGGAATAAATTTCTTCCAGTATGTGCACAGATATCAACTGACAGGGCATAGTACTTTTTAGAACTTTCTGCGAAGATGGAGATGTTCCATCCCTTTGCTGCCTGATACAGCAGCCACTAACCACATGCTAGTGTCTACCTAGCACTTGAAGTGTGGCCAGTGCATATGAAAGACTGAATTTTTAATTTAATTTTAATTAACTTAAATTTACATAGCTACATGTAGCTAGTGATGATTATATTGGATAATGCAGGATTCAACCATCTACCACAGCACCGTGTGGCTCACACAGCTGTGTTCAATTAATACTGATAAATGGGAGCCAGGTATCAAATACAAACTATGTCATGGATGAAGAAGAGAGGTACATAGTTACATTGATTACTTTGTTTCCTCAGGCTGGATCTCCAGAACTGTTCTCTGAAGGACCCTGGTCCAAAATTTTTTCAGGCACATACTGCTATCATCATGTAAGTGGTTAGGTCCCCTCCCTCCCAAAAAAGTGACTATGGCAAGGGGTTGATGGGAAGGTCTTTGGGGATGGACTCCTAAAAAGATGGATGAATATTAATGTCTAAATTTACGCTGGATGAGGGCTGGATTACCAGTCTAGGAAGAGGTATAAATGGAGATCGGGTGCTTTCCTGAGCAGAATGCTAACGGTGTATGCTTTGCAGAGACCTGCAAGCAAATCCCCTGAAGGATGACTTGGTTAACACCTTCCATGGCTTCACTCAGCTCCAGACTCTGTAAGTAAAGAGCATGAGGTTAGCGGAGAGGAGTAGTGCTGTGAGCTCAGCAATTTTGGATTGAACATATTATGACAACCTGTGTTGTCTTCAGGATACTGCCACAAAATGTAAGCTGTCCTGGAGGTATTAGTGCCTGGAATACTATCACCAGTTACTCAGACAACCAAACCTGCCAAGGGCAAAGGAACCTTTGCAATAGCACTGGAGACCCAGGTATGCTGGCTCATCTCTACCATTCCGGAAACTGCCGTTCCTCTCTTGTATTCACTTTAGATCAGAAAGACAGTAAAATTGCTTAGGTGCCTTTTGTTCGGAGTTCTGAGGCTGTAATTGCTTGGAAAGAAAAAGGTCTTAGAATATATTGTTATTGTTGTCTGTAATGATGTTTACTACTGATCGACAAAGGATTGAGAGAACCTAAATTGAAGCAGATATTTAAGAAATCTATCTGGTGAGATCTAGTGATGTTCTATATTTCTCTCTCCCAGAAATGTGTCCTGAGAATGGATCTTGTGCACCTGATGGTCCAGGTCTCTTGCAGTGTCTTTGTGCTGATGGTTTCCATGGCTACAAGTGCACGCGCCAGGTGAGGAATTAGGCCTTAGAGATAAGAGAAATGCGTAGAGCAGAAACCTGTCTCAAAGAAGAGCCACAAGACTGGAAGCTAATGCAAATCACCTGAGGGAGCAAAGCTATGAGAATGGCCCTGAATGAGGGAACAGGTGTACTAGGAGAGAACAAGGTGTTAGGGTATAGCCTTCAGTGTACTAATGCTCAATGAGATTTTTTGGACTGTGATTCACAGGGCTTGTTCTCACTAATTGTGTTCTTCGGGATTCTGGGATCCACCACGTTATCCATCTCCATTCTGCTGTGGGAGACCCAACGCCGAAAAGCCAAGGCTTCTTGAACCATGCGGGTCACCCTGGTGACCTAAAGGACGTCTGATCCATCTTAACCCAGCCTGGGAGCTCTGCTTTCTAGACAGGCATCATCAAGGCCAAGGCCGCCGTTGGAAGATGGAAAATGTCCCCATCCTCAAGTGTTGTGGACACTCTGCGGGACTGAAGAACTAGTACCAGTTCCCATTTGTGTTGTTGACTATAATAAACACTTTTTTTTCTTTTCTTGTTTTGTTTTTCTTTTAGGGAAAGTTGTCCTCCCTTTGTGTGTTTCTTGGTTGGGATGGGAGAGGCTGCTCTGGGGTAGTCAATGTAATCCGGTTTCCGCAGTCTTTGCAGAAGACG
>NW_004443988.1:7471875-7485540 GCF_000243295.1 Trichechus manatus latirostris
GCCCGGCCCCGCCCCTCACGCCGCCGGCTGCCCGCGCCGCCGCAGACGCTCTGCCGCCAGCGCGCTTGGCTCCTGTGAGGTTTACGCCCGCCTCCGCTCCAGCCACCGGCACCGTTAGCCACGTGGACCGACTCCCGGCGCGTCGTCTTCACGTGGTTCCAGCGCCGGCTGGGGCTTGCAGCGCTCCACCGCTTGTTCGTGCTCGGCCCTGCCTCTGAGCTCCGTTCCCATGGCGGCCCTGGTGTTGGAGGACGGGTCGATCCTGCGGGGCCAGCCCTTTGGGGCCTCTGTTTCGACTGCTGGGGAAGTGGGTAAGCAAGCCTGGGCAGGCTGCCGAACTCACCCCACTGTGGTGCCCCTCTCCGCCCTGTCTGCCTTGCCCAGACCCCGCCATTTTCCCGCCTGCACACCCTCCCCTCTGTTTGGCCCCCAGGTCCCCACCCCAGCCCTTTCCATCTTTCACGCCCGTGGCAGCCTACCCTGAGGGGGGCATTCTTTGCGCCCGGGGCGGAGTTCTGAAGGGTGCCCCGCGGAGTCCTGACTCTTTGTCTTGCAGTGTTTCAAACGGGCATGGTGGGCTACCCCGAGGCCCTCACTGACCCTTCCTACAAAGCACAGATTTTAGTGCTGACATATCCTCTGATCGGCAACTATGGCATCCCCCCAGATGAAGTGGATGAGTTCGGTCTCAGCAAGGTAGCCAAGCCGAATGCTTTCTCTACATTCTTTTATAAATCCTTAATTATTATTAGTGAAGTGAAGACATTGACACTAAGCTGGGCAGCCTGGAGAGAACAAAGACACTGAATTGATAAAACAAGTACTGAGATGACTGTAGTTAAAGTTGGGTTGGTAAATACCTTGAGAAGCTCAGCATGGTGGGAGCCTAGGAAGAGAGAGCTATCCCCTTTGTTAGAGGCACCAAAGCTGTAGGCAAAGTCAAGAATATTGTGCATGTAGTGAAGACTTGGGTCCTGAAACAAACAATAGTGTATCAAGGAAAGTGGCAAAAGGTGTAAGACAGCAATGTCTGGTTTCCTAGGAATGCAGAAGTAGTGCAAAGATGGGTTAGATACAGTAGGAATGAAGTCAAACTATGGTCTAATCTTAATCTGATGAGGACCCTTTGGAGCTTGTTCAGCATCGGTGTCACATGATGGGTGTAGTGCTTCAGGATTGCATAGATTAGTGGGAAAGAGACTGGAAACTAAAATCACATCTTTTTCCAGTGACAGTGGGTCCCAGTTCACCTACGGAAC
Organism: Trichechus manatus latirostris; assembly: GCF_000243295.1. NCBI lineage: Eukaryota > Metazoa > Chordata > Mammalia > Sirenia > Trichechidae > Trichechus > Trichechus manatus. The sequence goes on from NW_004443988.1 coordinate 7,473,135, forward strand.
CAGTGAAAATTGGTTATGATCTTCTAAACATACTTTTCCTACCTCATTTTCTACTTTCTTTGTGTAGTGTTCTTAAACCCTAGGTAAGAAAGTTTAGTTTTCTCTTCAAGTTCAGTGAGGTTGCCACTATTCTTCTTCCTTTGGAATTTAGCAACCAAGATGCCCTCTCAGTTAAACTAATAAAAAAAATTAGCAATTGGGATAATAGTGGAAGTCACCATAGCCTAGATGCAGTGTTCTTTAGAACCCATTTTGTCCTGATTCCAGGCTTACTGAGCAACCAACCAGTAGATGCTAGATTTGCCTTCCAGGTTACCCTGACACTGGGAAGACTGTGGATAATGAACACACTTATGTTATTCGTGGAAAGGACCATTCGTCATCATAAACCTGTAATACACTGCATTCTGATTTTTAATTCAGTATTTTGTGAATTTGGTTAACATCTGTCAGTCTTCAGCTCTATTAACTCTAGGTATACTGACAGAATTGAGTTTACGAAGTGTAAAATTGAGGCCCTGGCTGGACCAGAGTGATTGAGACTTTCTACAGCCACCAGCCCAACACTGATGCTCTTGTGGCACATGTGTTATAAATGCATTTGCCCATACCAGGTGGACTCCACTTGTCAGGGAGGGTTTTGTTACTCATCTGCCAAACTCTGTCCTTCACTTCCCTAAAGAACAATCTTAACATCTATATTCCCTTAAACCTTTTACCATTTAGCAGAATGTAACTTAAATATGCCACTCCCTCCCGAATAAACTACCTGTTTCTCTATTTAGTTATTAAATGCTTGTCTATTGGTTGACAAATTTGTATTCTGTCTTTTTTTATTATTATTCTCTTTGGAATGGAGGGAAGGGTATAGTCACTTCTAGAGTTGTAACCTGAACCTTTATTTTTATTTAGTAATGTATCAAGTATCTCCTATCTTAGCACCTTTTTTTTATTACAGTCTGTAATTCTTGTTAGTTTACATGTTGACTTGTTAATTTTCAGCTCCTAGGGAGGAAATTAACGTTATGAAGACATGGACCCTGTCTTTTCTTGCTCCCTGCTCTATCAGCATCTATTACAATGCCTGGCGCCTAGCAGGCACTCGGAATGTTTGTTGACTAATGCTGTGTGTCATTCACGTCGCTCTTGAGTTCACGGTTCTGTGACAAAGACACAGCTCATGTGTTAATGTTTAATGCAGTGGACAGTATTGTTGGTAAAGGGAGCTACAAAGTGCTTGGTAGTGCTGAAGATCATTCAGTGTAACTGAGGCAGAGGACCTGTGGCCATGTAATGGGAGAAGATGAGAAAAAATGACAGAGGGAGATATTTGGCCTTGAGCTGCTCCTCACAGTCTTCTTCTTCCATCTACAGTGGTTTGAATCCTCAGCGATCCATGTGGCAGGACTGGTGGTGGGAGAGTGCTGCCCCACACCCAGCCATTGGAGTGCCACCTGCACTCTGCATGAGTGGCTGCAGGAACATGGCATACCTGGCCTGCAAGGTATGATGGCAAGCACAGGTGTGTCTGGGCGGAGCACAGTATGCCTGGATGAAAGGATCAAGATAAAGTTTTGTAAACTCCAAGCTTGTGGTAGAACATGCCTGATTTGGAAGGTTTAGATTGTGATCTGGGACTGGAGGAGCTATCACTCAGATGAAAGATTTCAGACATGTAAAAGGAGAGAATAGCATAATAATCAATTCTTGGTTAATCTTAACTTCATCACCACCACTACCACCCCTAGATTATTTTGAAGCAAATCTCAGACTTCCTATCATTCCATACACAAATACTTCATTTCTCTGAAAGATAAGGAGTCTTTTTTTTTAAAAAACCACGACCACAATAACATCATTGTCATACCCTAAAGAAGTAAATGATAATTCCTTAATATCATCAAATATTCAGGCAATGTTCAAAATTTACCTAATTAGCCTTTATTTTTTAATACTGTTTATTTGAATCTGGATCTAAACAAGGCCCATATGTTGCATTTGGTTGACATGTGTCTTTAATCTATGTGGCTTTTACCATATTTGACAAAAGCAGGTCATTTTTCCTGTGGGGCATCCCACAGTCTACATTTTGTTGATTACACTTTTGTAGTGTTATCTAGCGTGTTCTTTTGTCCCTTGGTATTACTTTCTGTAAACTAATCTAGAATTGTGGTTCAGTGCAGATAGATTTTTGTCAAGACTACTTCATGGTAGCATACTTCCATCAGTACGCCCATAGAACAGCTGTGTGTGACTTGGCTCAAATGGAAGTGCTTCTGGAAGTCTAACCTCGTGGAAGGCTGAGTTGTGTGATCTCTGAGGGTGTGCTAATTTTGACAGGAGTGGACACTCGGGAGCTGACTAAGAAGTTGCGGGAGCAGGGGTCTCTGCTGGGGAAGCTGGTCCAGAGTGGGACAGAGCCTTCAGCCCTGCCATTCTTGGACCCCAATGCCCGGCCCCTGGTGCCAGAAGTCTCCCTGAAGGTACAGGGGTAGAGTGGGAGTGTTCTGAGCTATATCACAGTAGTTACATTCTGCCCATAACTGGTGTGAACACTAGAGGAGAATCAGAAGAGACCTTGGACGTAGGGATTGGGATAGAGATGTCTAATATAGCCACTGATCACAGCTGCTAACTGTTGACTTTTTGCCTCTATTGCTCAGGCACCACGGGTATTCAATGCAGGGGGTGCCCCTCGGATCCTTGCTTTGGACTGTGGCCTGAAGTATAATCAGATTCGATGCCTCTGCCGGCGTGGGGCTGAGGTCACTGTGGTACCCTGGGACCACGTATTAGACAGCCAGGGTGAGTAGCTCAGGTCTGTGCAGGGTCTTCCACCAGGTTGGAAGAGCTGTCTCTTGGTCCAGTTACTGAAAGTCAACATGAGTTGCAGCAGACCAGATGGAGATAAGAGTTTCTGTTCTTATGGTAAGGCCTGCAAGTTTGTCTTTTAGTTGAAGTATTGGTTTTAATGTCATGTCTTTTGCCCACTCCAGAGTATGAGGGTCTCTTCCTAAGTAACGGCCCTGGTGACCCTGCCACCTGTCCCAATGTGGTGTCCACACTGAGCCGTGTCTTATCTGAGCCTAATCCCCGACCTGTCTTCGGGATCTGCCTGGGACACCAGTTGTTGGCCTTAGCCATTGGGGCAAAGACTTACAAAATGAGGTGGGACTTCTGGGGAGAAAGGACCCATATTTTTGAGATGAGGGGTGGGGAGTTTTGGGAATGGGAACAGAGTTGGTGTTTATTAGTGTTGAAATAGGAGGGGGTGGCTACTGAGAGGAGTGAGATCAACAAGACCCGTATGTGGTTTATAGTCATGAAGGGAGGTTGGAAGTGGCCTGTGACTTAGCATGCCTCTATTCCAGATATGGGAACCGAGGCCATAACCAGCCATGCCTGTTGGTGGGCTCTGGACGCTGCTTTCTGACGTCCCAGAACCACGGGTTTGCTGTGGAAACAGACTCACTGCCAGCCGGCTGGGCTCCTCTCTTCACCAATGCCAATGATCATTCCAATGAAGGCATTGTACACAACAGCCTGCCCTTCTTCAGGTGAGCCTGGGAGATTCTGGCAGGACTACTGTGGGCCTGTCCAGCTTTGAAGCCTCATGGGCCTTGAAGGTTGTAAAGTAAAGCAAAGCACAGCAATGAACTTGAGTTCTCTATCTCACTAGCAACCTCTGAGGTTGCTAGCGCCCATGCTTCTGAAGATGACAGGTTTCATAACTAATCTCTACAACAGTGTGCAGTTTCACCCAGAGCACCAAGCTGGCCCTTCAGATATGGAGCTGCTTTTTGACATCTTCCTGGAAACTGTAAAAGAGGCCACAGTTGGGAACCCTGGGGGCCAAACAGGTAAGCACCTGAGTAGAATTGGGCTGTGGACTTAAGAACAGGCCAGGCTCAGCAGTGACAAGGGTTGGTTCCAGGGTGGGGATAAGATGGATGTTCCCCAGGAACTGATACATGTAGTTTAGAGGTGTATGTGTTGGGGTGGGGTGTGGGGAGGCAGGAAGGCAACCAAACCAAGATGATTAGTTTATGCTTCTATTGGAAGGAACTCGGGAGTCATGAATCCTGCATTCTGGTCCTCTCTCTGCCACTCATTAGGTCATGACTTATTGTGGACTCTTCCGTAAAGTGAAGGGGTTAATCCAGATGATCTATACAGATCCTGTTCAGCTCTAACGTTCTATGACTTTCTCTGTCTCCACAGTTCGAGAGCGACTGGCTGACCGCCTCTCTCCCCCTGGGATCCCCACCCCAGGCTCTGGGCTTCCACCACCCCGAAAGGTTCTGATCCTGGGCTCCGGGGGCCTCTCCATCGGCCAAGCTGGAGAGTTTGACTACTCAGGCTCTCAGGTAAAGCGTGGTCACGCCCCACCCCTCTGGGTGTGGGAACCTCAGGGATGAATAGAGTCTTAGGGAGAAACGGCTGAGGCATCCACGTTTATTGTAGGGAGGAAATGAATCCGGAGATCTGGGGACGGTATAGGAAGGTGAGGTAGTGAGGATTAGGTTAGTTATTAGGCACTAAGAGTACAGGGAGGAAAAATACCAGTCTAAGACTGTTTTCAGTCTTGTTTCTGTGGTAGAGGCTGATGTGCCATTCTTGTCCTCTTAGGCGATCAAGGCCCTGAAGGAGGAAAACATCCAGACATTGCTGATCAACCCCAACATTGCCACAGTGCAGACCTCCCAGGGGCTGGCTGACAAGGTCTACTTCCTTCCCATAACACCTCACTACGTAACCCAGGTATGAGTTGGGTAAGGATAGACTGAGGAGGGGGATTCAGGGTGGGCAGGGGATCCAGTGGTCACTCCAGGTTTCTGAACTTTCTTGATCTTTTCCCTTCCCCCAAACAGTCTCATGCATATTATTTCTCTTTTGCCTCAGGTGATCCGTAATGAACGTCCAGATGGTGTGTTACTGACTTTTGGGGGCCAAACAGCTCTGAACTGTGGTGTGGAGCTGACCAAGGCTGGAGTGCTAGCTCGGTATGGGGTCCGCGTCCTGGGCACACCTGTGGAGACCATTGAGCTGACTGAGGATCGGCGTGCCTTTGCCGCCAGGATGGCAGAGATTGGGGAGCATGTGGCCCCCAGCGAGGCAGCAAATTCTCTTGAACAGGTTCGAGGAGCGGTTGGGCAAAAGTAGAATGGGTCATTTTCCTTATATCTTGTTTCCAGAAGGCACTGCACCTTCTGGGCAGCAAGAGGTTGAGACCTTGACCTGTTTGTTCATCTCTTTCACTCATGGCAGGCCCAGGCAGCAGCCGAGCGGCTGGGGTACCCTGTGCTGGTACGTGCAGCCTTTGCTCTGGGTGGCCTGGGCTCTGGCTTTGCCTCCAACAGGGAGGAGCTCTCTGCTCTCGTGGCCCCAGCTTTTGCCCATACCAGCCAAGTGTTGGTGGACAAGTCCTTGAAGGGATGGAAAGAGATTGAGTATGAGGTGGTGAGAGACGCCTATGGCAACTGTGTCACGGTGAGTGATGGGCAAAGGATGGGAGTAGTGTCGGGCAGTGTGAGCTCTTGGAAGTGTGTTCTTGGTGCTCAGACCCAGGTTGGGTGCAGCCAGAGGCAGCAGGACCCTGGGATGTAGCCTCCTGCCTCCTCTGGCTGCCTTTGGTGGTGACTCCCATGGGACCCTCCCCACACAGGTGTGTAACATGGAGAACTTAGACCCACTCGGCATACACACTGGTGAGTCCATAGTGGTGGCTCCGAGCCAGACACTGAATAACAGGGAGTACCAGCTACTGCGGCAGACAGCTGTCAAGGTGACCCAGCACCTGGGAATTGTTGGGGAGTGCAATGTGCAGTACGCCTTGAACCCTGAGTCTGAACAGGTGAGACTAGGTCCTAGAGCTCATTTTCTACCTGTTACCTCCTCTTTCCTCTGTAATTTTTCAGCCTTAAGACCAAGAGGCCTAGTGGTCCTACAGACCTTGGAATAGAAGCCAGTATCATCTTCAGTGTGGTTGGGTCTTGGGGAGGGCCTTCTGCTACCCATCCCTATGAAGAGGCCTTATTTTCTTTCCTTTCTGAGAGCTCTCCTAGGCAGAGGCTTCTTAGCCAGTCACCTGGTAACTTTCCCTGGTCTCTCTCTTTGCAGTATTACATCATTGAAGTGAATGCTAGGCTCTCCCGCAGCTCTGCCCTGGCCAGCAAAGCTACAGGCTATCCTTTGGCTTATGTGGCAGCCAAGCTAGCTTTGGGCATCCCTCTACCTGAGCTCAGGTATGAGGATGGGGGTAGAAATCGGGGCAGTAAGGGGGTGGGGAGCTGAGAAAAACATTTGTGGGACAGGGAAGATGAAAACTACGTTGGCCTGGATTTGTGGGGATAGAGAGAGCTATCTGGAAGCTCACTGTTTGTGTCTCCCTCTCTGTCCTCCTGTCACTCCCACTTGATGGCTGCCAGGAACTCTGTGACAGGGGGAACAGCAGCCTTTGAGCCAAGTCTGGATTATTGTGTGGTGAAGATCCCTCGCTGGGACCTCAGCAAGTTCTTGCGTGTCAGCACAAAGATTGGGAGCAGCATGAAGAGTGTCGGTGAGAGACGTGCCCCAGACAGCCCTCCCCAGCTTGCCCCCACTGCATCCCACTAGTGCCAGGAGTCTAGAATCTCAGAGACGTCCGTGGCAAGGTCTTTTAGCTCCCGTGTTAACACCTGCTTGGAAACATGGTTTCTCAGAGCTCACAGAGACATTTCAAACTAAGATAGTAGGTCTCACCAGGAGTAGGAATCACAGTTGTCTGGAAATCGTGTCGGATACACGTGCCACCTCCACGCCCCAGATGGCACCTCAGAATCTCTAGGATAGTCTGAGAGCCTCCGACTATATCAGCTTTCTCATTTTAAAATGAGTAAACTGAGGTGCCCACAGAAGGAAAGCAACTTGGCCGAGGGCCCACAAATGAGCTGGAAACCAGACCTGACTCCTAATCATGTGTTTTTCTGTTACACTACGTTGCCTGTCATCTGTGAGGCCAGTTCTGTGAAACTCCACCCGCATCATTTCATCCTCATGGCATTTTGCCCTTGGCTTCATCACTAGGCTGATTTGCTGGTGACATTTTGTTCACTGTGTTAGTTCAAATGCTCATGCTTCGGGGAAACAGTTACTGCTGTTTTCTGGTGAATCCTTCTAAATCCAGGTGAGCACAGTGGCAGCCGTTCTTAGCACACCTTCTTTGGACCTTTTCTGCTTTCAGTTCAGAGCAGGACCTCGAAGACCTTTTTTACAATAAGCAAGTTTATTAGTGAACAGTGAATGATCGTAACAGTCATCCTCTAAGCGGTGGTGGAGTCTGTTGGAATTGAGTTAATACATTTCCTTATGGTGTCCGTTTAGTTGCCTTAGACCTTCCTCTAGAACATTTCAACCAAAACAAGCATCTCCATGTCCCAGACAGAGTGCTACCAGTGTGTAAAGGATGAAGAGCATTTCGTTGTGTTCCAAATTTCTATTAAGAGCAGTAGTAGCCTTTAGACAACCAAGTCTAAGCTCAGATATTATTTCAGAATTTTTAGAAATCCTACAAGACTGCCAAGTTGTTCCTTCTGGAGATAAATTCCTGTTATTTGAAAATTATAATAAATATGGGAATGAAGCCGTAATTAAATTGTGACTCAAAGAAGTGGATTGAAAGTAGGATAATCAAAGATTGATTACTAGATGAAACACTTAAATGTTTTATATCTATTCAAGTATTCTTATAACGTGATCTTTGGTAACTTTTTGTAACTTTTATTATATAACTAAGATACACGAATCATTCAAAAATAATAAAATAGCGTTTAGTCAAACAAAGAAAAATAATTACCTCTGTAATCTTGTCACACAAAGGTAGATTAATTTGGGTGTATATATGCTTCCAGAATTTTTGTAGGCATACGTGTATGAATGTGTTGGGTTTCTTTTTCTTTTTTTTTTATTTAAGCAAATCATAAAATAGAAATAACATAACCATATGACATAATATAAATGTTATAATCACATTACAAAAAATTGGACAAAATCACTCATAATCCACTTAATACTGTAAGTAGCATCTTGATGAGTTTAAAAATTTTAGAAGAAACATCAATGTTAGGACTGTAAATAGAGAAAAACACTATTGGTAAAGACTTGAGGACCTTAGGGTAAGTGGTCAGAGTACATGAACAAAAACTACAGAAGAAGAAATAATAGCAGACCTGGGGGAGAAAAGTTTCCTCTCCTTAATAAATAGAATTGAGTTACATTTTTGCTTATTAAAATGGGTTATCATTTTTGCATATTGTTGTTAGGTGCCGCCAAGTAGGTTTCGACTCATAGCAACCCCATGTGACAGAGTAGAACTGCCCCGTAAGGTTTTCTAGGCTGTAATCTTTATAGAAGCAGTTCACCAGGCACTTGGTTATTAGCACTTGCTTACTAAATGCTTAAAATGATTATGCTCATGTCTTGTGAATCTTAAACTTATACTTTGTATCGTAAAGCTCAGGCTTCTGAAATTAGTACTTATTAAGGGCCAGAAATTTTGTCTTACATATTTTCCCTACACTTCTGGGTATTTATCCCATGGCAGTAATGCAAAGCATAGAAAACATCATGGCTCACTTATAACATTGTGTATCTAGAAGCATCCTAAATGTCCAGCAGTAAGCGCACAGTTAAATTATGGTTAGTCATACAGGAGTTAAACTGGTGGCTGTAAGATCATATAGCAATCTGAGAAAATACTTACGATAAGGAAAAAAGCAGGATAAAAAATTGTATGTATGCTATAATTATAATTATGTATAAAATGTACATATGAAAAACATCGAGGAGGAGATACCCTAAAATGATAGTTTAACTGTGATTAGCTGTGGATGGGCTCAAAGAGTAGTGGGATCACCTTCCTATTATCAGAACATTTAAAGGTTCTAAAGGACAAGACAGATTCCAGGTGGTGTCATCACCATGTAAATCAAGTCAGTGGTTTCGGCCACTGTGATACACTGTCGCAAATTCCAACATCTGCATGCCCATGTTGGGCATTTTAATGTCATGTTCACTAACACACAAAACCTGAAATCCCTGAAAATGATGGGGAAGAGCTGTAAGTTTAAGATTTCTCAGTAACACTTCTCCACAGTGAAAGGCCCCACCCCAGGGGACTTGCCTAGAGAACCTCCAGACACTTAACTGTAAACCAGACGCCTCTTGAGCAGCGTCCTGCCTCAGGCCCTCAATCTTTCCGTCCTGTTCTCCCAGGTGAAGTCATGGGCATTGGGCGTTCGTTTGAGGAAGCTTTCCAGAAGGCCCTGCGCATGGTGGATGAGAACTGTGTGGGCTTTGATCACACTGTAAAGCCAGTCAGTGATATGGTAAGCGGCTCCACTCCTCACGGCAACACCCATAAAATGGACCTGCTTCCCTTCCCCCGGGCCATGAGCTTGTTACCATTAAGATTGGTAGCAGTCATTTGTTGGCCACTTGCTGTGTTTTGTTCACCTTGCTGAGAATTTTGAGATACATCTCATTTGTCATTGCAGCAGGTATTATTAGACCTGTTTACAGATGAGAAAGCTGAGGCTTAGAGAGGTTATGGGAATTGCTCAAAGCCACACAGCCAGTATGAGGCAGAGCCAGGATTTTTCTCTGGGTATTTGCAGTCTCCGGGCCTGTGCTCTGGGATGCAGCTTCCTTTCTTGACGCGATGGCAGCCACTCCCACTTTCAGGCTTTGAGAGGGGCTGGCAGAAGATTAAGAATTTCTCTGCTTAACTTCCTGACATCTCCCACCTCTGTACAATCCTATACCCACCTGTCTGACCTCTCTGTATTAGGAGTTGGAGACCCCAACAGATAAGCGGATCTTTGTGGTGGCAGCTGCTCTGTGGGCTGGTTACTCGGTGGAGCGCCTGTATGAACTCACACGCATCGACCGCTGGTTCCTGCACCGAATGAAGCGCATCGTAGCACATACCCAGCTGCTGGAAGAGCACCGTGGCCAGCCTTTGCCCCCAGACCGGCTGCAGCAGGCCAAGCGCCTCGGCTTCTCAGACAAGCAGATTGCCCTTGCGGTTCTGAGGTCAGAGATGGCGGTGTGGGCCACGGGCTGAGAAATAGGGCAGGGAACCTTTGTGTCAGTAAGGGACCCTCGGAAGGGAGAATAGGGAACTGCGGAAGACTTTGACCTTCATCCTTGAAAGAGGGATGGTTGGTGGGGATATTTTCTTCTCTGATTTTGCCCTGGAATCTAATCTCTCTGCACAATCCTTACCCCACCCCCAGGGCCTACATGTTTCTTACCTTTCTTTTAGCACAGAGCTGGCTGTTCGCAAGCTGCGTCAGGAACTGGGAATCTGCCCGGCGGTGAAGCAGATTGACACGGTTGCAGCTGAGTGGCCAGCCCAGACAAATTACCTGTACCTGACATACTGGGGCACCGCCCATGACCTAACCTTTCGAATTCCTCACGTCCTGGTCCTTGGCTCTGGTGTCTACCGCATTGGCTCCAGCGTCGAATTTGACTGGTGTGCTGTGGGCTGCATCCAGCAGCTCCGAAAGGTCTGAGAGTTCATCTTTCATACCAGTGTCTGCCATCTCTGCCTGTCCAGTCCCACCAATCCTAGCACTCTCCACTAATTGCTTCACCTTATAGCATAGGGCTTTGGGTTGGGAGGGTCCTCTAAGGTATCTGTGATGCCCCCACAGTGCATGAATCTCCTCCCCAATACTTTGTACCTATTTCTCCAATACCTGCGGTGTTGGACCCTGGTTCCCTCCCAGGACAGATGGCTAGCTCTTTCAGAGGAGCTGGGTGGCAATCTGTGAAGCAATGGCTTTGATAAAGTTTCTCCGTGCCCTTTTCCCTCCACCTGATTGCTGAATGTCATTCCCTTCCCTGTCACAGATGGGGTATAAGACCATCATGGTGAACTACAACCCAGAGACAGTCAGCACTGACTATGACATGTGTGACCGACTCTACTTTGATGAGATCTCTTTTGAGGTGAGAGGGATATGGGCTGCCTGGGTGGCCAGAGTAGACCAAGATTGGCTGGCTGACCTGAGATTCTTTGGCATGTGGGGCAAGGTGGAGGCTAAGGAGCAGTAAGTGAGAAGGCTCAGATCCCTGATCTCCTTTGTTACCACCACTCGTTTCTTTCCTGTGCTGTAGGTGGTGATGGACATCTATGAACTCGAGAACCCTGAAGGCGTGATCCTTTCCATGGGCGGGCAGCTGCCCAACAACATGGCCATGGCTTTGCATCGGCAGCAGTGCCGGGTCCTCGGCACCTCCCCGGAAGCCATTGACTCAGCTGAAAACCGTTTCAAGTTCTCCCGGCTCCTCGACACCATTGGGATCAGCCAACCTCAATGGAGGGAGCTCAGCGACCTAGAGGTGGGCTGGGGCCTGGTGGGTGGGCTGGAGGCTGGTTGATGCTGGTGCACGGGTATGAACAACCCAGCTAAGCTCTCTGCCACCCTTAGTCTGCGCGCCAGTTCTGCCAGACTGTGGGGTACCCCTGCGTGGTGCGCCCCTCCTACGTGCTGAGTGGTGCTGCTATGAACGTGGCATACACTGATGGAGACCTTGAGCGCTTCCTAAGCAGCGCGGCAGCCGTCTCCAAGGAGCACCCGGTGGTCATCTCCAAGTTCATCCAGGAGGCCAAGGTAGGATGCTGCAGGCAAGGTCTGAGAGAAGGCTCCCAGGCTTGGAGGAGACTCCCCTATGGGAATTCACAGGCATAATGGACTGGGAAGGGTGGGTTATGTTGGAGGCTGTTAAAGGGTTGGAGCACCCTGGGACAGGTGGGAGAAGAAAACGGCCCTTGCCTTAGGTCACACTGCCTTTTACCCTCCCCCCCAGGAGATTGATGTGGATGCTGTGGCCTGTGATGGTGTGGTGGCAGCCATTGCCATCTCCGAGCATGTGGAGAATGCAGGTGTGCACTCTGGTGACGCCACGCTGGTGACCCCACCACAGGACATCACTGCCAAAACCCTGGAGCGAATCAAAGCCATCGTGCATGCCGTGGGCCAGGAGCTGCAGGTCACAGGCCCCTTCAATCTGCAGCTCATCGCCAAGGTGATAAGAAGGGACATGGGCTAGAGGAGGGGACTAAAGGACCCCAACTCTTTCACGTTCTGTGCTGGCACGGTGCTAGGAAGCTCTGCACTGTCCTGCTGCTTTTGGAGTAAACAGGAAAGTTGGGGGAGTGTGGAGGGGCAGAGCTAGAGCCCACAGTCTTATTGGGGTTTGTGACAGTCCTTTGGCCTGAGCTCCTGTCCCAGAGTGATCACCCACAGAATGGTGAGGGGAGGAGGCAGGGTCAGTGGAGCAGCATCAGCAGGCCCAGCCTGTGGAGCCTGACCAGTCTCTCTCTCTCTCTCTCTCTCTCTCTCTCTCTCTCTCTCTC
>NW_004443988.1:7485711-7505162 GCF_000243295.1 Trichechus manatus latirostris
CTCTCTCTCTCTCTCCCCCTCTCTGCCCCAGGATGACCAGCTGAAAGTGATTGAATGCAACGTTCGTGTTTCCCGCTCCTTCCCCTTCGTCTCCAAGACACTGGGTGTGGACCTAGTAGCCTTGGCCACACAGGTCATCGTTGGAGAAGAAGTAGAGCCCGTGGGGCTCATGACTGGCACCGGAGTCGTGGGAGTAAAGGTAAGGAGGATGAAAACCACAGCTTTAGCAGTCAGGAGTAGGGGTACAGATAGTGGGAGAGGTTCACTCACAGCACAAGTATGTCAGTCAGCATATAAACCAAACATCTACTGTGGGCAAGGCACTGCTGGACCATAAAGGTGATGAAATGTCTTTATTACTTAGGATCTTACACTCTAGTAATGGGAGGCAAGAGAAGTGGGGTCTAAAAATAGCTTTGCTGTGAAACAGTCTGTGATGAACGTACGTAACAGAGATGCAAACAAAACGCTAAAGGAGTTTAGAGATGGGAGATTCTATTTCCAGAGGGGGTGATCTGGGAAGGCTTGAGAGAAGAGGTGGTATTTGAATTTGGCCTTGAAGGATTGTTAGGGTTTTTGATTAGCTGAGCTCATGGAGGAAGTACTCCAAGGCCAGGGAATAGCCTAGGCAGGTGCTGAGGGAAGACCCTGGATGGTCTTCCACAGAGCAGTAGCAAGGGGAAGGCTGACCGCACAGTGTGGATGAGATCAAGGGGAGAGGACCAGTGCGCTGTCTCATCTTGCCTGCCTCTCCTGCTAAGGGGAGAGGGTCCCTCACTCCTTGGCCCTCTCTCTTACTTCCTGTTCCCTTAGGTCCCCCAGTTCTCATTCTCCCGCTTGGCGGGTGCTGACGTGGTGTTAGGTGTGGAAATGACCAGCACGGGGGAAGTGGCCTGCTTTGGCGAGAGCCGTTGTGAGGCCTACCTCAAGGCCATGCTAAGCACCGGCTTTAAGATCCCCAAGAAGAACATCCTGCTGACCATCGGCAGCTATAAGGTACCAGAATCCAGGGAAATGTGGGGTGAGATGGCTCTGCTCTCTAGGCCCGGGGTGATGTTGAAGTGGAAGACAGGAGAAACACAGCCTCATCCTCTTTCTGCTTGATTTCAGAACAAAAGCGAGCTGCTGCCGACAGTGCGCTTGCTGGAGAGCCTGGGCTATAGCCTCTATGCCAGCTTGGGCACTGCTGACTTCTACACGGAGCACGGCGTCAAGGTGTGGGGGCTCCCGCAGCCCGCCATGCTGCCCGCCCCAGGGGACATTGCTCCCATGGGTTCTCTTCCAGCTCCCCTGCTATTGTTTTTATTATCGTTATTTATTATTACTATTGTCATTGTATAACTAGTGAATATCACAACAAGCCCTGGTGGTGCAGCGGTTAAGTGTTCAGCTGCTAACCAAAAGGTTGGAGGTTCAAACCCACCCAGCGGGTCTGTAGGAGAAAGACCTGGTGATCTGCTTCTGTAAAGATTACAGCCTAGGAGACCCTATGGAGCAGTTTTACTCTGTCACGTGGGGTCTCTGAGTTGGAACCAACTCAGTGCCACCAACCAGTAACAATGTGTATTCCACATGGAATGAGTAGAATATACAGAAAAACAAAGAAGAGGGAAAAAAAATCCTTGTAAGTCATCACCACTGTTAACATTCTGGCATAGTTCCTTTCAGAATTTTACATCTATTGTACGTGTGTGTGTGTGCATATACTGTGTTTAATAGTCCACAAAAGCGAGCTCGTATTGTACTTAGTCCTTGGTGACCTATTTTATTTAACGTAGTGTGGAAATCTTTACTGTCAAAAAATGTACCTTGCCAAAAGGATTTTTAGCCCTGCCCATTTAGAGGCAGCCCCTGGTTGCCACCCTGTGGGCCTCAGTCTCCTCCTCATGGGCTCCTGGGCCAGCTCCCTCCCTCCCTGCTGGCCTTCTGACCCTTGCCAGGCTCAGGCTGGTCCTGACCTTGGCTCCGGGCCGGCAGGTAACAGCTGTGGACTGGCACTTTGAGGAGGCAGTGGATGGGGAATGCCCGCCACAGCGAAGCATCTTGGAGCAGCTGGCGGAGAATCACTTTGAGCTGGTGATTAACCTGTCAATGCGTGGGGCTGGAGGCCGGCGGCTCTCTTCCTTCGTCACCAAGGGCTACCGCACCCGGCGCCTGGCTGCAGATTTCTCTGTGCCCCTCATCATCGATATCAAGTGCACCAAACTGTTTGTGGAGGTAACTGAGACCTGGGAGGTGAGGCCAGTGTTGATGCCGTGGCATGGAGGGTGGGGCATGTCAGTATGAAGCAGCCATGCTAGTAATCAGGCTCTGTGGCAACAGAGGGAGAGAGGTGGGTTAGGGGCCTCTACAACTCTCAGCCTCCCCCTTCCCTCAAATCAGAGTGACTGTGGTTTCCCCTTGCAGGCCCTAGGCCAGATCGGGCCAGCCCCTCCTTTGAAGGTGCACGTCGACTGCATGACCTCCCAGAAGCTTGTGCGACTGCCTGGTGAGTACACCTGTTGGGAAAACTTGGCTCCTGGACACCGGTGGCAGCTGGAATGGAGACCCTCAGTGTGCTGAGAGAAGGCTGTGGGGGCCACTCTGTCCTGGACTATAGAGAGTGTGAAGACCCCAGAATCTCTCTCACCGTGAGCTCTTCTAATCCCTGGCTGAGGAACCTTGCCACATTTCACTTGCATCAGTTGCTGCTAATTTTTCCGCTACTTGTTTCTGAATCTTTCTCTAATCTCATCCAAAGAAATTTCCCATCGATACTCTTAACTGCCTGCTCTATGTTATCTCAGGATTGGTCGATGTCCACGTGCACCTTCGGGAACCAGGGGGGACACACAAGGAGGACTTTGCGTCGGGCACAGCCGCTGCACTGTCAGGGGGTGTCACCATGGTGTGTGCCATGCCTAATACCCGGCCCCCCATCGTTGATGCCCCTGCTCTGGCCCTGGCCCAGAAGGTGAGCCATTGCACTCCTGTTCATGGCATCGGAGCCCCACCCACCACCCTTGCCTCCCTGAACCCTCTCCCCTCGCTCCTCTCCTCGGGCCCAGGGCACTGGTGCCCAGCTGGCTGTGTTGGCATGAATGGGCCTCATCTCACATGTATACTCTCCAGCTGGCCGAAGCTGGCGCCCGCTGTGACTTTGCATTATTCGTCGGAGCCTCATCTGAAAATGCAGGGACCCTGGGCCCTGTGGCTGGGTCTGCTGCAGGGCTGAAGCTCTACCTCAATGAGACCTTCTCTGAGCTGCAGTTGGACAGTGTGGCCCAGTGGATGGAGGTAAGGAGTGCACTTGTGGCGGGAGGGCTTCTGCTTAGGTGGGCTTCACAAGACCATCGTGAGGGCCATGGGCTCTCAGAGGCTCGGAGAATCCAAGACTCTGCAGACTCTCTTATACGTTCTTTCTGTCCCAGCACTTCGAGACGTGGCCGTCCCACCTCCCCATTGTGGCCCACGCAGAGCGGCAGAGTGTCGCCGCTGTCCTCATGGTAGCTCAGCTGGCCCAGCGCTCAGTGCACATCTGTCACGTGGCGCGGAAGGAGGAGGTGAGAATGCACCAGAGGTCCTCGGTGCCATCACTCTCCCAGTAACACCAAAAGGGGAGGGTTGTGCTCGGGGATGGGAAAGAAGAGCAGGAGCGCCTCAAGCCAGCACCTTCAGCACGTCTACCCCATGATTTTCCAGAGGAGGGCAGGCAGTTGGCCCTGGGGACTTTGTAGGGCAGGGCCTGTGGGGGCCTCCTCTGGATCTCCCTGCTCTCTCCTCAGATCCTGCTGATAAAAGCTGCGAAGGCACGGGGGCTGCCAGTGACCTGTGAGGTGGCCCCTCACCATCTGTTCCTGTGCCTCGATGACCTGGAGCGTCTGGGGCCTGGGAAAGGGGAGGTCCGGCCTGAGCTTGTCTCCCACCAGGACATGGAGGCCCTGTGGGAGAACATGGCTGTCATCGACTGCTTTGCCTCAGACCACGGTGAGAGGGTCCACAGTGTGTCTCAGTGGGAGAATGTGTGGGTAAAAGGTGTCAGCCCCAGGAGATAGCGGCAGTCTCTGTTTCCTTGTTTTCCAGTTCCCAGAAAAAGTTGGCATTGGGGTTGGTGGTAGAATAAGGTTGGTGGAAGCGCAGTCCTGGGGGCATGTATGACTTTCCAGATGTGGAGGACATTGGTCCTGATGGTGATGACTCTCTCCCAGCCCCTCATACCTTGGAGGAGAAGTGTGGACCTAGGCCTCCCCCTGGCTTCCCGGGCCTTGAGACCATGCTGCCACTGCTGCTGACGGCTGTTAGCGAGGGCCGGCTCAGTCTGGACGACCTGCTACAGCGACTGCACCACAATCCTCGGCGTATCTTTCACCTGCCCCCACAGGAAGACACCTATGTGGAGGTGTGGGGATGGAGTCCTGGGGTGGGGGGGTGGGGGCTCTGTTCCCTGATGTGGCCCTTTTCTCTTATAACCACGACTCTCTGGGTAGGTGGATCTGGAGCATGAGTGGACAATCCCCAGCCACATGCCCTTCTCCAAGGCCCACTGGACACCCTTTGAAGGGCAGAAGGTGAAGGGCACCGTCCGCCGTGTGGTCCTACGAGGGGAGGTTGCCTATATCGATGGCCAGGTACGTGTGTGGCCTCTCCTCCTTTCGTGCTGTGTTCTTCCTGCACCAGCACGTCAGCACACCCATCCAGCTGCCCTGTACAAGGCAGGTACAGGTCCGCTGAGGCAGTTTTCCTTGTGCTGGCATCCACTCCTTGAGGATCCATCTTGCTCTGTCTGCCCCGTCTTCATTCACCACCTGTGCCTTCTGTCTGCAGGTTCTGGTGCCCCCTGGCTATGGACAGGATGTACGGAAGTGGCCTCAGGGTGTGGTTCCCCAGCTCACGCCTTCAGCCTCTGCTGCCAGTGAGATCACCACGGTATCCACCTGCTTCTGGGCTGGGGGAGGTCCCCCAGGGACAGGACGAACTGCTTAAACGTTCTCATTGGTGACTCGTGGCAGAAAGCTCCTCTCTAGGCGGTTAAAATCCCCACCACCTACCTCTGCCTGCTGCAAAGCATAGAATTTAGGAGACTGCCGTGAGAAACAAGCCCATTGTTTATCCAGCCAGAGATATATCTGGGGGCCCTGTCGTTGTGGTGGCACACACCTGTAGGGGCCAGCTTGCTAACCACTTGTGAAGGCATGAATGGGGAGGATGGAGCTAAAGGGAGGTTAAGGGCAAATGGGATCCATGGGGACAGTGAGCAGTTTGCTTTTCCTAAGGGATCAAATCTGAGGTGGGCTTGGGTCAGTCAGGAGTCCCTGGATGGTACACAGGGTGAACACACTTGTCTGCTAACCAAAAGGTTAGAGGTTTGAGTCCACCCAGAAGTGCCTGGCAATTGATCTACTCCCAAAAAATCAGCCATTGAAAACGCTATGGGGTACAGTCCTATTCTGACCCACATGGGGTTGCTAGGAGTCAGAGTCAACTCCACGACAACTCATTTGGGTCAGTTAACTTTTTAAACACTGGGCTGACGTTGTCTTTCCAGACACCTGAAAGGCCCCGCCGGGGCATCCCAGGGCTTCCTGATGGCCGCCTCCACCTGCCTCCCCGAATCCACCGAGCCTCTGACCCAGGTCTACCAGGTGAGGGGAGGCAAGTCCTGACACTGCGGTGGGGCACCCTGACGTAGAGATGTGCAGAGCCGGAGTCCTCCTCTACCCTCGTGACCAGGGTTGGGGCCTCTGTGGCCCAGCTGCCCAGGGACTGACCTGGGCCCCTCCTCCCAGCACCTCTCCTAGTCCCCTGCCTGGTCCTCCTCTCCACTCCTTCATCCCGGTCTTATCTCCTTTGCTTTCCTTTGCCTAAGTAAGTCACCCCAGCACAAGGTAGGCCTTCACTGTCTTCTCACGGCCCTTTTTTGTTGTGGGCAGCTATGTTCCTACGCCCGGGAGCTGGGATCCCATGGGGCATCAGAGCATGGGGTAAATCTGGGTTGTTGGTTGCTGTGAGCCTGGCCGTTCCTCTTGCCTAGGATCCCTGCCGACTAGGGGCGTCCAGGGAGGGGCCCCACTGTTCACAAATGGCACAGCCCCCGTGGGAACTCACAGAGCTGCTGCTGTACTTCCTGCCCTCCCCTAACCATTACAGCTGCTGGGGTGTGTGAGTTGGTTTAACACGTATACTGTGACCCAGAGTTCCTGGGAAAGTGGGGGCTCCTCCTAAACCCCAGCTGCAAGCTTACATCCTGTTGCCCTGTTAACAGCCGAGGAACCAAAAGAGAAGCCCTCTCGGAAGGCAGCAGAACCAGGTGAGAGGCCCCATGCTGAGCACACACTCATCTTGGGGACCTCTATGATCTGATCTGGGTAGGAGGAAATCTCTGACCAGCCTCTTCTGCCCCGTGCCTCACTGCAGAGCTGATGGGAACCCCTGATGGCGCCTGCTACCCTCCACCACCAGTACCTAGACAGGCATCACCCCAGAACCTGGGGACCCCTGGCCTGCTGCACCCCCAGACCTCACCCCTGCTGCACTCATTAGTGGGCCAGCATATCCTGTCTGTCCAGCAGTTCACCAAGGATCAGGTGCCTGGAGGAGGCTGGCTGGGGACACCCAGAGCTTGGAGGATTTGGAAGGTTGGAGTTAGGGCCTGTCAGGGCTACTGTCTTTCCAGCTGACTTGGGCTCTTTCTTAGCTGTCTCACCTGTTCAACGTGGCACACACACTGCGGATGATGGTGCAGAAGGAGCGAAGCCTAGACATCCTCAAGGTCAGAACCTGGCCACGAGACTGAGGGCACAGGCTGTAACCTGCCCCGTGGCCCCTGTCTGAGCAGGGCTGTACAGTGGTCAGAGTCGGTCTTGGTTCCTTTCCCTGCTATCAGGTACCTTCGTGTGAGTCCAAATACTCCCCTGTGAGTAGCTAGGCTTTCTCTTCTCAGGAGGGTCTTGCTGCTTTGTATCTTGCCCCAATGCTTGTTCCTCCCCAAATTACTATCTAGCTGACTTGGGAGGCCCTGAGCACAGAGCAGCAATTCACTAACCTTTTCATTTGGCCTGTGCTGGTGTGTTCACGGGTGAGACCTAGGATATTTCCTTCTTTCCCGGGTCATTAAGATATTTACCAATGGCCTTTTGGAGGCAAAGCCTTCAGCTCAGGGTGACACTAATGAAGAGAGTGTCAAGACTGCAATAAATCACAGGGAAGCTAGGGGGAAATGGGCCTCAGCGCCCCTCTTGTATAAGTTGGGGATGCCAGCCCCAGTCTGTGCAGTCTCCACGATGAACCCGCACACGCATGCACACTCAACCTTGCCTCTCCACAGGGGAAGGTGATGGCCTCCATGTTTTTCGAGGTGAGCACGCGGACCAGCAGCTCCTTCGCAGCAGCTATGGCCCGGCTCGGAGGCTCTGTGCTCAGCTTCTCTGAAGCCACGTCCTCCGTCCAGAAGGGCGAATCCCTGGCTGATTCCGTCCAGACCATGAGCTGCTTCGCTGACGTTGTCGTGCTTCGGCACCCACAGCCTGGAGCGGTGGAGGTGAGGCCAGCCTGACTGGGTCTGGATGAGGGGCTCTGCCTCCCCCATGCTGCGCCCCTGGGCAGACACTTCTCCCCAGGCCCGTGTACTTGTCTGACGAGTGACGAGGCTGGACTCGGACATGAGATTGCTCTTGCCCACATTTTCTGTGACTTCAGGCACGCCTCAGGTTGGGCAGATGGGTGAAGGGACCCTGGAGAGCGGGACTGAGGCTGGGGTGGGGCTGTTGAAATGCACAGGTGAGTCGGAAGGATTCACCTTCCCTGCTGCCATTCTCACAGCTGGCAGCCAAGCACTGCCGGAGGCCGGTGATCAACGCCGGGGATGGGGTCGGAGAGCATCCCACCCAGGCCCTGTTGGACATCTTCACCATCCGAGAGGAGCTGGGGACTGTCAATGGCATGACGGTGAGGGCGGTGGCAGGGGTTGGAGCCCTGCCAGGGAAGGTCTGGGGAAGGAGGCAGTTGAGAAGGGCTTCCTCCATTCCAGGGCACTCTGCAGCAAGTGCTTACTGAGGCCTCGATCCTGGTCCTGAGGCTGACAGCTCTGAAATGGGGTGGGGAATGGTGCTCGGCCTACGGCCTCTCTTGGTGATTGGGTTTCTCCCTAGATCACCATGGTGGGTGACCTGAAGCACGGACGCACGGTGCATTCCCTAGCCTGCCTGCTCACCCAGTACCGGGTCAGCCTGCGCTACGTGGCGCCTCCCAGCCTGCGCATGCCACCCAGTGTGCGGGCCTTCGTGGCCTCCCGCGGCACCAAGCAGGTGAGCCCCTCACAGCCCAGCCTGGGAAACCAGGCGGGGCATGGGATGGATGGGGCATGGGTTGGCCAGTCAGATCCTGGCACTGAGTTCAGCCTGGCTCCACCTTACTCTCCAGGAGGAATTCAAGACCATTGAGGAGGCGCTGCCTGACACCGACGTGCTCTACATGACTCGCATCCAGAAGGAACGCTTTGGCTCGGCCCAGGAGTACGATGCTGTGAGTGCCGGACTGGAGGAGGAAGCCAGGGCTGGAGCTGCAGGGTGTCCTGACAAGGGTGGGAGAGCTGGACACCAGTGGCTTGGCCAGGCTGTCAGGCCCTCAGCCTCTCAGTTGTAGTCACTGCATGTGGGTGTCAAGGGGACCATGGTGGAGCCCAGGCTGGTGGTCCCAGTAGCCACCCCTGCCCTGAGGAGCTAACAGGGCTCTGTCTACCTTGCAGTGCTTTGGTCAGTTCATCCTGACTCCCCACATCATGACCCGGGCCAAGAAAAAGATGGTGGTGATGCACCCGATGCCCCGAGTCAATGAGATAAGGTGATGTGGGACCCAAGTTGGAGGGTACATTGCGGGCTGGCTGTCAGGGGGACGGGCTACCTGGGGGCTGCTTGGTAACTCTTTCCCTCCTCTTGCAGTGTGGAAGTGGACTCGGACCCCCGAGCAGCCTACTTCCGCCAGGCCGAGAATGGCATGTACATACGCATGGCCCTGTTAGCCACCGTGCTGGGCCGTTTCTAGGGCCTGGCTTGCTCAACCTCTTCTCTTCAGGCCCAGCTGCTGGACAAGGAACCCTGGTGCCCCCCACGGGGGCAGCACACTTAGTCGGTACCCTGGAGATTCCAGATAGCTCAGTGTACATATGCACATGCATGCAGACCATGCTTCAGGCACTGGGCTAGAGCTCTCCCACAGGGTCAGGCCTCAGGTGCTGGGCCCTATCTGCCCCATCTCCATTATTGCACCTCAAATCTGTACAGTCACTTTTCTACTGACCTAATAAACAGATGAGCTGCCTCTGTTCCTGCTTCCTCGTGTGCATCGTGGACTTTAGCATTGGATGTATTAATGCATTAGGACAGAACTTTCTTTTAGAAACTGGAAGCAGATTCCCAACTCCCAAGAGCAGCCTCACTGGGCAGGGCTGAGCATTTTCAGGTCATGGCTCTGTGACTCTGGGCAGCAGCGTGTTTCTCTGGATGCCCTGTCGCCAGTGCTGCACTGACACCAGAGCTGACCTGGGGACTCTGGCCTGCGCCCAGCCCTCCTTCCTCAATTAGGTTGCACTCAGTTCTGACAAGCAGCCTTGCCTCTTCCATGATGCCGGGACAGCCCATGAGCTAATGGTGAAAGGAAGGAGGAGCAGCTGGGGCTTGACTGATGGGGTTCATTACCCTCTAGTCCTTCACTCTTCCTCGCCCGGTTAACCTCCTTCAGCGGCTGAGGCTGTTATTGGGGCCTCAGAACTAAGCCCTAGAAGTCTCCAGCTGCCATCACTCACGAGCCCCTTCTGCCATGCCTGAGAGCTTTGGTCTCATACTGTGGACCTCTTGGGACTGGACTGGGGCAGGGGCAGATGCCATGGAGCACTGGGAGCACTTTGGCTTAGAGGCACTGGGGTGGAGTAGTGTATATATCTTTGCAGGTGAGGGCTTTTGTGGAACCTGCTCAGTGTGTGAGCTGTTCCATCCTGTGAACCTTAGTGGCATTAGAGAAATCTCCCTGATCTGTTGTTCCAACAAGTTTTAATTTAGCACTCTCTGGGTGCAGAGCACTATGTGCAGTGGAAGTACAAGGATGAACAAGACTCTTGCCCTGAAATTTGAGGCCTCTTAGGTAGTGGTGTCCAGTGATTTCCACAGCTGGACTGCCACATGCTGTACATGACAGTCCAGACTGCTCCAATGCCGTTCAGGAAGAACCTACTTCATGCAAAGAGCTGTAGGGATGAAAAAAAGAATTAGTTTTTTGAAAACAGTGAACAGGAGCTTTACATGTACTTAATCTCACACCAGCCTTATAGCCCTTATATATGTAGATGCAGAAACTGGCTCAGAGAAGTTAAGTGACTTACCTGAATACACAGCTAGGACTTGTATTAAAAAGGGAAAAATTCCTGGCTTTAAGGGGCATCAGAACCAATCGAAGAGGCAAGTCACACAAACCTGAGCAGCCAGAAAACAAGTCTAAGGTGTCCCGCGTGTAACCCATTTTCAGAAAAGCAGGAAGAGTCAAAGGCCTCATGGAGTCAGGATTTGAGCTGGTTCCTGAGGAAGGGGCAAGCTTTGGTAGGTGGAAGGGGGGAGGATGAATGAAGTCCTGTGTCTGTAGCATTGTGAGGAGATCTAGCAGGGGATTCTTGCCCGGTAGTGCTAGGGTTGAGAGTCTGCAGGGCCAGACCAAGAGCCTTGGACTTAGATTCCAATAAAAATATTAATTCATAATCACAGGCACTATCTGAAGAGGGGTGGGACTAGATACAATACCATCTACTTCTCTGAAGAGCTGAGACCTCTCCTCTGGTACCCGTAATGTTGACCCTTCCTGGTCTTTCCAAACCCTGATCCTGACATGTTCATCTGCAGGTATCTGGAGGACTTATTGGAGGATACAACGTAGTGTATCATTTCTAGAACTCTCCTTCGTTCAGAGCTTAGGTTTCTCTTTTTAAGCTATTCTAACAAGTCAGAGATTACTTTCCCAAGTACTGTTGAGTACTGAAGAATCTGTCACACACATTCCCACAGAACTCAGCCTTCATCTCAAGTAGCAGCAGCAGTGTTTGCTGCCAAACGGCACACACATTCCACTCAGTTGCTAAGTAGTGGGAGGTGTTCCTGCCCTAATCCTTTCTTTGGCTCTCCTAATCATAACACAGCTCTAAGTTGAAAAACTTCTTTACGACCAGAATTAAATCCTAGTTACATTGGAAATTAAAAGAACCTATCAGCAAAAAAAAAGAAAAAAGAAAGGGAACAGCAGCCCTTTAAACTATATACCTGTGTCTGAGCCGGTTCCATGTCTGTTGAGAAACAACCTCGTGCTCCACGTGATGGTCATTAATGGTAAAAAGTTTTTAAAAAAAATTTCCCTGCCTTTCTCCCGCCTAAGATAGTTAAGACATTTGATCTATTTTTTTAAAAAACACTTAACATAGCTCTAATTTTGTGCCAAGCACTTTCTAAGCACTTCACAAATATTAACTTTTTTTTTTATTTTTGGATGAACCCTTAAAATATATGCCCTGCTGTGACCTAATGTGTTTGCTTAATGTTATCACTGCAAAGTCATCCCCCCCGCCCCACCGAATTCTTCATTGTCTTCCCAAATGGAGAAAATCCCTCCAAAATAGCCCACTTCCAGCTTTGCCACCTGCATCCTATTCCTGCCTCTGGCCACTAGCTGCGACCATGGGCAAGTTGGTGCACCTCAGGGTTTTAAGTTGAAAGGTTAGAGTGGGAAGTCCCCAGTGTACAATTGCTAGGCCTCTAATTCTGTGACAATATCCCGCAGACAGTGGGGAGACATTAGCTATTGAAGACGTGGAGCAGACAATGAGGGACAGCATGAAATGCATGCTTAGGAAGAAAGACTAGGCTGGCATCGATGTCTAGAAGATATGGGAGGAAAGGAGCCACCAGGAAAGTCACTTGCAAAGCCCTTGCCGTGAACGTAGATGACAGGTGAAGGCGCTCTGGACTTAGGTAGTAAAAAAGAAGAGTGGTTGTGGTTACAAGATGCTAAGCAGAGGGAAGAGTGAAAATGAACTGTGATGTGAGACTTCGAGAGAATGCAGAATAATGCAAACCAGAGAGCAGATTTGGGGTAGGGGAGAATGGATTCTGCAAGGAGCCCTGGTGGTGCAGTGGTTAAGAGCTCAGCTGCTCACCAAAAGGTCAGTAGTTCAAATCCACCAGCTGCTCCTTCGAAACCCTGTGGGGCAGTTCTACTGTGTACTATACGGTCGCTTATGAGTCAGAATCGGCTGGATGGCAACAGGAGATGAGTTGTAATCAACTCGAGGGCCCCCAACAATAACAACATGATACTTTTCAGCTGCTAGGGGTTATTTGTATGGAGATGTCATGTAAATAATGGAGCTGGGGAATTGGAGCAAGGGGTGGCACGGATAAAGATGTGATAATGTAAGGGCCATGAGAACAGAGACTTTGTTCACTGATATATTCCCAGCACCTAGGACAGTGCACACAGAGTATGTGCTCAATGATCATTTTTGGATGACTCGTCAACATAAGGGTTATTGAAGCTTTTCTTTTAAAATATATGCCCCTGTATTTGTTTACCAAGAGAACGGGAGCGAGGAAAGATGAGCAGGGGGCTAAGGCCTGAACCTCGGAAAGGGTAGGAGGAGAGCTTAGCAGACAGTCCTCAAAGAGGCTCAGAATTTCAGGAGGAATAGGGGGTGAAGGGAGGAGTCGTAGAGTCAGATCCTGCAGAGGGCCAATGAGAACAAAGTCTGAGGCAAGGACTTTTTGGATTGTCACAATAGTTGTTGGTAGTCAGGTGGGCACCAGGTATCATGGGGCTAGGGAGGGACTGGTTTAGAAACTGAGGTCATTTACCAAGAGGCAAGGGGGAAATGAGGTGTTGGGACTGGAACCTGAAGTAATCTAGAAATGGTTAGGAATCTGCAGATTAATAAAAGAATCACCCGGCAGTGCTCAAGGAGAAGCTAGACATGGTAAATTTGTTTTGGGGTTGGGGGAAGCAATGTTCGGGGGCAAGGGCACGGAAAGGCGTGTCACCTACCCTGGAGGAATTTGTTGTTGCTATTGTTGTTAGGTGCCATCAAGTCGGTTCTGACTCATAGCGGCCCTATGTGCAACAGGAGGAAACACTGCTTGGTTCTGCGCTATCCTGATACTTGAGCCCATTGTTGTCAATCCATCTCATTGAGGATCTTCTTCTCTTTCACTGACCCTCTACTTCAGAAAACATGATGTTGTTCTCCAGCGACTGGTCCCTCCTGATAACTAATCCAGAGTACATGAGATGAAGTCTCGTCATCTTCTCTTCTAAGGAGAACTCTGGCTGTACTTCTTCCAAGACAGATATTTTTGTTCTTCTGGCAGTCCATGGTATATTCAATACTCTTCACCAACACCATAATTCAAATGCATAATTCTTATTCAGTCTTCTTTATTCATTGTCCAGTTGTCACATGCATATGAGGTGATTGAAAATACCATGGCTTGTGTCATCTGCATGTCGCAGGTTGTTAATGAGTCTTCCTCCAATCCTGAAGCCACATTCTTCTTCATATAGTCCAGCTTCTCGGATTATTTGCTCAGCATACAGATTGAATAAGTATGGTGAAAGGATACAGCCCTGACGCACACCTTCCCTGATTCTAAACCATGCAGTAGCCCCTTGTTCTGTTCAAATTACTGCCTTTTGGTCTACGTACAGGTTCCACATGAGCACAATTAAGTGTTCTGGAATTACCATTCTTCACAACGTTATCCATAATTTGTTATAATCTAGACAACCAAATGCCTTTGCATAGTCAATAAAACACAGGTAAGCATTTTTCTGGTATTCTCTGCTTTCAGCCAGTATCCATCTGACATCAGCAATGATATCCCTCGTTCCCTGTCCTCTTCTGCATCCGGCTTAAATTTCTGGCAGTTCCTTGTTGATGTACTGCTGCAACCATTTTTGAATTATCTTCAGCCTAATTTTATTTGTGTGTGATATTAATGACATTGTTTGATCATTTTCCCATTCTGTTGGATCGCCTTTCTTTGGAATGGGCATGAATATGGATCTCTTCCAGTCAGTTGGCCAGGTAGCTGTCTTCCAAATTTGTTGGCATAGATGAGTGAGCACTTCCAGTGTTGCATCCATTTGTTGAAAACATCTCAGTTGGTATTCGGTCATTTCCTGGAGCCTTGTTTTTCCCAGTGCCTTCAGTGCAACTTGGACTTCTTCCTTCAGTACAATCAGTTCTTGATCATATGCTACCTCCAGAAATGGTTGAACGTCAACCAATTCTTTTTGGTACAGTAACTATATTCCTTCCATCTTCTTTTGATGTTTCCTCTGTCATTTAACATTTTACCCATAAAATCCTTCAATATTGCTGCTCGAGGCTTGGATATTTTCTTCAGTTCTTTCAGCTTGAGAAATGCTGAGCATTTTCTTCCCCTTTGGTTTTCTAACTCCCGGTCTTTGCACATTTCATTATAATACTTTACTTTGTCTTCTCAAACTGCCTTTTAAATCTTCTGTTCACTATTTTACTTCATCATTTCTTCCATTCACTTTAGCAAGTTTCAGCATCTCTTCAGGTATCTATTTTGGTCTTTTCTTTCTTTTTTTATTGTACTTTAGATGAAGGTTTACAGAGCAAATTAGGTTCTCTTTAAACAATTAATACACATATTGTTTTGTGACATTGGTTGCCAACCCATGACATGTCAACACTCTCCTCTTCTTGACCTTGGGTTCCCCATTACGAGCTTTCCTGTTCCTTCCTGCCTTCTTGCCCATGTCCCTGGGCTGGTGTGCCCATTTAGTCTTGTTTTGTTTTATGGGCCGGTCTAACCTTTGGCTGAAGGGTGAACCTCAGGAGTAAGCTCAGTACTGAGGTAAAAGAGTGTCTGGGGACCGTAATCTTGGGGTTTCTCCAGTCTTTGTCAGGCCAGTAAGTCTGGTCTTTTTTTCTGAGTTAGAATTTTGTTCTACATTTTTCTCCAGCTCTGTCCAGGATCCTCTATTGTGATCCCTGTCAGAGCAGTTGGTGGTGGTAGCCAGGCACCATCTAGTCACGCTGGATTCAGAGTGGTGGAGGTTGTGGTAGTTGTGGTCCTTTAGTCCTTCTTTCCTGTCTTTTTAAAAATCTTTTGCTTTTTTCATGTATGATGTCCTTTCACAACTTGTCTGGTCTTCAGTCATTAATGTTAAATGCATCAAATCTATTCTTGAGATGGTCTCTAAATTCAGGTGGGATATACTCAAGGTTGTACTTTGGCTCTCATGGACTTGTTTTAATTTTCTTCTGCTTTGACTTGAACTTGCATAGGAGCCATTGATGGTTCCGCTGTTGGCCCCTGGCCTTGTTCTGACTGATGATATTGAGCTTCTCCATTGGATCCCTCCACAGATGTAGTCGATTTGATTCTTGTGTATTCCATCTGGTGAGGCCCAAGTGTACGCCATTTGTGTTCTTGGAAAAATGGTATTTCCAATGAATAAGTCGTTGGTATTGCAAAATTCTATCATGTGATCTCCCTTGTCATTTCTGTCACCAAAGCCATATTTCCCAACGATTGATCCTTCTTCTGTTTCCAATTTTCTAATTCCAATCACCAGTAATCATCAGTACATCTTGACTGCATTGTTGATCCATTTAAGACTGCAGAAGTTGGTAAAAATCTTCAATTTCTTCAACTTTGGCATTAGTGATTGGTGCATAAATTTGAATAATAGTCATATTAACTGATCTTCCTTGTAGGCATATGGATAGTATCCTGTCACTGACAGTGTTGTACTTTAGGACAGATCTTGAAATGTTCTTTTTGATTATGAGTGTGATGCCATTCCTCTTCAATTTGTCATTCCTGGCATAGTAGACTATATGATTGTCTGATTCAAAATGGCCAATACCAGTCCATTGCAGCTCACTAAAGCCTAGGATATTGATCTTCAAGCATTCCATTTCATTTTTGACAACTTCCAATTTTAGGAATATAAACTACCTCCTCCTTGAGATTACCATCAAATGTTTGTGCAAATTTACCCCCTAGAAAGTCAGCACATAAGAAATTGATCTGTTGACCTGTTGATGGGAGCCTGGGTGCTAAGAGGGCACTTTATGGGCTTTGTAATGACCTAATTGCTAGGGATGGGCCATTGGTCCCACTTCCATCCATTCAATCTTTCACCAACAGTCATTACTGAGCATTTAGCCTGTGCCAGGCTGTGAGCTAGTGCTGGGGAGGTAAACATGAGGAAAACAGCGCCTTCCCTCAAGGAGCATGTGACTTGTGAGGCAATCTCACCCCCACCACTCTGCCTCCCAGAAGACCTGTGTGACTGAGTCCTGACCCCACCACTGCTCTAGTATAAGTAGGTGGGGTGGAGGGAAGAAGGAAGGCCATCTCTGGGAAGATTTTCCCATCAGGAATGAGCAAGTTTGCTGTTATAGAGTCTAAAATCTGCTTATTTTGGTGAGCTTTACTGTCTTTTGTATTTTCTGGATTTGATTTCATTTTGTTTCTCCCTAGGCTTTTGGCTGCAGTCCTTTTAAAATTTACAATCTATCTTGGGAACAATCTATCAAAGGGAACAAGAGAATGGAATTTGATGTTAATATTAAGGCTGTCTGGGTCAGATGGAAAGCTGGGCAGTAAACCCTGGGACCAGGTGCTATGGGCACAGCACCAAGCAGGAAAGGAAAACTCAGAAGGGGAACACTTGGAGACCCACCTACGCAGTTCTTTCCTACTCTATTCTGGGTGAGTTTTATGTTTTCTTTTAAGAATAGAGACTGTTCCTATACAAGGAGCCTGCAGCCTTTCCCTGCTGAGGAGCAGAGCTAAGAGTGCAGCTCTAAGCTAGGGTGGGAGAGGCAGTGGATGGCTGCACTGCCTTCTTTCCCATCATGAGATGCCATCTTAGGAACTGGCCCAAAAGCCTTCTAGAGGGAGTGGGAGTTCTGGTGCAGGAGGAGGGGGAGTAGTTCATGGTCGGCCATGAGATGTGACCTTCCCAGGGTGGTACCTCTGGGCGCTAGACTGGTTCCTAGTGCCAGAGGATCAACTCTGCCATAGAGGAGACATGTCCCCTGAGTGAGCTGCCCCCAGGCCAGGCACTGCTTCCTGGAGCCTTAGGATGCTGTGGCCAGAGAACAGGTGAGGTGGGGCCGGGGCACTGCAGGGGGAGTGGGAAAAGCAGAGAGAGGGCAGGAGGTGGGGACTGAAGGAGGGAGGCACAGGTTTGGGCAGCCCCAGGACTCTCCCTTCCTACACACTCTCTCCACACACTTTCTCTCCCCAGCCCTGGCAACAGGGTCCCCTTTGTCCATGGGATCATTTGTGATCACAGCTGCATCCACAACCTCAAGCTCTGACCCAATAGAGCCTGGAAGCTGCCAGCACCCCTTGGAAGGTGCTGACCACGTGCTGATGGGATGGCCCTGGAGCTCAGACCCAGGACAGGAAGGCCCTGAGAGGAAGGGAGGTTGGGGACTTAGAGATGAAGATTCCTTCAACTATAAAAGAAACTCCCTAAATTCTCTAAACACAGTTCTCCACAGAGTGGAAGACTCCACCAGGAAAGGGGGTAGAGGCCTTCCCATCCTGGCTTCGGCCCTGAGAGTCCCTCCAGTCTTCTGGCTGCCTCTGCTGCTACTATGGTGAGGGCCTTGTGGGGGCGCTGCTCCCCCACTGACAGCCTGGCTCAAAGCAGCCTGAGTGTGCCTACAGCTCCCCCTTTAGGCTGGCCTGCACTAATGTCCCTGGAGGGGTGGGAGGGGTACTGGAGGGAGGGGGTCTCTACTTCATCAGCCTGTGCTTCCTCTTGGCCCTAGCAGGCTCCTGCCCCTCCCCGCTAGGTCCTGACCCTGGCCATTCAGACAGGGAGGTGCTACCACTCAGTCAGCCCCTCCCAGGCCAGCTGGCACAGCAGCCCCCAGGTGAGCAGCACAGTGAGGAGGGCAGGGTCTCTCAGACCCACACCTTCCCACTGTGACTTCTCCCTCTGATCTCTTGGTCTGGGCCTCTCTTTTGAACAAGCCTACCACTGCACTCGCAGCGTGATGAACCTGTCTCTCCCTGCTTCTCTCCGTCTCATCCTTTCTCTGGTTCTCCCTTTTCTCTGGTTCCTCTCTGCCTCTCAGGCAGCCCTCTAGCCTCTCCTGCCATAGTTAATCAGCTGTGTAAAGAGCTGTCAGGGCTAGGCTGATGGATGGCCCTTCCCTTGCCTGGCTCTTCCTCTGGCCTCTCCCTCCTCCCCTTCCCCAGCCCCCTTCTCCTCATCTCTCCCTCCACCACATATCTTATCATCAGGGAAGCACACCAAGATGAAAGGGACTTCTGGATAAGCCAGTGGAGGAGGTGGGTTGGGGGGATAAGGGGAGGGGACTGCAGGCCACTTCTGAAGGTAAGGACTGCCTGGGCTCCTGGGGGAGTGCTGTGTGAATGAGGGAGAACGCTCCTGAGATCAGCTTTCCTGATTCCCTGTCCTTCCTCACCCCTAACGGAGTGATGCCTGAGGTGGGTAGAGAGGCAGCGTGGCATGGAAAAAGGGCTGGGGACTTAAAACAGCCAGAACTGAGTTTGAATCTCAACTCTGACAGT
The DNA here is from genome assembly GCF_000243295.1 of Trichechus manatus latirostris. Taxonomy (NCBI): domain Eukaryota; kingdom Metazoa; phylum Chordata; class Mammalia; order Sirenia; family Trichechidae; genus Trichechus; species Trichechus manatus. The sequence goes on from NW_004443988.1 coordinate 7,504,311, forward strand.
TATCAGCTGCGTGACCGGTGTCTCTGTAAAGTACAGATAGTACTATCAAACCTCACAAAGCCTTGCACAAATTGTAAGCTCAATAATGTTGGTTCCTGTCCCCGCTGTCAGGGTGTTAGGCCACTCTGTGCCCCTGAAGTCTCTCCCCTACATCCTGGATTTAATCCCAAAGCTAACCCTTTCATAGAAGTCCCTGGGTGGCACAAATCGTTAAGTACTCCATCACTAACTGAAAGGTTGGTGATTCAAACTCACCCAGAGGCAACTTGGAAGAAAGGCCTGGCAATCTGCTTCTGAAAGGTCACAGCTTTGTAAACCCTATGGAACACAGTTCTACTCTGCACACATGGGGTCATGACTAACAGCAACAACAACACTTTCATCCATGCTCTTGATATACCAGGCACATTCATATCCATGATTTCATGTAATCCCCACTTTTACAATTAAGGAAACTGAAATTCAGGGAGGTTAATTATGGCAATGTGAGTAGAAGGCCAAGTCAGAACCAAGGACTCTGACTCCAGAGCCCCAGCCTTGAGAGTGCTGGAGGAGCTGGCTGCTGGGGAAGAAGCTGAAACAAGGTTTACTGAGAGATTCGACTGTGCAAGAGCTTCAGAAAGGGCAGGAGCAGCAGTCAGAGCCTCTGTCACTTCTGGGTGACTTATGGATTGAATTATGTCCCCCCAAAATATGTGTTGTAAATCCTAACCTCTATGCCTGTGGTAAACGGGGAAAAGATTGAAGATAAGGACTTCATTTTACTTGGATCCACAATCAACACCCATGGAAGCAGCAGTCAAGAAATCAAATGATACATTGCATTGGGCAAATCTGCTGCAAAAGACCTCT
>NW_004443988.1:7505262-7529885 GCF_000243295.1 Trichechus manatus latirostris
GAAGCAGCAGTCAAGAAATCAAATGATACATTGCATTGGGCAAATCTGCTGCAAAAGACCTCTTTAAAGTGTTGAAAAGCAAAGATGTCACCTTGAAGACCAAGGTGCACTTGACCCAAGCCATGGTGTTTTCAATCGCCTCCTATGCATGTGAAAGCTGGACGATGAATAAAGAAGACCGAAGAAGAATTGACTCCTTTGAATTGTGGTGTTGGAGAGGAATATTGAATATACCATCGACTGCCAAAAGAACAAACAAATCTGTCTTGGAAGAAGTACAGCCAGAATGCTCCTTAGAAGTAAGGATGGCAAGACTATGTCTCACATACTTCGGACATGTTGTCAGGAGGGATCAATCCTTAGAGAAGGACATCATGCTTGGTAAAGTAGAGGGTCAGTGAAAAAGAGGAAGACCCTCAATGAGATGAACTGACACGGGCTACAACAATGGGCTTAATCATAACGATTGTGAGGATGGCCCAGGATGGGGCAGTGTTTCGTTCTGTTGTACATAGAGTCGCTATGAGTCGGAACCTACTCGATGGCACCTAATATCAACAACAACAATATGCCTGTAGTTGGAGCCCTGATGGCGCAAAGGTTAAGAACTTGGCTGCTAAACGAAAGGTTGCCAGTTGGAATCCACCAGCCGCTCCTTGGAAACCCTGTGGGTCAGTTCTACTCTGTCCTATAGGGTCGCTATGGCAATGGGGGTTTTATGCCTGTGGTTATAATCCCATTTGGGAACGGGTTGTCTTTGTTATGTTAATGAGATAGTTTAGGGTAGGGTGTATCTTGAGTTAATCTCTTTTGAGATATAAAAAAGATTAATTAAACAAGTGAGCAGAACAGAGATAAGGTAAGAAAGATGTCAAGACACATGCAGCTCTCCAAGCAACCAGGAAGCAGAAGCTCAAAACAGACAAGGACCTTCCTCCAGAGCTGGCAGAGAAAGCCTTTCCCTAGAGCCAGCACCCTCCTAAACTGTGAGAAAATAAACTTGTTTGTTAAAGCCACCCACTTATGGTATTTCTGTTACAGCAGCACTAGATAACTAAGACAGACCTTGGGGAAGTTCCTTTCCTTTTCTGAGCCTCCATTTCCTGTTCCTCATGTGCAGGGGAGCAGGATGGGGGATGACCTGATGCTTTGGGAGGTCTCTTCCTGGTCTGAACATTCTGTTCCCTCCCCTGCAAAGGGACCCAACATTGTGCATGGAGGATGGGGCTGCAGCTTAAACCTGCTGTTCAGAGTAAAAATCGAGTCCTCATCTTCCCCATCCTCCTTCCCACTCCTCCATTTCCTCCTTCTTCCCCATCCCCATCCTGTCTCTTGGGGCCTGTAATCAGTGAGACGTAAAATGAGAAAGTATCAGGAACCAATAAAGCATGGCGACCAGCTGGGGCAGCTTCTGCCCGCCCGCACTGCCGGCCTCACCTGAAAAAGAGTAATGAAATCTCTGTGTATTGACACGGAAAGACGTGCCCAGGATGTATGGTTGAGTCATAAAAGCAGGTGACCGGATCTTACCTATAAAATGACCCCATTTCTGTTATTATATAGCAGTGCTTGTACATATTAAAAATATGTACGTGAAGATAGACTCCAAACCACAAATAGCAGCTATCTCTGGGAGTAAGATTATAGGAGAAACCTTCATTTTCTACTTCATACCCTTCTCCTTTGTTGGACTCTTAAAACAAGCATTATTGCTTTTATAATTAAGAAAAAAAAGATAATTATACCTTTTTGTAATAAAAAAGCAAAGATAATTTTTATAGGGGGGAAAGCCTCATAGAAATCACGTTACAAGTGTTGTGTGCCATCAAGTTGTTTCCGACTCATAGCGACCCCAAAGAACAGAGTAAAACTGCCCCATATGGTTTCCTAGGCTGTGATCTTTACAGGAGCAGCATGGCAGATCTTTTCTCCTGAGGAGTTGATGGTGGGTTTGAAATGCTGACCTTTTGGTTAGCAGCTGAGTGCTTAACCACTGCACCACCAGGGCTCCTTATGTTACAAGTGCGCGTGGGCTAATGAAAATGGTCGGTGTCTTGGCTTTGGGCTGGAATTACATCCACCTGTAGCACAAACAGCCAAGCGCTCAACTACGAGCTGAAAGGTTGGTGTTTTGAACATCCCCAGAGGTGCCTTGGAAGACAGGCCTGGCGATCCGCTTCCCAAAGATCATACACTACCTTGAAAACCCTATGGAGCAGTTCTACTCTGCACACATGGGGTTGCCACGAGTTGGAATTGACTCAATGGCAATTAACAACAAGGTGGGAAGACCAGTTAATGACTGCTGATACGAAGCACTAGATCTAAAATCAAAGCACAGAAGTTTGATTTTTAAAATGAGAAAAATCAACAATCCCTTAATGAGACTGATTTGTAAGACCCAATCTGTCAATACATGATTAAAACAAAGGGGGAATAATTAATTGTAAAAGAGGTCCTTGGTGCCCACAGCCCAAACCTGGACTCATGATTGGCTGCTGTTGGGGGCTTCCTCCCCTGGGCACCTTACACAGCTTGAGAACCCAGCCCCTATCAGCACTGTGGCCCAACTACTCTGCCTCAAAGGGACCCTGCCGCCCTCCAGTCAGCAACTGAGGGCACCCTGCCTGCTGGAGACATTAGGAATGATGCCCCAGAACCTCTTGGCTCTTTGTCTTTCAGCTTTCTCATGCAGCCAAGCCCAGGCCCATGGAGACTCTCCCTGAGCCAATGACCATGGGAGGGGCATCACCACCCCATTTTGACCCAGGTTTGAGCATACTGTGAAACAGTGGAAACCAAAACCAAACTGAACCCATTGCTGTTGAGTCGATTCCGACTCAGTGACCCTGTGAGAAAGCTGAGTAAACGCGGCTCGTGGTTTTTAGCCTGTATCTGAATGGTATTTGAGGATGGAGAGGGTGGAGCGGCTGGGAAGGGGCTAGGAGGGCTGGAGAAGGTCACTCCAGCGAGGGATTCCGTCAGCACCCAAATGGCCAGTACTATGCCCCTCCTGAAGAATCAGCCCGGGACCTGAAAGATGCAGTTAGACACGAGTTTATTGGTGGAGCTGCTGCAGAGTCCTCCCTCTCTCTGGGATAGCCGATGGCACAGCACCAACAGAGGGATGGACAGACAGACGCCTCAAACAGACACATGGATGATGCAGACTCATACAGACCGTAGCACAACCACACAGGCACAGAGACACACAGGCCACAGCACCAAGAAACGCAGACAAAACCACAGAGCGAGAACACAGACAAAGTGCGGGCTTTGGGGCTCCTGCATAGACAGAGCGAGGCCACATGGGGATGGAGCCCCGCTGACCTCCCCCAGGCACAGGCACACCGACAGCACACAGACAGGCTGATGCCCACAGCAAGCCTGCCAGCCTGCCACAGACAGATGAACTACATGGAAAGGAGGCTCATGGCTCCCCAGACCTCAGTGGAGAAGAGACTGCGGGGCTTCTATAGCCCCACTGTACAGACCCAGGACCCCTGCTCCTGAGTGGTCCTGAACCTCGGCCTAGACTCCCTCCCCCACTCCCCACTCACACTTTGGTCTTGCCCACAGGGGCTGTGGGCTGGGGAGTTCGGGAGGAGGGAGAAAGGAAGGTGTCCGGGCCCAGCTCAGTCCCCTCTCCATGATCAGGGGGGCAGTTGCTGAGAGTCCAGGGCTGAGCCTGGGCTGGGCAGTGGGGTAGATGAGGGTGAGGCCACAGCTTAGGCTTTGGGGGGCTCCCGGCACCGTAGGCACTGGGCCATCTCGGGCCGGTACTGCTCGACCTGCAGGGTACAGCTGGAGATTCCAAACTGGGAGTAGAGCCGGGATGAGGCTTCAGCCAGGACAGCTTCAGGGTCAGCCGCTGCGTCTGTGGGGGAGTGATAAGAAGTAGCCTCAGTCCCTGGGGAGTCAGGCAACAGGCGGGGGCTGAGATAAGGACGGCTGGGACTGGGTGCCCTGTGGAGGGGGACCCCAGACTTGCACAGAATTCAATGGGGAGCTTGAGTGGAGAGCTTTATTTCCTTTTTGTAGTGTACGAACGGCGTAAAAATGTTGGAAGAGACTCCCCCCAATTAACCATGCTCACACACTAAACTGTTCTTCATTTTCTATTTTCTTCTGCTCTTGAGTATCACTATACAACTATCTGCTTCAGCAGCCATACCACCCGATGTTCCAGGACAATCCAGATGTTAAACATTTTGTCCCACCATCCCTCTACAGTTACCATCAAATAGCCCACAAATTATGATATTTTTGGCATCCAAATTGCATGTCTCTGATTGCTTCTTGCATCTGAAAGAAACTCAAAAATCCTTTGTCAGCTCATGAGTCACCATATATACTTTTAATAGTTGAATCATAATATAGATATAATTTTATATTCAGATTTTTTCTCTTAGCATGCCATAAACATTTTTCCTATTTGTCATACATTTTTCTTCTTTTTCTAAATTATATGTATTTTGTTGTTGTTGTTGAGAATATATGTGACAGTTTCTACATGTACAATTTAGTGACACTGATTTATATTCTTCGAGTCGTGCAGCCATTCTCACCCTCCTTTTATGAATTGTTCCTCTCTCATTAACATAAACTCACTGCCCCCTCAGGTTCCTATCTCATCTTTCAAGTTCTTGCTGTCAGCTTGATCTCATATAGATAGTTCTTAAAAAAGCATAATGCTCAAGACAGACATAGTTTACTAGTTAAGCTAAACTATTGTTCCATTTTAAGATGACTTCAGGGGATATTTTAGGTTTAAGGTTTAAAGATTATCTCAGGGCAATAGTTTTAGGGGTTCATCCACCCTCTATGGCTCCAGAAAGTCGAGTTCATGAGAATTTGAAATTCTGTTCTGCATTTTCCCCCTTTTGATCAGGATTCGTCTATGGAATCTTTGATTCAAATGTTCAGTAATGGCAGCCAGGTTCTTCTGGTCTCATGCCAAAGGAGGCTGTTGTTCATGGTGGCAATTAGCCACACATTCCATATCCTCCTTCTGTTCCTGGCTCTCCTTCTTCCTCCCTTGCTCCAGGTGAATAGAGACCAATTGTTGTGACTTGGATAGCTGCTTGTCCAACAGTCTTCATAATCATCATCTTAACAGTCACACAACACCTCACTGAGTGGAGGTGCCATAATTTACCTAACTGTGCCCCTGTCACTAGACCTGTAAGTATTAGTGATCTTTTAAAGGGCTGCTGGCCTACTACACTACTTCAGAGAGGGTGAAATCTCCCCCAGAACCCTGTTCAGGGCTCCTGATCTCCAACATACGTGTGTCTGTGTATGAGAGAGACAGACAGACAAACAGAGACAGATGCTGAGACAACCCTGGTAATCCAGGCTATTGGCCCATGTTGGGGGAAGAGATGCTTCCAGGAAGTAACTGGCCTGGCCAGTGTGGACTCACCAATGGCCAGGTGCGCGGAGGCAACATGGTAAGTGAGTGTAAGGGCCCACAGGTGCAGCTCATGAGTAGCCCGGACTCCTGGCACCGACAGCAGCGTGTCCCGAACAGGCTCAAACCCCACACTGCGGGGGGTACCTGTAACCAGCACCCACCATGCCTTATTGCCAGGGCTGCTCCTGTTCAGAGGCAGCCCCCTGCCAGGCTCCACATCCCTCTATCCTGTACCCGCTCCCCACTGACCCCACAATTCACCCTCTGCCTGAATCTTCCTTCCAGCAATAGGAGGCCCAATGCTGGAATGAGGCCAGAGAGCTGGCTACAGGGCCTGGGGATAGAGATCTGATTCACCTTCCATGAGGACTCGAAGAACATCTCGGAGGGTTGGAGCTGTGGATCCAAGGGCAAAGATGGAGAAGAGGAAGGTGCTGATGGGGTCAGCCGCCTTGTACTGAGGCTGTAGAGAAGGAGATCTCTAAGCCCAGGAACCAGGGGCCTTTAAGAAGAAGATCTAGGGGCATCCTGAACAAACAGGACCTGCGAAGCCACTGAGAACCCTGCTGAGGGGAAAGGGAGTGGGATCAGGGCTGGAAGTCCTGGGGAGCTGGGAGCTAGAAGGAGAGGGAGGGAGGCTGAGGGTCCTGGGAAGGAGGGGACTGGGGTCTGGAGGGGGTTGGGAGGCTGGGGCAAGCCTCCATGGATGGACGGTACCTTGAAGTAGATGAGGATGGAGGCAGCCAGTACCCCAAGGCTCTGCAGGAGGTCCCCCAGCACATGCACAAAGGCTGCCCGGACGCTGGTGTTCCCCAGGGGCAGGGGCTCCCTCGGCCCCTCCTCCAGCGGTGTATACTCTGCCCCTCTAGACCCATGGCTGTGTGGGGGCCCAGCCTGGTGCAGCACAAAGGCCATTCTGAGGGGGAAGCAGAGCAGCTGAGCCCAGGCGGCCTGCTCATGGCCTCCTCTGCCCCTACTCCCATGCCTCCTTCTCTCACCTCCCCAGGAGCCCTTCCACCTTCTCCCTCTTTTCCCAGCCACAGGAAGAAAACAGCATTGTCCAAGAGAGACAAATAATGTAGCCTGGGGGAAAGAATACTGTACTTGGTGCCAGGAGACCTGGATTCAGATCCTGACCCTGCTACTTAAATAGCTATGTGACTTGGGCAAGTCAACTGGCCACCTCTTGGGATCTTAACAGATGCCTGTTGACTCTGAACTTTAGGTCTCGACCCACTCCCTTTTCAGGCAAATCCAGGGCAGTGCAGTTGAGAACTGCTTGGACACGTTTGGGTGTGTCTGTCCGGGCGGCGGGGAGCCAGCTCTCCCATCCTGGAGCAGAACCCCTCGTCCTGAGCCCCATGCAGTGCCTGCTCCACACTGGCACGTACAGCAGATTGGCACAGACTGCGATGCTGGCGGTCAGCAGCATGGCACCCCCCTCGATGTGGTAGTCGCTGTGCAGCAGGCGGATGAAGGCCAGATACAGGAGGATGCCAGTGACCATCCAGAGGGAGACCACAGAGGCCAAGGCCCCCAGAGTCTCTGCAGGGGGAGACAAGCTGTCAGAGGCCTGCTGGGGACCCCACAAAGTACCCTCTGGCAAGACTGGAGGGCCACCGAGTCATGCAGGAGCCTTACCTGAGCGGTGCCAGCCAAAGGTCATGGTGCGGGTGGCTGGACGGGTAGAGAGCCAGAGGGAGAAGAGGCTGCCCATCATGCTGCCCACGTCCGCCAGCAGGTGGGCCGCATCGGTCATGATGGCCAGGCTGTGCGCCAAATACCCACCTGCAACGTGGTTCCATTTAGAAAATATAATGGAGTGTGTGCGTGCATGCGTGCGTGCATGTGTGCGTGTGTGTGTGTAAGCAGGGAAAATAGATTGGGAAGATATACACCAAAATGTGAACTGTGGTTGTCTCTGATGATGGGATTACAGGTAATTTCTATTATCTTCTTTTCACTCATCCACAGTTTCTAATTTTCTACAATGACATTTTATTTTAATAACAATAAATGAAGGTTTTTAAAACACCAGTTAACCTTCAGTGCTGGCCCACTGACGCTAGACCTCATCCTAAATCCCCTTGGTGTAATGTCCCTCACTCCCTCCCATATAGTGAGACATGGGGCCCCTTCAGAGCACTCAACTCCCCCATCCTAGCCATCCCCATCGTCTCTGCATCTCTACCAGGGACACTACCTGGAACCCTGGATGAAGAGTGGCTTAAGCATGTGCAGGAGGAGGGGGTTGGAGGAGCTGCTCTCCCACTTACCGACCACTTCCCCGGCCATGAAGACGCAGCACACAGCGCAGGCGGCACACAGCTGCCTCCGTGCCTGCAGTCTCTCAGGGGTGAGCCCCTGCTGTGGCATGGGGTCTCTGTGGCAGTGGTGGAAGGACATCTCCACAGGTTTGGGCTCCTCGGGGAGGGGCTCTGAGGGCTCTGTGAAGAGACTGGGGCAAGCAACACGGTTCAACACAGTTCAACCTGGGGCCTGGTCCGTGGGCTGACTTGCTGAGTAGTTAAAATAAGTGCCATCAAGGCTAAGAAGATGGAGTAGATTAATTCTGAGGAAATCAGGGAAATCACTAGAGGAGTTAACATGAGAAGGGTCTTGAAGGACGGGAAGGATTTTGATGAAGATGAGGTAACATGCCAGGGACTATGAAGGGAAAGTGGTGTAAAAGTGTGGACGGGGACTCTTAGCATATGATCCTGGCCTTAGTGTGGCTTCCCTTCCAGATCCACCTCCCAGTGCCCACTCCCAGATCCTATGCCCTCCCTGGACACAGCAGCTGGTGTTATGAAGTGTGGCCCTTCAAGAGAGGAGTGGAATGTTGGGACCCCAACAGTTTGAAGTTCCCGGCACAGAGAACTGATGGCCAGATTCCAGAGCTGAGGCTGTCATGGGGAGGGGGTGCAGACTGCTGTGCTTGGGAGTAGTAGTGACAGAAACACTGGACTTGGTGTCTGCCATGTGCTAGCTGGACCTCAGTCTGAACATAAGACCCAGCAGAGCCACCTTACCTGCACAGTGCCATAGCCTCCCTTGTTAAATGAATGGGGTGGAGCCTCACCAGGGATGCAGATACTGAGCTAAGGCTGGCTGAGTTTTAGGTCCATTCAGGCCCAATTCTCATCCCTACTACTACCCACCCTGAACCCCAGCAAGGACAGAACCTTCCACAGAATAAAGGACCCAAACAGAAAATGCAATCCTAGAAATACTCATGCAGGTGTGACAAGAATACCCATGAGTGAAAATGATGAAACATAATCACAGCAGTAAAGTGGGGAGAGGTGCCTGGGGCCTTCTGGCTGAAGAAACCTCTGCCAAGGAGGTGAATTGAGGTTTGAGGGAGGTGGGGGGACACTTGGTAGTTGTAGGGAAAATTCAAGTGCTTATAAGTAGATTAATTTTTTGAAGAATCTCAGTGTATTTAATTCCTGGTGTGTTTCCAGAGAAGATAGGGAGATGAGGGTGGTTTTGAAACCCATCGTCATTCATTCAATGAGGTGTACTGGTCAGTGTAAATGAACGAAGCCCAGTCTAGTGGGAAAGACAGATGTGTAACAAATGACACAAGGAGAAGCTAGTGCTATAAGGGTTAAGAACAAAGGACTTTGGGGCACAGGGGAGGGAGTGACCAACTCTAATGGGGTGGGGAGAATTTCACAGAGGAAGAGATGTCTAAGGGGATGCGATCTAGCTGAGAAGGGTGCTTCAGACAGATGGAATGACAGTGACAAGGTTTGGGGCTGAGTGTAAGTGTGAGGAGCCAGGGGAAGGGCTGAGGAGGAAAGGGATGGGATCAAAGGAGAATGAAGGGGGATACATTAATTGATTTAACAAATTATTTCCTGAGCCCTGAGATGACCATGCTGATATATAAGTCTGGGAGAGAGGAGACGAAGAGGCCTAGAAGAGTCCAGGCCAGAGGTTCCCTGCGTAGAGTTTTAGAGGAGGGGCAGGTAGGTAGGGAAGAATTCCTTTCAGAAAATGCGGCAGGATTTGGTGACTAATGATCATATGAGAATGAAGATGAGCTGGGAGTCAAGAGATGCGGATCTGAAGAGCAAACAGATGCTGAGTGGCCCTGGGGCAGTGGGCAAGATGCTGTCCCTGGTACTGTAAGGCTCAGCGCAGCCAGCCACCAAGGTAGCCAGCCATCAACAGGCTGCTCCCTTTTGTTCTGCATGAATTGGGCCCTAAAGCTCCTTGTTGATGTGTGTGCGGGGGTGGGGTAGGGAGGTGGGGGGAGCACTGCATTCTGTTGAGAGAGAAGGAACGGCAGTTGCCTCTCACAGGCCCTCTGGAACCCCAACAAACAACAAATGATACTGGGTGGGGAGAGGGGAGATTCAGGACGAGGGAGAAGGGCCTAAAAGCAGAGTCAAAGAGCAGGCCCAGGGCCGGAGCCCCACCAGTTGCCCATGTCTGCAGTCCACTGCAGGAAGGAGCCAGCCTCCCTCTTCTCACCCACTCCCCCCCACCCCCATCCAACTCCTGGGTCTACATCTCCGACCCAGGGAAAGAGCGAGAAACGCACAGGAGAACCACGTCAGAGACAAAGGGAGAGGGCTGAGAGAGAAACAGAAAGATAGGGAGAGATGGGGAGAGAGAAAAACTGGCGACCCTGTCGAATTCCAGAGACAAACGGACGGTCAGCCGACAGACAAAACGGCTAGCGGGAGGTGACCAAGGAGGACTGGCTCCGCGGGGCAGGACGCACCGAGCCAGCGGGCGCCGGGCGCTGGAGGGAGGCCGGGCGAGAGCGGGGGCGGTTCTCTGGCCGCCCCCGGCCCGCTGTCCCGGCCGCTCGGCGCGCTTCATTTCACACCTCGCCGCCCCCGACCCAGTCTGTGCGGAGCCGGGAATACCCACCGCCGCCCAGACCGCACCTGCTCCTTGCTGCCCGCCCCCTCGCTTCCCAGAGCGGTGAAGACCCGCCGCCGCCCAGCCAGGGCCCGTTTCAGGCCGGGAGCCCACAGCTGGCTGCGGCTGGAGGGGGCGCCCCGAGATCCGGAGCGCGGAGGGAATGGCTAGGGGCCTGCACATGGGGCTCTGGAGCCTCGGATGCGAGGTGCTCCCGCCGCCAGGCCTGAAGCAATGCGGACATCGGAGCACCGGGCACGGACTCCGGCCCGACGGAGGGGCAGCGGTTCCCAGGAATCAGACGCGGCGGGGGCGGCAGGGTAGTGGGGCAGCGCAGGGGGTTCGGAGGACGGGGTGGCGGCCGGGGGGCCGTTTCGCAGTGGCCGCTGTTCCTGGAGCCGAGAGAAAATGGGGGTGGCCGGAAGGAGGCGTAGTGGGCTGTTGAGGGGCGGGGGTCGGGCAGGCTGGGCAAAGGGGGCATCTCTGCGGCCGGAGGGGACTCAGCCGGGCGCAGCGAAGCCGAGGGAGCTGCGGGTTGCCGAGGCCGCTGGCCCCGGCCCGCGCCGAAGAAAACAACGAAATGCACCGATGGCAGGTGGGTGGCGCCCCCGGGCCGCGGGCCCCCCCAGGTCTGTCCTACCTCTTTAAACGCAGCCCGCCGGCGGCGGCGCCGCGATCCCGGGGGGTCACCAGGCGCGTGGTCTCCGAGCCCCCCGTGACGGGAGAGGGCTCCATGTCGACGCGGCCACGACCGTCTAGGCCCCGCCGAGGCAGAGAGAGGCGGGGCGGGCCCCGCGCCAAGTCCAAGAGGCCCACTGACCCCGGACTCCCCGCAGGGCCGCGAGGACAGCAGAGTGGAAGGAACTGCGGCGACTGTGGCGCTAGGAGTCCGAACTGCAGATCCCGCGGCCGCTGGAGCCCCGCCCCGCGTGGGATGGGCTTCCCAAGCCCCGCCTCCAGGCTTCCCGGCTTCTCCCCCACGCCTAAGCCCCGCCCCAGAAGCCCCATTTTTCTGGCGCAAGGGCCAGGTTGGGGCGGCGGGAGCCCGTTCTTCGGGTTCTAGAGAACGCCCTACCTCCATAGCCCCTCCCCCTCGGCGAGCTAGCTCCGCCCCCAACCCAAGCTCCGCCTACCAGTTCCAAGGCAAGCTTCTCCAGCCTAGGATCCTTTCCACCAACCTTCAGCCAAGGAACGCCGCCCCTCGCACTCCCACGCGGGGGACATCGCCTTGACACCCGCATCACCTCGTGGCCCCAGGTCCCATGCGTATTTATTGGCAATCTCGAGAGATCCAGAAAGAAAAGGTGTGCGGTGATCTGACACATCCGGGAGACCTCCAGGGACTCCAGCCAGAGGCTCCTCCGTGGAGGCTGTGGGGTCAGAATTCGCGAGCAAAACCTAATGCCAAGCACCGCTTATTATCATTTATTTTTATCCAGACATACTGGTGACAAAAACTTCCTGCTCTCTTTCAATCCATTATTCCTATTTTTCAGATGAGAAAAGTGAGGCCCAGAAGAAGTGTCCAAGTTTATGCAGCGGATAGAGTACCGAAACTGGAATCCCGTGTTCTTCCCCTCCCCGGATCAGGCGACTGAAGAGAGAACGCACGTCGCGATACGCCACGCCACCTCTCTGGGGTCACGAGCCACTGTTTATGGAAGAAGGCTGCAGTCAGCTTGTTGGCAAGTGATTCCTCACTTCTGTACCTGTAGCACTTTCCCGAGGATTACTTCATTTTGTATCCGGGGAGGCCCAGAGGAAGGAGCGACTTACTACTGCAAAGTCGGTGGCCAAGCGGGGAGTCGAAGCTTCAAATGCTCAATGCTCTTTGCCCCTCGCACCTGCTGCCACTGTAGAATTTAAAAAGGAGGGTGGGATGGGGATTGGATTGCGCACTCTAAGCTGTGACAGTCTGCGAAGAGGTGGGTCCGTAGGAGGAAGGGAGAGTGAACATGGATGTGAAAGCGTGGAGGGGTGGGAGTTATTGGTGAGTCGAGGCAAGAAACTCATCAACCGCACCCTTCAGAACACACCGGGCGACCAGAGTTTAGATCTGGGGATAGACACACCGTCCCTACCTCACATTGTTATTCCAAACAATGAGACTGCGTGTATACTTTCAAAAAACAACAAACAGAAAACAAAATACGGTAGCACGTGCCATATGGAGTGGTTGGAACTGATGGGGTTAACCTGGGAGAGCTTCGCGGAGGAGGTGAGGCTTAAATGGATTAGGCAAACTGGGTGGCTGGCTGGCTGGCTGTTTGGGCGAGGGAGACTGCAGCTCCGCCAAGGTTTGCGCGAGGCGTGAGCGAAGGGATCTTTCTGCGCGATGGAGCGGAGCGAAAGGAACGAAAGGGTCTGTGTGTGCCCTTCTCAAGGCGCCTCCGCCTCCGCCGGGCCCTGGACCCCCGCCAACCTTTTCCTCCGCGCTCCCGGAGTCCCGCCCAGAAGGGCCAGCCCAAGACCCACGCGGGCGAAGGAAGGGGTGACTTTCTCCCTTCAACCCCTTAGCGCCTAGAGGCGTGGAGCTGGAGGGGCTTCAGCTCCCTCCTCCGATCACAGGGTGGCAAACTGAGGCTGGGAGAACGGAAGCCACCGGCCAAGGTCACCTTGTTGGCCCGTGATAGACCCAGAATGGAACCCATGTCCCTGTCCACCTGGCCCGAGTACGTCCCGCCCGCGCTGTCGGTTTTCGAAGCTCGGCACCCGGCTGGGGCCTCCCCAGTTCTGAGGGCACCGGGGCTGGGACCCGGAGGAGGCATCGCGCGCTCCAGAATTCGGATGCGGGAGCCTCGCCCGAAGCGGCCTGGGCCAACGAGATTGAGAATGGGGAGAAACCGCTGGGCCCTACGAGAGGGAAGGGGCTTCTTGGCAGGCCTCAGCCGATGACGAGAACCGGGGATATGATAATAATAACAATGGCTTCCTCCCGGATTTCCCTTCCGCGGACAGCAGCCCTGGTGCCCAGGAGGGGGCGCAGACGCTGGCACGTGCCCGCCCGCCGCCCGGCGGGGCGCGAACAGGAGGGGAGGGGGGCGTTGGAGCGGATGGATGCAGGGCCGCCTCGGAAGACGAGGGCACTCGCAGTGGGAGGACCAACAGTTGCCTTCGCATGGAAATTTATGTAAGAAAATCCTGGCAACGAAACAGCCTGTTTGCACCTTTTCCTCAAAAAGCCGTCAAGTGGTCTTATGAAAATCTTTGCAAACAAACGCTCTTCTGGAATGCCAGGCCTGAGGAAGGCCTGCTGCACCTGGATAAGAGCCAAGAATTAGAAGGTCACTCAGGGCTGGTGCGCTGTGTGGAAATGTAGCTTTGCTAGAACTACTCATTCAACATTCAACTGTTCGTTGAACATTTACTGAACAGGCATCCTTGCCGTGCACCCTGCCTGCTAGCTTAGCTGAGGATTCTGGTGAACAAAACAGACGAGTTCCCTGCCCTCTCTGCTGTAACTTGATTTCAATCCATTGCTATTCTATAGTCTTTTGTTACTGACACCCACTCTCTCTTACTGCCTGTCCTGTCCTGCCTCAGGAATCAATCTTCCCTCAGGTGAGTCCTTAGGCCTTTCTTAGTCCCAAATGACTGAGGAAGGCAGGAAACCCTGCATGTTCCAGTAAGGCAGGTCAGTGCCCTTCCACAGGGCCTCGGGCAGAGCTGGCCAGGAGGGGGCTGCAGGGGACCCAGGCTAGAAGTCCATGCTGGACCGGTTCAAATTGGGAGAGAAGGAGAACTAAGCCCAGGGCTGAGGTCAGGATTTAGGCTGGGCTAGAGCTCTCAGGTGAGCTTTGGAATCCAAACATACGGGCTAGGGTTAACACTTGATGAAAGGTCCAAGCCAGGGGCCTGGGGTTTTTACCGCAATAATGCCGATTGGAGCCGCCTGCCGCAATAGCCAATTCTGAGACATGGGTAAGGTGAGCAGCAAGATGTTTATTATATACTGATATATAGGAGACGGAGGGGAATAGATTCCTCCAAAAAAACCCATCTGCCCCACTGGAGGTCGGCTGAAGTCTTTTATAGGGACAGGATTATGAATCTTTTGTGGTAGTTTCCCCTTGAGGTGGTGATGTCTTAGATGAGTTAACCTTCTACTGGTACTCTTAGAGGTTATCTGGTGACATCTTTGGAGATTATCTGGCGACATCCTGCTTTTTCTTGTCACAAGATGGGTGCTTTGTTTGGTTTTTCATTTTTAGATCATTATCACTTGTTCTCCACCCTCCAGGGAGGAACATCGGGTTAATCTTAAACCTTTTGGTAGAGACTAGAGAAACAAGATCATGAGACAATGTGGTGGTTAGCAATGGGGAGTAAATAATAATGAGCCAGGCCTGTGCAGCCTCTTCCAAGGTCAGCACAAACCCGATGACCCAACTTCTACTCCATTCTCTGCTCAGATGTCACCTCCATGAAGCCTTTCCTGACTCACCCTAGGCTGAACTGTTAGGTGCCCTCCCTGGTGCTTTCAAGGCCCACTGTGCTTACCTGATCACAGTACTCACTATGCTGTAATGAACTAGTCTGCTTGTCTGTCTCTTCACTAGAGTGCAAACTCCCTGAAGGCAGGAACTGTGTCTTTCTCATCACTTGTTCCCACATAGTGGTTGGCACATAGTCCTCAAGGAAGCCATCCCAGAAAGGAGGACCTTATTGTCAGAGTGGAAAGCAGAATGGAGGAAGTAGGATTTTAGTTGGATCTTAAAAGGATACATAGAATTTGTTGATAGAGAGGATGAGGGAGAGCTACAGCTTAAATGTCACCTCCTCAGGGAGGCCTTCCCTGATCCCCAAACTAGGTTAGTTCTCATGTTATACACTCTGGTTGCACATTACTTTTTTTCTATAGCACTTATCACACTGTAATTAAATCATTATTTGGGAATTATTTCTTCACTTGGCTTCCAGGATACTATAATCTGGTTTTCCTCCTACTTCACTGACTTCTCTTGGTTACTCTTGTCTCTTTTTTTTCTGTACTCACTCCCATGGAGGTATCATCCATCTAGTCTCAAGGCTTTAAATACTATCTAGAAACAGCAGAAAGCAATGGTGGTTGAAGGTGGGTGATGGGTAAGTGGGGGATCATTGTACTATTCTATTTTTGCATGTGTTTGAAATTTTCTATTTAAAAAGGTTTAAAAAATAAATAGCATCTGTACAATGATGATTCCCAGATCTCTCACTTTAACTCCAAACTCGTATGCCCAAATGTCAGCTTGACTTCTCCTCTTTGTCTAATAGGTATCTCAAGCTTCGAAAGTCCAAAACTGAGCTCCTGATCATCACTCCCATCCCAGACCTTCTCTTTCTGCAGCCCTCCCATGTCAGAACATGGTAACTCTATCCTTCCATTTGCTCAGGCCGAAAACCTTGGAGTCATCCTTGACTCTTCTATTTTCACCCCACGTCCAATCTGTCAGCAAATCCTGCTCCCACCCTTGTCCAAACCACCATCATCTGTCATCTTGATTATTGCAGTAGCCTCCTAGGTGGTCTCCCTGTTTCCACCCTTGTTGTCCTATAATCTATTCTCAACCAAGTAGCTAGCCAACAAAGGCAGACTTTGTCACTCCTGAGCTCAAAACCTTCCAGTGACTTCCCATCTCGCTCATGTAACAGCCAAAGTCCTTCACCCTACACATTCTGGCCCCTCTTATGTCATTTTTTTCCTTTTATTTTTTTAATTTTGAACATAAGGTTTATTCTGAGAAGTTATCCTATATGCATATAGGGAGACCATTTTGATTCCAGAAAAAGCAAATGGCTCCAAGAAGTTAGGTACAATGAGGCTTATAAAGAGAAGAGGAGGAAGAAATATAGAAGATCAACCGCTGACTAATCGTAACATGATTGATTGAACCCTGCCCTCCCCCTTTGACTGAGCTCAACTGATATCAGGTCACAAGATGGCCTCTGGCTCTCCACCCAGCCATATCTTTTGAAATTTAAATTTAATAAGCCTGGCTTCAAACCGGAAAGAAAAGATAAGCAACTATGGGTGAAAGAAAAGCTGCTGGCAGAATCAATCCTAGTTAGGAATTTCTTTACAGTGAGCATTTGGTTTCCTGGGTAAGAAAACCCCAAAATCAAAGCAGGATGTCTGCTATCAGTTTCTCTCTTTGACAGTTCTGATGCCTGAAACACTCACTTTTAGTGTTGTCCGTTTTGGCAAAGGCAGGGAGAACCCATAAACCATTGTTGTTGAGTTGATTCTGACTCATAGCAACCCTATAGGACAGAGTAGAACTGCCCCATATGGTTTCCAAGGAGCGGCGGGTAGAAGGTTGGTGGACTCGAACTGCTGACCTTTTGGTTAGCAGCCATAGCTCTTAACCACTGCACCACCAGGGCTCCAAAGGCAGGGATACTAAGTATGAAACATGCATAGCACTACTTCTCACTTCTGAGTCCATGGCAGACATCACTAATCAATTACTGGGCTGTCTCGTGCTAGGGCCAGATGTCAGCACTAAATCAGTTGCCTCAAGTCTGTTCTGACTCATGTGTTTCAAATTGAACTGTGCTTCATAGGGTTTTCCTTCTTTTTTTGTTTTAGTTTTACATGTACCATTTAGTGACATTGATTACATTCTTCGAGTTGTACAACTATTCCCACCCTCCTTTTCTGAGTTGTTCCTCCCCTACCTGCTTACCTTTTTAAACACTGCAACTTCCCCCAAACATTCTCTATCTCCATTCCCTGCTTCGTTTTTCTTCATGGCCATTATTACCATCTAACATACTATATACTTTGCTTATTTTGTTTACTGTCTCTCCTCTCCCACCAGAATATAAGCTCCATGATGGCAGAAATTTTCGTTTGCTTTGTATGCTGCTGTATTCACTAGACACCTAGAAAAGTGTCTGGCACATTATAGCGCCCAATAAATATTTGCTGAATATATTAATGAATGTCTGTCTCCCACATTAGACTATACTCGGTGAGGACAGAATAAGAGTTTGATCATTTATTGTTGTAGCCATGGTACTAGCCATATAGTAGGGGCTTAATAGGTATTTGTGGAATAAGTGAGTTGATTAATGAAAGGATGTTTCACTGGGAGAGATGGTATGAGAGCAATGGTTCAGAGGTAAGAAAGAACAGGATTATTTGAGGGGTAGGGGAAGAGAGACTGGTTTGATTGCTGTGGAAGGTTCACTTTAGGGCAACAGTAGATGACGAGTTTGGAGAAGTTGGTATTAATTTGTAGAATTTATTGACAGTTTTAAAGATTTTTTCACACTCTGTGGGCTATGAGCAAAGGTGGGGCAATGATGGACACATTGCTTTATGAACACTGATCTGGTAGCCGTATCTAGGATGATATTGGCAGCAGGGAGAACATTTAGGCTAGGACAACAGTACTAATATAGGAATCTCTTCACTTGGGCGCTTCAAGGCTGGGGGAGCTGAAGACACAAATGAAAGAGCCACTTTAAAAAAAAACTTAGTAAGACTTTTTTGCCTGAAGTTGAGGAAAGGAATAAATCCACAGCTCAGTGATCCTGGAGTTCTGAGCTTCATTATCTCAGAAATAGTCATAACGTTAACACAGAAATCAAGAACAACAGCCAGTTTGGGGCAAGATAATGAGTTCAGAACTCAGTGTGATTTTGAGGCAATGGGAGACTGGCATTTGGATGATACTTAACTGACTCTAAAGCACAGTTGTGACAGCTGAACCCATGGGTATAGATGGGATCTCCGAAGAAGAGTGGAGAGAGCACAATCTGAAGCTTAAGAACCAAGCCATGTAGAATATCCACAGTCAGGAGGTGAGAAAGTAAGAGGAGCCAGTTAGGGAGACAGGAAGCTTATCAGAGGAGAACTAGAATAATGCAGAATCACAGAAATGGGAAGAAATTGGTGGGGATAAACAAAAAGACATTTAAGGCCCAAAATCTCTTCCCAAAACATAGCCTGATATTTTTCATTTCATTTAGTCACATTGCCTGAAATTCTACTAGTTATTCCTTCTGCATTAGGAAGAATTAAAGGAGTACCCCCAAAACTATTGCCCTGAGATAGTCTTTAAACCTTAAACCAAAAATATCCCCTGATGTCTTCTTAAAACCAAACAATAGATAAGCTTAACTAGTAAAGAATGTCTGTCTTGAGCATTATGCTGTTTTAAGAACTATGTATGTGGGATCAGATTGACAATAGGAACTCGAAAGATTAGATAGGAAACGGGACAGTGAGTTTATGTTAATGGGTGAGGAAGGAACAACTCAGAGAAGGAGGGTAAGAATGGCTGTATAACTCGAAGAAGGTAATCAGCGTCACTGAATTGTACATGTAGAGACTGTTGAATTGGTGTATGTTTTGCTGTGTATATTCTCAACAACAATAGCAACAAAATAAATAACATTTTGAAAAAAAGAATTAAGGGGTGAGGTATTAATGTATTTCTCCCTAAAATCTGAATTAGTCTTGAATTGCTTTCTACCTAATCGTTACAGATGGAATCATTCTGTGGAGGTAATAGAATTTTTTATTAGAAGTTTTGAAAGAAGGGGAAGTGAAAAGTAATTTTAGAGTTCTGGTTGCTTGAGTGGAGCCCTGGTTGCACAGTGGTTAAGAGCTCAGGCTGCTAACCAAAAGCCCCTCCTTGGAAACTCCATGGAGCAGTTCAGCTCTGTCCCATAGGGTCGTTAGGTCGACAACAACGGGTTTTTGGTTTGCTTGAAGAGGACCAAGAGGGATGTTTTTGGATAACCAAAGGGCACCATGAGGGGACTAGGTTGAAGAATAAGAAAATGGGATTCTAAGAGGCTGGGGGTACGATGTAGAAAGGGAATGGAAGAACACCAATGACAATTTGCAAATCTTCTTGGAGAAAGAACGCTGATTTTTCTCTTCTTCCCAGAGACAAAATGAAAAGCAACTTCTCTTTCACAAAATTGGGAGGAGACAGAATACAAAGAAGATGATGATGATGATAAGGTACTTACCATGTGCCAGGCACTGTTCAGATTAAATATTCAGTCCTCATAACAACCCTGTCTTAGGCTGGGTTCTCTAGAGAAGCAAAACCAGTAAAGTAATAAATATACATATAGAGAGATTTATATCAAGGAAATGGCTCACACAGAGGCTGGAATGTCCCAAGCCTGTGGGTCAGGACAGAGGCTTCTCCTGATTCATGTAACCACAGGGGCTGGTGAACTCAAGATTGGCAGGTCAGAGAACAGGGCTCTTGCTCACAGGTTGCAAAGATGAAAGAATCCCAAGATCAGCAGGTAAGACCGCAGGTAAGCTGCTAGCTCAAGTCCCAAAAACCGGAGTTTAGCTCAACAGTAGCCAGCTGTGGGATCCAGAGTGGGCAAAAGCCCATGAGCCTTGCCAGATGTCTACTTATATTTGAAGCAGGCCACACGCCCAAGGAAACTCCCTTTCACCTGATTGGCTATTCACAGCAGATCCCATCATGGAGATGATCATATTATATCAAATCTCATCATAGAAGTGATCACAACATTATATTACCGCCAAACTCCATCATAATTGCCAAACCACTGAGAATCACTGCCCAGCCAAGGTGACACACAATCTTAACCATCACAAACCCTAAGAGGAAGACAGTACTCTCTCCATTTGACAGATGAGGCAAGTGTGCCCTGTTAGCCTGCCCCAAGGTCTACAGAGTCTGGGTTGCAGGTCAGAGAGGAGGGGGTATGAAGCAGCCTCTCTAGTTGGAAGCCCTCTCCTCACCCTACCCCTGCACCGATGTCTGGCCTGGGGAGAGCAGGCATATAAACTGGGCTGGCAGTGGGTTTGTTTTTTTAATAGACTTAATTTTTAGAGCAGTTCTAGGCTTACAGAAAAATTAGGCAGAAAGTACTGAGTTCCCATATCCCACCTCTCCCCTGCACATTATTTCTCCTATTAACATCTTGCATTCCTGTGATACATTTGGTACAACTGAACCAATATTGATACATTATTATTAACTAATGTCCCCATAGTTCACAGTAGGGTTCACTCTTTGTGTTGTACAGATCTATGGGTTTTGACAAATGATTATGTGCCCACCATTACAGTATCATACAGAACAGTTTCACTGCCCTAAAAGTGCCCTGTGCTCCACCTAGTCATCCCTCCCCTCTCGCCTTGAGTCCCTGGCGACCACTGCTCTTTTTACTGTCTCTATAGTTTATCCTTTTCCAGTGTGTCACATAGTTGTAATCATACTATATGATTCAGCTTTTTCAGACTAGCTTCTTAGCTATATGCATTTAAGGATAGCTCATTTTTTCCTATTGCTGAATAATACTCCTTTGTATGGATGTACCACAGTTTATCCATTCACCTATTTAAGGACACCCTTTTAGCAATTATGAACAAAACTGTATACATATTTGTGTGCAGGTTTCTACGTGGACATACGTTTTCATCGCACTTGGGTAAATACCGAGGAGCGCGATTGCTGGATCAAATGCAAGCCTATGTTTAGCTTTGTAAGAAACTGCCAGATGTTTTCCAGCATGGCTGTGCCATCTTACATTCCCACCAGCAATGAGTGAGGTTGGCGGTGTTTTTGGTCCCATGTAGTATGCATGCCTTCATCTGGGGGGAAAGAAAAGAGGGACACCACCTGGCTCATTTAGGTTCACCCTCACCCCTGAGGGAAAATGATACCAACCACGGCTTTGGTCTGTCTCTAGACCTAAATTTTAAAATGGAAGGGAGCTGGTTTGTCTAAGGAGCTGTTATGGTGTAAGCACTGAATTTGGCATTCAAAGATCTCACCGGGTGATCTTGAGCAGGCCAACCCTCCTCTCTGGGCCACACTTTCCTTGACTGTATAATGAAGGCATTGGATTCGAGTTAAATCTCTGTAGTCCCTTCCAGCCTGAAAACTGTACAATTCTAGAACCTGGTGGTTGGGTGTGACAAATTATGATCTCTCTCTCCCAGTGCATATGTTCCAGAGTGTGGTATTTTGGGTATAAATATGCCAATGTCTGCTCTCTGTGTGTATTCCAGCTATATGACTAAAACTTCAGTTGTTTGTGGGTAAATAAGGAATGCTTCTTGGTTTTCTCCAGGAGAAACCAAATGGCTCTGGGGGGTAGTAAACTATAAAATCACTGACTCAAAGCATGGCAGGAGGGCAAATGATTTAAAATAGGTTTTAGTCTGTAATCATTCTTTAGTGTAGTTCTTTGTTTTTTTCCTATCCTTTTTACAACCAAATCTAATTTAGTCTTCACATTAACTGTGTGAAATGGCGCAGATTTTTACAGAAGAGGAAAAAGAGAGTCAGAGATTAAGTGACCTGTCCAAAATCAAAAGCCAGAGCTAGAACTAAGATCTAGGGCTTGTATGTTCTGCCTAGTACTGCACTAGGTGTTAGAGACCCTCTGGATAGAAAACAGAATTAAAAAGGGGTCTGGTTTCTAGGTAAAGGCAAAGTGGAGAGCCTCTGGCCGAAAGATGCCAGGCAGACTTACCTGCTCTGTTCCCATCTCTAGTACCTGTTTTGTTCAAAGTATGGCCTCAGAAGACTTAAAGATAATGGCCACGAATTTGAAGAGCCATGAACTGTGATTAATTAGAATGTCAGAGGGCAATGACAAGAAGTAATAATGTTCTGGAGCCTCTGGCAAGACGTGAAGGATGTTTACTAACTCGTCTCAGAATCTAATTTGCCCTCTTTCTCAGGGCTCACTTCTTCCATAAAGCAGGGACGTGATCATACCAACTCTCAGGATTGTTGTAGGTGAAAGTACCTCTGAAGCCACACAAAAATTTGTTTGTTCATTCAACCAACCAACATTTATCAAGCACTTACAACATCCCGGAACTGAGAGAATTCTAAGACAAGATACAAGTAGCTCAGAATCACTATTCACCTTCTCCTCTTTAGCCCTTTGTTATTTTTTTTTATTATTGTACTTTAGATGAGCGTTTACAGAACAAATAGTTTCTCATTAAACAGTACACATATTGTTTTATGACAATGGTTAACAAACCCACAACATGTCAACACTGTCCCTTCTCAACCTTGGGTTCCCTATTACCAGCCTTCCTCTTCCCTCCTGCCTTCTAGTCCTTGTCCCTGGACTGTTGTGCCCCATTAGTCTCGTTTTGCTTTATGGGCCTGTCTAATCTTTGGCTGGATGGTGAACATCGGGAGTGACTTCATTACTGAGCTAAAACGGTGGCCGGGGGCCATATTCTCAGAGTTTCTCCAGTCTCCGTCAACCCAGTTAAGTTAGAATTTTGTTCTACATTTTTCTCCAGCTCTGTCCAAGACCCTCTGTTGTGATCCCCGTCAGAGCAGTCAGTGGTGGTACCTGGGCACCATCTAGTTGTAATGGACTCCGTCTGGTGGAGGCCATGGTAGTTGTGGTCCGTTAGTCCTTTGGACTAATCTTTCCCTTGTATCTTGTTTTCTTCATTCTCCCGTGCTGCTGAAGGGGTGAGACCAGTGGTGTATCTTAGATGGCTGCCCATAGGCTTTTAAGACCCCAGATGCTACTCACCAAGGTAGAATGTAGAACATTGTCTTTATAAAGCGTGTTATGCCAATTGAGCTAGATGTTCCCCAAGACCATGGTCCCCACAGCCCTCTGTCCAGCAATTTAGTCCCTCAGGGAGTTTGGATGTGTCTATGGAGCTTCCATAACCTTTCCTTGTACAAGTTGTGCTGGCTTCCCCAATATTGTGTATTGTCTTACCCTTCACCAAAGTTACCACTTATCTATTGTCTATTTAGTATCCCCCCTAACCCTCCCATCCCTCGTAACCCACAAAGATTGTTTCTCTGTGTGTAAACTTTTTCATGAGTTTTTACAGTAGAGGTCTCATACAGTATTTGTCCTTTTGTAATTGACTTATTTCCCTCAGCATAATGTCCTCCAGTTTCATCCATGTTATGAGATGCTTCACAGATTCATTGTTCTTTATCATTGCATAATACTCCACTGTGTGTAAGTACCATAGTTTGTTTATCCATTCATCTGTTGATGGGCATTTAAGTTGTTTCCATCTTTTTGCTATTGTGAACAATGCTGCAATGAACATGGGTGCACATATGTCTGTTCGTGTGATGGCTCTTATTTCTCTGGGATATATTCCTAGGAGTGGGATTGCTGGATTGTATGGTATTTCTATTTATAGCTTTCTAAGGAAGTGCCATATCATTTTTCAAAATGGTTGCATCATTATGCATTCCCACCAGCAGTGCATAAGAGTTCCGATCTCCCTGCAGCCTCTCCAACATTTTTTATTTCCCGTTTTTTTTGATTCATGCCAGTAATGCTGGGGTGAGATGGTATCTCATCTTGGTTTTAATTTGCATTTCTCTAATGGCTAGTGATGGCCAGCATTTCCTCATGTGTCTGTTGGCCACTTGAATGTCTTCTTTGGTGATGTGTCTGTTCATTTCCTTTGCCCAACTTTTAATTGGATTGTCTTTTTGTTATAGAAGTGTTGAATTTTCTTGTAGATTATAGAGATTAGACCTTTGTCTGACCTGTAATGTCCAAAATTTTTTTCCCAGTCTGTAGGTTCTCTTTTTACTCTGTGAAGTCTTCTGATGGGCATAAGTGTTTGATTTTTAGAAGATCCCAGTTATCTAGCTTATCTTCTGGAGTGTGTGTGGTTATGGTTTGTATCCTGTTAATGCATGTATTAGGGCCTCTAGTGTAGATCCTATTTTTTCTTCTATGAACTTTATAGTTTTTGGCTTTATATTTAGGTTTTTGATCCATTTTGAATTAGTTTTTGTATATGGTGTGAGGTATGGGTCCTGTTTCATTTTTTTGCAGATGGACATCCAGTTTTGCCAGCATCATTTGTTAAAAACATTGTCTTTTCCCCATTTGATGGACTTTGGGCCCTTGTCGAAGATCAGGTAACCATAGGTGGATGGATTTACAACTGGGTTCTCAATTCTGTTTCATTGGTCAATGTAGCTGTCGTTGTACCTGTACCAGGTTGTTTTGACTACCGTAGCTGCATAGTAGGTTCTGAGGTCAGGTAGTGTGAGTCCTCCTACTTTACTCGTTTTTTTATTTTTTCCCATACAAAAATTTACACATACATTGTTATGTGACTCTAACTGCTCTCCCCATATTATGACAGCACACTCCTCCTTCCCATCTCTGATTCCCCATGTCCATTCAACCAGCTCCTAGGCCGCTCTGCCTTCCCATCTCACCTCTGGACAGAAGTTGCCCGTTTAGTCTCTTGTATCTACTTGAGCTAAGAGGCATTATTCTTCTTTTTTCAATAGTGCTTTACTTATTTGGGGCTTCTTCCCTTTCCATAAAAGTTGATGATTAGTTTTTCCATCTCTTT
>NW_004443988.1:7530986-7558133 GCF_000243295.1 Trichechus manatus latirostris
GCTTTTTGCTTCAACTCTTGGATAGCTCTAAATATTAGAGATTTGAATTCCCTATCAGGTAGTTCTAGTGCCTTTTCTTCTACTGGAAAGTCATCTTGCGTTTTATTTTGGATGTCTACTGGGACCATCCTGTCCTGTTTTTGTGAATGTTTTGATATTGTCTGCTGTGTTTGGGGCATTTGGTAGTTATTTTCATCATTTATTGATTGTAGATTTGTTTGTTTCATCCTGCTTTTTTGTTTTACTTGGTTATGTCTGAGCAGGCGGGCTGTGTGTTCTTTGTTGTTTGCTTGTCTGTGGGCACGATACTTTTCACCTCCTTCTCCAACTGGCAGGGTCAGTTGCTCAGATATGGTACAGCAGGGCAGGTCTAGCTGAAGAGGAGTTGCTGGGATGGGTTGTTTGTAGCATATACTAGGGCCAGCAAGGTGGGCCTGGAATCAGTGCAGGGCAGGTTCCGGTAGGCCATGCCTGTGCTGCTTGGGGGTGTGATGTTCAGTGCACAGTGTAGGTAGGCAGGATGGAGGCAGGAGATTGTGATGTGTGGAGCTAAGATGGGTTTGGGGAAGAGGAGAGAGATGAGAGAGGAACAAGAGCCAAAAACATACAAACAAAAAAGCGTGCTAAGAGAGCTTGCCATTGGAATGGAGAGATGAGAGACTGAGAAATGGATAAAAACAAAAAGGAGAAGAAGAAGAAAAAATGAATAAATAAAAATTAGAAAGAAAAGCCCCCAGGGATCACACAGGTGCAGCCGTGAGGTCTGGGGAAGTTGCTCCCAGGCCATGAAGTACAGCCTGGCTAGAAGGGTTCAGAGGTGCCACTCAGCACCAGGTATTCAGGAGACAGGAAGAGAAGGTAAGTATACTTAGCTTCAGACGAGAAACTGAGTAATGAAGAAAGACAAAAAGGGAAAAAGAGAGAAAAGAAAACAAAACAAAATTTTAAAAAAGAGCGAGAAAAAAAGAAGTGTCCTCAGGGATCCCTCTGCACATCTGTGCAAACTGAGGGGTAGGTTCCAAGCTGCGTAGTACTGCCCAGCTAGAATGGGCTCCCAATTAGAGGAAAGAAAAAGAAAACAAACAGATCAAAACAAACAAATAAAAGCCCCTGGATCCCACCAGCATGGCAGCATGGGCCGGGAAGCAGTTTCACATTCAAGCGGCATTTCACAGCCTTTCAGGAAGAAGCAAAGATGGTGCACGGAGCCGGGTATATGAAAGAAAGGAGGGGGAGGTGATGAGAGGTATGGAAGAAATCAAAAGAAGCGGAAAAAAGCAACACAAACAGCCAACAAATGGCACTCAGGGAGCTGGCCAGCACGGGCGGGGGGGAGTCCAAGCAGCACTGGGGTGAAGCTGGTGCTTCCTGGCCAAGAGACTGTGGCTGCAGGAAGGCAGAGGAGGCCGAGTGGGGATGAAGATGGGTGGGGGGTGGGAAAGTGTATATTGCCGGTTACCGGTTGTTCTGTCTACTGCTGGAAGCTCTGTGAAGCTGCTTTCCCATACCCTCTGTTCAGTGATCTCCGATTGGAGTCCAAGATGGTGGATCCGTGCTGCGTTAGCTGATAAGGGACCTCTGCATGTATCTCTCCTCACTCTCTGTTCCTTATTCCGTTCGATGCTTGGCTGAGTTCTTCATCTCTTCATTTGATGGTTAGGGTTTCACGACTGACGTTTTCTCTGTTTGGCTTAGTTTTTCAGATCTTTGCTGTAGAAGGACGGCATGATGCTTCTGTCTACAGTGCCATGTTGCCTGGAAGTCCTCACCTTTGTTATTTCTTGCCTAGGACTGTATGAGGGTAGATGGATCCTGTTGTGTTGTTGTTGAGTTGGCTCCAGCTCATGCCCAGTCCTGTGCCATTCTCACAATCACTGATATGTTTGAACCCACTGCTGCAGCTATTGTGTCAATCCATCTCATGGAGGGTTTCCCTCAGTTTACTGACTCTCTACCTTACCAAGCATGATGTCCTTTTCTAGCGATTGGTCTTTCCTGATGATGTGTCCAAAGTAAGCAAGATGAAGTCTCACCATCCTTGCTTCTAAGGAGAGTTCTTGCTGTACTTCATTCTCCTGGCAGTCCATTCTTCTGGCAGTCCATGGTATATTCAATATTCTTTGCTAACACTACAATTCAAATGTGTCAATCCTTTGATCTTCCTTTTTCATTGTCCAGCTTTTGCATTCATATGAGATGACTGAAAAGACCAGGCTTGGGTCAGGCACACCTTAGTTGTCAAAGTGACATATATGTTTTTTAACACTTTAAAGAGATATTTTGCAGTAGATTTTCCAAATGCAATAATACATGGTTTGATTTCTTGACTGCTGCTTCTGTGGACATTGACTGTTGATCCAAGCAGAATGAAATCCTTGACAACTTCAAGCCTTTACCATTTATCATGATGTTGTTTATCAAACCAGTTGTAAGGATTTTCATTTTATGTTCAGGTGTAATCTATGTTGAAAGCTGTAGTCTTTGACCTTCATCAGTAAGTGCTTCAAGTCATCTTCACTTTCAACAAGCAAGACAGTCCTGTCCAATTCCCCAGCTAAGTGCTTCTGTCCCAATGAATTCTTGCTATGGCCTAACCCCTAGGCGTACATTGGACCAGCGGAGGGCTCCCTCTTCTGTAAGTCATTTGACAATTCATTTATTCACTTACTGTGAGCCAGGCATGGTTCTAGGTGCTGAGGATACAATGATGATCGAAACAAACAAGGTTCCTGCCCTCATGGAGCTCACAGTCTACTGGAGAAAGCAGACATTAAACAAATTAGCATACAAATAAATATATGTTCAAAACCATTGCAAGGGTATTATGGGGGGGTGGAACCCAGTTTAGAAGGCATCTCTGAGGAGGGGACATGAAGCTGAGATCCCCAAGGATGAGAAGTCAGCTGCAGGGTAATGGGTTTGTCTTTTTATATGGCCTTTCTAGCCATAGTCTTGTAACTCCCACAAAATAATTGGCTGAGACTATGCAGATAAGGTGTTTGTGGCCTACCAAGGGGATTGGTCAGTTTTACCATCCTGCTAGACTTATAAGGCGGATCTCACAGAGGTTGAGGGGGACCTTACTGACATCAAAAGAGCCATGAAATGAGACTAAAAGGGCACATCAGCCCAGGGGCAAGGACTAGAAGGCAGAAGGGGACAGGAAAGCTAGTAATAGGGAACCCAAGTTTGAGAAGGGAGAGTGTTGACATGTCATGAGGTTGTTAACCAATGTCATAAAACAATGTGTACTAACTGTTACAATGAGAAGCTAGCTTGTTCTGTAAACCTTCATCTAAAGTAAAAAAAAAAAAAAAAAAAAAGAGCCAGGAGTGGAGCACATCCTTTAAACCTGGGATCCCTATGCTGAGAACTTCCTAGACCAGGAGACAGAGAGCTGTAACACTGGACGTGCCATAAGACCGCACGAGACGGAGCAAGATAGCACATGGCAAGAACCAGGAGACCAGAGCGAGGCAGCTGCAGAGGGTTTCCTGGCCCATGGCACAAGGTGGCTACAGTGGGCTCACCGACTGGGTCAAGAGAGCTGAGCACCTTTGGGCAGGAGGCTTGCTGGAGGAGTGGGGTGCCTCCAGGCACGTGCCAGCAGAGCTAAAGAACTGTAACACTTGCCTGAGCAGGGCAAAGGCCTGTCTGCCTGAGGGCACAGCGGAGAAGAAGCTGAGGTTAAGCTGTCCTGATGAACTATACCCCGTCTCCTGAGTTGTTCCTGTTACTTCCCAGTTGATCCTGATCCTGAATTGTAACCGATTACTTCCTTAATAAACCCCATAATCATGAGTATGCTCTGTGAGTTCTGTGTGGCCATTGGAACGAATTACTGAACCCAGCAGAGAAGTAGAGAGTGCCGTGGGAGGGACAGCTGGTGTCAGAATTGGTAAAAAGGTTGGAGAGTGGAGGTATGTCTGATCTCCGCCTCACAGGAATTAGGTTTGGGCTAATGCTGATGATGATTATCCTCCTCTGTCATGAAGTTACACGTGGTATGACTATGACACTCTATTTCATCAGCCATTTGAAGAGCCTGAGGAGGATTCCTCCAGGTAGAGGGAACAGCATGGTCAAAGGCCCTTGGTGTGGGTGGGAACACAGTGTCTTCAAAGCACTTATAAGAAAGTAGTGGGGCAGAGTAGAGAGTAAGCAGGACAGTGGTACATGATGAAGCTGCAGTGAGAGGCAGGAACTGGACCATGTTGGGCCTTGTATACTGAGATAAGGAATTCATTGTAAGTGCACTGCACTTCTAATACCTTCTGCTTTCTCTTCCCAGCAATACCAAAGAAATGAGCTGGGTTGTTTTGGTAGCTCTATCATCCCATGAAGGCAGTGAAAGGTTGGAGGTTAGTTACAGAAATCTGCCATATACAAACCAAAAATACTGTCAGCTTCAGCTTCTTCTCATCGAAACTCATCTGACCCAGAACCTACGAACTGGGTGTGAAGAGCCAAAGGTTTTCATTCTACCTCCAACCACCACCACCACCCCCTCCCACACACACTGATTTATTCCTATAGGAATAAATTCAGAAAAACAATCTATTAATTCAGTGGTCATTGTGCCTGCTGCATATGAACTCCTTAGTTTAGTTAGTTGGCTCACTCCTCTTGGGGTGGAATGTTGATTTACCACTTTAAAACCTAGAAGGGGAGGTAACTGTGCACAAATAACTGTTAAAAAGAGAAGAGAGTAATAAGAACAGTAAGAGAGGTAACAGAGAAGTATTATTGAAATAATTAAACTCTTTTGATTACATGTAATGGAAGCCATTCAGTGTTCTGTAAAGAAAACCAACACCACAAGGTGGTAAATTTTAAGTGGTACAGATACCTTCTCCTGTGGGGGATCAGGAAGTAAAGCCAGGCAGAGAAAGGTGCTCTCAGGCCCTGCAGGTGGGGATGTAAACCAGCATTTTGGTACCTTTCTAGGAAGAAAGCAATATGGATTAAGAGCCTCAAAAATTTCACTTTATAAATTTTAAAAAAAGCAATCTGATGTTTACAGGACCTCACAGGTAATTTATAAATGCTGTATTCCAGGTCCTGTTTTGCTTAAAGAATTTAATTTGGATAGAGGCTTCCATGGAGACATAGGACCTGTACCAGGATGCTCCATAGGACAGGCATTGAAAAATGCAAAAGGCTTGGCTGACATCTGTGCCAGGGACAAGGATGGCTACCCAGTTTCCTAAGAATTTCTTTGATGCCCTATGCATATGTGTAGGCAAACTACCTTATGCAAAAAATGCTTGGCCCCCTGTGCCTGCTTTTATATCTGTGTGCTAAATAAATTCATGGAAGCGTAAATGCTGAGGGGTCAAAAAGGTGCTAGACTATATGCAATGTGGTATCCTGGATTGGATCTGGGAACAGAAAAATAGACAATAGTGGAAAAACTGGTGAAACCCAAATGAAGCCAGGAGTTTAGTTGATAGTCATGTTAATTTCTTAGTGTTGACCAAAGTACCATGGTTATGTAAAATGATACTATTGGGGGAAACTGGATGAAGAGCATACAGGAATTTTCTGTACTGTCTTTGCAACTTTTCTGCACATCTAAAACTGTTCCAAAATAAAATGTCTACCTTTTTGAAAAAGAAAAAAAAAATTTCACTTTAGCCCAATAACTTCCCAAATTCCTAAGGGGGGAAAAATCAGATTTATTCAAAGATTTATGTATAACAATTTTCATTGTAAGGTTATTTGTACTATCAAATAGTTACAAACCATTTAACCATCCAAACTGGATTATATAATTAAATTATGGCACAGCCTCATGATGGAACAGTATTTAAACGAAGTTTTTAAAGAACAGTAGTGACTTTTGGAAATGATCAAAATATAATTTTAAAAGGATGTGCAAACTAATAATTACAATATAATACCATAACACTTTGACAAAACAAGGTGGGAGTAACTGGGGGAAGGAAGAAAGGATTCCCAGAAATACTGACATTTGAGGCTGGTCTTGAAGGATGTGTAGGAGGCTCCAGGAGGAAGAGAAAGAGAGGATCAAGCGGAAACCCCTAAATTCTGAAAAAGAAGACTGGGAAAGTAATACACCGCTTGAGAATGGTTTGCGGTAGCCATGCCTCTCCCCTTGGCCACAGTCTGCAAGCTCATTATCTTTCCTCAAATGAGCGGATGAGCCGTGACTGCGATTTGGACGGGTGATGTCGTCCCACTGGAGTAAAAGGGATGCCCCTCAAGGCTGCGCCAGTCAAAGAGGCTAGAAAAGACAAATGGTCAGCGGCCCTCAGCTTCTGGCACCGACAGATCCCTCCGCTCAGGCTTCACGCAAGGGAATTAAGTCCCAGGGACTACGTCGCGTCACCTCCCAGCCCTTCCGCAGGCACCAAAAGCAACCCGGGTCATAGTCAGAGCGTCGGAGCGTCGGGGCGTCGGGGCGTCAGGGCGTAGTCTGGCGCAGCGCGCACGCGCAGATGGCCGCTGGGCCGGCTGTGTGAAATTTCACACCTGAGAGGGTGGAGGGTGTGTGAGGCCTACTCTGCTGAAGAGAGGAACTGTGAGGTAAAGGGCCAAGTCCACGTGGGGAGTCGGCAGCCTTGTGGCTACAGAGCCAGGGGGAAGCTGAGAATCCAGAGCATCCCTTCTGAGCCTGTTGCCTTGGTTCTCCTGGGCCGCAGGCCTCCCAAGACACTCCCCCACTCTGGGGTCCTGCTCCCTGGTGCTGCGTCTGCACACCGCACAGCAGCCCTTTTCCACTTCCTTCTTAAGCCCAGGAGTCATCCATCTCTTCTCCCCACTGCCTCTTCTTTGAGGGACAGAGGTGGGACGCCCATGGTTTGAGAGCCAGGAGGCTACGGGGAAGAAGAAAGTCTCCTGACCTAGCTGCAAGCGCTGCCCTCTGGCCTGACTTTTGTGCCCCCGACTCTGCTTAGACAGTACAGGGCTTGGTCTGAATTGTTTCTTCCTTGGTAATAGTGGATCTTCCCAATTCCTGACCCAGTCTGTTCAGGAGCTGGCGCCGCCCTAGTCTTTTAAACCCAGCAGTGAGCTTGGAGAAGCCCAGGGCTGTTAACTTAAGGCACTAGGAGCTCTGGACAAAATCAGTCTCTTCCCAGAACTCAGTCTTCTTCTTGTGTACACCTCTCTAGGACGTAGGACGTCAGGATGTCTGTGTAGCTAAAGGATACTGAGAAATGAGGGTGTTTCCTCTTTAAAATTTGCATTTGAGTGCCTTTTCTGGGCCCCTGCACGCTCCTGCTAGTCACAGATCCCACTCACTATTGTCTTATACTTGTCCTTTGTAGTCAGTTACCTGCCTAGCCCATGAAGACAAGTTCCCTGTCACTGAAAGCTCACTTCCTCAGAGCCTCACTTATGGAAATTCTCACAAATGCTTCTGCTCTGGCCCAGATCATGTCTCATGTGGATGAAGCATCCCGCCAGCTGTCCAGAAGTGGGAAAAGCCTCTATGCAGTGCTGGAGCTTAAGAAGGGCGCCTCGCCCGATGAAGTAAAAAAATCCTACAGGTTCAAACCTCAGCCCCTTATTCAACACCAGAATTTCCCCCCTTAAAACTTTTTCTCTCTACCTTGCTTTCTGAACCCATTTTTAAATCCCTAAGCCTTCACTTTGGAGCCAGATGGGGCCAGCGTCCTCTTCAGTGTGGCATGGGAAGGAATTTAGGCTTTGGCTGCTTGTCCCCATCCTTTGTACTACATCTCATGCATTCCTTCTGTACTATCTAGAGGCCTGTCCTGTAATTCTTCCTAACCTCCCCTCCCCAGCCATCCCGCATCCCTTCTCCACCCTTCTTTATGGATATTGCCTGGGTAGGAAACTGGCTTTGAAGTATCATCCAGACAAGAATCCAGGAGATCCTCAAGCAGCAGAAATATTCAAAGAGATCAACACAGCCCACGCCATACTGAGTGACCCTACGAAGCGGAAAATCTACAACCGGCATGGCTCATTGGGAATATATGTATACGATCACTTTGGCGAAGAAGGCGTCAGATACTATTTTATAGTGAATAGTTGTTGGTTCAAGGTACACAATTCTTTCTAGTCCCTTAAGACCAAGGAAGGAGGGCCAGTTGACCCTCTTCTCCTAAGACAGATGCATCTGTTGTCTCATTTTCTGGGTGCTAGGAGAATTCAGGGAGGGGAGCTTGAATGGTAATATAGAAGGGACTGCTGGACTGAGACCATTCCCTCCTGCCTTGTAGACACTTGTCCTCCTATGTTGCCTGCTCACTTGTTGCTGTTTCTGTTGCTGCTGTTGCTTTTGCTGTGGAGCACTTAAGCCACCGTCTGAGGAGACAGCTAAGAGAAGCAATCAACAGAATGTCCGGAATCAGCCTTCGAGAACAGGTGAGAAGAACAGGCATGGACTGAGGTAAGATCTGAGGAGCCCTGGTAGCACAATGATTAAGCGCTCGAAAGGTTGGCAGTTTGAACCCACTCAGTAGCTGTGCAGGAGAAAGAACTGGTGATCTGCTTCCGTAAAGATTACAGCCTAGAAAACCTATAGAGCAATTCTACTCTGTTATATGAGGTCGCTATGAATCGAATCAACTCAATGGCACCTAGCAACAACAACAACATAAATCTGGATTAAGAATGAAAGAAATATATGGGGGTAGAAATCCCTGTGAAACTGTGAACCCCTAAGTAAATGAAGAAAAAGAAGTGGATAAGATCTGTTTCTGAAGGGCTTATGCCCCAAACTGAGAGCTTGAATGTACTGTTGGCCTCTCATGACTGTTAAGCTTAGAAATGGGGTGGGAGAGTATGCCTAGAAAAGGCAGTAATTGAAAACAAGTTAGAGGCTGCGGCTTACTGCATTTATTCAAAAGGAGAATGAAGTGTTTGAGATTATTTCCACCCCAAGTAAACTTTAAAACTGTGGGTTCACTGAAGTTCACACACATTGCCACCTAGTGATGCTAATGTGTAACTGCAAAGTAATGACTTTCTCATCTCCAACCAAACCAAACCCCTTGCGGTCAAGTGGATTACAGCTCATAGCGACCCTATAGGACAGAGTGGAACTGCCCCATAGGGTTTCCAAGGCTGTAATCTTTTTGGAAGTAGACTGCCACATCTTTCTCCTGCAGAGAGGCTGGTGGGTTCAAACTGCCGACCTTTCGGTTTTAGCAGCCAAGCGCTTAACCACTGCACTATCGGGGCTCCTTATTTTCTCACCAGTAGACTAAAAAATTGTTACTAAATGTTTATATATATTTGTTCTGCAAATTCCATTATAGCAACCCAGAGTAATTTTAGAAGAGGTCGAGATTCTGTCCATGACGATGATTATTAAAAGATGCAGAAGAGTAAGGTATGAAAACTGAAAGGCAACAATAATTGAAGGATAAGAAAGGGACATATTCTTACTCATAGGGAGTTTGCTTTAAATTCAGGGTGACCATTCCTTCTGGTTAGTAAGATGCCAACATCTTCTGCCCATAGGTGCTGACCCAGTGAGGGTGCCTTTTGTTGCCCAGTCCACTGACACAGTGAAGAGAGGAGCAAGTAGCCTTGTCCTGACACTGAATCTGATTTGACCCCTCTTCTTGTAAGAATCCCAAGTTCAGAAGCATTGATGCCATCCATCCCAGTGAGGACACCATCTCTGCTCTTGATAGTACCACCAATCCTGGCCATACAGGGTTGCCCAGCTACTCTTCTTTTTAGCTCCAGTACCAATTTCAATCTGTCAGAAAGCAGCCCTCTCATCCCTACCCTCATGAGGTCTCAGGCTGTGGTGGCAGACTTTTCCTGAAGATTCTTTTACCTGTGCCTTCCTTGGAATTTGAGCCAATGTCCGCTGGTAGCATCCCTGAGCCACTTGTGATATCTCCACCAAGATCCTGATGACTGGGCAGGGTGGATCCCATCCCTGGCGCTGCTGCACCAGCTAACCCTCCTTTCTTGCAACTCTGTGTACCAGGAACTCCTGTCAGCTTCATTCTTAAGTCACTACACTTTTCTGGGACTAGTCTCACCTTCTTCTGGTGCCCATGCCCTTGGTATTGCCAGCCCCATTCCATGCCACATGTGTCAACTCAGGAGATGTATGAGTGCATGTGAGGCTCAGGAGTAGTCGTCCCACCTTTGGTTTCTCCCTGAACTGCAGCTACCAGCACAGCAACCATTAACATTGGTCCTATGGGTTGAGGGGAGTTTACACATCAGTGCCTGCTTGCCTCTATCCTTTTTACCACATCTTATGCAAGCTGATCACCAAATATTTTATTCTTAAAACAAGGGCATGAGACGTGATAGGGAAAGGACTGATAGAGCCTTTCCCCACACGTGCCTCATTGTTCTGCCTGTTTGGTATTTCCCCCACACCATTTATTCCCCATACACCCAGGTCAGAGCTTAGTAACTCTTCAAATTTCTCTCCCCTGACTGAGAGAAGGGCTAAGAAATGTCAGTAAATAAAGAGCTTTTGTCCAATCCCAGTGCATATGTTGGGGGGGGGGGGAGAAAAAAAAAAGACAAATCATACCTGGGTTAAAGAACAAGGCCTGTAGAAGAAAAAGGGGGCCAGTGCTCAAACCTGGGACCAGCCTGGCTTGGAGAGGAAGAGTCCAGGACAACTGTGGGGTTGGGGCAGAAGCTTCCTGGAGCCTGGTGATTATGTAGTTTGTCAGTGCTCTAAAATTTCCCTGGAGGCTGATTCCCTTGGTGCCCAAAATAGGTCCTTGGCATTCAGGTCCTTTTTGTCCAGCTCAGCTTCTCCCGATTTCCTAACAAAGCTAAAGGGCCTCAGCGTGGTTCCCGTGATATAGTCATGGACCAGAATCTTACACACTGACGGGCATTCTCGTCCAGGCGTTCCAGGCACTGGCACAACAGCCGCTTCTAACCTCTTGAGCTCCTTTTCCTAGGGTGGTATGAGAAAAGGCTGGGCAAGGACAAAATGAACCGGAAGTGTTAGACATGAGGGTGTCTCTCTAGTCTCTGGTGCCCCTGTTCTGAATCAAGGGTCTCGAGGAGGAGGGCCAGAGTCACTGGTTAAGCCAGCGGAGGAGGAAGAAACTGTCACTGAGTAGGTCTGGCAAGAGTTTTCCTCCCACCTGAGCCTTGCATAGTGCCTGTCACACAGGCTGATTTAGAATTCTTTGTCACTGCCCTGGAATAAGAGCCCAAGCCAGAGCATGGGGTCAGGGGCTCACTGGGGCCTTCTGAATGGAAGCAAATGGGAGACTGACACTTTTGTTGGCCCACCTTTCACCATAAACAGTGAAGCTCACCCCCTGCTGTTGCTCAAGAGAGTCACCTAGTCTAGAGTGAGTCAGGGTCACTTACTCAATGACAGCTGTGGCTCGCCTTACATGTGCTAAATTGGGAGTTGGAATGACATGCAGATGCCCCTTGCCTCCCCACCCCCATGTTATAATTAATCTCTATGGAGAGTGAGGGACAAACAGTGCTGCCCACGGAGTGAACGAGAGAGAGTCGTTTGGGGAACAAAAGGAGAATTTTCCAGGGACAGAGGGAGGGATAGATTAAGCTACTTGTGCCTGGCTAGGGCACAGAGCAGAGAATAGAGCGAGACAGAAGTGTCTGGAGACAGCCATCTAAGGACGAGGCGAGTTGTTAGAGGAAGGACAGGAGAGATAGCAGAGTTATTTCAAGAGTGAGCAACAGAAGGGAACATAAGAATCCACAGCCTGTCTAAACGAGGAAGGGTCCAGAGGCAGTGAGAGAAGGCCAGGACCAGGGCCAAGGCCAGGGCAGGCACAATCGCTGAGGGGATGAACTTCGCAGTGGGTTTCAAGCCGCTGCTAGGGGATGCACACAGCATGGACAACCTGGAAAAGCAGCTCATCTGCCCCATCTGCCTGGAGATGTTCTCCAAACCGGTGGTGATCCTGCCCTGCCAACACAACCTGTGTCGCAAGTGTGCCAACGACATCTTCCAGGTGGGCTCCTGGGGTGGGGGGTAGGGACGGGTGAAGAAACGCAGACCTGTATGAGACTTCTCGCCAGGTCAGAGCTGAGTACCCAGAATGTGATGGGTGGCATGCTGCGTGAGGTGGGTGGTGGCTGTTGTGGCTGAAGAGCAGAAAAAGAGCCAGACTCCTAGCAGATCCCAAAGTGAGCATGAATCAGCAGCTGTGCTGTAGGCTGGCACTGCAGCCTATGAAGGATAGCTGCTGGAATGCCAGCATCTACAGAGGAAAGATCCCATAGAAACCGGGAGGGAGGTAGTCCCACACCAGGCTTTGTCACAGCCTGTGCCAGACTGCATTCCAGTGTGGAGCTTCAGATTTTGAGAGTGATACGGAAAATCTGGGGGAAAGATCATCAAGATGATGAAATATTTAAAGATAAATCCTGTGAGAAAAGGCCTGTGATGCCAGAGAAACTACTTGTATTTAAGACAAAGCTCAATTTACTGATTCTTTTGGGGCAGTGTTAGACATAGTGGAAATTCTCTCCAACTTACATTCAACTGTGCCCTGCTCTAGATTGTTCAGTAAAGAGGCCTACTGGTGAAAAGCATTGCGGTCACTTGACTTAAACAGAGAGGAGGCAGATAAGAGATTTTACTTTCCAAAAGTACAACCAATTTTGGTTTATTTGTAGCATGGGACAAAGCATAACTAATCAAAATAACATATCATTTTAGCCACTGGTTTCAATACTAAAAGCAGCATATACCAGAATGGTTTATAAATGGGCTTTCTTTCTTCCCCTGCACTACTCTGTAGGTACTAGTTAGCTATAAAATGGAACAAAGATCAGAGAAATAGAAGAGAAAAGGCCTGGATACCTTGCAAATGAAATAAAAACTCTAAATAGGCAACAGCTGGCTTTGTATGCATGACAGTGATAAGGAATTTCATGAACAAGTTCTTCATCTGTATCAGAAATTATGAGGAAATATGTTGAACGCAATTGATTTTTAACTTAACCAAGAAAATGTTTCCCTTTTAAGTTCTTTGGTATAGCGTATTTGGAGAAAAATCAAGGCAGACTAAGTTGGGGCTGTCCCACAGTTGTGCCCTTGTTTGTCAACTGTCCACTAACTTCCCTGACTGCCTAGCACCCGGCAATCTCTTCTACCATCTTCCCATCAAAGCGTATTTCCACCAACTGTAGGGTCGCTATGAGTTGGAATCAACTCAGCGGCAGTGGGTTTGGTTTTTGTTTTTTTATTCCTCTGAGTGTCCAAACCTGCCATCATTTGGCTCTAGAGTACAAAGCCAGAGGTTTTTACCTTGGGGTGGGGGTGGGGGGTCCAGACTCCTGTGCCTTCTCATCCCTGTCATCACATCATGTAAGAGAGGCTACTTTGTCCACTCTCCTGGTTTCTCCATTGGTCTAACTGTGAATATTCTTTAGGCTGAGGCGCCTGGGGGGATGGCAAAATCTCATGAATTTATACTGAAACATCTTCTCATTCGAACCTGAAATATGTGAAAGCAAAAAAGTTTTGAAGGCTAAAGTAATGTGCCCTTTAAAAAAGTGGTCAGCATTCCCAGGGCCAACTCTTCAGACAGATTATACTGGACTATGGGACATAAAATGATACTCGTGAAGAGTGTGCCTCTTAGCTCAAGCAGATACATGAGACTAAATGGGCAGCTTCTGTCCGGAGGCGAGATGAGAAGGCAGAGGGGGTTAGGAGCTGTTTGAACGGACACGGGAAGTCAGGCGGAAAGGAACAGTGTGCTGTCACAGTATAGGGAGAGCAATTAGGGTCACATAACAATGTATGTATAAATTTTTGTATGAGAGACTCACTTGAATTGTAAACTTTCACTTAAAGTACAACAATAAAATTTTAAAAAAAAAGTAGTCAGGACAACACCTTACCCAACTCAATGGCAATGGGTTTGGTTTTGGAACAATGACAGAAACTGACACTTGTGCTTCCTAAGAAAGTGCATAATGTTATCGAGGTAGCATTATTGCCAAAAATGCTTAATCTGAATCTAATTAAGAGAAAATAATTAGACAAACCCAGATTCTAATGGACAACTGGCCTGAATTTGTCAGAATGTCAATGTCCTAAAAGACATTTAAAAGAAAAAGAATGGAAGGAAGGAAGGAAAAGAGACTATGGTAGATAGCCCCCAACGATGGTTGCCAATAATTCCACCACCACCACCCCACCCCATGTATGCCACTCCTCCCATCAAGAGGTGGAACCTATTTCCCTTCCCCTTGAATCTGGGCTGGCTTTTGAAACCCTGGTGGTGTGGTGGTTGAGAGCTACGTCTGCTAAACAAAAGGTCAGCAGTTCGAATCCATCAGGTGCTCCTTGAAAACTCTATGGGGCCGTTCTACTCTGTCCTGTACGGTGGCTTTGAGTCGGAATCAACTCGACGGCAACAGGTTTTTAGGTTATGATCAATAGGAGGTAATGGACATTGGGTTACTTTGAGGACTAGCCTGGCATTTTTGCTTTTGCTCTTTTGTAACCCAGCTGCCATGTTATACTAGAGCCCAGGCTATCCTTATGGAGAGAGAGGCCATGTGTACAGAACATGGAGGATGAGACACCACATGGAAAAAGGCTGTAGGGAAAAGAACTGAGGCACCTGCTGACAGCACCAAAGTCACAGACATGTCAGAGGGGACTTCTTGGACCTTCCAGCCCAGCCCAGCCCAGCTTCCAGCTGGATGCCACCAAATGAGAGACTGCAGCTGATATCCCAAGAACAAACACTATTCAGTTAACCCACAGAAATGTGAGAAATAATAATTTGTTATAGTTTGTTGTTTATTATAGTAATAATAAACTGTTAAAAGTTTTAAGCTACCAAAAAAAAAAAAAAATAGGATATAAAAGTGCAAGCCATGCAGTGAATTCTGCGGCAGGACCCATGCATGGAGGCTAGAAGATGTTTAAGTGACCTCCGTTGTTCTAGTTGGTCTTCTGGATCCAGGCATACCGCTTTGGTCCCACGAAGCTCTAGAATACTGATGTGGGCCCAGAGAGACCTGGGGATGGTTTGGGTTTGGGTCAAACACTGTACAGGTTATTTAGGAGATAACATGATTCCAAGGGCTTCGAGATGGTTCTTTGGGTGTGGAGTGATGTGGAGTAGCCCTGGGCCCTCCAGGAAGAGAAGAGTGAACAGCTCGTTTCCTTGATGTCTTATTTGGGAAGGCCTGGTGGGAGGCTGACCCAGTTTTTCAGCCACACTTACATCTCGGTACATCTCCCTCTAAAAGATGAGCATATTTAGTTTTTTCACACATTGCCTCCACATTTTGACAACTTGTCACAATCAGATTGTCTGTTTTCTGAGTATGGGAATATGAATAGGACTTTTGATTCCTCTATATAAGGTCGCTATGAGTTGGAATCAACTCGACAGCAACGAGTTTGTTTTTTTTATTTATCTTAAAAATACTTAGGAAGAATACCCTTAGAACATTGCATAGAAAGTTAACAGGACTCATTATTATAAAATTTAAAAGTGACACTGATATATTTTTAAAAAGCAATATATATATACACTATCTTTTTTCCAAATAATATAGCAGTTTATATCATGAAAAGCGAATCTGCTACTCACCTCAGACCCTCAGTCCCCTTCTCCAGATAGAGGTAACCATTCCCAGCTTTCTTCGGTATCCTTCCAGAAATTTTCTGTGGAGAGGTACATGTTTGCACTTACATATTTATATATGCATATTTAAACACAAATAAGAGCATGCAAGACTCATTATCTTATACCTGGCTTTGTTCACTTACTGTCAGCAATGGTTCCATCCCCACACATTCAGGTCTGTGCCTTCCTTTTTAATGGCTCTGTAGTTTTCCATTGTTATGGCTGGACTATTTTAGCAGTCCTCTAAAACACAGTCCAGTGTTTTGCTGCTCTAAACACTGCTGTGATGGACGTATGTTCTAAAGACTTCTGTGATGGACAGCAAGCAGGAATTTTGGGGAATTGTGATTCTACAATATTAGGTTAACTAGAGAGCCAAGAAACAAAATTTGAAAAAAGCATTTAATTGAAAATGTTGAACAGTATTAAGGGGTCGGGAGGAAATCATAGATAATCCTACTTCTCTTAACACAATTATTTTTATTTTTGCATTTTACATCAAGTCCCTGTCCCCATACATAACATATTTTTACATAGTTGCCATCATAATTAAACTAATTTTCTTTAGAGCTGTAATGCATCTCTCTTCCTCTGAGTTTAAACTGAATAAAACACAAAACACCACATTAACCCCCTCACATTTCTCCCTTCCTCTGTCCCCACACTTGACCCACTTAGCTAGCAAGAATTTTGACTAGATGAAAGCTATTAGTGTGACAATTTGACACAAACATCTTCTTACGTGTTTCTGTATTTGTAAACTCTGTTCACGCCCAAGCTACTTTAATGCAAGCCTTCAGTTTATTTTTATACTTGCCCCCACTTCACTGTGGGCACTTGTTTATGACCTGCAACCTTTTGTAATTTAACAGACAACCAGAAGGCCTTGTCAGAAGGTTGTTCAGGAGCAGCTTTTCTAGAGGGTGTCCATTTAGGGAGGGACTTGGCAGAGGTGGAAATATCAAGAAAGGGCCTCCTTCTCTAAGGAAAGGGCAGTGTTGGAAAGCGATGACCTCCATTTCACCCTACTCCAAACGCTCCAAACGCCGGTTCTTTATCAGTGAATTGTTAGGACATGTTGTCATCAGGCATAGGCCTGCCAGTAAAAATCGGACACAGCCTTCCGCCTCGACCACTTCACCCACTATGGTGGGAGCTAGGATTTCCCCAGCCCGACCTTAGGCAGGTCTCGTTTATAAGAAATTGGTTCACCAAAACCTTGTCAATTGCATTGACCTTGTAGCAGAGTTAGGGACTTTACTTACTTTATCTTTGGGAAGGAAAATTAGTTTGGTGGAGACAAAAAATCCTGGACCGAGATTTAGCCTTCCTGGGTTCTAGTCGCAGTTTCTTTGCTAAATTGCCACATGATCTAAAGCAGGCTATTTCACCTCTTCAAGCCTGTTTACACATCTATAAATTGAAGGGGTCTTTTTAACCTACCTTTAACATACGTTATAATTTCAACCAATCTGATTCCACAAATACAAGGAATATTATTACGTGTCCTTGATGCTTTTGAAGAGGACTGGCTGGTTATTTATGGAAACTTGGTGGTACAGTGGTTAAAGCACTTGGCTGCTAACCAAAAGGCTGATGGCTCGAACCCACCAGCAGCTCTTTGAGAGAAAGATGTGCCAGTCTGCTTCTGCAAAGATTATAGCCTTGGAAACCCTATGGGACAGTTCTACTCTGTCCTATAGGATCGCTATGAGTCAGAATTGACTCCACGGCAATGGGTTTGGTTTTGGATTTCCATTGTTTAAGGGCTTTCCATTCTGTTACAGGGTCCTAACTTGACCCGTCCTTCTGCTTATCAATTCACCCTTTAGCGGTAGGTCTCAGCGTATCAAATCCCTTGTGCCAGGCAGTTTGCTGGATTCTGTCAGCCATAGCCAGCCCTTCACTCAAAATCCCTT
Organism: Trichechus manatus latirostris; assembly: GCF_000243295.1. Classification (NCBI taxonomy): domain Eukaryota; kingdom Metazoa; phylum Chordata; class Mammalia; order Sirenia; family Trichechidae; genus Trichechus; species Trichechus manatus. The sequence continues at coordinate 7,548,478 of NW_004443988.1, forward strand.
CCATCCACAGCTCAGCTTTTACCAAAACCTACATTTTCCTAAAGCTCTTCAATTCTTCTCCAGATTTCTGGTCTTTTCTCACCATTCCCCATGGCTTCCCCAGTGTATTTTGAGTGCCTGGCTCAGAGGACTTGCGTGGCCCACCACTGGCCAGGTCATCAGGCCAGGGGAGATGGTCTTCAACAACCCCTGCCTCCCGGGCCAGTGTCCCAAATTAGCATCTTCCTGGATAGCCAAGGAAGTGGGAAAAAAGTGTGAGATAAGTATGGATTTGACAGAGTAACTGCATTCACAGCGCATCTTTCTAGATGGAACATTTCTAGTAGGTATTATGAAACATTTCAAGGGAAACAGAAGGCACCATGTAGCCTATAAAAGAGAACTCATGGCATGTATGTCACACAGAAGCCTTGAGCACAGGCGGAATTAAATTCCACTTACTTATCCCCTTCCATTTTATACTTCACAGTAGAAAAAGAACAGCTATTTCATGCCCTATGGTTCTGTGTGGTCATTTATTTTTAAGCTTTAGATTAGAATTGTTAACAATCCTTTGTGTTTGTACAGTGGTTTATAATTTATAGAGCACCTTCACCTACATGATTCCATTTGAGTTAAATAGAATGGATGTTATCTCCGTTTTGCAGGGGAGAGAGAACACAGGAAACGGTACAGTCACACAAAGCCACAGAGTAGGAACGTAAATCCAGGTGTTCTGTCTCCTAGACTGATGGAATTTCCTGTAAACAGCACAGTATTCGCGCATGAAATTTTACTTTATGGGACTGTCTCCCTGTATAAATGTGAGACTGAAATAAAGAACCAAAACAATTACGTGTGCAATAGAACCAGTTATTTCCTAGTCTTAAAATAGAGAGAAAAACAGAAGCAAAAGATACAATTTTGCTAACTGGAGATTAGCCAGCTGAGTGATCGTTAGCCCACTGGGCAAGAACTGAGGAGGTTGCCTTCTACACCTTGGAGTGTAAAATTCTATTGTGATGAGACTATTGAGGGACTTAAAATCAGGGCAGAGAGAATCTGTTTTGTGCCATGGACCCCTTTGTCAGTTTGTGACACCTATAGAACCCTTCTAAGAATAATGTTTTAAATGCATAAAATATAATACATATGATTATAAAAGAAACCTATTGTATTAGAATACAGCATTCATTCCCAATGGGGGTGACGTGGCCCCCAAGGGGCAAAAATTGGTTCTTGGGGGAGGGGAGAAAAAAATCTTACTCTCTTTATGTATAAAGCACAGACAGACATACAGTATATAAACAGATATATAGTATGTCTGTGATATTAAAATTTAATGGGGGGAAGGGCTATTAGGGAAAAATGTCTTAAAAAGTTCCTGGATGGGACAATAATGAAAAAAAAAAGGTGAGAAACAGTGTCATACAACAAAATATTTTAAACATGTTTGATAGAGTAATATATGTGCTTCTTGATTAACACATTAAATAACGAGACCTAGTAGTGGGCCTACTAACTAATTTAGAGGTAGTGATGAACATAAATGATTTTTTGAGATTTCAGCAACAACTGTAACATGATCTGAAAATACCTGTGATTTCTGTTGGTGACAGTCACAGCTACTGCTAAAACTACTGTGGTTTGTTGCCTACATTCATAACTGAAGGAAATGCTCGATTTCTACTAGAGATTAGTAAAAATAAAGATGTAATTTATTTCCCCCTCCGAGTTCACAGAGACCCTGGATTCTATCCATGGAGCTTTTGGAGGCTGTGGCCCCCAGGTTAAGTACTCCTGTATTAGAGGCACCAGCTTCTTCCCAAGCACCCAGGCCTAAAACCCCAGAAATATCTTTGACCCCTTCCCCTCCCCCTCACCCACAACCTCTGGCATCTCAAGTCTTTACAGGTTTGCTGCCGCTGTCGGAGGGCAGTCCGGTGATTTGCACTGACTGCTGCATTTGCTTCCCAGCTGATCTCTGCCTTCAGCCTCTCTTCCCTCCCGTCTATCCAAACCACCTCTGTTAGATTAATACTCACTCTTCTTTTCCCTCCCAGTTTAGAAACCTTGCCTACAAAATTAAGCTCAGATCCTTACCCTGGAATTCAGAGCACTCCATAAGACCCACCTTTCTAGCTTTGTCCATTACTCCCCAATTTGTACCCTTCATTACTGTAGTCTGTCTTATCTGCTGAAACTGTTTCCTACCTGCCATCTTCTGCTGCCTGTCTACTCGTCTTCAAGGTCCACCCTAAATGATATCTTCTTAAACATCCCCTCCCTCTATGGTTCTTCATGGTTCTCCGAAGTAATGTTTTATCTTGTTGACTGTTACTTTATTACAGCACTCTAGCACCCCTTTTCCATTCACGTCAGTACTGAGCATTGCATTTAAAAAATATGTTTATTTTAAAAAAAGGAGTAAGAAATCACCCATAACTCGATTATTCAATGACAATTATTTCAAATATATTTAATTTTATGTATTTTATAAAGTAACTCATAGTCTATATTGAGAAATTTGTGAAATATAGATGAATACAAAGAAGAAAACTTAAAAGTCACTTATAATTCCTATAACCCACTACAAAATTGGGATCCTACTATCTATACAGAATTTATATCCTAAGAGCTTGGCTGCTAACCAAAAGGTCGACAGTTTGAAACCACCAGCCATTCCTTGGAAACCCTATGGGATAGTTCTACTCTATCCTAGAGGGTCGCCATGAGTTGAAATTTACGGCAACGGGTTTTGTTTTGTTTTTGGTTTTCCATCTAAAATTATAACTAGTTCTTCCCATATTAAGAACTCTTCATTAAAGACGGTTGTATAATATTCCATTGTACCATAATTTATTTAACCTTTCCTCTACTATTAAATACCCAGGTTTATTTCCAATATGAAAAAATGATTTTTATTGTTTATTCTTATTGCAAAATAATACAGGTATATTATATAAATTCAGACCTCATGGATATGTAAATTGTAGAATATATAAATCCTCCATAGTCCCCTCCCTGAGAGACAAATACTGTCAATAGGCTGGGGGTTCGAATCCACCCAGAGACACCTTGAAAGAAAGGTCTGGCAATCTGCTTCCAAAAAATCAGTCATTGAAAACCCTGTGGAGCGCAGTTCTATTCTGACACACATAGGGTGGCCATGAACTGGGTCTGACTTGACGGCAACTTTTTTTTGGTATGATAAGTACTGTGAGGACAGAGGCCATATCATTCATCTTTGTCTTTCCTGTCTATGTGTCTTGCCCTAAGTAGGCTCTTTAAAACTGTTTCTTGAATTTAATATTCAGATTTAATAAATAACAATATTATGTAGAAACAAAGGGATAAGTGCAAGTTGTGGAGCAAGGAGTGAAGTTACAGGATGGAATGTAAGGAATCCACCCCTCTAAACACACTAGGGTTATTTCAGAGGAAATGGAATTTCAGGAATTGCTTACATCAGACAGGAAGCGGGCAATCCAGAGACAGCGAGGCAGAGGCCTAAAGGAGAGAGGCGAGATGACTGGATCACACAAGTCACAGTTAGACAGAGAGGGAGATGGTAGCCTAAATGGTGTGAGAAGACAAGGTGGTTATAAAACCACCAATCCCCTGCCCCCATCTCACATATACACCAAATCCAAAACTAGGTCTTCAGACCAGTGCTACTTCGCCTATACCATGCTGTATTTGAGTCGGAAATGACTCCGTGGCAATGGGTTTGGTTTTGTGGTTTTTTGTTGTTGTTAAAATGTAGAGATGTTACCAATGAGTTACATTGGTGGTATTCATCAGTGGAATGAGACAGGATAACAATTTTATCCCCTTATCCAGAACAGATGAGTTTCTCGAATTAGTCACCCTGCATTTGCTAAAAGTTTGGGAAACAAGACAGACGAGTTTTGATGAGGAGAAAAAGCAATATTTCCCAAACTTCGTTCTCATTTCACCTTCCTGAATTTTGCCATATATATAGCGTGTACCACCTGTAATATTACTTAATATTTTTATTTAAAAGGACTCAGGTTTTTTAATATATAATTTTTTATTGTGTAAAAGGACTCAGTTTTACAGCTTAAAATTTACTTTGTCCTCATTCTAAACTCTCTTACTTTGGGCACGTCATCAGGAAAGACTAGACACTAGAAAAGGATAGCATGTTTGGTATAGTAGAGGGCCAGCGAAAATGAGGAAAACCCTCAATGAGGTGAATTGACAAAATAGCTGCAACAAGGGACTCAAACGTACTAATGATCATAAAGATGGCACAGGACCAGGCAACATTTCGCTTTATTATACATAAGATTGCCATGAGTTGGAGTTGACTCAGTGGCAACTAACAACATTCTAAACAATAAAATCTATTAATTTTTTCCAGTTAAGGGCTTGTTAGTTACATTTTTTTCTAACATGCATTAGAATAAACACATAAAAATTTAAAATGTTCATGTACATACCACCTAAAATCTTCGTGTCTACCATCAGTATGTATACCATATTTAAGGAAACACTGTGCGGGTAGCACACAGAGGGCCTCTGAACAACATGAATGTTGTGCCATGAGCCAGAGGGCCCTGGAAAGGCCAAAACATAAACTATTTTATTACTGGTCAAATTTAGCCCTAGTGCCAAAGGGCACATGTATATATCGGCCAGACATTAGCAAAGAAGTGGGGTGGGGAGTTGGGTAGTGGGAAATATCACTGAAGCAATTACAGAATGTAACGATGCCCGAGAGATTAAAAGGAAAGCCAGTGAGGCCACAGGTATGACAGGGTTGGAGGAACCGGGCTATGGAAGCAGGAGGGAACTGTGGAAACAGCATGAATGTTCCAGGGGAACAGCACCAGCCCTGGGCCAAATTGTGAAAAAGGCAGAGGTGCAGCCCCTGTCTTGTGTGTTCTCTTGCCCCCTCTTCTTCCCTCCCAAGGAAGGTGCTCTTCAAACAAAGGACTTAGGGCTGTACTACCTCAATGTTGCTTACCTTGTCCCTGGCTCAACCAATAGGATGAGCTGCTGAAGAAATTTTTTTGGCCACTGGAGGCATGGTGAAGAGGTAATGCCAAGCCCTGAAGTCAGTACTGACTGTAGGGAGTTTGAGGTAGAATCTTTGGCTTAGATATCCTAAGAAGTCCTCAAATGAGAGATAAACCAGGGAAAAGGACCCTGTGAATTTCACCTCAATTTTCACTGGTGCATAGAATCAGAAATTTTCAGAGGTCTTCTATTTCCTCCTACCATATGACCACCACCTCCAGGTGTCTCCAAGAAGCGGTACTCCAGCCTCTGCTTAAGTACCTCTGTGTCAGTGTGCTCACTTTCTTGCTAGGGGCCTTTCCCATAGGTGGACATTAGAAGTTATAACATTGTTATACTGTGTTGAATGTCCTCCTACCATTAGCTCTTTTTCTGTAGAGAAAATCTAGTCCCCCTTCCCCATGACAGCCCTTCAGCTACATGAACTTAGCAATACACTCCCCTTGAGACTTCTCTAAGGGAAATTGTACCAGCCTTTCAGCCTTGGGGTAACACATTTACCTACCCTGTCAAGACCTCCTTGAGAATGACTTTAGGCAATGAGGATGGGATGACCATGGCTTTGAATTATTTTTTGTTCCCATTTGTTCTGTTGTCTTCTGCAGGAACATTAGTCAGTCATATTGAATTCCCTTTTTTTCCCCTATATCTTTCATCTTCCTGATTACTTTTATCTTTGTTTTTCATCATAGATTCTACTTCCTACAGCTTAAAACGTGGATTTTGTTTCTATGTTGATAATAGATTTTACTTGATTTCTTTCTTTAATTCTGTCAGCTCACTTTTCATCTCCTTTCTTTGATCATTTATCTCTCTTCTTTAATCAAAGACATTATGTTTTCTTCGTTTCTTTAAAAGTGACTGAAATTGAAATAGTATTCTGTTCCTTGGAGCAATTCTTCTTCCAAAGGGTATTCTTCATCTGTCCTTTGCTTGTCATGCTTTTCTTTTTCTTTTTGTAATATCTTGCCTAATTCCCCTGTTGCATCCCTTCTGCTTATCATTCATCTTTGAATAACCAAACTCACTGCCTTCAAGTTGATTCCCACACTTAGCGACCCTATAGGACAGAGTAGAACTGCCCCATAGGGTTTCCAAGGCTATAAATCTTTACAGAAGCAGACTGCCACGTCTTTCTCCTGCAGAGAAGCTGGTGGGTTAGAACTGCCCACCTTTCAGTTAGCAGGCGAGGGCTTTAACCACTGCACCACCAGGGCTCTTCATCTTTGAATAAGGTAGTTTTTTTTCAGGGCCTGAGGGTGAATCTTATTGACTCAGCCCTCTATTTACTTTGGCTTTCTTTCACTGTTCTCTTAAATGAAAGCTGGCTGGCTGACTGTCGTCACTGGCTTGTAACCTCTGTTTAGCTTTTTGGTTTCTTTGGTGTAGAGAGGGAATTAATAAGCAGTCCTGTGCCTCATTTTAGTTATGTTCTCTCAGAATTTTCACATACAATCCAATGATTTATCTATTCTGGAGTCATATGCAGATCCTTGGGAGAAGGTCTGTCCTGAGATTTGAGGGGTTTCCTTTTCACAGACAAGCAAGCCACTCTGGTTGAAAGCTGGGCCCTTATGGCACTCCATGGCACACAGGTCTTTGGCTTGATGGGCCATGTTTTGTTTACCTCTGCTCAAATGACAGCAACCCACGGTTGTACAGTTGGTTGTCAAGTTGTTTCTTTCCTCTGTGAAGGGTTGACATTAGGCCCTTCATGCACTTATATTTAAAAGAGTCTTTAAAAACAAAACAAAACAAAAAACTGTTCTCTGCCTGAGATGCAGAAAGATGAATGTTAACTCAGGGTATCTTCTTCATTTGGTCTAAATTTTATTGTATCTGACAATGTAGTATAATGATTATTAGCACAGGCTGTGGAGCCAGAGGGCCTGAGTTCAAATATTGGCTCTGCCACCTATTAGCTGATGAGCTTGTGCAATTTATTTAACGTCCCCTGGGCCACAGTTTTGTCATCTTTGAAATGGGGCTAATCATAGTATCTACTTTGTAGGGTTGATATGAGGATTAAACAAGTTAATACAAATAAAGGACCCAGAGCAAAGTCTGGCATAAAGTAAGTGCTCAGTAGATGATAGCCTTTGTCATTATATTTCTCATAGTCTAAGTGATAGGGTGTCTTAGTCATCTAGTGCTGCTATAACAGAAATACCACAAGTGGATGGTTTTAACGAAGAGAAGTTTATTTCCTTACAGTAAAGGAGGCTAAAAGTCCAAATTCAGGGTGTCACCTCCAGGGGAAGGCTTTCTCTCTCTTTTGGCCTTCTCATCAGTGTTCCGCCGGCCTAGGAGCTTCTTGGCACAGGGACCCTGGTCCAAAGGACACGCTCTGCTCCTGGCACTGCTTCCTTGATGGTATGAGGTCTCCAACTCTTGGCTTACTTCCCTTTCCTTTTATCTCTTGAGAGATAAAAGGTGGTGCAGGCCACACCCCAGGGAAACTCCCTTTACATTGGATCAGGGATGTGACCTGGGTAAGGGTGGTGTTACAATCCCACCCTAATCCTCTTTAACATAAAATTACAACCACAAAATGGAGGACAACCACACAATTCTGGTAATCATGGCCCAGCCAAATGATACACACATTTTTGGGGGGACATAATTCAAACCATGACATAGGGTAAATGTGCATCCCCTTCACCATCTTTATAAGAAGCTCTTGAGGATTAAATTCATTAATGTCTGTAAAGCACAGCACAGTGCTTGACGCATAACAGACCCCCAAAACATACCTGTTGGATGTTAAATAATGAGTATCCCTGCATTTGTGCCCCTAGAAGGAAAAGGTGCAGTGAGGGAGGTGGGGGACAGAGGCTACCCAGGAGTTTGTCTTTGCTCTGGGCTAAAGCTTTAGAATATTCCCCCTTTCTTCTCATTCAGACATTTATTGGGTGCCTCTGTACGCCTGGCGCCAGCAAATCAAAGATAAGTAAGATCCCTCAAGGAGCTTGCAGGCTTCGAGTTCTCCCAGCATCTCCTTACTCGGCTTCTAAACATTGAAAGGTACTTGTATTAAGCAATCAAAAGCCCAGTAATCTTACACTTTAACAAATTGCCTAAACTCAACAATATTTGCAAATTCTAGCTACTGCAAAGAACAAAGGCAAAAACAAAGCCTTGGATAATCTCAAAGTAATGCATTCCAGCCTTGTGATGGGCCAAAGTGTTAACTTCTTATGAGTCTCAAGAAGTCCCAAGGAAAAAATGTGATATTTATGACACATGCTAGTCACTCCCCAGAAGAGTCTGCCTACTTCATTTGGGGCCATGTTTCCTTCCTTGCCTACGTCCCTTGTAACGGAAGGCTTAAACGAGACTCTGGACTTAAATGTCCTCTGTGTGTGTGCACATGTAAAGGTCCTTCTAAACCAGTCTGCAACAGCAGGAGTGGCCCCTTGTTGTTGGTCTATCATGTGAACCACCTAGAAGTCGGCAGCAACAGAGGCCTGCTGGGGCTCTCTCACCAACGCCAGCAGGGGTGCCAAGGACAAGGGAGGGGCAGGCACAGGTGTGGAGATGGAGCAGGTAACAGGCTATCCCACCCCTCTTCTAGCTGAAACACTATATACAAATCTAGCGTCTCCTCTTATCAGGGAGGAGGTTGGCTGGAATGAAGCAGTCCTAGCCCTGGAAGCACAGGTACTTCTGGCCTCCGACTGACTTCTTCACACCTTCACTCCAATACACCTCCCCCAACTGTCTTCTTCCTTCACTTGGTGGTTCTTAGTATTTCTTCCATTGTACAAAGAACTGGAGTTAGAAAACCAAAAGGGAAAAACATGCTCAGCATTTTGCAGGCTGAAAGAACTGAAGAAAAATTCAAGCCTTGAGTTTCAATATTGAAGGACTCTATGGGCAAAAAATTGAATGATGCAGGAAGCACTGAAAGAAGATGGGAGGAATACACAAAGTCACTGTACCAAAAAGAATTGGTCGATGTTCAACTATTTCAGGAGGTAGCATATGTTCAAGAACTGATGGTGCTGAAGGAAGAAGTCCAAGCTGCACTGAAGGCACTGGAGAAAAATAAGGTTCCAGGAATTGACGGAAAACCAGTTGAAATGTTTCAACAAATGGATGCAACACTGAAAGTGCTCACTCATCTATGCCAAGAAATTTGGAAGACAGCTACCTGACCAACTGACTGGAAGAGATCCATATTTGTGTCCATTCCAAAGAAAAGTGATCCAACAGAATGGGGAAATTATTGAACAATATCATTAATATCACATGCAAGTAAAATTACGCTGAAGATATTTCAAAAACGGTTGCAGCAGTACATCGACAGGGAACTGCCAGAAATTCAAGCCGGATTCAGAAGAGGACATGGAACGAGGGATATCATTGCTGATGTCAGATGGATCTTGGCTGAAGGCAGAGAATACCAGAAAGATGTTCACCTTGTGTTTTATTGACTATGCAAAGGCATTCGACTGTGTGGATCATAACAAACTGAATAACATTGCAAAGAATGGGAATTCCAGAACACTTAATTGTGCTCATGTGGAACCTGCACATAGACCAAGAGGCAGTCGTTGGAACAGAACAAGGGGATACTGCATGGTTTAAAATCAGAAAAGGTGTGTGTCAGGGTTGTATCCTTTCACCAT
>NW_004443988.1:7558566-7578116 GCF_000243295.1 Trichechus manatus latirostris
GAAGACTGAAGAAGAATTGATGCCTTTGAATTATGGTGTTGGTGAAGAATATTGAATATACCATGGACTGCCAAAATAATAAACAAATTTCTCCTGGAAGAAGTACAACCAAAATGCTCCTTAGAAACGAGGATAGTGAGACTTCGTCTTGCGTTGGGCATGTTATCAGAAGGGACCAGTCCCTGGAGAAGGATATCATGCTTGGTAGAGGGTCAGTGAAAAAGAGGAAGACCCTTGATGAGATGGATTGACACAGTGGCTGCAGTAATGGGCTCAAACATAACAATCATTGTGAGGATGGCACAGGACCGGGCAGTGTTTCGTTCTGTTGTGCATGGGATCACTGTAAGTCAGAACTGACTCAATGGCACCTAACAACAACCCCTCTCAGGGTCATAGGCAGGGAATGTTAGGGAGTTCACGTTTGTACAGTGTTTTATAGTTTACAAGGGGATGTCCCATTCTTCCATTTGCTCTTCTCAACAACAAACCTGCAATGTAGATCCTCTTTTACAGATGAAGGAATAGCGACTAAAATCTTCCTCTCTTGACTACTAGCCTAACGCTTGTTTCTTTTGCCTTGGCTCAGATGACCACCTCCTCTTACACTGATGGCTACAAGGTCTTCTCCTCTCTGGCCCTCACTTACCCTCGATCCATTCTCCACACATAACCGGAGTGGCTTTTCTAAAACATATACCTGATTACATCATTCTTCTACTTAAAACTCAAAAATGGCTTTCCATTACCTTTAGAACAAAGTCCAGACTCCTTAGAGAAGTGTGCCAGGTCCTTCTCCACATGCTGGGTCTCACCTGCCCCTCTCCACTCTACTACTCAGATAAAACTTTTGTCCATATCAAATACATTTCTTTTTCAATAAAACTCTTAAACATTGTCTTTGTTGCATACTGCTTATAGTGCATTCTTTTAAAATGGCAAAAATGAACACACTCATTAGCAGACTTAAATAGATATACATTCTTCTTCTTGTGGCATAAAAAGCCAAAGTATAAAAGCTTAAGTTATGACAAATATCTATTAACTCAATTTAATATCAATATGTTACATAAAATGTCTTGGGAGTTATTTTAAGCCTTATATACATAACTGTTGTTGAAAGAAAGTCTGTTTAAATATTCTAATTGTCATTTAACTTTTACTATTTCTCATTATTTTTCCCAGTCTAATTTTAGCCCTTAAAGATTTTATTAACTGGCTTTGGAAATCACAAAGTCTCTCCTCAACTGACCAATTCATTGATATGGATATAATCTTAAGTCTCTAGTTACTGCTGAAAACATTTTTCCAGGCCATTTCAAGTGTGTCTTATTGTGATTTCTTTCTTTTTTGGGGTGACTTCTTAGAGTTCCCGTATAATAGAGAGAACTTTTTTACAATTCTTTTATGACTAGGATCCACTCAATTTCTTATAACTGTAGCAAAGCAGCAATTTTTCTAATATAAAAGGTATCCACCTAGTTGAAAAAGGTCTTTCAAAAGCTTCCCTGGAGGTACATGACCTTGGAGACTGGGGGCTGGGGGCTGAGGAGGCCTGATCTTGCACCGCCCTCACTCTCTTGACTCATAGAAGACATTTATATATGTTTAAGTTGACCTAGGCATTTTGAAGGGCAAAAGGTAACTAATTTCTTTCTTTTTTACTATTCTGGAACTATTACTTTTACTTTAAGACAAAATTATTCTTTTCCCCTTAATAAAACACATTTCATATAATATTTAGCTTAGGTTACTTCCTATTCTGGGCCCCCAACCTCCTTGGAGATGTTTTTCTTAGAACTAAAAAAACTGGAGCCAAAAATATTTGTTAATTTGGTGACAGGTTTTATAAAGGTACGGGTTAACGTGATGACAACACAAGAACACTGGGACTTCACAGGGACAAGTACACATAAATAACAGTAAACAAACACAAAACATGATCCCACTGAGACGATGAAGGTAATCTCAGCAGCCTCAACCTCTCAAGACAACTCCCACCGGGTGACAGAGGTGATCTTAGCAACTTCAACCTCCCAGACAATCTCCAAGGAATTTGCACACCACATGCTATGAATAGACAAAAAAATCCTGAAAAGAAATGATGGAGATAATCTCAGCAGCCTCAACCTCTCAGACAACCTTTTCAGGTGACAGAGGTAATCCTAGCAACCTTAATTCTCAGACAGTTTTCAGGAGCATTCACACACCCTGGACCCAAGACTGCAGAGTCACCAAGAGTCCCTTCTTGCAATCCTACTCCTACTTCGGTCATTTGAGGCATCTTCTACCTCAGAAACCAAGGGCTCAGGTCCTGCTCCAGAACCCTTGGGCCTGCCCTATTCCACCTGGCCCTGAGCACAACAGGGAGAGGAGTCATGGACTCACCTTGGGATCCCTCCTATGCAGGTCTTGCTTTCTTTCACCCACCTCTTTTGGTGCAGTTGGGGACCAGCGGTGCCGTGGCAGACTCAGGTCTGGCCGATAGTCTCCCCAGAGGCAAATGAAACCTCTCATGGCCACTTGTCGGGAGAGGTGTCGGTCAGCCCCAGGCCCTGCCTTGGGGCCGCCGCGTCACACCGGACCTCCCCATAAGGGCCACCAGATTTATTATCACAATAACACGGATTGGAGCCACCTGCCCCAATAGTCAATTCTGAGACAGGGTTGAGGTGAGCAGCAAGAGTTTTATCATATATCGGTATATAGGAGACAGAGGGGAATAGATTCCTCCAAAAACCCATCTCCCCAACTGGAGACTGGCCGAAGGCTTTATATGGGCAGGATATGGGTCTTGGAAGTTTGTGTTAGTTCCCCCTTGAGGTGGTCACATCCCAGATGAATTAGTCTTCTCTTGGGGCTTATCTGGCGACATCCTGGTTTTCTTGTCACAAGATGGGTTCTTTGTTTGGTTTTTCATTCCTAGATCATTATCACTTGTTTTCCACCCTCCAAGGAGGAACATTGGTTAATCTTAAACTTTTCATAGAGACTGGAACAAGAGGGAAAAACAAGATCGTGAGACAATGCAGGGGTTAGCAATGGGGAGTAATAATAGTGAGCTGGACCTATGCAGCCTCTTCCACAGTCTTCTCTTCTTCATGATATGAGATCAAATGGGAGCTTCCATCTTCTTACATGAGCTCTGATTTTGAATACTGAAAGCAAAAAAACCAAACCCATTGCTGCTGAGTTGATTCGACTCATAGTGACCCTATAGGACAGAGTAGAATTGCCCCCTAGGGTTTCCAAGGAGTGGCTGGTAGATTCGAACTGCTGACCTTTTGGTTAGCAGCTGTAGCGCTTAAGCACTGCACCACCAGAGCTCCTGCTTTTGCATAGTGGGCACATGATCCAAGCAGGGCCCATCATATTACATTGCTCCCTGGACATCAGTGATTGGCCCAAAGCATATCTGGCCCAAGTTGGGCCAATCGGCGTCTTCTCGGAACTTTTCAAATTTTTCAAATTAGCTGAGAGAAACACTTTCCTCTTTGGAATGGGTAAAGATGAAGCTGGGAGAATGTAAACCAGGAGCTGTATAGACCCACCAGAACCCCCCTCCCACAGCTCCAAGCTGAGCCCCTTTCAGGAGATCCCCTCCTGACTAGGCCTTGGCCAAAGCTAAGCTCTGGATGTAGGGACTCTCAAGGAAGTGGGCTGAGTAATGGAACAAAGGTGAGAAACAATATATGGCCACTCATCCTGAGCTGCTCTCAGAGGAGGGCCCAGCTATATAAAAAAGCTGATGTCTCCCCTTCCACAATTCTCCTACTCCTGAACTGTCCCCCCTGCTTTCTCTGAGGTCCCTCATGCCTTGCTGTGCCTGTTCTCTCATGCCACAGGCCTCGAACCCTCTGTGGCAATCCCGGGGCTCCACCACTGTGTCTTCAGGAGGCCGTTTTCGCTGCCCATCTTGCAGGCATGAGGTTGTCCTCGATCGACATGGTGTCTATGGCCTGCAGCGAAACCTGCTAGTGGAGAACATTATTGACATCTACAAGCAGGAGTCGTCCAGGTGAGCCGCAGGGGGCTCTTGACTCTCTGAAGGCCAGGGTCTACGACACAGCCAGGAAAACCATCAGGGCCAGAAGGGAGGAATTGAAACTATCAGTTTCAGTTTAGAGAGGAGAGGACTGGACCCAGGGAGGGAAAAAGACTTGCCCCAGGTCACCTTCACCTCCTGGGAGGGGATGGGAATCCACCTGCAGGTCTTTACCTACCCTCCATGATTTCCTCCTGGAATACAGACTGTTCCTGGATCCAGGCCTCCTCTATCCATTCCCCAAACTAAAAGCACCCTGGAAGGCCCTTATCTGCCCAGGCACAGAGTGCAGTCTTGGGTCCCACCTCTCCCCAGCCTGGCCCATGACCCACCTGCCTCCCCTTCTGCCCTGCCCCCTCTAGACCACTGCACTCCAAGGCTGAGCAGCACCTCATGTGTGAGGAGCATGAAGATGAGAAGATCAATATCTACTGCCTGAGCTGTGAAGTGCCCACCTGCTCTCTCTGCAAGGTCTTCGGTGCCCACAAGGACTGCGAGGTGGCCCCACTGCCCACCATTTATAAACGCCAGAAGGTATCAGGCTGGGAGGGAGCAGGCGTCTGGAGGGTGGGGGCACAGCACAAGGTCTCAAACTTCAGCCTCTTATTCCACTTGGTTTGAAGTCAGGTAAATCAGGGCTAAAGTCACAGCTCTATCCTTAACTCCATGTGTGACCTTGGGTAAGTTACTTGACTTCTCTGACCATTGTTTTCCTCATTTAGTAAAATGAGGATAAAAATACATACTTCTGAGAGTCATTATGAGGATAAAATTAGATACAGAGACTTCAGTATGGTGGATACTCTCATGGTCCTCTCACTACTACAAAACTAGACTCTGCATAAGACATAATTTTTTAACCATATTGGTAAGCGTAAAGGAAATCTCCAAATTTGAGGGAGGGTGGAAAGGAGGTGGTAGTGAGCGGAAAACAGAGTCCTGAGTGGTAAGCACAGGAAAGGCAGCATATCCCAGAGGGCAAATGCTGGCACTATCCCTGCGAGAGGGGGACTATGTCTGAACACCCTTAAAAGGCAGGGGACCTGGATCTGAGACTCACAAGACTAAAGTGGAATCCCAGCAGCTAAAGTGGGTGGTTGCACCACCTGGCTTTTGACAAAAGCAAATACTGTACAAATTATGTCTGGAGGAGAGCACCCTTAATTTAGGCCCTTAGGTTTTCCATAGAGTAAGATCAATAAAATATTAGCTCACAATTGAAGATACACAAAGAAATGTACTCCATGAGTAAAGTCAGAAGAAAGAAAAACAGCAGATTTAGACCCCTGAGGAATTCAGATACCAGAATCATTACAGAATAGAAAAATCACTATCAATAAAATGCTTTAAAAAGATGGAATAAAAAAAAGCAACAATAGACTATCAAAAATGATCATGCAGATTTGACAAAGAACCAAATAGAGCTTTTAGAAATGTAAATGTAATTGTTGAAATAAAGCACTGAAAAGATGAATAAAACCACAGATTCCTCTAGAGTATTAGTGAACAGGAACAGAGGACTGAAAAGATTACACAGAATGCAGCACTGAGAGATGAGAAGATTGAGAATGAGAAGGTCTAACATATGTCTAATCAGAGTCCCAGAATGAGAGAATTAAGGGAATGGAGAAGAGGCAATAGTATCCAAACAAATAATGGCTAAGAAATTTCTAGAACTGATAAAAGACATAAACCTACAGATAAAGCACCTAGCAGTGTCTGGCTTATAGTGGATGTTTGGAAAATGTCTGTTCCTTTTTCATTTAGTCGTAGAGGGCTTCCTCTGTCTACCTCCTTCCAGAACTCATAGGAGGTGCTTCTACACTTCTTGGATATTTCTACGTCCCCTAGATCTCTGTAATAGCTGTCCTGAAGATGCCCTGATGGTGCAGTGGGGGGTGGGAAGCCTCTCCTGGGCAGCCCTGGTTGGGGCTGGAGAGGTGCAGCTCTAGGCCAGGCCCTCCAGCTCTAAGTGCTGGCCTGTGTGTCACAGAGTGAGCTCAGTGATGGCATCGCGATGCTGGTGGCAGGCAATGACCGTGTGCAAGCAGTGATCACGCAGATGGAGGAGGTGTGCCAGACCATTGAGGTGAGCCTGGGCCTGGAGGGAGGAGGGAGTGGCCACTGGCTGACCTGGAGACCCTGGGCTCCCAAGAGGACTGCCACTCTCTGCCCTTCTCTGACCCCCACTTGCTGGAGAGTTTCTGGGCTCCTAGAGATGAACCACACAAGTAGTGGGATATACTTAGCCAAGCTGCTAGGTTCGAATTCCAACTCTGCCACTCACTAGCGCTGTGACTGGTAGTTACTTCTCTGTGCTTTGGTTTTGTTGGTTTAACCATATGAAACAGTTCTAATGATAATTCTATAGTAGCTACCTCATTGGTTCTTTGTGAGAGCGATTAGTGAAATTACTTTTAAAAATTGTGTTATTATTACTGAAAAGATCTGGGAACCAGCAGCCCTTGGCTGAAGTTTCTGGCTCTGCGACTAACTCGTGGTGTGACCGTGGACAAGTCACTTTCTTTCTTGACTCTCTCTGACTTCCGTTAAGTGGGGGACTGGACAAGTAGGGAAGGGACTCTCCCAGCTGTGGGGTCTCAGCCACACGTCCCCTCATCCTTGCTCCCCATGTTCCAGGACAACAGCCGAACGCAGAAGCAGTTGCTAAACCAGAGATTTGAGACCCTGTGCGCGGTGCTGGAGGAGCGCAAGGCCGAGTTGCTGCAGGCGCTGGCCCGGGAGCAAGAGCAGAAGCTTCTGCGTGTCCGCGGACTCATCCGCCAGTACGGAGACCACCTGGAGGCCTCCTCTAAGCTCGTGGAGTCCGCCATCCAGTCCATGGAGGAGCCGCAGATGGCGCTCTACCTCCAGGTGGGCCCTGGGAGGGCAGCAGCGCCGCCTAGTGGCTGGAGTGGGGGCCTTGGCACCTGGAGACCCGGGTTCTAGTCTTTTCTCACCCCTACCTACCCTTACGACCTTGGGACCTTGGGACCTGAGTCTGAAATTGGGATATACATCCCTTCTACCCCGCGGGAGGGAATCTGAAACTCGGCTTTGTCAGGGCTGAGCGCGGTGCTTACTCTTACTCTCCTTTTCTTCCCTGCAGCAGGCCAAGGAGCTGATCAATAAGTGAGTCGGCGGAGAAGGAAGGGAAATAAAGGGGAAAGGAAGGGCTGGGAGGACCCCACTGACAGGGAGGGGTTCAGGGTGCTCGAGTGTTTCCTGCTGAGCCCCTGCGGCCGCTGCAGGGTCGGGACGATGTCGAAGGTAGAGCTGGCGGGACGGCCGGAGCCGGGCTATGAGAGCATGGAGCAGTTCACCGTGAGCGTGGAGCACGTGGCAGAAATGCTGAGGACCATTGACTTCCAACCGGGTGAGGCAGCCAGGGAGGTAGGGAGCGGCGGGCGCTGGGACTGAGCGTCCAGACCCTCAGGGTGGGGGTCGGATGGGGCATGATGGCCAGAAAAGCAGGGACTCCACCTCACTGGGGCTTCCTTCGGCCCAGGTGCTTTAGGGGAGGAAGAAGATGAGGAGGTAGTGTTCGACGGGGAAGAGGGCAGCGCCGGGCCAGAGGAAGAGCGGCCGGACCCGCCGGACAGTGAGTACCCGAGGGGCATGGGGGCGGGATCTGGCAGGCACGCTCTTATGTGCTCCTCCCGTGATGGCGCTCCCTGTGGCACCAGGGGTCACTTGGAGCAACCATTCATTTTAAGTGCCACCCTACCCCCAAACCGGCGAGGGGTGCACCCAGCGCGCACGCAAATGTACACTTTCCCACCTGCCATTCCTTTGGGGTTTTGGGAGACCAGCTGGGTCGGCACCTGGGAGAGAAACTCACGTGGCTGGGGGAAACAGGCGAAATGGGCTTCGGGGGGAGGGGGGTGGGTTGCCTCTTTCCTTTGGAGCACCCGCCCACCGAACTTCTTTTCCCTGACCCAGACCTGCACTGACCCGACCCGTGTTCGGGATCCTGCGCGCCCCAGGCCTGGCACTCGGGTACCAGAGGTTCTGTGCAGAGACCACCGCGCCACACCCAGCTCGGCGCCCAGCCAGGGGAACGGGGCTCAATAAAGGACTTTTGCGTACCAGATTTGCATCTCCTTTCGCCCCCACTCCCTCAGCATCGGCTCGAAGGCAACCCCACCACCAACCCCCCCCCCTTCCGGGAACGGGGACCGTTTGCGGGCGGAGGCGGAATGAACACCTACTGGGCAGCTCTCTGATGTCCGGTACGGACTGCGAGCAGAGAGCCTGGGAAGAGGGTCCGGGTGGTGCGGTGGTGCTCGGGTTTGAGTTCCCGGAAGGACTGGGGGCAATGGGGACCCCAGGAACCTTGCTGAAAGCCCTCCTGCAGCATTTAGTTCCCTCCTGCCGGCCTGGGAGGCCCCACTTTTCCCCAAGTTCCCGTCCTGCTGTGGTTCCCTGCGCCCCCATGACAGAAGCCAAAGGCTTGTCAGTACTTTTATTAAAAAATAGTAACGCGGAGAGTGTTCAGGGAATCCCTGGGCCATTCAGTCCCCGCGGGACTTGGTCAGTTCTGGTCACACACGTCCCGGCCCGGGGAGTGAGGGATGGGGATCAAGGTTCTCGTCGCCGCAAATCGGAACGATCACTTGCCCACCGAGTCGAAAACGATGCGGTTCTGCTCGGCGCGCTCCCGCTGACTCTCACTTCGCGCCAGCTCCAGCAGGGTCCGCAGCAGGTGAAAGGTGAGATCAATGGACAGTGCTGGGTCGTCCCGTCGCGGCCGCTCGCCCGCCGTCCGGGATCCCCATGGGCCCGGCCCTGCGCGGCGCCGGAAGCGCTCCGCCAGCAGCAAGAGCGCGCCGGCCCCACCGCTCTGGCCCCGCGTCCCGGGGCTCCATCGCAGACTCGGGCCCTGGACCCCGGCCGCCGCCGCCTCCGGGCTCCAGCGGCTGTTCCCAGGGTGTAGCTGCGCCAGGAGCAGCAGCGCCGCCAGCAGCGCCGCGTGTCCCGCCTGCCTCATGGTGCCGCCGGCCCTAGACACACAGGGGCAGGGCAGGGTGAGGCGCACCTGGGGCAGCCGCAGAGGGAGCCACTCTCCTTCCGCACCACGGTGGACCCCCGCTGCCAGCCCCTCCGGCTGCCGCCGGCGCCCACTGCCTTCCCTCCAGCCCTCTCCCACCCTCCCTCCGTCTTTGCGGTCGCGGTGAGTGAGCTGAGCGCAGTCCTGATGCTGAGGGGATCAGGCGGACACTCCGAGCCACTCACAGGGTATCGCAGAGCGTGTGCACGGTACAAGATGCAGCTCCAGTCTCTGTCCCCAGGGGCGGGCTGTGGGCGCCTTGGGGAGAACGGGGTCTGTCCCGGGACCGCCGCCAACCTTATATAGTGCCAGGGCAGCTCCGACTGACGTCAGCGAAGAACATGCACTGATTGTGGAAGTAATCACGGCCGCAGCTTGAGTCCCGCAGGCTGTGAGCCCCTCGATGGGCGCGCCCCCGGACATAAAAACTTCCAGTCTCTGGAGGAGAGCTGGAAGCAGCGCGGGAATGCGGCACGGAACTCCGCTTGGGCGTACAGATTATTCTGGGACACACAAGAATCCTTCGCCCTGCTTAGAACAGTTAGCCCAAACCCAAGCGAGACTAGCCCGGAGAAGCGTCTTCCCTATCTAGCACAAGAAAGGGAGGCGGGACCTCGGGGCTGTCCATGGTGCTGACCTGTCCTCTCCATCTAGAACGGGCCTGAGGCTGTACTCCTTCGACTCTGTCCCTAGCCCCAGCTATCAGTTTCACAAACTGAGGCTATCAGGAACGCACTGCTGACACTCAGCTACCGCGCACTGCTGACACTCAGCTACCGCCGTGGGACCCAGCCAGAGGAGGATAAGACACCGGGTCTGCTGCAGCTGAAGTCTGCAGGATCCTTACCTTCTACTCCCAGAATCTAATTCTAAGACTGCCTGACTGAGGCACCATATAAGAGAGCCTCTTGCCTCAGGGAGCTTTTAAACAAACAAACAAAACCAGCCCATCTGCTTCTAAGTTTGCCCAAGGTGGTAACTTAGCCAAGTTTAATTTTGCTCTTGGGAACCAAAACATCAGCATTACACACATCTGACCTTCAAGTAAAGATCATTGGGTACAAAGTAAGGAAACTTGAGTTCAAGTTTCTAGTTTGCCACTAGCTCATGATGTGACAGGTCATGTCACTTCTATGGGACTTGGTGTCCTCATTTGTAAAAGAAGATTGGACTTGGTGGTCTCTGGGCTTCTTTCCAGCTCTAGAAATTTTCACTCCCCAATAGTTTTCCGATACCCTTACTTGTTGACTCTGCAGGTACTAGACTACATACTTAATGTATTCACAGGGTTGGAGGGGTCCCCAAAGAGCTGAAGCTACACTAGGGCTGTGTACACAGAGCAAGGAGGAGCATTTACTGGGATGCAGGCGTGAACTAAAGGTGACAAGATCAAGACAGTTAAATACTTAAAAAAACCAAACCTACTGCCGTCGAGTTGATTCCAACTCATAGTGACCCTATAGGACAGAGTAGAACTGCCCCTATAGGGTTTCCAAGGAGCGGCTGGTAGATTCAAACTGCCAGCTTTTTGATTAGGAGCCGTAGCTCTTAACCACCATGCCACCAGGGTTTCTGTTAAATACTTAGGGAGTGCCTATTACGTGGCAGGTATAAGGTCATTAGAAAGGTTTTTGTGATTTCAAGAGGAGTCAGTTTACATTTTAAAGTGAAATGGGCCATTTCAGAGTGCTAACCCCATTAAGTTCTGACCAGCAACCCAACCCCATGAAAGCATCAAGGAAGTGGTCTGACCCATTCCAGGGTCAAGCTGAGTCACTGCAAGGCAGAAACAATGGAGGGAGGCAGGCTTAGAGATGATGCGCCTTCCAGGACAGGTAGGAGTTCCAGATAACAGCAACACACTGGACAACGGCCAGCCTAAGGAACAGGAGTGGAGAAGAGGAAGAATAAGGAGGAAGCAAGGGGTAGAGAGATGGGAAAGGAAACGGAAAATGCAACAGGAAAGGAGGGATTATCTCTGAGAACTTCCAGAGTTTAGGTCTCTTTCCTTCAGCCCCTCATGGAGGGCCTGTGTGGCAGAGACCAGAGAACCACCAGCTCAGAGCTCTGTCCTCCCTCTGGCCATGAGTGGCTCTGTTATTCACCCCTTGTTCAGGTCCTTTCTAAATACATTTATCTGCCTGTCTATACCAGCTGAGATTTCATACTCCAAAAATGGACTGTCTGCATATAGACTGGCACCTCCTTTACTTTATTTTAAATTTACCTTGTTCTTCTTTGAAAGAGTGTTGCCAGGGATCCTGATGTTTAGGATTTTATTCATCAATCTGTATTCTGTTTAGTGAGGCTATTCATGTAAATTCTGTCCACGTCCCACATGAATAGCTTCATATTCTTTCCTTTTCCCAAAGCCCCTCACCTCCAATCTTTTAACTCTCATCTTTAGTTACACTCTATTTTTTATTGTGGTCCAGCAACTACCTTTCTTATTAGGACAAAATAATACTTTGCAGTGGACTAACCTGACCAAGTTCCTACTTGGCTTTTAGATCTACCTTTCTGTCTAACCTAGGCTGCAGACCACAGGCACTGTCCCTGGAGATAGGCCATCAAAGGTGGAAAACTCAGGTGGGATGGAGGTAGGGGCCGTGGAAACAGGATCCTCCCTAGGAAAATGAAAGGAGGTCAGCAGCTGAGACACTCAGCCAGTTCTGTCAGAGGGAAGGGGTCCTGAACGCAAGGCCTGGGAGTCTGAGGAGCTCTGATCGGTGCACAGTGTTCTGGTTGGGAGCGTAATGAAATGAGAATCACTGTCTCCAACTGTCCACAATATGACTCTTCCTTGAAGGGTGGGGCAGGGATCTGTCCTACCTGTAATGAACGGGCACCAGGTAGAAGTTGGCTAACTGCACAGCAGGCCAGAGCTGCAAGAGAGAGAAGGTAAAGGTTGGGTGGCTGCCTCTATCACCTGACCCCTAAACTCACTGCCTTGCCTGGCCTCACCCCAACTTGTGCACGCAAGAAAAAGGTGGACAATTGGGTGAGTGCTTCCCTAAGTGGTGCCCACCCTGGGAATGCAGGAGTATTCCTGACTAGAGGATTTCTATGTCGGGAGGACCCCTCTCCCCGGCACCTCTGGACTTAGGGAAGCAAGAAGCAGGCAGCTGAGTATCAGCTCTTACATAGTAGTTGGTGACGAGGGCATCAGGGTAATCCTGAGAAGACAGAGAAGGAACGAATGAACACTTGCAATTCCAAGCAGCTCCCACCTCCAGTGTGAACATCACAAAAAGATACCCGCCAGTTCAGAGCACATGCCCCACTCCGCACGCCTCTCGGCTCCTCTCCTCCAGAGCCTGGGGCTCTCCCTGCACTCCTACCTTCCTTATCTCCACAAAGCCCGCCTCATGCCCCTGACGCTGCCCATCTGCCAGCCAGCAGACTGCCCGGCTCACCCGCTGCAGTTTGGCCCAATTGTCCTGGGCTGAGAGTCCACTGAGTATCCCTACCAGTGGGAGGAAACAGCCCAGAAAACACGGGGCAAAGCCCCCCTAGGGAAGAAAAATTAAAACTCTATGAGCATGGATTTCAGAAACAAGTATCTCTAAATTCCTCCTTTCCCCCAACACAGCTCACCCTTCCCGGTTCCCTTTTCTTTCTGCTCACCTGATCCAGTAGCATCTTCTTTAGGGCATCTACCTTGGCACTGCCAGGGATGAGCCGATCCAAAACTCTGTACCAGCCTCCTAAGACAGGGCCCTGAAAAGAAGCCCAAGACAAATGGGGGATGAGGATGCAAGTAAGGAGAGACCCTGGCTTTTAAATCACAGATCTCCTCCCCCAAGCATTAGAAACCAAGTCCCAGGAGAGCAGAGACCCAGGCAAAAAGAGGAAGGCAGGGTGGCACAGGCGTGAGAGAGAGGCCAAGGGAAACCAACAGGTGACATGGAATGCAGACCACTGTCCAATGCACTGGCAGCCCCGCTGTGGGGAACAACTTACCACAAAGCCACAGCCCAGAGATAACATGGTCAGGGTCCGGCCGGCCTGGTGTCCCTGCAGGCCCCGCCTCTCCACCAGCTGCTGTGAGATAACATCACCCAGACCCATCAGGGACCCTGTGCAGGGTACAAGGTGTTGTCAGGACATCTCCTGAGGATGGAAGTGTTTCCTAATGGTCCTCACTGGGCTTCCATTCCAAGAGGGAAGCAAGTCTGCTGGCTGAATGAGGCTCTTGGGATCCACACTCTGAGCCCACAGGCTTAATTCTGGGGGCAAATGACCAGTCTCTTCCTGCTGCCTGAAGGCTCTCCTCTCCCAAAGGGTGGTGACAGCTCATGTGTGTCTTGCTAGAAACTGGGATGAGCAGGCCTTGAGCAGGCCAGAGCCCAAGAGCTTTGCACTGAACAGTAAAAGGAGTCAGAAACTGTAGAAAAAAGAATCCAAGGCCCCAGGGGAGCTGAAAACTACAGACTTTCAGATTGGAAACGGCCTTCTAGATAATTTCATCCAAACCCCTTATTTACAGGTATAGAAACAAAGGTCCGGAACCTCATAAAACCAGGGCAAGAACCAGTGGCTTGACTCCTGGACAGTGTCCTTTCTAGGACCCCACACTACAAACAGATCATATGGAAGATGGAAAGGGACCCTGGGTTTTTTCCCCAGCCCAATGCAGGGCCTTGACAACGTCCTTCACTTTGGTCTTGGGGACTCTATTTGTAGAGAACAGCAAGGATAACTTTTTCTAAAACATTAGTTGTCAACAGTTCCAGGCAGGAAGATGACTTGGTTGAGCTGCTAAGAGTCTCCCCCAAGGAAAAGTCCTAGCCATCTCTTAGGATAATCAGCAAAACCCAGATTTCCCCATTCACAACCTTAGACTGAGTTGGCAATGGGTATTATAGCCACTGTCCCCTAGGCCTTTGCAGCTACTTCCCCCCGGCTCCAATCAGCTGTAGTCAGACACCTACACCCAGAAACCAGGGCAGAAATCACTATTTACAGAGCGCCTCGTCAGTTGTGGTGGCGTGATGGCTTCCAGCAAACATACACTTTTAACGCCACTTGGAGAGTGATCGTCTGATCTCCGGCTCACCTATCTATCTCACTGAGTAATGAGAGCCCCCCTCCAGCCTTGCAGCCACCATGTCTTTGTGCCCTCAATTAGCACTGGGCAAACACATCCTCATCCCCACTCCTTGGCTGGGGCTGGCTCTGATGTCCATGCTGGCTGTACACTTGCTGCTCTGCTCTTCCCCCACATCCTCTGCCCAGCCCTGCACCTAAGCCACCTAGTCAGAGGCGGCTGGCTAAGGCTGGGAGCTAGGACTGAGGCTGGGCTGGGGTACCCACAGGTGACCCGGGCCGCTGGCCTCAGCTGATGGCACTCCCAGCCATGGAGCAACTCTGGGCCACCCTGGCACACCCATCAAGGCAGCCCTGAACCTCCCAAAATGGTAGAGGTTCTTCCCATAACACTGCTAGACACGACCTCCTAGAGGGTAAGGGTAGGATCCCAGACAGTTGTTTTCGTATCCCCCAGCACACCTAACCCAGCCCCTGATAGGTGTTCAAAAAACAAATGACGGAAAATGTCAAATTTACTGCTTCAGTGAATGGGACTGCTCTGGGAAACGGCATGGAGAACTCTTAAGTCCAAAGGGCCACATGTCACACTCAAGGTGTGAGGACCATATGGAACTTGAAGGTTTGCCCCCTACCCAACCCTTGCAGTTAGCATGTAATCCCCTATCCCCTCCCTCACAACCTGGGGTCACCAGGGCTACTCGGGCAAGTGACAGAGATGTTGCAGCCATGCATAAAGGAAAGGATGGCCCTGAGGAGAGTGAGGATGATGGAAGAGCAGTCACTTTCCAAACGAGGGGACTATCCACTATTGTTTACAGAGGGCTTTCATACATTCAGTCCTCACAAAAGGTCTGGAAGTTAGGTTTAATGATAAAGAAACAGATGAGGTGACTTGGTAAGGAGTGGAGTTGGGACCTGAACCCAGGCCCTGTCTCCAGGAGGAGGAAGGAGGCCAGGCTGCTCCAGGCACAGGTTAGACAGGCTCAGAGGCCAGTGTGCCAAGAGGCTCCTGTGGCTGCTCCTCTGCAGAGGTTTCTGCCCAAACAAGGCCCAAAGTCAAGGCACTTCCTAGACTAATGCACTTCCTCTGTCTTTTACTACCCAGAACATGTTCACCTCTGTTCCTTGTCACCTTGTAGGGAGGGCAGGCAGCAATATTCCCACTTCTCCATTTGACTGGGAAAGAGTCACAAAGAGAGGTGTGTTTTCATGTTTATGTCTTGCTTGCCAGCAGTCACAGAGCAGAGCTGGAATGAAAACCCAAGCGCCTGACTTCTAGCCCCACAGTTTTGGAAGCCTCATTCTTTGAAAGTTGGATTCTAAGCCCCTCAAACCATGCCCCCAAGCTTGATGCCTCCAAAGTGATAGGGCAGCAGGAAGGGGTAAGCAGGGGTGTGTAGCTGTCACCCCTGCTGGTTCTGTTCATTTCAGATGGAGCAGTGCCCAAAGGTTCCTCTTCGGCCCACAGAAGATCAGCTCCCCTGCATTTCTGGCCCAAGTGGTCCTTTGAGCAGGAAGGGATTGGACATTCAGATTCTTCATCCCACCTTCTCCAACTGGCGGCCCAAACAGACTCAGTCATCCAGCCTCTAGAGTCTGCTTGGACATATTTGGTTAGTTTGGATTGTCTAATGCTCTGAACCTGGGAGTTTGGTTCACTTCTGGGGGCTGGGGTTGGAGGCCTGCAGAGACATAGTACGCAAGGCCATGATGGGGCAGGATGAGGGGCTACCAGGCAGTGATGCCCCAGTGCCAGGCTGGGCGCAGAGCCCAGCAGGCAGACGCTGGCGCGGTGTGACATCATGCCCCTGGGTAGGTGCCAGCTCTCATGTGGTCACTCACCACCAGATCCAGTGGAGTAGGGGGATGTAGGGCTTGTCTCTGAGCACAGATCTCCTTGGGACCACCCTCTATGCACTAGTGGAAAAGCCCCAGCTCCCACACTCTCTTCCCAGGCATGGGTGGGGGTAAATTCCCCACTTCCCTTATTTTGTTCCTTTCCTGGCTTTTGTGTGTGGAGTCTTAGATGTAAGAAAATAAAGAATTAATGGAAGATGAGAAGGCAGAGGGACAGGAAGTGGCTTTTGAGATGAGGAGCAGAAGTGTGTCCTTCAATACAGGAGGTCTGGGTGGGCAGGTATAGCTTCTGGCATGGGGCCAGCAGTGCTGCCAACTCATTCCTCCCTGATTAAAAGGCTGCCAGGGGCAGGGGCTTAGTCTGGTGCAGAGCCCAGAAGCAGCTGAAGCCCAGGAGTGAGGGGAGAAAGGGCATCCTCTGGAATTCACACCACCCTTTGGGTGTGAGACCTGCTCTCCACTCCTGGCCTGACCCAGCCTACTGCTTGACAAGGAGACAAGATGGACAGTCCTGCAGCTTGTCAGGTATTTAAGTCCTGACCAACTGGGGCCACACCCAGCACTGAGACCCCAACAGCCTCAAGTCAGGGAAGTGGAGTGGGGGGTGCCCTAGGTTTACTGCCAGTTCTACTACTGACCACATGAGACCTCAGTGCATGTCATCCCCTCTGGCCTGTTTTCTTCTGTAATATCAGGTGCTGGACTGGATGGCCTCCAATGCTTGTTGAGCTCTCATATCCTGCTCCAGGCAGACCAGTGTCTGTAGGAGCTCATCTGTCCCCACAGGAGGACCGAGTGGTCTGAGATAGGTAGAGCTGGGCCCTGGGCCTACTGGAGACTGAAAGGGCCCTCAAGAAAAGAAGATAAGACTGAGTCACTCTCTACAGAACATGCAGCAGCCCCTCCCCTAGGCTACCTGTTCCTGATTCTGGCTTGGCCAAACTGGGTATATCGGACACTTCTTATGTACCATTTCAGATCTTCTTGACTTCACCTATCTCACTCTAGCCGCAACTGCAGCTCAGCTGGAGTGATCCTTGCCTCAGGCTATGCCACACTGGGGCTTCAACGTTGACACCTTGCCTGGCGACACTGCAGCAGTCACAACAGCACCTATGCACATGCCACCTGGAAGTGCATCTCGATAACCTGACTTACGATCCCATAGGGTGAACCTTTGACCACCGTGGGATGGATTTTTCTACATGCAGACAGATACCGCTAAGATGCATTTCAAAGAGCTTCTCAGACAGTCCGAGAGATTGAAAAACCAGTTGCTCTTAGCAGTGGCCAATTAGATACTGCATCCTTATACTGGCTCTCCCTCTTCCCCTCCATGGGATCACTCCTTAACAAAGTGCCAGCACATAAGCTTCAAGCTCTGTTTTTGGGGGACCAAAGCTACTTACCCATGGTCAGATTTGTGGCAAGTAGAACAAACTCAACTCAAGCACCACTATAAAAAGAATAGCTTGTTGTGCCTGGGTTGCCAACACTCATAGAAAGGGCCGACCCCTTGAGCCTTTATGTTTATAGAGAAATTTTTGATTTCCAAAGCCTTTTCACAGCAGTAATCCTAACAATGACTCTGTGAGGAAATATAACTAAACCTGAGTTCCAAATGAGAAAACCAGGGCCCAGAGAAGCTTGCTGACTTAGCCTGCATATGCAGCTGCTGCGTGCTATGGCTCTGAGATTCCAACCTTGGTCTTCCAACTCCAAGTATGACATCTGTGCTCTGTATCCCACTGTGATGAGCTGTCCCATGGGACCTCATGGACTATTGTGCTGGGGTCCAAACATGGCTTGGTGAGCTAAATCCACCTCTCCCCTTTATTTGTACTTTGGTCCACATATACTGAGCAGCAGGGATGGAAAAGTCCGAAGGTTCTGGACAAGCCTGAGAAAGGTGCTACCTAGGGGGCTGCAGGTTGCTTCGGGATGCTGGCACAGCCTCAGGAAGTCTGAGGGTGTGGGGTCAGAAGACTCCAGCTCAGACAGTTCGGAAGCCCCGTTCAGCCACAGATCTGCACCTGGGCCCCCCAGGAGCTCTAGCTCCTGCCCTCGTCAGCAACAGGGAAACACAGGGACTATCCCTCCCCCCAATTCTTGATGGCCACAAGTGGCCCTTCCTGCTGGCAGTGGCCAGCCCCGAGGGAATCTGAGGCTGGGCAAAGGGCCCAGCATGTCAGTTCCCATCACAGCTACACAATCCAGCATGAGTCACCACACACGCAGCCAGGTGAGTCATGCAGGCTGACGGACACTCTGAGGACAAGACATGGGGTGGTTGGGCACAGGAAGCTGGAGAGGGACCCAAGGAGGGCCAAAAGAGTCCATCCCCTGGCCAGTCACCCAATGAAGTTCCTTGTGCTGATGTAGGGCTATTCCAATAACAGGATCCCTGTTCCACCCTGGCTTTCAGTAGCCCCCTACCTTGGCATCATTCCTCTTCCCCTCCCCAGAAGCCCATGGTCCTCACTAGAATCCTGCTCCCTTCCTCTAAACATAGGCAAGACTCCATCTTAATCTGACCAACCCTTGCACTGCCCCAATGGTCACAGATCTTCTAATCTTTCCCTCAATAAAATCTACTTATCCCTGTGCCATCCCCTCTTAGGTTAACTAACCTGCTAAACTGAAGATGTTAACAAATGCAGGTAAGTCACTGGGTTACTTTGTTAGTTTGCTACTCAATCACTGGATGAGGAGTAAAAAAACCTTGCTTAGAATATTGTTTGGGATATATACATAGATGGTAAAACTAAGAAAAACAGGAATAAAATAAACTCAGGAATGTGGTTTACCTCTTGAGGTCTGTGAATTAGGGAGAGGTGGTCAAGGGGTCTCAAAACTGGGTACTGATACACGAGTGTTCAGTTTTAATACTATTTAAACTGTATAAAACCAAGAAAAACATCTGTTGCCGTTGAGTCAATGCAGACTCATAGCAACCCTATAGGACAGAGAAGAATTGCCCCATAAGGCTTCCAAGGAGCAGCTAGTAGATTCAAACTGCTAATCTTTTGCTTAGGAGCCAAACTCAACCACAACTCTACCAGAGCTCCTTTAAACTATATATACACGTCTTAATCATTCTTTTGTATAGTAAGATATATTCACAATAAAAAAAAAAAAATACTAAGAGAGACTTCCGTCAAAATGGCGCTCTAGGCAGAAGCACCACGCTGTCCCTCCACAGCAAAGATCCGAAAAACTAAGCAGAACAGAGAAAACAACAATCCTGAAACCCTAAAACATCAAATGAAGAGATAAAGAACTCAGCCAAGCACCAAATGGAGTGAGAAAAACGACAGAGAACGGAGAGCAAGGAGAGATTCATGCAGAGGTCCCCTACCAGCTAACGCAGCGTGGATCCGCCATATTGGACTCCTATCAGAGACCAGCAAATGGGGTATGAGAAAGCAGCTTCGCGGAGCTTCCAGTGGGAGACAAAACAACCGGTAATTTGCGATATATGCTTTCCCAGCCCCCACCCTTCTTCACCCCCACTCGGCCTCCTCTGCTTCCCGCAGCCACAATCTC
>NW_004443988.1:7578930-7580125 GCF_000243295.1 Trichechus manatus latirostris
CTTTTTTCTGTTTTTTGGGGGGCTTTTCTTATTCTTTTTTTTAAATTTGTTTTGTTTTCTTTTCCCTCTTTTTCCCTTTTTGTCTTTCTTCATTACTCAGTTTCTCGTCTCTCTATATCTTCCTTCTCTTTCTGTTCCCTGAATACCTGGCGCTGTATACCTCTACACCTTCTAGCCAGGCTGTACTGAAACACCTGAGAGCGACTTCCCCAGATCTCATAGCTGCACCGGTGGGATCCCTGGGAACTTTGCCATTCTTTAACCTTTCTGATTTTTATTTATTCATTCTTTTCTTTTCTTTTCTTCCTCTTCCCCTTTCATTTTTTCTCCATTTCATAGTCTCTCATCTCTCCACTCCAATGGCAAGCTCCCCTAACATTCTTTTTTGTTTGTTTCTATGTTTTTGGCTCCTGTTCCTCTCCTCTCTCCCATATCCATCTTAGCTCCACACATAACAATCTCCCCGCTACATCCTGCCTACCTGCACCGTGCACTTAACATCACACAACCAAGCAGCACAGGCACGGCCTACTGGAACCTTCCCTGTACTGATTACCGACCTGCCCTGGTGGCTGTAGTAAGTGCCACAAACAATCTCTCCCAGTACCTCCTCTTCAGCTAGACCTGCCCTGCCATACCATATCTGAGTGACTGACCCTGCCAATTGGAGAAGAGGCAAAAAGTATTGTGCCCACAGACGAGCAAACAACAAAGAACACACAGTACACCTGCTCAGACATAGTCAAATTTAAAAAAAAAAGGGAAGAAACAAACAAATCTACAATCAATAAACAAGAAAAATAACTACTGAATGCCCCGAAGACAGCAGACAATATCAAATCATTTACAAAAACAGGACAGGATGGTTCCAGTAGGCATCCAAAATAAAACACCAGATGACTATCCAGTGAAAGAAAATGCACTAGAACTACCAGATAGGGAAACCAAATCTCTAATACTCAGAATTCTCCAAGAGCTGAGGCAAAAAGCTGACAACATGAGCAAAAAATAGACAAATTCATGGAAAATACAGACAAAAATTTGGAAGAATTCAGAAAAATAATGCAGGAACAAAATGCCAAAATAAATTCACAACTAGAAATTATACAAAGAAACAATTAGAAATCCAAAAGATAAACAACAAGATTTCAGAAATGGACGGTGTCACAGAAGGTCTGAGAAGCAGATTTGAAAC
>NW_004443988.1:7585559-7606101 GCF_000243295.1 Trichechus manatus latirostris
ACATGTTGTGGGGTTGTTAACCAATGTCATAAAACAGTATGTGTACTACTGTTTCATGAGAAACTATTTGTTCTGTAAGCCTTCACCTGCAGTACAATTAAAAAAAAAAAAAAACTAAGAAAAACAAACTGCAGGTAACAGTCCTGATTTCAACACCTATTAAGTGTGTGATCTAACACACACTCAAGTAGTCCTAGCTGACAGACCTCTGGGGGACCCTGGGAGATAATGTGTGAGAATGCTTTGCACACTGTAAAATGTTAGAGGAGAGTTTGTTATGGTTTGTTAGTTTTCTAAGTTTGGGCAATGTCTAGCCTCAGCTTTCCGAGGACTTTCCAGATCCTACTTCACAACTAAGCAAACTGCGTACCCCTCCCTTCAGAACGGCCTTGCCGACCTACCCTCCAAAAGACGGGGGACAGCTTGGAATGAGAGATGCCAGCCCTTAAACGGGGCTGAACAGAAGCAAGGAATGAGGGAGGTGCAGTGGGACCGGCCTCTGTCTCCCAAATCAACCTGTTCTGGTCCCACTCTGGCCCCAGAGGGACACTCACCGGCTGTCAGGACCTGTACTTTCCACGGGTGAGCAGCCAGTGCCCGCTGGTATGCCCGCCAGAGTGCCATGCTTCCTGTCAAGCCAAAAGGAGAGGGGGTCACCCCCATTGCCCCTCCTCACAATTAAGGAGATTCCTAACTGTCCTTTTGTGCCCATCCCCCGCTTCCAATCTGTCCTAAAGGGACAAGCCTCAGGAAGGATGCTTCCTGGACAGCATCCTGTCACAGCGGTCGCCTTAGACAATCAGGGAAGAGAAGACTGTGGCTGAGGAATGCCTGAGCAGCTACCTGCCTCCCCACCCCTAGCCCTGAAGAAGGGCAACCTTGGCAGGACAAGCTTGCTCTGGCTTCCGCCCAGAGCCTGGGGCCCCGGAAAGTGAACCCGGTCGGTCCCCAGATTCAGACTTAGTGGGTACCAGCCCGGATCCTTCCTGAGTCTAACTCCATACCGGGACAGCGTCCGTGACTCCACGGGGCTAGGAAGGTCACATGCCTTGCGAGCGCGCGCCGCGCTTTGTGCGGGTGACCTGAGCCGGCCGCGGGACTTCCGCCGCAAGCCCCGCCCCTTCCTCCCGGCAGGCCGCGACGTGGCCGAGAGCCTTTTGTCTGCAGCAGGGAGTGGGTGTCGGCTGAGCCACTAATACCCGTGTAATACCCCTGGAGAGCGGCTCAGCTCGGTCACCCACTGCATGAGCAACCCCCTTTACACGTGGAATGCCCCAGGTCTTGGTTTGGGGCCCGCCAGCCACGTCTCCGCCTGGGTGCCTTCTGCTTCCTGCACCTTCTCTCCCCGATCCAGGGCCTCTCTCAACCTGGGTACAGCGTTACCGCCCACACCCCCCCAGAATTGGCCAAGGTCCTGATGTCCTTGTCAGTCTCAAGACTTTCTAGACTCAGTTTGGAAACTGCATATGTGTGTGGGCGCGCTTTTATTATTTGTGTCTCTAGGCCCTTCACTTGCCTTGGTAATTGTGAGCTCCTGAATGGATGGACCGCCTTGTTCACCTTTGTCCTTCGTAGCAACTATTCCAGTGCTTTGCCCACAACAGGGCCTTTAGAAATGCTGAGTTAAGATAACTATTCCATGGAAAACAATGGAATTACAGAACCTCAGAAAAGGGTTTGGGTCCTTAACTGACTGCAGCCTTGGTCATCATTAGATATGAACCTAAGGTTCCTCGTCTGTAAAATGGTTAGACTACCTGTTTTTCAAACTGGGCCCTTTGTGGGGAGATATCACCACAGGTCCTTCTGTCTTAACTGCTGTTTATACTTCTAGAAAGAGCCATTTAACAAAGGGCCCAAACCAAAAGTAGTTGAAAATGAGTAGACTGAATGATTTCTTAATCCTCTTCTAACATTCTAAGATTCTGTGAATATAGTGCAATATCCTTTCTAGGGTTGTAGAAATTCCTACAGTATCCTTGGGGGTGGATTTGTCAGGCGGGCAGCAATTACCTACCCTTTTCAGGCTCTCTACATAGCTAGCTTCAGCCCCAATTTACCTAGTTCCTATATAATTAAGGCAGGGAGAATCCTGTCACAGATACTGGAGAAACAGAATAAGGAAGCAAGAGAATTCACTTTCACAAACATTTAACTGAAAGACTCCTATATGCAAAATACCATGCTAGAGGAGTGAATTTACGCTAGTAAATGTAATAGGGCACTGAATGTGGTAGGTTGAAAAGTTGAGGTAAAAAGAGATTGCTCTGAAGTCAGACTGGGATCAAACCAAGGCATCACTACTTAGTAGTTCTGTAGTTTAAATAAAATTGGACAATACCCACCTCATAGGATTATGTAACATATTCCTATCAAGTGCTTAATAAATACTTATCACTTTTCCCTCCTGCCCCCTTGAGACACATGGGAGGGAAAATTCTTACTGGAGAAATCTGGGAAGGCTCCTTGGTGAAGGCAGAATTTGAGCTGGGGTCTTGAAGGATGAAGGACTTAATTTGAGATGGTGAAAAGGGGAACTCCTAGAGGAGAGAATAGTATGAACAAACCACAAAGGTAGAAAAGGGCAGGAACCAATGGATAATATAAGGTGAGGATACTGGAAGGGAGGCTTGGAAATGAGGGTGGTCTGGGAAGAAAAACACATGGTAGAGAGAAAGACCAAAGGCTGAAAGCATCATCTTGATTTTCTCACGGAGGCTGAGACTAGGGCTGAGACTGAGCAGCAAAAGCAGGGCTGCCGGCACCAACCTACAGTCTCAACAGTGTGGGATGCCAGGCACCGAGTGGGATTTCATGGTGCAGTGTCAAGGGGCTGCTGTGTAGAACAAGTAAAACTTCTCTGCAATGGAAGGCACTTCTCTATCAGTCAGCTCAGAAAACTCAAAACCAGCACAACCTGGGCTGGAGCACCACAATAGGGTGGTGCAACACCTGGCTCCTTGGCAGGGACATGGGCTGTGGTCCCTCTACTGCTGTTTCTTCTTCTGTACATGGAGGGTATTGAACTACTTGATTATTCTCCTCTTAAAGGAGATTTCCTGACATATGATCAGTTCCCTCCTCTGGAGAAGCAGAAAACTGTTCCCAGATATTCAGC
Source organism: Trichechus manatus latirostris (assembly GCF_000243295.1). Taxonomy (NCBI): domain Eukaryota; kingdom Metazoa; phylum Chordata; class Mammalia; order Sirenia; family Trichechidae; genus Trichechus; species Trichechus manatus. Next base: position 7,588,678 of record NW_004443988.1, read on the forward strand.
CAGTCAGTCGTAGAGCAAGAGTGTTTTGTTCCTGGTAGGACTTAAAAGTAATCTTCACTCCCTTCAGTAGGATCTGGCTGCCTATTTTTCTCTGCTTCCAGCGGCCATCTAAGTACCCCCCACCCCAACCCCAGCCTATACTTGTATGGATCCCAAGACCATGGCTGCCTATGCCTCACTGCTGGAGTCTGTCCATTCTTGCTTAGGAGACAGCACTGTGAGTCTGCAGCATCCCACAAGAGGGCACCAACAGGATGAGCTATAACAAGACATAAAGTACTGTTCTTGGGTTCTGAACGCTCCTATATACAGAGCTGAAATAACACAGCTAAACAATGTGACAATTACCATGAAGGATCAAAAATCATGACGTGTAAAAGAATGGTTGAAGTAACTGAAGATATTTAATCTAGAGAAGAAAATACTTGGGAAACACATGATAGCTATCGTTAAATACTTAAAAGGGCAATCACAGGGAAGAATGACTAGATTTCCTAACACCAGCGGGTAAAATTTAGAGGTATACCCTTTGACGATATAAAGGAAGATCTTTTAAAACACGACTGTCCAGGAGTGTTCAAGTAAGGTCAGGTGACCAGTGGCCAGGAATATTTCATAAGCAGGAGCAAGTAAGATCTGAGTCACTGTTCTACTGGTAGGGTGTCTGTGGTGTTCCTCAGTTAAAGAAATATTACAAGCAGCTTCTGTTCAATAAATTACTATCACCCCTTATACGCCTGTGTGTTGGTTACTCTAAAAGAGGAAATGTGGGAAGGCAGTAACACTGGATTCTGGAATATAGTCAGACGGGTGCCTTCATGCAGATACCCTTTCCAGTTCTCCAAACACCCACTCATATGTGATCTCAAAAACACCCAGTACCTTTACTTGGCTTTACCTACTTCACAATATGCTCAATATGAGCAATCTGACTCCCAAGCCTAGGTCAGGCCTGAGTGTTTCTGGTGAACCATAGTTTTAGGCTGAGGAGCCTTGAGAGTTCAGGGAGGGAGAGCCCCCTGCCTACTGGAGGCTGTGATCACAGGAGAAGTCTATGGAAGGAAAGGGATCTAAGGAGTCCTGGGGAAACAGGCCTAAAGGTCCAGGCCTGGGCAGCGTAACTGTCCAGGAAAGCCCCAGTTCCTATGGCTCTGTGCCTGGGGGCCATTTGTTCTTGGTAGACTTCATTCCAAGGGTTCTGTGTGGACCAAGACTAGGAACTGGGCAGAAGGCAATGGCTGGTTGGAGGGAAGCCAAGCCCTTCAGTGGGGCAGGATAGTTAGAACATAGCATTGAACTGGGCTTGGCTTTCAAGCTGCATACGGTGGCCCAGTGGGGAGGTGAGTCCACGGACAAAATGGATCCGAACCAGCCCTGACTGCCCCCCAGATACCAGCCATCCGTAGGAGTCCAGGTTTGGGCTGAAACGTACCTGTGAATAAAGACAAAAGAGAGATGCCCACAGTTGGTGCTTTGGGTGAGTCCTAACTAAATGAACCAGAAAACCAGCCACAATCTGAAAGGATAGGGCCATGCTGGGGTGGAGAGGGACGAATGAGGAGAAGACAATGAATGAAGTGTGTCTACCATGCTCTGGAGGACGAGGCTGCCGAAGCTGCATTCTGTCTTCAGCTGTCATTTCATCAAAGGCCCAGAGTTGGGGGGGAAATAACAGTGGAGGTGAGAGAAGACGAGAGGCCAGGTTCTTACCTTATGAATAGCCTCCAGCTGCAGTCTGTCCAGGCAGAGCTGAGAATGCCCCTCTCTCTCTTGCATGCGCAGCATTGGTTCCCTACGGAGAAGATCGTGAAACGAGCCCTGGAGGAGGAAGAAGAAAGTGAGTAGCTTCTCAGTCTTGCATCTTCGTGGCAGAACTCCTTACAGTTCCCAACTATACAAAGACTAAAGGTTTCTGACGTTTCTAACGATGGGTGTGGACCCATTCTCCTGGCCCCAACTTACCAAATCTGTGTCTTGAAAGAGCAAATAGTGATGGCTGACAGTTTCCGCATAAGTTCGAGCCTTGGGAGGGTTGGGGGCCCCAGATGAAGCAGAATAGTGGTCTTGATCTTCAGGGTCGTCCTGATACGGAATCAGATCTGCTTTATATATAGGCTAGAAAGGAGACCAGGAGATTAGGTTCTATAATATTGAAGACAGAATAAGGGTAAGGGATGAGGAAACTGGTTTTGGGCAGGAGAGACTTAAAGATGAAAGGCAGTAGTATTATGCTCAGATGCACTAGGGCTGGGAATATTCTCTACAACTCTGTTCTAAGACTTTCAGGGATAACATCAGGGCTGGGTACTACCAGGAGTTGGGAAGGCATATGGATTAGGATCCAAGAAATGGTGCTGCCACCAGATAGTCATATACGTACGAATCTTCGCTCTACAGGCCGCTTGACATTTATTGGGTTCAGGGCCATATCAGGCAATATAGCTGCAATGAGCTCCCCGGATATATCTCCTGCAGCTATTGTCCCAAGCCAGTCTGATCCTGAAAGACTCTGATAGGAAGAGACAGATTTCATTCATTCATACTCATTCAGTTCTGGGAACTGTAACAGTCTAGGAGGGAGAGAGACACATACACACAAACAAAATGAGTGTCTCACAGCCCATGTCACTGACGATACAGTTACCACACACCTATTTTTCCTCCTTCTACCAAAAACTACTGCCTCTTCTTGACCACTACTAGGTGATTAAATGAATAGCTTCCTGTGTAATGAAGACTGTGGAAGAGAGAGGGCTCACCCAGACAGTGCCTTTTCGAGGAGCAGTGAAGTAGGCTTTGAAACCAAGGTAACCAGCATCAATATAATGAATTCCACAGAGTCCATAACTGTAAGAGAAAGAGAAATAAAATCTTCCTTTTCTAAAATTAGATTCATCATTTCTCCTCAATCCTTCCAGAATCCTAATCATTTCAGTGAAATAACACTCAACCCTCCTCTCCCCACAACAATCTGACTCCCTTTGCACCCCAACCCCTAGGGCCTGTCCCCAGAGCTCCTCCTGTCTCCATCCAGCCGTACGAGGCATAGCAGTTGTCCTGAGCCACAGTGACACCATTGTAGGGGAGCAGCCAGGCCAGCTCTGTACTCAGGAAGCGCTTGATAGAGTTTATTGGTTCATAAGGTCGTCGAAGGTCCCAGAATTTGATTTTCCGGTCACTCCCAGCAGAGACTAGAAAATGACTACAAAAAGATGGGAGATCAAATATTTACAAATCTGGAAAAGTCAGCCTGCCCTAGTCTTCACCTTCCGCCTCCACAACTCTCCTATTCTCTACCTGTTAGCTTTGCACCACTGCAGGTTACGCACAGCCTGGTCATGGGCTGGGAAACACTGGAAGGGGTAGAGCTTCAGGGAGCCATCAGAGAGCCGTATCTGCTGCAGGGGCGAGTTAGTGGGAAGGTTCCAGAAAACCACCATGCCTGAGGTAGAGACAGAATGCGCAGGCATTAAAAGTAGGTTCTCTCTTCCTTGCTCTAATTTCTCTCTCTGGGTTCCTGAAACCTTTGTCTTCTACCCTAAGAGCTAAACCCTTATGAAAGGATATGGGGATCATGATTAGCTACCCAATACTCCTTCTATGACGTAACTAGTCAATCTGATATTTTAGCCTCAATCCTTATCAATAAAAAAGTAATAGCTGAGTCTGGAACCTGCAGTTAAAGATGATAGGTTGAATGCACCCTACTAAACAGAAGTAAAGGGATTTTAAAAAGGCATAGGCCCTCTAGGACAAGGGTTGGCAAACTACAGCCCATAGGCCAAATACAGCTTACTGCCTCTTTCGGTAAATAAAGTTTTACTGGAACACAGACATACCCATTTGTTTACCTAATGTCTATGGCTGCTTTACCCTTACAATGGCAGTGTTGAGCAGTCCCAACAATGGCAAGACAGCTCACAAAGCCTAAAATATTTACTATCTGGCTTTTTACAAAAAAAAGTTTGCCAACTCCTGCTCTAAGACAAAAAGAAAAGGTAAGGGCAAAAAGCAACAAAACGTAGAAGGCGAGAAAACAAATAGAAACTAACTTGGCTGATCCAAACGCTAAACACAAGACTGGCGGGGGGAAGGTAATCAAAGGTATAATTTGGATAAAAATAAAAAATAAAGAATAAAAATTTAAAAACAATAGCTGGAAAAAATTTTTGTAGTACATATGATAGGAAAGGGCTAAAAACTCCTTTTAACATAAACTCAGGGAATGTAGCACCTACAAGGCTTTCTTTAAAAAACTTATTCAGAGTGAACTGCAGCTTTGTTTTGTTGTTAGTTGCCCTCAAGTTGATTTCGACTCTTGGTGATCCCATGCGTGCAGAGTAGAACTGCTCCATAAGGTTTTTAAGGCTGTGACCTTTCAGAAGCATACTGCCAGGCCTATTTTCTGAGGTGCCTCTGAGTGGGTTTGAATCGCCAACCTTTCAGTTAGTAGTCAAGCACTTAACCCTTTACGCCACCCAGGGAGTCCCTGAATTACAGCTAAGCAATATAAATAATTCAGCAGTGGAGAAAGAGGCTGAGATAAAAGCACTGGTGGAGACCCTCAATCACTTAAATATAGAATTAAGACCAAGTCACTCTGGGAATTAAGATAGCAGAACAGCATCAAGTATCACGTACCTTGACAACGTAGGAATAGTATCACCAAAAGAAAAACAATGAAAAGATGGAGAGAGAGATGATAGGAAGAAGTGCCACAGTGGTGATTTCCTTGTCTTCCTAGCAGGGAGTCTACGGACCATGACTAAAAAGGAAATTGCCATCTAAAAACAACAACCTACTAACTCCAACTACTTAATGTTATTTATAATCTTTTTTTTTTTAATTTAAAAAATATCTTACAGAACTAGTATCTCCTGTGGTGAAAGAACATTTATTAGGAGCTTAGCTATTCTTTCAGTTTCACTCCAGTGTCTTCTATGCAATTAAAGTATAATTAAATTTGATATCTTTTAATTTAAAATAGCTTACATAATATCTCATTTTTGTATCTCTCTCCATCTAATCTCTTTATATATGCATAAGAAACTGCATGAAATGATGTTCATCTACATTTAATTATTTTTTGAGTACAAAAATTCTAATGACTTTTTTCTTTCCTCTTTGTATTTTTTATATTGTTTGAATACTTGTAACTATAAAATATCCAGTACTGAACCAAAAAAGAAACAACCTCCAGAAATCAAGCCTATATAAAGTTTAGACAGCAGCAGCTTCTTAGGTTGTTTTGGTTTTTACCATTATAGTATCCAGCAGCCAGGTGGTGGTGGGGCCGGGTGGGCATCCAGGCCAGGCTAAGGCACTGGCCACACTCAGAAGGGTCTGAGGCTTGCACAGACCCCACCTGAAGGGTTGCCACACATTCTACCTGCAGGGACAGAGGAGAGAGGACTAGGGTTAGGGATACCTACTATTTAATCCAGCAATATGGGGGAAAGTTTCAGAGGTAGCAGGAGATTCAATGTAGAACCAGCAGGGAGAGGCTCTGGAAGATGGCGCTCAGCTAAGGTAGCAGGTTCCGCACTCACCTTATAAATGGCCGGCTTCATCGCATCTGTGAGGGAAGAAGAGCAGTCACTGATGCTGTGGATCAGAGGATCCTAACCAGGCATTCTATCAGGCCTTTCTCTTAGACCAGCCTTCCCTCCCCTCACCCTTTAGATGATGACCTTCTCTTAATTGTTGAGAAAGCGCTTTCCTCTTTACCTTTAAATTTACAAATCTACCTCTATCTGGTCCCATCCTCTTTCCTTCCATTACACCCGATAGTATTCTTCCTCCTATTAGAATGGCTAATCCCTCCGCTCTGCTCTCTTCTTTTCCTCTTCAACCTTTTCCAGAATTTTGCTCATTCAGTTATTTCTCCTGCATTATCCATCCTTATCTCTCTACTAGATCATTCTCATATTCACATGTACACAAAAAAACCCTTCCTTTACTCCATATTCACTTCCAGCCAGCACACTCATTTACTTGTTCCTTTTCACACCCAAACTTCTTGAAAGTATTATCTACACTTACTGTCTTCACTTCCTCACGTCCTATTCCCTCCTCCTTTACCAGATCACCAAATATGGAACTTCCCAGGGCCCAAATCTAGGTGTTCTCTGCTTTAAATATGCAGTACTGTTGAAAGATAAATAAATTCAACAAACAGGAGCTGTCCTTTCTTGCCCTTCCTCTTCTTGCTCATCTTCAGCTCAATATTCTTTCCCTTTATTTGCAACGAAGAGACTGTGTATGTGTGGTGGTGAGGGCAGGAGAGCTGGGAACAGGATTAGAGGAAACAAGAAGAGTACGGCAGGGGTGATGAGCCCCTTTTGTCAGCCCCAGCCAATCACCTGTGGCAGTAAGAGGGAGACGGGCCTGAGAGCACAGAGAAAGAATAGGGAGGAGAGGGAGATAAGAAGATAACATGCTGAGAAAGTGCAGTTATAAGACTGCAAGAGAGAAGACCGCCTGCAGGCTGTTAACTGAGAGAGTTCGAGAACAAAGTGTGAAGTCAGAATGGGAGAGGTGGCTGAGCAAAGCTCTGTACCAGAGAGACTGAGCCTGGAGTTTCAGGGGAGACGGACAGGCCCTGCTAAGCTCTGGCTACCCCTACAGCAGCCCCATTCTCCTTACTGTGCTACTCACCTGGCGGCTGCTGAGCCAGCAGGGCCTCAGGATGGGGCAGACTGAACAGCAGCACCTTCCCATCTGAGCAGGCAAGAGCCAAGAGACCCAACCGGGGCAGGAGAGGGTCCTAGAGGGTGAGACCAGACCTGTGCTGAGCTTGCTGCCCTCAGGCACCTCTCAGAAAACCTTCGAGGTTCCTGCTCCCTGGAAATATGATAGCAAGTTGCTGGAAAAACTCCACCCACCGGTCTCCAATCTCCTTCCTCCGACTGTGAGAACTCCCAGGGCCTTTGTCCTGGCTCTGAGTCTTAGGGCCATCCCCAAAGCAAACAGGAAGTACCTTCCGAGGGGTGCCTGGAAGCTCCCATGCTCCACTGGGGCAGAACTTGAGGTCCCAGATGCAGCCGTTATCACAAGCAATCCCATAGACAAAGTGGGCCCTGTTGTCAGGACTGGGGAGAGACAGCATGAGCGGGAACAGGTAGGAAGGAGGATCCCAGGGCTGCAAGAGCCTGTGTCCCACTTGTCTCAACCCAATCCAAGCCCTTCCGCCTACACTGTCCAGCCCCCATCCTTCTCTCCTCCTCAACCACCCTCCCATGACAGTGTCCCAGCCCCACCTCACCAGCTTTCCTGCTGCAAGGTCCCAAGGCCCCAAAGCTGCAGCAGCCCAGGGCCCGAATGAAGCTGGCTCAGTGAGTGTGTCTCATTCATGTCAGGGCTGGAGAACAGAGCCACATACTGCGAGGCTGTTGCCCCCTCTGGCACTGGGCACCACTCCAAAGCCCAGAGTGGTCCTCCTGTGAAGAAGGACACATCCCAGCGCTCTGGGTGTGCTGTGATTGAGCTAAACCTAGAGGAATGCAGAGATGGGATGAAGAAAAGAATTAATAAAAAGAAATGAGGGCAGAATGAAAGCTCCACCTGGTGCTAGTGTGAACTGGCTTAAGGGTCAGAATATCAAGAACAGTCTGCAGGTGAGAAGACTCCTTAGCCAGCACTCTTATCTTCCTCCTTTCCTCCCCAAAGTCTGTCCAGCTCCAGCTCATCTTGAAAGATGATGAGCTGTTCATTCTGGTTTACTACAGTATTCTATCTAGTGCCAGTCTGTCCAGGTCTATTTGAATGGATGTGGCCTTGTAAACTGGTTTCCTCCAACACCTCCTTAGCTTCCCTTAGTCTAGCCGGCAGTGATGAGCCGGAAGTAGCGATCAGACCAGCTCTAGCCAGGACTCTTACCCCTGAGACCAACTGGACCAGCAGCAGGGGAAGGGCAGGGCTAACATGCCATCCCTTTCAACATTTGTTTTTCCTGTTTGTTTCCTAGAATCAAAAAAAGGCTGAGCTACAATCTTTACCTATTTATTCGGTAGAGTGTGCCATCTTCAGGAAGCCCTTCACGTTGTACAGAAAAAAGTGGAGACTTCTCCTCCTGGGGCAGGTAAGGCGCTGCCTCACTGGGAGAAGGCAAAGGAAACAGCCTAAAGTTGGAAGAGTTCCACCAATTCGAGGATTCCCAAAATACATCCAGAGCCCTCTGTCACTCTTCCATCTCCAGTGGTGCCATTCCCTCCAAGGCTTCAGAGGTGTCCCTTCAACTTACATTTCAGATAACAGGTGCCACTTCCAGGCCAAAGGAATCCATTCTGCAAACTCCCAGTATGAATGCTTCTGTTCTCGACTAGAGGCACAGAAGCAACATTAATGAAGGAGGAGAGAAATTCTAGAGCAGTGCTGTCCAATAAAACTTTCTGTGATGATGGAAATTATTTATGTCTGGGCTGTCCAATACGGTAGCCACTAGCTGGAAGTAGCCATTGCACACTTGAAATGTGGCTAGTGCAACCGAGGAATTTCTGCCTTGTGAGCGCCCTCTTTTTCCCCACTGCCCCACTTCTAGATCACCCTTTGCACCCCTTCATCCCTAGCTCCCATTCCCCAAGTCTCACAGGTCCTTGGTGAGATGGAAGCACTTCCAAACAGGAGCCATGATGTGATTTGGTAAGCCATTGGGAGCCACTCCTCGGCAGTGTGGCTTCTGCTTCTGTAGGATGAAATTGAAGAAAAGGTAAAGAAAATTTTACAGGCTGGTGTGGAAGTCCCCAGGAGACATCTTTCATCTGCTTTACTTTCCTTGCATTACTTCCTCTCTACCCACTGACCTATCAGCATCTTGAAAGATTTGTGTTTCAACCATTACAATGACTTCAGCACCTTCTGCTCCTACTCCTCCATCAAAATTGCAAAATCTGTTATCTATTTTTGTTCATCTTCCTCGATACCTCCAAGGCATTTGATTCAGATGACACTCATTTGCTTCTTGAAAGTCCTGCCCCATGGGACAGTCTCTCCACTTCTCTAACAGTCCTTCTCAGTTTCCTCTGAAGGCTCTCCCTCCTCTGCTTGGTTTGTTCAATGCTGGTATTCCCCAGAGTCCCTCCTGTCTTCTTTTCACACCTTTATACACTCACGCTTGACGACTGTATCCATTTCCATAGCTTTGACTACCATCTTTAACCCTGATTATCAAATTTAAACTCAGTTAATCTTTTCAGTCTCAACTTTTCTACAAGTTCTAGACCCAAAGTGTTGTGCTAAGCCACATCAGCAACTGAGGAAAAGGGAAAATCAGAAATATAGTTCCTGTCTTTATTTAAAATTTTGGTATGTGTTCATCATGGATTTATTGCTTTTTAATTTTTTTTAAATATTACATTGAAATATCATTTATCTGGATTACTGAGTGTTTTGTGCTCCCTTAAATTCTGCACTCTAGGCAAGGAAAGCACTGGTTCCACAGATACAACTGGGTACTGGATATCCCCAGTGGGATGACCCATGGCTCATTCAATTCAACATGTCAAAAAGTAAACTTATCAATCCCCCCTGCCCACCTCACTCCCCTCTCAAGTCTCCCACTATTCCTGTATTCCAGATGCTAGTGCACAGTAGCACGATCTAAACTAGAAGCTCCCACTCAACTTCTTCCTTCCTTCAACTCCCAAGTCCTGTTACTTCTCTTATATATCTCTTGAATCTGCCCCTCACCTTCTCTTCCTTCACTATTTGGTTCAAGCCTTTACTATTTCTCATCTGGATAACTGCAGCTGTCTTCTAATTTTCAGCTGCAGGTTGACCTATTTTCCTAACTGACCATGTTATCCTCCTACTTAAAAACCTTTGTTGGCTCCTTGTAGCCTAGATGACAGGCATTCACTCAGCATGGCATACAATGCTCTTACCAATCTTAGTTCTTTCATCCTCTCTAATGTATTCTCCCTCACCTCTTTACCCCAGGCCCTATGCTCCAGCCATAATCAGTTTCTGGGAAAATCATCCTCTTGGGGAAATTTCTCTTTATCCCTTTAAGACCCTGCTCAACTATCAATCCTCTGTGCCGCCTAATCAGTTAATCGCCTTTCCTCTATATGCCTGAAGTATTTTGTTCACTCCTGGTACATCACTTATCACACTGAACTCTGTGAGGCAGGACTCTGTCTTATTCACGTTTGTGTTTAATAGGGCAGACTAGATGCTCAATATATGAATCAATAACCTTGTTCACTAGCCTCCCTCCCCCATTTCCCTAATATCTCAACCGTTTTTGAAGTTGTCCATATCTTCTTTTACCTATTTGGCCACCTTAATAGGCCAAAGCTATCCCTTGGGGCGCCCTGTTGACCTCCTACTAATCCTACTATTTCCCATCCACTTTCTTGTCCTTTCAGGTTACCCCTGAAGTGGATCCTCGGGGGGCGCTTCGGGGCACTGCGGGCACTGCGGGCACTGTGGACACTTCAGGCACTGCGGGCACTTGGGGCACTGCAGACACTGTGGGCACTTGGGGCACTGCGAGCACTGCAGGCTCGGGGTCAGATGAGCTCTCACTCGGGATCTCACTTTCTTCCTCATCTTCAGCCTCAACCTGAAGAACAAAGTCTTCGTCTTGTGCAGTATCATCCTCTCCTCCCCCACCTTGAGGGTCTGCATCTGCCTGGCTTTTCTTCAGTTTGGTGGGGCTGCTCAACTTGGAGCTCTCAGGACAGGACACTGGAGCAGGCAGTGCTGTTGAGAGCTCTTCAGCCAGTTCCTGAAGATACAGAAGTGCCCTGTGGGATAGGGCAGAATCAGAGCCATACTCACAAACACTTAACTGAGAGCCCACTTTTCCAGACACTTGGTTGATTCTTATCTCACTGGATCCTCCCAGTATCCCTGTGAAAAACCAAAAAAACCAAACCCATTGCCATCAAGTCGATTCCGACTCATAGCGACCCTATGAGACAGAGTAGAACTGCCCCATAGGGTTTCTAAGCAGTGCCTCGTGGATTCGAACTGCCAACCTTTTGATTAGTGGCTGAACTCTTAACCACTATGCCACCGGGGTTTCCAACCCTGTGAAGCAGGTATTAATTTCCCCTTTCCCTCTGGTAGATGAAGAAACAGGAATTCAGGAAAGTTAAATGACTTGGCCAAGATGATTCAGATAACAAATGTGAACTCTGAACCTGGGTCTTCCAAAAGTCCAATGCACTCTTCACTCTACCACAGTTAAGGATCACAGAGGGCAAAGGGAAAGAATGGAAGGGCATATATATACTGATACATACTGGGGCAGTAAAATAACAGTGCAGTGCTGGGGGAGTTTCTGAAAATGTGATTGGGTACGAGGTACAGAAAGGAAGCCTCCTAGACAGACAAAGTTAGCAATAGATAAAAGTCTCTGTGCTAAGAGCTAAAAGACTGTTCAAGTTCCCAGAACCCAGATATCACCCCAGCTTACCTGCTACCTCATCATAGTCTTCTCACTTCTCCAACATCTGCCCCACCCTGATCCCTTCACCCCAACCCCCCTCCACCAAGCTGTGTCCCACAATCCTTACACTTGGGCAGCCCTTCGGCGGGGTCGTTCCCCAGAAGGGGCCTCAAAGTCCTCAGGGGGCCTCTTTGGAGGTGGAGACTCTGGCTGATCTAGGCCTTTTGACAACTTCAGCAGTAGCAGCTCTGCCTTGGACTTTCGACCTCGTTTCTTAGGCATGGGGGTGGATAGAGGGTTGGATTGATCTAAGAGACCAGGAACCAGAGGGGCTGATGGAGGATTAGGCTGTTGGGGCCTTTTTGGGCCTTTTCGTGTCCTACCACCTCTCTTCCGGCCAGGCTTTGAGGCCCTAGGCTTTGAGACCTTTGACATCTCTGAAGAAAGATCTGTAGAGAAGAATATGGGTCTGTGAGATGGGACCAGAGCTCAGGCCAACCCCTGCTGAAACCTCTTTGTAGCAGATTACACCATACACAGGTTTGAATCCTGTGAGTTCAACCTGTTCTCTTTCATCTTAAGCTAGGAGTGTAGAGATACAGTAAAAGGACAAGGTACATACCTTGCTGTTCCAGTCTGGAGAGGCTTTCCTGCTCTAGAGGGAACCTCTTCTTATCAGGAGAATCCTCAAATTCAGGCAAAGGGGTAGGTAAAGACATCTCTATGGAGGCCTCCGCATTTGTCATTTCTGGAGAGGCCTTGACATCAAGCTGGTTTAGCACTTCTTGTCCGGGAGAGTCTACCACAGTCATGCTCCCCACGGGGCCGGCCTCCCCCAGGGCAATGCAGCCGACCCCGTAGGTATCCATCAGCGCTCCCCAAAATGGCTGCCCCTGCATACAGAGACATACAAATGAGTGGAAGGCAGAACCTAATCACCCTGCTTACTTATACCACTGGCTCAGATTCTTCTACTTTCCTGTCTTTCCTCCCCTTACCCCCACCCACAACCAGACACCCAAGCTTCCTGATCATCTATTCATTCATTTGACAACAATTTACTAAGCACTTTCTATATGTTAGGCACTGTCCAAGCATTGATAATACAGCACTAAGCAAGGCAGGCAAGTTTCCTGCCCTCATAGAACTTACATTCTGGTGGAGCAGACAATAAACAATAATAAAAGCTACCTACCATTTACTAAATTCTTACTATGTGCCAAACACTATGCTAAGTGCTTTATTTACATTATTTAAAGCTCATAAAGTTTCTTGTAAAAATACTGCAGTAAATGTACAATTATTCAACTCCTCTCCCTGAAACCCAGTGAAATCAATCAAACTTCCTCCGCCTCCCACAAAAAAATTGCAGGAAAGAAAAAAATTGTCTTTTATGAATCTAGGGAAGGGCCACAACTTGCTAACATAGACTACAAAGAATATCTGCAAGACACTACAGTGACACCTGTGACAGCCAGAACCTGACAGCACTGCCTTGTTTTTCTGGGTGTTACAAGTTTTCTGCCTTTGACAGGGTGCAGTCTTATCACTTTTCTATTCCTTGTTTTAGTGGAAAATATCTGAGTTCTCCTTCTCTGACAGGTTTCCACCTTACACAGGTTCTGGCTTTTGTAGGTTTTACTGTATAAAATTTAGACCAAACTGAAGGAGAACGCCTAGAGCTAACAGCCATGTCTGTGAATATTAGCCAGGGAACAGATTTGAGAATAAGTAAAAGAGTTCCCTGGTGTCCTGTCATCCATCTTTCACCTGGATGGGGGAGGTAGGCAGGCCATGAGACAATTAAGGAACACTCTATTACAGTAAGGGGCCATATCCACACTGAATAATGGACTAAATTGTCATGAATCTTCATCTTCTTCAAACCCAGAAAAACTCAGCTATGCAACCATGGACCAAGGTAACCTGACAGAGATAAACAAAAACACTGACCACCAAACCAAAAACCTGAGCAACATACAACTCCACAGTTTTTGGCCAGAATAACCTGTTTGCCTATGACAAAGGAGGAAAAAAAACTCCCCAGAAGAGAACCCTTACATAGGTCTATACATTCCTTAATGATACAGTTCATCAATCTCAGTGGAAAAGTGTGCTAATACAAAATACCATACAAATTAAAGTTCCCAACTGTCTCCCTTGAAGAAGCTACAGTCCAAGCAGATTATAAACTATAACAATATCCAACCTTGTAACTCATGTGCTAAGGATACAATATAACATCAGGCGCTAAGGATACAATATAACAGTGCCAAGGTAAACAGAGTTCAATGAGAATCCACCCACATTGTTCTTTGGTAAATAGCAAGTCCTGGTAGAACTATCTGTTGCTGTTGAGTCGATGCCAACTCATAACGACCCTATAAGACAGAGTAGAACTGCCCCCATGGGGTTTCCAAGACTAATCTTTACGGAAACAGAATGCCCCATCTTTCTGCCCAGAGTGGCTGGTGAGTCTGAATCACAGACCTTTTGGTTAGTAGCCAAGCACTTAACCACTGTGTCATCAAGGCTTCTTTCCTGATAGAATGACCCATTCAAAATTAGTAATAAACAAAAAGGACCCAACATGGGACCTATGCACAGATACTGTACAAAAAATAAAAGGGGGAGGGGAGTACCTTTTTGATGAATTGCTCCAAAAACAAAACTTCCAACAAAAACTTTTATACTTTCAAAAAAGCCACTGACACCGTGGACTCCAAGAAACAAGAGAGTAAAGGAGATGCAAGAGGCTGAAGAAGAGATAAAACAATGGCAAGGTAAGAAAAGAAACTGTGTGAAAGAATAAAATCATAGAAATGAAAACCACAGGAGAAGCAACAAGTAGAAACTATACTGCTGAAAAGAGAATCAGTGACAAGGACAGGCTTGAGAAAAATCACACAGATTTCAGAGATAAAAAGGATTAGCAAGAAGATGATAAAGATGGAGCTAACATATGAATAACTGATGTTTCTAAAGAAGAGAGCAAAAAAAATGGGAACAGGAAAAAAAATTAACAGAAGAAAATTTCCTGAAATAAAAAAACAAGATAGAAAAAGAATAAAAAATCCTTTTTCTGAAATAAAGACCTCAGCCTATAAATCAAAAGGCTACTGTGTAAAAGGGGAAAATCAATAAGGAATCCTTAAGACCAAGAAATATCTGAGTGAAGATACTAAATTTCAAAAGAAAACAGTGAGCATCTCAGCTTTAGAAAGGAAAAAAAAAAAGTCAGGTCAGCTTCAGAGCTCTCAGAAACACTTGGTGGCAGAAGACAAAGGGTTGAGAGAAAGAATGTGACCTATGAATTCTTTACTTAACTAGGATGCCATTCACGTAAAGGCAAAAGGATGACATTCTAAATATGCAAGATTCCAGGAATTATAACACTTATGCACCCTTACTTAAAATTAAAAAAAAAAAAAAATCCATTTGAAGACCCTACATAGCCAATTGAAAGATACGTCAAATTAAAGAATTTTCTAATGGGGAAGTTGTGATATGGAAAGACTAGCATTTAATCCACTAAAACATCAAATTGAGTTAAATAACCACAGTAATTATAGTGTACAGACTCTAACTTAAAAATTTTAAAGGCCCCATCACATAAAAATACCAATAATCTGAGAAGAGTCAGAGATGGATAATCTTTGACTAATCTAGACTAAGACAAAAGAAGTATCCTAATTTTGCTTCTGAGGTTGATTAACTGCAACACATTGGGTTTTTTAATACTATTTAAATGTTTAGTAGAACTAAAAACAGAACATACTGTATTCTTCCAAAATAACCATTAAAATCCATTAAAAATAAATCATTAAAATCCATCGCTGAAGAGTCAATTCCGACTCATAGCAACCCTATAGAACAGAGTAGAACTGTCCCATAGGGTTTCCAAGGAGCAGCTGGTAGATTCAAACTGCTGACCTTTTGGTTAGCAGCTGTAGCTCTTAACCACTGCGCCACCAGGGTTCTAAATAACCAGTAGGCCACAGAAATCAGAAGGATTAGACCACACAGTAAAAGACTGAAAATAAAGGAAACACACACACACACACACACACACACACACACACACATAAAACAAAAACAAAGATGACAGAAGCAAGATAAAACATATATACTGTAACAATAAATATTTACCAGATAAACTCATCCATTAAAAGAAAGAATAAAGAGTCAGATTAAGTCAAAAGCGAAACAACCACGCTTTTTAGAAGATGTCTAAAACAAAGGCACTCGAAGAGCTGAAAGTAAAAAGATGAATTAAAATATACAGGGTAAATGTAAGCAAAAAGAAAGTAATTTTGATGGTAACAGCAAAGTTGATCAGGGGAAAAAGTATTAAATGGGACAAAAAGGGAGACTTTATAATGAATAAACTTCAAATCACATAAAAAAGATAAGCATAATGAACTTTTAGACATCAAGGAACAGTATCAAAATATATACAGCAAAATCTTCAAGAAATACAAGAACTACTTCTTCCAGTCACTGACAGACCAAGTAGGCAAGGACAGAGAAGACATGAATAAAATAACTATAAAGAGCCCTGGTGGTACAGTGGTTAAGAGCTCGGCTGCTAGCCAAAAAGCTGGCAGTTTGAATCCACCAGCCGCTACCTGGAAACCCTATGGGGTAGTTCTACTCTGTCCTATAGGGTCGCTATGAATCGGAATCCACTTGACAGCAATGGGTTTGGTTTTGATTATATTGGTCAAGGTTCAGTTATACAGAAGTGAACATTCTGTACTCAGTTCAAGCAGAAAGGGATTTATTACAGGGTAGTAAATGGTTCACATCAGTGGATGTCAAAGTATTGTCCCAAAACCTGTAGTAGTAGCATCATCTGGGAATTTGTTAAAATGCAAATTTCCAATACTATATTAGACCTACTGAATCAGAAACTCTCAGAATTGGGCCAGCAATTTGTGTTTTAACAAGACCCTCAGGTGACTGAGATACATACTTAAGTTTGCATACAAGATCACTGGGTGAGTTAAAGGAAAAAACAGTTTAGGAACAACTGCTTGTCCAACTGGGAAGTTACTGCTAGAGCCGCTAGTTCAAGAGCCATAAGGCCTCTCCTCCACCATGGTGGAAAGCCTCCTGCTAAAACAAGCCCCACTACAGTTGATGGCTCCATAAACAAGTCGGCGCTGCCTTAATCAGAAAGCCACCTGACTAAACGGGAAGCCGCTTTACCAGATCAGAACCATACCCTTGCCACAATCTTCATCAGCAAAATGAGTAACTCTCAGCTGGCCTCTCCCTAATCCAAATCTGAGTTCTCCAAAAGTACATCTGACTGGCAAATCCTAAGTCATATTCAAAATCTTGGATGCAAAAAATTCCAGGAAATGAAGTTTCTAGTTTCCCAGGCTCTCAAGTGGAGGTTGCTCATTCTCTCACATACCACTTACTTCAAGGTAAAAAGTAGGATCAGTGTCTTCTCAATTCCCTTCCAGTGCTACTTCTGGACCAATAGTCCTCCCCCTCTTGAAAAACCTTGTTCCTCTGAAGCTCATAACGTTCAGTTGAATTAACGCCACCCACTCCGCTGTCACACCCTGGACCTTATCACTCAAAACCTCTTAACCTCCAAAATCACTAAGACATCCCACTAGCTGATCACTCTCTCCCATCATTACAGGTAGACTGCTCAACTACTACCACTATATTGAGTCTTCAACCTTATCAAGGCATATCCACTGATCTCTCGTTTTTCCCCACATCAGCCACATCCTGTCTAGCTTAGGTTCCTTCATTTTAATCAGTCTCTTGTTGATATTCTGAACTTCCTTTCTTTTTGTCTGCTTGTTCTACAGGCCTGGTAAAAATTCAAACCCTGGATGAATCCAACCATCCATCTTCTGTATGAGTGTACCTAAGTTGTCAAGTGCTGGCAATCCTGCTTTCTCTCTAGTCAGCTCCTACACCCTCTCTCCTCCAATCTCTGAACCCCTGGATCTCAGCAGATGACTTTGCCTCTGATTTCTGGAGGAAAAAAAAAAAAAAAAAAA
>NW_004443988.1:7606201-7653922 GCF_000243295.1 Trichechus manatus latirostris
AAAAAAAAAAAAAAAAAAAAGCCATTAGACAGGAAATACTTCAATTTCTTGTCTAGTAAGCTAACACTCCGTGCATCTGATCCAATTACAATGAAGTGGTTACCTGGCCACTTTCTAAGGCCAAACCAACCTTCCCATTATGGATTTGTGTTCTAATCCTATTCTCCCACCTCCTAAGGAAACTTGAGTTATTGATTACTCTCTCCATTTCCATTTGCTCCTTCTAAACAGCATTTAAATGTTTTAACATTCCCATTTTAGCACACACAACTATCCTTCAACCCTATTACCCTCTCCCCCGCCCCCACCATCCTCCTTCTCCCTCTCAAAGGAGCTCTGGTAGTGCAGTGCTTAAAGTGTTTGGCTACTAACCAAAAAGTTGGTGGTTCGAACCCACTAGCAGCTCCACAGGAGAAAGATGTGGCAGTCAGCTTCCTTAAAGATTTACAGCCTTGGAAACCCTAAGGGGCAGTTCTACTCTGTCTCGTAGGGTTGCTATGAGTAGCAATCGACTTGGTGGCAGTGAGTTTCGTTTGTTTTTCTCCCTCTCATAGTCGAACTTTTGAAAGAATGGTCTGTCCTTGATGTTTTAATTTCTCTGCTTCACTCTAATTCAGATATTACCCCAACTCATCATTGAAGCTAAAGTCACCAATAACCACTATGTCAGTTAATCCAGTGGACTCTTCTCAGCCTCATTTAACCTGACCTTTCAGCATTCTGACCACTCCTTCATAAAACATTCTCTTTCCTTGAGAAGTAATTCAAGTGCAGTAACCTTCCAGATATTTAAAAATTATCCTCAATCTTTTACAGTTGTCTCAATCACACCTATTTGGCACCTTTTTATTTGCAAACTCACCCTTTTATCTTTCCAAAACATTCAACTTAGTTTTGCTCTCTTTTCTTGTCTAGAGTTGTTTTTACCCACCTATCAGTTATAAAAAAAAATTTATAAAACATGCATAGAATATAAAGAACAACAGTAAAACACTTGTGTATCCACCTGTTTCAACTTAGTTTTAAGAGAAATAACTCTTTTCACACTCAAATTTCTTTAAATGAAAATACGTTCTGACTCATGGCAACCCCAACTGACATAAAAAAATCTGGAAACTAATACAATGACTTTTGGCAAGCATTCAACTCAACTTATGGGTGCAAAGTGCCCAGGCCTACAGGAGAAGTCTACAAGCTTCAAGTATTCAGTATACTGTGGGCATGGGCCGGTACGCTTTACAGAGGAAATAAGAAATGTCAGTTAACATAGGGAACTGACTAGATAGAAAAGAGCTTCTATACATCTTAAAGGTTTTCCGTATCAGTATACATAGATCTCATTCTTCTTACCTGCTGTATGGTGTGCAATAGAATTAGTTTAGACATTCCCCATTTATGGAAGGTAACTATGCTCACCACTATACCACCAACGCTACATTCCCCATTTATGGATAATTAGGTTATAGTACAATTACGGACAATACTGCAATGACTATTCTAGCACAATCTCCCCATTAATGAGAAATTATTTTTCTAGAATCATCATCTGAAGTGGAATTACTGTACTGGGTTGAAGGATATGCACGTTTCAAAATTTAACTGATACTGCCAAACAGCTCACCAAAATGAAAACCAATGTATATTTCCTTGTTAGCTGCCATTGAGTTGGCCCGACTCATGGTGACCCTATGCACAACAGAATAAATTCTGCCTGGTCCTGCACCATCCCCTAGATCAGGTGTTGACTGGACAGTTGCGATCCATAGGGTATTCATTAGCTGACTTTTGGCTGTAGATCACCAGGCCTTTCTTCCTAGTCTCTCTTCTATATATCAGCACCCATTTTACTCACTCTTATTACTGTTTGCCACCCAATCTTTTTCATTTTTGCCAACCTGATGAGTTAAAGAATTCTTCTCTATTTATTTGCCCTGTCCTGATAATTGGTGTTAGTAACTTTTTATATGTTGGACATCTATATGTCATCTATGAATTGCCTATACATGTAGTTCACATTTTCATGGGATTGTATTTTCCTTATTGATCTCTGGATGTTAAGTTATTTATGTTGCAAATACATTCTCCCTGTACCTACTTGTCTTTTAACTCTGTTTACAATGTTTCTTACTAATCTGAAATTTTTAATCTTTATGAGTTAAATTTCTCAATCTTGTCCTTTATGGCTTGTTTTTTGTGTCTTAAAAAGACATTTCCTACTCCACTGATGTAAACACGTTGTTGTCAGTTGCCGTTCAGTCCACTGCAACTCATGGCATCCCCACGCACAATGGAATGAAACTGCCTGGTCCTGCACTATCCCCATGATCAGTTGCAGACTGGATCACTGTGATCCATAGGGTTTTCACTGGCTGATCTTTGCAAGCAGATCACCAGGCCGTTCTTCCTAGTCCATCTTAGTCTGGAAGATCTGCTGAAGCCTGAAGCATTGGTGATTCAGTGGTAGAAGTCTTGCCTTCTATGCGGGAGACATGGGTTTGATTTCAGGTTAATGTGCAGCCATCACCCGTCAGTGGAGGTTTGTGTGTTGCTGTGTTTCATACTTACCTTCACTGAAAGCTTCCTAAGATAGGGATCTTACCTATCTGGTTCACCACAGTATCCACACCTGATACATAGTAAATGCAATAGTTAAACTTTTTTGATTACATGACTTATTCAAAGAACAAAAATCCCTTTACGGATTCACTTCTCATGGAAGGCAACAGAAAGGTGTGGTGGTTAATTTCTATTCATAATTTCATAACACAAATTTTGGATGCACAGTAAAGGAAGGCGTGTTTACTAAATTTGTACTAGTGGGTTTATAAAATCTTATATTTGTACTCCAGCTTGCTTGGTTGCCTTGCTGCTCCAGGTTGCCAGTCTGACTTCCCTGGCCAAAAAAAAAATAGTTAGGTAACACTGCACCTCAAATATGGAATTACTTAAAACACACTGTTTGGTCTAACACTCTGTTTCCCAAAGTGTTCCTAAAGTTCAATTGGTGATATACAAGATGATTTTAATGGTACACGGATGACATTTTATTTTACTAGTTGTATTTTTATTTTAACTTGTATAAAAAACTGTAAGCAGCCATGAAACCCACGGTTTCATCTATATTGCTTAGTTCAAGACTAAAGCACTTAAACTTTAAAAATAAATCAGTTTAAAGAAAATTATTGAGAAAATAACAGTACAATTGGTGAGAAAGGATGGCAAAAACAGTAACAATGGTACAGGTATAACTCATGTTTGTGTAACAATATACCGATGGGGCGAATAGCCTTGGCTATATCCTACACTCCTCCAAAAAAGTGAGTTACCTCCCGTCGGGTCGAAGTTCCCATCTCTACCTTCCCCAGAAGACAGCCAACTTGCCGCGGGATAAAGGGACTGGACAGGGAAACATAACTGGCCCTTGGCTGCGCCAATGGGGTTGCAGCGCGCGGGGAACCACCCCCGGGGTAGAAGAGCTTCATCAAGGGAGGGACTGGGACACAGCTGAAAGAGACTGACCCCCGCAGCCACTCTAGAGGCAACCAACTGCTCTTCCTCAGTTCTGGGCCTGGGGGCAGCTTTCATCACAAGCCTACGCCGGAGGCGAGCCCTGACTTTTTTTTTTTAAGGCTGGGCACTTAACGCGAAGTAATTACTGTAGCTTCGTTGGGTCCGAGGGACGTAATGTAAGCAGTGCCGAGGCCTGGACACAAGGAGTCTTATTACGGACACCGTGTGGAGGAAGAGAGCAAGAATTGTAGTTGGCAGAGATGGGGGAGGTATGGTTGCCACTGTAGGGAAGGAGGTGGGGAGCATAATGGTTTTCTATAGGAGCGCAGAGGGTAGAGCTCGCGATGCTGTGCGAACAGGGAACAGCCGAGCTGGGAGCTGGTTCCCAATACCTACAGAAAAAGAAGGGGGAGGAGTAACCGTAGGGGCCCCAGCACACCCAGCTGCGGTACACTCACCCTCACCAAAGTCCTTCCGGAAGTCCAAGTTCGAAGATGGCGCCGCCTGTCTGGTCGCGGCTTTATGACGAAATCTTGTAACTCCTCTTCTTTGAAGCCCCGACACAAGAGTAAACACGTGAGCTTGTCGGGAGTTTTTTGCCCTACGATTTTTAATTGGACTGTGTATCCCATAATGCAGTGCGGCGAGTCAGGGAGCCTTTTGTGAACCTGTGGAGCTACTGGGCGGCTTTAGCGAGGCAAGAGATCATGCATTGCCTCATGGGAATTGCAGTGTCCAGAAAGACAGACTGACGCCTGCGCCGTGACAATAGTCGCGCCCCCGCGGGTTCCCATTTGGCCTCTACGGAGCCTCGAGTATACTCGCTCCTGGGCGCTGAGTTCTGCCTTTTTGGCACGACTACTGGGCTTGAGGCAGGCAGCGGCAGGCTGGACCTGAGGAGAGTCTTCACCTGCAGGCCTTGCGCCATTGGAGCCAAACACAGAGACTAGCAGACAAAGAAATCCTTGCTGCCTATCGTTGCCAGAGAATGGCAGGGTTTTCCGGCTTTGGCAGCAGGGCATCCCCTGCAGATCCAGCCACTAGTGCTGTCAGGGATAAACCCGAGACAAAGAAAATGAAATGGGGCGTAGAAAGAGGGCAAGCTAGGAAAGAAGGAGCCTGGCCTGGGGTAGGGGTAGGGGGAGGTGCTGACTTAATAGGCCTTGCTCCATTCACTACATGGTGGGATACGGGTGAAGGAGAGTGTAACAAGTTTCTGTTCTTTCCTTAGGCACTTAAAGCCATATAAATTTTACAGGTCTCCACATACCCAGTAGGTTAGAGTTCAAGATGTATATATATGAACAGGAAACCAACCTTTCTCTTTTTCCCAAATAATCTCACCCATGAAATTCCTCTGGTTGTGCAAAACATTTAAGGAAAGGACAGGAGGAACTAGCTAAGATTTAAAGGAGGAAGGGGACACCCAAAAATTCTACTCCCATTCCACTTCTTAGTGGTCTAAAGACAAGCTAAGGCTGTGCTGTGGTTTAGGAATAACTCCTTTGTGAGAGCGCAAAATTGGGCACAGCTGAGGTTGCAGTTTGCCCAATATATTTTAATGCTTCTGATGGACAGCTCAGTTTCATTTACTTCCTCTCCATTTCTGCTACATAAGATTAGGCTTTCTTTGACTTGAACTGTTGCAAAATCTTTTTTAAATTAATGTACTCATTTTTGGAATAAGACATTCACATGGCTCAAAGTTCAAAAGATACAAAGGTATAAAAGTGAAGACTCCCTCCCACCTCTCTCTAGCCAACCAGGTCGCATCCACATGAGGAATTAATCAGTTTCTTATAATTGGTCTAAGATACTTTATGTATTTCTACATACGTGCAAATATGTATCTTTTTCCCTTTTTAATACAAACATAGCAACTGCACACTGTCCTGCACCTTTCTTCTTTAACCAAGTGGACCTTGGAGATTGTTCTATTTCTCTACACAAAACCTTCCTAAACCTTTGTGATGATTGCCTAGTATTTAATTGTATGCATGTAGTATAGTTGTGGTAGGAGCCTTGGTGGCACAGTGGTTAAGTGCTGGGCTGCTAACCAAAAGGTAGGCGGTTGGAACCCACGAGCCACTTCGAGGGGAGAAAGTATAATTGTTGCTGGTGTGTGCCTTCGAGTCAGTTCTGACTCATAGCGACCCCACAGGACAGAATAGAACTGTCCCAGAGGGCTTTCCTAGGCTGTAAACTTTATAGGAACAGATCACCGGTCTTTTCTCCTGCGGAGCAGCTAGTAGGTTGGAACCACTGACCTTGTGGTTAGCAATCGAGTGCTTAACCATTGCACCACCAGGGCTCCTTGCAGTGTATTGTAGTCTCTTATTAAGAGACTGGTGGTTTCCAGTCTTTTAATATTATAAACAATGCTGCTATAAATAACCTTACATCTAAGTTACTTTAAATATGTGCAACTATATCTGTAGAATAAATTCCTAAGTGGAATTGCTGAGTCAAAATTTAGGTGCACTTGTAATTTTGATTGATAGGCAGTAATCTCGTAACTGATCTGTTTGTCTGCCTCTAATCTCTATCAGATACCTTTCTAAAGCATACAGCTGACTCTGTTGATCCCCTGCTTAATTTTGACGACTGAGTGGTACACATTAAATATTTAAAAACCCGTAAGTTCATAATAATCCTTACAAAAGAGAAACAGGAAAAAGCAACAATCACCCCACTGGAAGTACACCACTTATACACCACTGGAACTAACTAGGGACCGACTCTTAATTAAGCATTTATCCTGCCTTGCCAGTATGAACTGTAATTCAGAATACTACCTATATAGCCCTAATTGATTGAGGGGAGGTTCCATATAGAAGAATACCAACTAAGAAATGTGAAAAGAATGATAGAATTAGAAAAAAATCACCATTTTGCAACCTCTGAAGAAATAACTCAGACAACAAACTCCAATGGATGAAATAACTAAATGAAAGGTTGTTGGAAACTTTAAAATGGATTGATCAGGCTTTCACTACCTGGACCCACTCATCATTGAAAACAGAACAACCAGCCAGTTTGCCGCCTGAGACAACACAAAGCATATAGCACCAGTTATGGAGTATTCTTGCCCGTAAAGTTGAATGGAAATACAGGGGTTAGAGGAATGAGTTCAATGACATGCAAACAAATACTCAAATCCAGAATGTGGGACATTTTATATGACAATTGACCAGGTTTCTGCAATGTCGATGTTAAAGGGTAAAAAAAGGAGAAGGGGACTGCTTTTTATTACAAGAAATTTAAGAGATATAATAACCAAATGTATGTGAAATTGTTTGGATCCTGATTCAAACAAACCAGCTGTAAAAAGTCATTTTTGAGATAAAGAAAGAAATTTGATTATGGATTAGACAATACTAACAAAATAATGTGATGATGATATTATTATATAAAATGTCCCTATTTTTTAGAGACACATACTGAAGTTTGTAGGGATGAAAAGACATGTCTGAGATTTGCTTTAAATTAACTTCAGCAAAGAAAAACAAAAAGAGAAAGCAAATCTTGATAATCGTTGCATCTGGTGGGGAGGGATTCTTTGTAAGATGCATTCTACTTTTGTGCCGTTTGAAATTTTTCAGTAACACACACACAAAATGGATGACTATTTTTAGACTAATCACACTGGTTAAACTCTCACAATCTAGCCCCAACCTACTTCTGCAGCTTTATCACTTTTCACATTAGCCTCAGTTCTATCCTCACCATACTATTTGATGCTTTGAAACTGGCCACTCAATTTAAGGCCTATCCTATCTATTCAAGCTATTCCCTCTGCTGAGCTGCCTTCCCATTTTTTCCCAAATGGGAAACTTCTTATCCTTCAAGGACTAGGTCAGATGTTACCTGTGAAGTCTTCTCCAACCTTACAAGACCCAATGGCATCATCCGTGATTGCTTCCAAGGAATTTTATTCATACTACTAGTAAAACAAAATACTATAGATACTATAGTATTATGGAAAATACTATAGATATCGTTTATATATCTGTTCTCCATTATAAGTCCATGATAAGTACTCCTTAAAGACATGTAGCATAATGTGAATCCAGACTGCCTGAGATCACAACCTGGTTTAGCTAGCTGTGTTACCTTGGCCAAGTAACTTCTCTGTGCCTCAGATTTCTCACCTATAAAATCTTACTTCATAGAGTTGTACTAATCTTTCCAAAGAGATAAGAAAAGGCTTAAAACAGTTTTTGATGCACAATAAGTACTCAAAAACACTAGCTAAGCTACTACTTAGGATAGGACTCATATTTGTCCTTATATTCCTCCTCATATCTAGCTTCTCATATCAGTGTCTGGTACATAGATGCTTGATAAATGATTGATGACTTGGATAGTTTTTGGTTTCCAAACTGACCTTCACTTTGGCTCCAAAGCACTGGCATGAAGCTGGAGACACCTGAGAGAGGCTCCATAAAGATTTGAGGTTGGTAGCAGGTGATAAGAAGGGTTGGGGAGCCTAGCCCTAACTTATGTGGCTGTGATACTAAAAGAGATACAAAGGCAGCAAAGTTGCTGAGTTTAGGGAGTATGTCATTTATTGACCATGTCCCCCCACTCACTGGTCACTGCTCTTGACTCGGAGGACAACAGGTACAGAACTGCAAGGGATCATCCCCAGCTCTGTGATCACCAGATCCACAAGCTCTGGGGGGGTTACATCATAGACCAGATTCAACAACCGTAGGGATGGGTAGTTCTGCCAGTTAGCCAGGGCCACATGTTCTCCCCTCTCACACAACAGATCATCAGGATCATCTGCAATGGGAGGTATACCCATTCACGTCCTTTTAGAAAACAAGTGGTATTTTAACCTCCCCTCACCCTCTCCAGTCTTCTCAGGTCCTCTGGAAACTTCTCTCCTGCCCTCCTGAGCCTCCTTACCTAGCTCATTAGAGACAAAGGCATCAGTCTGCACACGCTCACAGAACTTGTAAGTTTCACAGCAGACCAGCACTGGCACATTGTAAGCTCGAGCCACTAGGGCCAGCTGTGCTGTCCCTACCCGTGACATCACAGACCCATTGGCCAGGAGTGCATGAGCTCCCAATAGCACCTTAGAGACCTGTTTGTTTTAGAGAATGGGAAGAAGGAAGAAAAAATATCCTATGGGGTATGCAATGCAGAATAAGGTTCCCCACTTCTGCCCAAGCCAGCAATATCAACATATCTTAACAATGGCTCTTCTTTGAAAATACTTGACTGCTGACCCCTCAAACATCCCACAAAAAAAAACTAAACTCTGAAGTTACTTTTGCCCTGTTCCCTCTTGGTGGTTGCTAGTTTAATATAACGTGCTTGCAATAGCTACACTGTGCTAAAGCATACCATAGGTGGTTTTCCTATTTACCATAGGTGGTTATCCTGTGTATACATAGGATCTATACAATTCTAGTATTTCTAAATAATTATAATCTTGGGAAGGTGAGATTATACTTCTGCGCCCTTTTACTTCCAACTTTGGAGTCCCTTTCCCCTGCCCTCACCTCTGGGAGCACATAGGAAGCTGCAGCAATCAGCAGATAGGAGGTAGGGACCCCAGCACGGACCAGACAACGTAGCATATGCCTTCCCTCCAGCCGCGGCCGGCTGTCCACCACTACCACCCGAAACTGCCGGCCCTTAGCCCAAGCTTCCCGAAGAATTCGTGACACCAGAGATGAGCTGAAATGGAGAGGAGGATTCAGCTATAAATGCCACTAACTAATGCCCGGCCCATTCCCAAAAGGCAAGTGGGTAGTCCCTTCTTTCAGATCATTCCATCCCCCAATTTTCCCAGTCATAGGGTCCCTTTCCAGTACCCTGTTCTGGACCGTACCATCCATATACCAGGATCACATCTCCATTACTGATCTTCTTGTAAGCAAAGCGTGAAATTGCCTGAGCTGCAAGGACAATCTTCTCTTGCACATACCGATCAATGGCTGCTTGAAGTTCTGACTTAGCCTAGAAACAAACACATACCCTCCTGATTATCACACCAGATACTTGAACGTGTGTATGATGATGGGCTCAAATGTGGCATGAGTCAGACTGCCCAGACACTTCCTTAACCCTTGACTGGGGCAGAATGGCTTTCATTGCCCCTCCTGGGGCAACTGTCCTAAACATGTTTCTTAACTCTACCCCCAGCTGCATGCCTTTCCCATTCCTCATACTCATCACCTCCTCTTCCCGCTTGGAGCTGCTCACACCCGTGATCTCCTTGTTAAGGAACTTGATGGCGTTGTACATGCTTGCTGACAGGGGCCGGCACTGAGTCAGGAAGCTACAACAACAATACATTTGTGCAACTCTTTATAACTTACAAAGCTTTCACATTTAAAAAAAGTTTCTTTAGAAACAGAACAGAAAAATGAAAATGGAATTAGAAGAACAAGAGAAAAGGTACAAGACAATGAACGGGTGAGGTGGGAGTGGACTTGTAGTGGTTGTCCTTACCTGATGTAGGGTTTTAGTTTATTCACTAGATCCCTTGAGAGTTCTTCATTGGGAGGTGTTGTATAATCCTGAATCACCTACGGAGTACACAAGCTGATCAACAAAATGCCCCAAATAAAGGTCTCTGGAAGGGGGCTGGGGATAAACCTCACTGGGGAAAGTATTCTAAGGGTAGAGTCATTCCTTCTTCCCCCAGAGATTACCTGGGGTAAGAGAAGATGGAGTAGTATTGAGGAAGGTGGGGCTGGATCATAAGAGGAAACAGGATGGGACATACCTGCTGCAAGGCACGGAGCAGGGCAATACACCGGGCATTGGAGCCACTGACCAGGCCCTGGGAGTACTGCAGGCCAAGTTGCACCATGGCTGGGTGGATCACAGAGGATGGGATGCTGATGGGATGGCGGTGTCACACACTTTGCAAGGGAGCTGGAGCACCTACTGCCCACCTGCCCCTGATGAAAAGGAACTTTCTTCACTAGCACAGACTCCTCCATTTTTCCTATAGTTTTGCCTTGAATACATACTTCTCCCCACAGATCCAACCTCAAATTTCTAGTCACTTTCAATACTGAATTATTAAAACTCCTCAGACTTAAAAGTTACTACAATTTCGTAAGATCCTACCTCATATACTGGGTCAGAGAGTTTTGTCGGCTGTACTGGGGAAGGTGGGAGAAGAGGCTGACTTTGGATCCATAATCCTTTCGTGTAGGAACCTTGACAAAACAAGGAAATAGGACCAATGGCCTAGAATTTAAAACTTGTGGGATAAAGCTGGAAAGGAAATGAACAGTGAGAATACTTTGCCCCAAATACCCATCCTTCTCCAGGATTTCTTTGCCCCGATCACCTTTCTTCCTTCTATCCCGCCTTCCTAGGCTCTTTCTGGCCATACACCAAACCTGCTTTCTACCTGTTGTTGCTCCGGTTTCTTAACAAGCCTTCTCAGAGGTGTAGGGTCATCAACCTGAGTGTGCTCAGGCAGTCGCTTTGCTCCTGAAAGATAATGATCATGTTCTCAATAAACTGTAGGTGATATGGGGTAATGTGCTCTTAGGGGATAAGGGGCAGCAAGAAAAATAGAATTAAAAAAGCAGGGAAAAATAGCATAAAAGAAGGAATAGGTGTAGGATTGCGGTGGTGAGGTGGATTCTGCACTCTGGGTCTCAGGGAGGGGAGAGCTGTTTTACTCTGAGGAAGACTAAGCTACCACAAGAATTAGGAGTAACAGAGGTCTTGAGATGAAGGGAAGATACCTGAGGGGGTTTCTCCAGGTGTGCTAGGGCAGTCCTGAGGAGGAGGTCCTACTGGTTCCCCTTTCCTTGCCTGTTTCAGGGCTCGCTCTGCCTCCTGCTTGGCCCTCCGCTCAGCACGAAGTTCAGCTTTACTCCGACCAACTGGAACCTTCTCCCCAGGACTGACTAACGGATTGGTGGGCCCTGGCAGTTCTCTGGCTGCGCTTACTAAAGATAGAAGGAAGAGGTGCCCAAAACATAAGCAGACAATATCTGTGCCCCAGCCAAAGCCTCTCTCCTTGTTTATCTAAATCTCTTCTCCCTTCACGTGCTCAATCCAACTTTGTCCTGTCTCCCTGTCTCCCCCTCCTCTCTCCCACCACCCTCCTCTACCAGCTCCACACCCCAGCACTGTTAAAGCCCGGAACCTTGACACTGGGCTGCAGATACAGTCGAGCCAGTTTCCGGTTCTGTCCCCTTTTCCTCCTTCCGTTTCTTCTTCTGTTGTTTCTTTTCTTTCCGAAGCTGCAGCTTCTCTTCTTGGGTCATCTCCCTCCCCACTGCCTGAGACACAGACATAGAATACTGCTCTTCCCCAACAATCCCAAAGGTGAATAAACACTATTGGATACTTACATGATTACCACAAGGGCAAATCCTTAATTCTAATTCCCACCAGCTCCCTGTTACAAGCTTAGATCCCACAGGGATCGAAGTATCTCCTCCAGAGTCACATAACGTCAAGGCTGAACGAACTCAGTAAAATCTCATTTTACCAAGATATAAACTGAACGGGGGTGGAGGTGCGGGCGGAATGAAGCTAACAGAATCTCCTGCGTAGCAAGGAAGACTTTGACAGACGGCTTAGGAGGGTGCCCTCACTTACCCCAGACCTAGAAGAAAGCTCCGCCTTCATGCCGGATCCTGAGTCTGCATCAGAAAACAGGGCGCAAAGTGAGCAGGAGGATTTGGGAGAGCCTGGCGCAGCCGGCTGCTGGGTTGGCATGACCACGGCTCCGCGGCCAGGCGGGAAGCTAGCCAGCGATCCGCGTGGGGACGCGCTGTGCGGCAGGATCAAAGGAAAGGAGGGGGACGGAGAAAGGTGGGGTCGCCCACCCTTCTCACAGGAACCAGCCGGTACGCGGCGCGGAGCTGCGCCCGAGGCTGTGGAGATCAGATTCCGGCTTGGCGCTGGAACGGGCCAACGGGGCCCAGAGAAGCCTAGCAGCAACCGTCCCAAACCCGCCGTCTCGCGTATCTGTTTATGCGCCGGAGCCCTCCACTCACCCTCGCGAACGGCCACAGCCACGGCAGCCATCACCCTCAGTCCTTGGCTCCGCCCCCTGCGGTCACTGGGCCGCAGCGGTGCCTCGCTCCGCTGTCGCTGGGATTACAGCGCCACCTGGGCAGGAGGCTGAGTCGCTAACACACGCGGCACGCAGCCCCAAACGGACTACAATCTCCGACGTGCACTGGGGCTCCGTTCAGGGCTACGGGTCGCGATGAGGGCCATGTCAAATTTGTGCTCCCAGTTGCGATGGTTTCCTTAGCCTGTACACTACACTTCCCAGCATGCCGGGGGAGCTGCGCCCCAGAGCGGACGTTCCACCTCCCTTCCCACCTCCTATTTCAGGCCCCCCCAAAATGGCGAGGGAGGCTGCGGGTACGCGCTGAACAGCGGAGGCGAGCGTGCAGAGCCTCTGCGGCCCTCACAGTCTGGAATTCGGCGGGCCCTGCCGCCAGGAACATGCACTTTTCCATTCCTGAAACCGAGTCCCGCAGCGGGGACAGCGGCGGCTCCGCCTACGTGGTGAGGAGCGGCCGGCGCCGGGCCGGGCAAGGGTGGGGATAACGGGCCGAAGCCCTCCCGGAGCGGCCTCCGAGGCCTGGCGGCCGACCTTTGGGCCTGGGCCCGAGTTATCGACTCCTGACGGCCTCGCAGGGCGTTTATCTCACGTCCCAGATTCGTCCAGAGATCGCCCTGGCCCCTGTAGCTCCTTTATTTGGCCGCGTCGCCTCCCCTGGATGGGCCGCGGCTGCTTTGGAGGGCGTCACTTACCTTTTGGGGAGGGAGTCTGCAGCACCAGCGCCCAAGTTTTCCTCGGACCCGCCCTTCTGTTTTGGGACTTGGCCGGGAGGAAGACAGGCTAACCAAACCTCAGATGATTTCAGCGCGTTATTCAGAGTTGTGCCGGGCAATTTCCGGCCGAGGCTCTCAAGGGAGTAGCCCAAGGGGGGACCGTAAAATGCTTGCCTGCTTTTGTGTCCGCAGGCCTATAATATTCACGTGAATGGAGTCCTGCATTGTCGGGTGCGCTACAGCCAGCTCCTGGGGCTGCACGAGCAGGTGGGACTAGCGCTCCTGCCTTGAGGCAGCTTCAAGCCCTTTCCTAAACACTGGCATCAGTGTTCTATTTTTAATTCTCTTCGTTTTCCCGTAGGTTGCAGTCCCCTTTAATCACTGCCACAGGGGAGGATCCGGTGCTTTTATCTTATCTTCTGACATTTCTTTGGAACTCCCTAAGAAACTTAACGTCCGCTGTGCTGTTCCTCTTCCCCATACTCACATCCTCCTTCCTGCTTTTATCTGTCTCCAGTCTTACTGCTTTTCAGCCTTTGCCTGTGCACGGAAAAACCAACCCCCTCCTGACGGCCAAAACACATTCCTTCTGTCATCTGAGCTGCAACTTGAAGTTCTTTTCCCTGCTCATTCATTCATTTCCTTGTGTGTTCTTTGGCCCATCTCAGTGTGTGTGGCTGTTCCAGTTATTGCCATGTATCTGTGATGCCGTATTTCTCTGCCTTCTTCACCAGATGGTGAACTCTGTAACTCAGTACAGAATCCTGGTTTACTGATACTTAGTTGTGCAACCCTGAGCAAGTTACCTAATTTCTTGGGCCTCAGTTTCTGCAACTGAAAAACGGATTAATTTATCTCCAAAGTCTTTTTAAGTTCTAAGATACTTTGTGAACATACTTAGCTATTAACTGTGCACTTAGATTTTCCTTACAAAGCCCTTTGCTTCCTGTCAGGGTTCAAAGAGCAGAGTCTTGCTAATCAAGAAGCTCTCTAGGCCCTGGCCTCATACAAACCCTCCCCACGTTGTGGAGGGTCTGACTTGTACACAGTAACATAGGAAAGAATTTATATCTAGGACAGAGGAACAACTCCCTTGAGATGCTACCTCTTCCAAAGGAATTGTTTCCCAGATGATCAGGGTAAATGGAGCAGGGACTGGGGGAAGGAAAAGGGAGCCCAAGAGAACATGATGGGTCTGAATTTCCTCTTCTCATTTTGTATGTTTATATGAAGGGTTATGTTTCTTTCTCTGAATAGCTCCGGAAGGAGTATGGGGCCAATGTGCTTCCTGCATTCCCCCCAAAGAAGCTTTTCTCTCTGACACCTGCTGAGGTAGAACAGAGGAGGGAGCAGTTAGAGAAGTACATGCAAGCTGGTGAGTGGTTGGAGGGAACTGTAGGCTATGTTGAGGACTGTGGGAAGAGAATAAAACCAGTGGTCCTCTAGAAGCTCCTAAATTCACTTCTCGATCTGGGGAGCCTTCTGTTTGATCTGTTATTTAATTAGCAAAGGTAAATAGTGTGCAAGGATGTGTAAATTATATACTAGCATAGCAATCTGGGCACAAACATCTATGAGAATACTAGCATTACACTAAATATTCTTAAAGCAGTTTAGATTGGTGGGGAAAACTCCATTTGTATCTGATATGCTTTAGATTAACATTGTTATTTCCCTAGTTCTATAGAACTGGACCCAACTAGATGGCAGCCAAGGGTGGGGCAGGTGAAGAATTTATGCAGTGAGTGAGGTGAGGCCAGCTAGGGGATGTGGCAGGTCATCATCAGCCCAGGAAATGGGGTCGTGACCAGCCAAGAGGGAGTCCTAAGTTACCGGAACATAATTCCCTTGTCCCCACAGTTCGGCAAGACCCATTGCTTGGGAGCAGTGAGACCTTCAATAGTTTCCTGCGCCGAGCACAACAGGTAAGGCTTGGGTGAGACCAAGATTTAAGGGAAGGGCCTTGCTGGAAGGCCATGACATTTTAATGAGATGGCTGCAAAAGAGTCACCTTTTTTAATGGAATGGGGTTTCTATTCTACCGGTTTTAAGTTCCGTTCTTTTGGCGTTCATTTCCTGCTATTCCACGGGTCTTAGAGACTTTTTCTAGGAACTCAGAAGTACCAGTGGGACGCTTTCCTCCCCTCAAGAGTGCTTTGTCACTCACATGCGACAAGGATGAAATTAAAGAAACTCAGCCTGCATTTACGCAGCTGAGAACAAAGACACCAGAGGGCCTTAGAAATAAGAGAATTGAGGATGAGTTAGAGCTGGCCCCTAGGCAGGGGTTAACAATGTAGTGCCTTCCATCCCATCTGCTCACAACCAGGAGACACAGCAGGTCCCCACAGAAGAGGTCTCCTTGGAAGTGCTGCTAAGCAACGGGCAGAAAGTTCTGGTCAATGTGCTAACCTCGGATCAAACTGAGGATGTCTTAGAGGTGAGGCCCTTATTTTATATTGCTCTTTCCACTCCCTCTGCAAGGTCTCCGACTTGGGGTGTTTGGAACCAGCCTGTATGATAAGCTGTACTTCCTGTCTCTGTCCTCAGGCTGTAGCTGCAAAGCTGGATCTTCCAGACGACTTGATCGGATACTTTAGTCTCTTTCTAGTTCGAGAAAAAGAGGATGGAGCCTTTTCCTGTGAGTTTCTGCAGACTTTACTGCCTCTCTGTGTTTCCAATAGTGAATTCACCTCCCCGTTACTTGGTTATTTCCTTAGGACTTCTCTCCTGATTTTCCTTCCCCTGAGTCTCATGACATTTTCCTTTTCTTTTCTTCCCACTCGTAGTTGTACGGAAGTTACAAGAGTTTGAGCTGCCTTATGTGTCTGTTACCAGTCTACGGAGTCAAGAGTATAAGATTGTGCTAAGGAAAAGGTCAGGGCTGGGCTTGGAACAGGGAGAGGGTGCTGGGTTAAATTACTGGGCCACATATTGAGACAATAATCTGGACAGGCGGGAAGAGCTGAGTGTTTCTAAAAGGCCTCTTAAGCTTCCTCCCACTGCACCACCTTGTAGTTCCAGGCTGCTGCTGTTCTTTTTTGTCTGTTTTCCATTACACCTTTTTCCTCACTCCAGTTTAGCCCCATTACCCCTTTCCACCCCTTGACCTCACAGTTATTGGGACTCTGCCTATGATGACGATGTCATGGAGAACCGGGTTGGCCTGAACCTGCTTTATGCTCAGGTGAGCTTATAGTGCCTTAGAACCCCTCCCCTGAAAATGACTCTGGTGTCCCACTCTCCAAGAAAACTCCCTTCATGTCTTTGCTCCCAGTTCTTGGGGAAGTTCCTAGAATACTATCAGGGCACCTGGCACAGCCCCTACTGTCCTGCTGTATAAGCTGATAAGATCAAGGACTCACTGCAAAGAGGTTGGACAGAGGTAACCTGAGACACTTTCCTCAGATCTCTGATTGGGAGCCCCACTCCCCCATTCCTTGTGTCCACTGTAGACAGTGTCAGATATTGAGCGTGGGTGGATCCTGGTCACCAAGGAGCAGCACCGGCAGCTCAAGTCTCTGCAAGAGAAGGTCTCCAAGAAGGAGGTAAGGCCAGCTTAGCTTCTTTCCTGTCGCCTTCCAAGGGACTGCTTTCTCCAAGCCGCCCTACTCCCCCTCCCTGACTGCCTCATGGGATGGCTGCATTTCAGTTCCTACGGCTGGCCCAGACGCTGCGGCATTATGGCTACCTGCGCTTCGATGCCTGTGTGGCTGACTTTCCAGAAAAGGACTGTCCCGTGGTGGTGAGCGCAGGCAACAGTGAACTCAGCCTCCAGCTCCGCCTGCCTGGCCAGCAACTCCGTGAAGGTTCCTTCCGGGTCACCCGCATGCGGTGTTGGCGGGTTACCTCCTCTGTGAGTTGGAGCAGGAAGGGAAAGCCTGCTGGGAGGTGGGTCTGGCTGACCTTGAACTTCAGGAATGGGCTGCAAGGGTCAGGAAGGGAGGCAGGTAGGTCAGAATGAACTCAACCTAATTCCCCTAACTCCCAGGTGCCACTGCCCAGCGGAGGCACGAGCAGCCCGGGCCGGGGCCGGGGTGAGGTACGCCTGGAACTGGCTTTTGAATACCTCATGAGCAAGGACCGACTACAGTGGGTCACCATCACCAGTCCCCAGGTGTGAGCCCACCCTCAGCCTCCTCTGGAGCACATTGTGCGGTCTGTCTTAGATACCCAAGTCTAGGGCTTCTGGGACTCCATGTGAGTGGGAGCCTTTGTCTTAGCGGTACTGGGCCAGGATGATGATTCGGTTTAGGCTGAGTTCTTTTCCTGCCCCAGGCTATCATGATGAGCATCTGCTTGCAGTCCATGGTGGATGAGCTGATGGTGAAGAAATCTGGTGGCAGTATTAGGAAGGTAAGAAGCAGTTGTGGACTAAGCAGCTAAGTGGTTGTGTTCTGCCTGCTTTTTGTCCTGGGTATGAGGCTTCTCTTGAGAGAGAGGGAAAGCGTTGGGATTCTAAAGGGAGTGATCCCATCCTCATCAACACCTCATATCTCCATCCCAGATGCTGCGCCGGCGGGTGGGGGGCACCCTGAGGCACTCAGACAGTCAGCAAGCAGTAAAGTCCCCGCCGCTGCTTGTAAGTATTACTCACTGGTCGGTACCCAGGCTCCCAGCCTTGCTTCCTCCTCCCCCAGTGAGGTGTCTGACATCTCTATCTCTTCTTCCCCAGGAGTCACCTGACGCCAGCCGGGAGTCCATCGCCAAACTCTCAGTGAGTTACCTACAGGGGTTGGTGAGGTTGGTGTTTGTAGGGGACCTCCAGAAGGCTCAAGCCCTCTGACCCCACCTGCCTTTGTTACAGAGCAAACTGAGTGCTGTGAGCTTGCGGGGGATTGGCAGTCCCAGCGCAGATGCCAGTGCCAGTGACGTCCACGGCAATTTTGCCTTTGAGGGCATTGGAGATGAGGATCTGTAACCTCCACTGTTTGGATGTCTGCCCTCTACCCCTGAGAAATATACAGAAACTTGCCCTGTGCCTGTGCACCCCCAAGCTGGGGGTCTTTTCCTTTCTACCTTTCTCTCTTCTCCCCTTGGCCAGGGGCCTCCTAACCTGTCTTCCCTCCCCCCTGGGCTGGCTGTACAAAGGATTGCCCCCTTTCTCTTTTCCGAGCTGGCCTCAATGCCAAATTAGCATTTAGTATTTTGCACAGAGTCCAAGGGACCATGGCTACCTGCCTTGGCGAAGAACCACAGCTCTCCCTGGCTACTTCTGGCTTCTCGGGGCCATGGGCCAAGGGGATGGGCAGAGGTCTGTATATGGTCTGGCCTAGCTCCCCATCATTAAACTCAGCCTGACTGCTGCCTACCTCTGGTTCCCTCTCACTGCCCCTGTTCCCTGCATCACAGCAGGGACTACTGTGCTAAGGGGGAGGCCAAGTTGTGCTTGCCAGTGCTAACTCAGCATAGACATGGCTTTGTTAGTGTTTCCTTTATTATAAAGCACTGAAATAAGTTAAATAAACAGACGGGAGCCTGGGTAGTCCCCCAGCCAGTCCTTCCACAGCCTCTGGAAGCAGTGGAGGTAAATACAGGGCCCTTCTCACTGAGCTCATGAAGTGCATCAGTCAAGGCAAGGGCCCCGGTCCACATGGGTCTCCCGCCCATGGGGTTTGGGCTGGTCCATATAGCGCCTAGGTTAGTCTGTGTGGAGCCCCTGGCCAGCGGGGGAGGAAGGAGGTGGCAGCTTCTGGTCAGTCTGTATAAAACATACATGAGGGTCAGGGCTAATCCTTAGGGCCCTGGAAGAGAAGAGCCTAGTTCAGGGTGAGTCTGTGTGAAGAGTCCGGCTACCAGCAGTGCCCAGGGCTGTTGGACCCCGAGAGCTCAAAACTGAGGGTGGGCTATGAGGCGGGACCCAGCCCTCAGAAGCAGAGAGGCCAGGCCCTCCTACACCACCATGGTCATGCACCTTCTGGTGGCGCTTGTAGTTGTCCCAGTGGCCTGTGGTGTAGGCGCAGGTGGCACAGCGGAAGGGCTTCTCGCCTGTGTGCCGCAACATGTGGCGTTTGAGGTTCATGCTCTGGTTGCAGCTGTAGTTGCAAAGGCTACACCGAAAAGGTTTGTCACCTGAATGGATGCGACCGTGACGCTTGAGGTTGGCCAGGTTGCCACAGGCATAGGGGCAGAGGGGGCACTTGTAGGGCTTCTCTCCTGTGTGGACGCGCTGGTGCCGTTTCAGGTTATCCAGATGAGCAGAGGCATAGGGACAGCGAGTGCAGCGGAAGGGTTTCTCGCCACTGTGTGTCTTCATGTGCCGGGCCAGGTGGTTGGGATAGTGAGTGGCAAAGGGGCAGAGGCTACAGGCAAAGCCTTTGTCACTGGGACCCTGGGGCCCCCCACTGGCACCCCCTCCAGCCTCTCCTTGTCCACAGCGCCCACACATGGCAGCTCCCAGGCGACTGCCCTCACTCTCCTCCAGCTCTTGCCCACAGCCCCGGCAGGTCCAAGGGAACAGCAGCTCTGGCAGTGGTTCTGATCCAGTCCCACAAAGGCCCTCCCCTTCACCTTGCAGCTGCCCACAGTCTGGCAGGAAACTGGCACCACCTGGTGACACATGGAGGCTCAAATCTGGAAGGAGCAGAGCATCTGTGGGAGCAGTGAGACCTGGACTATGAATCCAAGTATCCCTAGGGCCACCCACCCCTGCCCCAGGGTCTCTGGCCCCTGGCTTTTTACCTTCAGGTCGCTGGGGCACTGCCCCCTCCTGCTCTGTGGGACTGGGAGGCCGGGTTGGTCGTGGGGCACAGCAGCGGAAGCCACAGCTCAGGCAGGGAGGAGTGGGGGGCCCCGCATGGGTGCGCTGATGCCGCCTCAGGTTGCCCAGGCTGCTGCAGGCAAAGGGGCAGTGGGGACAGCGGTAGGGCTTCTCGCCAGTATGGGTGCGAGTATGCCGCGTCAGGTTGACCAGCTGGGCTGAGGCGTAGGGGCAGTGGCCACAGCGGAATGGCTTCTCCCCGCTGTGTGTCTGCATGTGCCGCTTCAGGTGGCTCGAGTAGTGGGACACGAAGGCACAGAGGCGGCATGAGTACAGTAGCCGTGGGGGCAGCGGGGGCCCCCCACCCGGCCCTCCTGCCCCACAACACGGCCCCTCACCTGTCGGCCCCCCACACAGCTGGCAGGCTGGGCCTGGCCTCTCACCCCTGGCCTCCCCTGGACCCCTGGCTGGCTCCTCAACTTCACTCTCGGCACTTAGTGCCCGGCCGCCCCCAGACTCGTCGTCGCTCAGCCCGTAGGGAAGCCCAGGCCTGGCCCCCAGAGAGTCTCCTGGTGAGACAGACATGAGAAGGGACATCATCATGGGGTAAGACCAGGCTCCAATTCTCCCCTTGTCACCTGTGGTCTTCCCCACTTGCCTGTCCCCACCCTTCTCTTAGCTTCAGTGATCCCTTTAGTTCTCTTCTAGAGACATAAGTCTCCCCTGCAGCAACTCGAGAAAATTCAATATGAATTACCGTCTTTTAAGCCTGAACTAATCTAGCAGCCATAGAGTTGAGCTGTACCTAGTTTTACTGAATGGAAAAAGGATCTAGGGCTCGCCTCGAAGTGGACAGTAGACTGAAATGAATCAATAATGTGATTGATTCTTGGGATAAGAAAGTAAAAATACAAAAGGCAGAGACCTGAAACCTTTTTCTAAGCTGTATATTAGTAAAGCCCCTTTTAGTGTGGACCTGATTACAAAATGAAACATATCTGAAAAGTGAGGCAGAAGTTGGAAGGAGGTGGAAACAGAGTGCCGGATGTAATACCACTTCTAAGCTTAAAGGATGGATTCTCACTGACAAGGATTCCCTCGATGTTCAAAAGCATCCTTTATAAGTGGATAGGTAGTACAGCAAATCAGAATGGGGTGATCGTAAGATCACAGGAAAGAATTGAATGTAGGAGAGGATACTTATGAGTAGAGACAGAAACCTTAATACAAAAGGAGTTTATGCTGCAGGTGAAAGGAGGTTAGATTAGACAAAAATGCTAGCAGAGAAGCTGCTTTGCTGAACCTCTTAAAAGTAGACACACAGGAATGGGCTGTGGAGAACAAGGTTATTAAAAGGACATTTACTTCTAACCAGTTACTCCATGTGATTCACCCAGTCCTATTCATCCCACCTTTGGGTCAGGCCCCAGAACTTCACTAAGTTAGAGTGGAGTAGACTGGAGAACCTCAACAACGCGACAGAGCTCATTAGACCATCTGGCAAACAAATCTAGCTTAAATCTAAACTAAACCAGCCCTAGGTTATGGCAGGAAATGGTGTTTTGCACACTGGCACTAAACTAACCTTCCTCCTGAAGAGCTTGGGGTCCCGGAGACCATCAATCCTTAACCAAGCCCCCAAACCCACCTTCAGAGTCTCTGTCGAAGCCCATGAGCTGGTCGCTGTTGCCGTCACCTTCCTCCTCTTCCTCTTCAAACTCCAGATCCTGGCCTAGTAGCAAATCACTCTCCAACACCAGGGTGCCAGGTCCTTCCTCGAGAGAGTCTTCAGTATCCACTGAAGAGGGGAGGGGTCTTGTGGATTCTCCCTCAGGAGCCGTGCCCATCATCCGCACCGCGGGGAGCTGGCCCTCGTGGACCGCACTTCTCGTGCTCGCTGACCCCTCTTGGTCCACTTAGAACCTCGGTAGGAAGCTAGGAGTCCAAAGCGCCCACCCCATCCCTTAGGAGTCCCCTTCCACCCCGACCTGAACCCACTCCACTAACCCCACCCCCGCTCCTCCCCCGTCGCGGCCCCTGACCCCTGACCTTTGACCCCCTCACATTTCACGGGCTGTGGGTGGCTTTGCTTCCTTCGGGGCATGGTGACCGGCTCCAGCCCGACGCGCCTCCGGCCTGCGGCCCAGCCCCTCCAAGCTCGGCCCGGCCGCCTGCCCTCCCTTTCAGGGCCCGCGGGCCGTCCCCATGCAGCGGCGCGGGCCCCGGGCAGCCCCCAGCCCTGGCCCCAGCGCCCAGCTCAGGCCGCTCCCGCCGCCGCTTCCATTCATGGAGCCCCCTACCCTCCCCCCCCTACGGAGACCAGCTGGTACCTCCGTACTCGCTTCCGCTTCCGCTGCCGCAGAGCTACACGGGACGCGTAGTTACGAAAAGCAAAAGCCGCAAGGGCTTCCACAGCGTGACCAGGAAGTGATTGTGACGCAAGAAAGCGGACGAACCAATCAGAGGCCAGCTAGAAACCGGGCCAGCGAGTAGGGTAAGAGAAACCCTACCCCAGGTTTGTCTCGGACGCCGTCAGAGCGGTCCTGACAGCTCCGGGGAGGAAGTAGGAACTTATCCCTGACTCCAGGAGGGGGCGTCGATGAGCCGCGATGCCGGGCCGCCGGGCATCAGGCACCAGCTACCAGCTCTGTGCCCCTTCCTCTTACACACACAGTCAGCAAGGCGAAGCCCAGCAGCAGGGCACTCTGCGCCGGGACAGGGCAGCAGTGGAGAAAAAATGACACCATGGGCACGATCAGGTTTTGGCCTTTAGTCTGAAAAAGTGTTGATTGAAAGTGTACAACAGAGAGCAGGTGCAAGCGGCTGGGGGCCATGGAGCCGCCGATAAAAAAGAATGTCCTTAAATAAAGTGTTCACAGAGTAAAAACCAGAAACCCAGTCCTTCCCTCCAACACAACAGCACAGGCACAGAACCGGTGATGAGCCCAAAGGAGCAACGGAGGAGGCTGGGGAGGACAGGAGAGGCTCCCAGGCTGCTGTGTGGAGGGAGAGCCCTCTTTGGAATGGGCTGAGTAAAGCCACCCAGCTCCCCCTGCACACCTCATACCCACTGCTAAGGCTAAAGGAAAAAGACAAAACTCAGTCTCAGGTCCGGAGGGCTCTGAAAACAGTCTAGGTGGGCAGGGGTGTGGATGACTGCTAGTCCCGCTTGGCCTTCTTGTTGTCACTGTTGCTGTTTTCCTCAGCCCCCTCAGAGGTGAGCACCTCCTCCAGTTTCCGCTTGCCACTCTCTGGCTGGAGTTCAGCAGTGTTTCGGGGCTTGAAGCAAATGATGATGCAGGTCATGTTGTCACACCCTGTACCGTCCCCAGAAGTGTCTGGTGCCAGGCACTGATCCAGCAGCTGCAAAAGAGGCAGGGCAGCTCAGCCATGGGGTTTGAACACCTTCCTGGACAGAAACTAAAACCCTACAAGAGGGCTGGCTCTCCCTGCTGAGACAGGGAGGAGGTGAATGGGCATCAGGTATCACAAAACAGCCTACTTGCTAGTCCATGAAGCTTAAGGCTGAGTCACAGAGAAATGAGGGAAGATGGAACTTTTCTGTCCAGGTTTGCCATGTCAGTAATTAATGGCTCTCCTAGGCTCTGATTATCAGCTCAGGCTAAAAGAGAAACCTCTGGCTATGCAAACCAGACACCCTCTCCCCTCCACCCTGGGACTCACCTCTTCCACAATCGATGACAGTAACCGAAGCTCCCCATTTTCGTCACGCTGGCTGATCTTTGATTGAATAAAGTCTACAACTTCCTGACTGCTCATCACATTCCTGAGGTCAAAAACAATAGTCAGAATCTTGTGCAGCTCCACCCAGGCAGAGTAGGGGAGTGTGGACAGAGGTGATGGCACAGACCAATATAAAAACCTCCAGAGATTCTCCTCAGCTCTGCGTTGGCCTTGCAGGTCTTGGCTCATCAACAGGTCTACACAGGCTCCAATCCTAGATCAGCTTGAGAAAAGGTGCTGATCTAGGGCCATTGTTGTTGCTGTTATTAGGTGCCACCGAGTCAGTTCCTACTCATAGCGACCCTATACGACAGAGTAGAACTGCCCGATAGCGTTTCCAAGGAACGGCTGGTGGATTTGAACTGCTGACCTTTTAGTCAGCAGCTGAGCTCTTAACCACTATGCCACCAGGGCTCCCTAGGACCATTGGAGGAATGATAAAGCCAAAGCTGCTCAGAGCTCTAGGACAGAATGCTGCAGAAATGGAATTTTAGGGCATTCCCCAGGTGCTCACCAAATGCCATCACAGGCAATGACCATGAATTCGTGGTCATCAGTAAGAGTCAGCACCTTGATGTCAGGAAGGGCTGAAATCATCTGTTCCTCAGGTGGCAGGTTCTTGTTTCTCTTGTAGAAGTGGTCGCCTGAAGTAAAGGAATGGTTGGTTGACTGGAGTAGTTTGGGTAATTCCACCAGACTTGTGTTTGAGGCAGGTCAAGATTTGCCATTCATTTTCCTTCTTAAAAAGCACCATAATCTAGTGCAATGGAAAAATGAGTTCTAGTTTTCCTAGTTTCAGCCTTGTCATCAGGTTGCTAAACCTTAAGTAAATCGCTCATCTGTCTTTTCATCCAAAAAGTAGCGGGGATAATGATACCTATCTTACCTATTTCACAGAAATGTTTAAGGACAGAGGTAATAGATATGAACGTACTTTGAAAGGTATAAGGGCTATAAGATTAGAGTTTGCTACTAAGCAGTCTGGGACAGAGAACAAGACCCTAGAAGTCTTTTCCATAGTTTGTCAGCCCTTACCAATCGCTCTGGAGAGGTTGAGGCCCCCGTTGACTCGCCCATCCATGGTGACCTTGCCACCAGCATTCTTGATGCGTGCTAGCTCCACTTCATCCTCTGGTTTGTGGTCATAGGACATGTCTAAAGCTTTGCCAGCCTCAGACACCACACAGCGAGAGTCTCCTGCATTGGCTACAATCAACTGCTTCCCTCGTATCAGAGCCACCACTGCTGTTGTGCCACTGTCAGAGCCAGGCTTAAGAGAAAAAAAGGGAGCAAAATGGGTGCTCCTGGTCATGAGTTCCTCGTTGGTTGGTGTACCTCTGACCACTCACCTACGCTTTCTCCTCTCACTGGGACCTCCAGGAGAGCTTTAAGAGGAGGAGGAGCACCGATTTAACTGTTCCAGGACAACAGCATGCTCCCTCTCTTAGATAATTCTACCCAAAAGACTCACCACCTAGTTCACCTTGCAGAATAAGTCCCCCTATGACCATGATTTTAGTACTAAGATATCAAGGGACCCCTGTCCCAAAGTCAAAATCTGGTGATTCACACCTGTCTCTTGGCTTTTCCAGACTCAATGCTCCCCTTCCCCACACACCTCCTCTTTGCCTTCCATCCCAGGCACCATCATCTCATCTTCTTCTTCATCGTCCTCTTCTGCCTCCTCAGTGTCATCCTCATCTTCTTCATTCTCTGCCTCCTCACTGCTATAGCCATCCTCTTCCTCACTGCATTCCTGCCAGAGGGAGGATTCCAGGCAGCTGAGACCGGGATGATCCCGTCTCCCCCCCACCCCCCCCAACTCACACCCAGAACCAAGAAGCCCTGACTGAACACAAGTCTTCAAAATACTGAAAGATGCAACTGTATGAACAGGATGGGAAAATTGGGGCGGGGGCGGGGGGGGAGGTTAGGATGGGTATAACTGACATCCTGAACTGGGCTCAGCAGTCATGAGCAGGAAGCCCTGGGGAAGGCCAGAGCTACCAGCAAAAAGCACCTTCCAACTATCTTCTTGTTCTCTATCTAAGAGACAGACTCTGAAAGGCCAGAACTAGATCTTTTTGTTATAGTATCAACAAAGGAAGAGGTAAGAGGGCTCATGGGTACCAGTGATGGTAGAAATAATGAATTCAAGGAGGCTAAAGTTTTGAGTACAGTAGATCTTAGATGATGATGTCAAAACAGGAGAAGGGAAAAAAAAAAAAAGCTGAAAGATATGGGATAGTGACTAAAAAGGCCCTCTCTGCAACTTCAGGATCTGCCTGCCCCCACAGGCCTTACCTCACTGTCTTCCTCTTCCTCCTCCGCCTCATCTGACTCATCCTCACTGTCCTCAAAGAACTTGGACTTAGCAACTCGAGGCAGCTTGTCAGAGGCTGAAGAGCAGGAGGGCCCAGCCTCACCAGTGGGAGTGCCAGGCTCACCAACTTGGCCTGCCTCAGTCCCATGTTCTGAGTTGGAGGAAAGGCCCGTGTGGGCCTTAGCTGTGGGGCCATTTTCCTCTGAAGGAGTTTCCCTAGATGGGTCCTCAGGTCCTGTCTCCCCATTGAGGCCCTGGGACCCTGATTCGTCGCCTGTCCCAGCTCCAGATTTGCTGTGGGGAGGGCCCTTGTGACAGTTCTGCCCGTAGCGTGTCAGCAGCTCTTCAATAGTCATGGTAGCCTCTTCATGCAGCAGTGCAGCCTCCTCATTGTCCACTGCAGAGAAGAGGCTAAATCAGAGCCCCCAAGCCAGACTCCTCATAGGATCAGTCGTTCAACTACCTCCATAGCCCTCACAGCCTGAGTTCCAACTTGCCCACAGCCTCCCACTCCTTTTCAAGTCTCAGAAGAATGCCCCTCTGCTTCCTTCTCCTCAAGTAACATCTGCCTTCACAGATTTCCTTTGGTCTTTTTTTTTCATCCCGTTCTTAGTCAAAGGAACAACAGTTACTATATTTCCCCTTTCACTTCTCATTCATTATTGGACAAGTTAGAAACCCTATTCTGGCTAAGGACACAGGAAGCCTACAACGCTAGTCTAGGCCTATGACCCAGGCCTAATGACTGGCTGCTGGGGCTAATGACTGCTCCAGTCTTGGAAAAAGGGTCATATAAATACTAGCAGCAACCAGGAAGTTCCCCATCACAATGACCACAGATAATATATGTAAAAATGCTTACAACTATGACACTAGGCACTCAAAAAGGTTAATTCTCTCCCTTCTTTTCATAAACACATGTAGTGCAAGAGAACACCATGGGGTTCTTTAACGTGAGGACTCCCCAGGTCCCTAGGAAACCATCCTCTCTTAGAATTGACATATAAATTATATAAAGAATGGTTCTTAATAATGCTGATTTCTTGTCAAACAGGTAATGCCAAACTCACCATCATCTTCATCAGCTACTTTTTCTTTTTCATCCTCGTCCTCAGTGGGTCGCCCCGCAATCTGTGCCAGCTCCTTAATGACTTCTTCAGTGGTCAGTTTGGCATCAATAGCCAAGAAGGCATCTTCCAAAGCCTGAACATAAGCAAAACAGTATGAGTGCAGGAAAAAGGACAGTGGGTACAAAATGAATTGCGTATATTCAATCCTGGGCACAAGAACAGGATACAAATTAGTGTGTGTCTGCCATACTAGAAGTCACTCATATAAAACAGTTCAGAAACCTAGGCCTAATCAGGTGGGAGTGGGAGTAAGCTCAGATTAGGTACATAATTCTTTAA
Source organism: Trichechus manatus latirostris (assembly GCF_000243295.1). Lineage (NCBI taxonomy): Eukaryota > Metazoa > Chordata > Mammalia > Sirenia > Trichechidae > Trichechus > Trichechus manatus. The sequence continues at coordinate 7,633,677 of NW_004443988.1, forward strand.
GAAATGTAGTAAGAAAAAGCTAGGGGGCGAAGAGAAAGAAAAAGCCAAGGGTTAGGGGAAAAAGCGAAAACCTATAGAACCAGAAAGGAGCTCTGGTGGCGCAGTGGTTAAGGTCAGCAGTTCAAATCCTGCTCCGCGGGAGAAAGATGTGGCAGTTTGCTTCTGCAAAGATTTACAGCCTTGGAAACCCTGTGAGGCAGTTCTACTCTGTCCTATAGGGTCGCTGTGAATTGGAATTGACTCAGTGGCAACGGGTATAGATCCAGAGAATGAACAGTGTGGGAAGACAGACCTTCTGTAGCTTGCCTTCCTTGTAAGCCTTCTGATCTTTGATGATATCAGGAAGATATTTGGCACAGTACAAGGCAACTTCCTCCCCTAGAAGAAAGGTAAGATCACCCAGAGCACTGCTTCCCACACATAGAAAGTGATATAATATTACTATGTTATACTCGAGTGAACATTGGGTTAAGGGGATGAGTATCTTAACATACCTGAAACCCATTTGAAGGACAATGTTTGGGAAGTTTTGACCCAGAAAACAGACTTTATCAGCACCCCTCTCAGGGCTATATTAATATATCCCGTCTTTTCTCACTTGCATACTTAGTTCTCAATGGGAAAAAAAAAAAAAAGATAAATGCTAACATAGGAAGAGGTTTCTTGGATTAAACAAGGTCTGGTGAGATCATGAACCAATCCAATATCCTACAATATCCTATTGGGAAGGAGGAATGGTGGAATAGAGAAGAACAGTCCCAGGCAGGAAATGGTATCTGAGGACCAGAACCCTAGAAAGTAAAAGAACAGAAGACCTGTTCTTCCCTGTAAAGTCCCAGAATGTTACCAATATGATCTACTAATGTTACCTCCATGTCCATCATAGACAGAAAACATAGCTGTCTCATTGTCCAGCTCAGGAATACAGTTGTGAGCATCCTAGAAAAAGAAGAGAATAATCAGCATTTCTCAAAGTCGAAGGATATTCTTCCTCATACCTCAGGTCACTAGGATCACCTTCACACCGTAATCTCATTCACTAACCCTTCCCTGGCTGGCCTGTCTGGCCTAGAAATAAGGAAGACGGGATGACAAAATAAGAAAAAAAGGAGGGAGGGAGGGAAGATGAGTGGAGGAGAAGAGATGGGAGGGGGAGAAAGGTAAGTTCGGAGGGAGGAAAGAGGAGAATCAGGGCACTACCTCTTCAGTCTAGCAGCCTCAGCCTAGGAGATCTCAGTCCAGATGGCAGAGTGTTTGGCTGCTGGAACTCTAGACCTGACTCTTTTGGATTTGTGGCAACTATGTGGAGAACCAGAATAAAGGATCTTTAAGTCACTTCCAGACCTATTCTAGGAATCAGTGAACTTCAAGGAAGAAAATTTTAGGAAAGACAGCGAAAAGAGACCCAAGGACCTTTGAAAAATAACTTTCCAGGCAAAACAGAGTGTTATTCTTCCTAAAGATCTCTCAGCCCTGCTCTTAGGAGCTTCCATTCCCCAATGTTTCTTCAATGTTCCTCTTCAGTCAGGTAACCATGCTTGCCTTTGTCCTGTCCTTTCCAAGTGAGGAACTGAGCTTCACACAAGTAGGCTAAAAGGACAGCATCTTGTAGAAACACAGATCTACTTTGGGTTGATTCAATCTTAGCAATTTTGTAAACTGCATCCTCCGTAAGGGGATTGCCAAGGAACTGGCTCTGTCTATGTGTTCCTTGATTTCCACCGCATCTCCAGACCCAACCATTTAGTCACACTACCCTGCCTTTTAAGTCTGATGCAGCCTTACTCTCCCCTCTATTGATTCTGTGGTCTGTTGCTATTTTTTCATTTATTTTTGTTCCCAGAATCCTCTTCTCTCAACCAATCAAACAACATTTAAAATGGATGGAAAAATGAAGCCTGGACTGGGGCTTAGAAGGTCTAGGCTCTCTTCCAGTCTAGCCCCCTGCAGTCTTATTTTCATCAATGGACAATGAGGGGAGTCCCTGCCTTACCAACCTGACAAGTTTTTGGGAGACTCCTAAGACAGCCTAAGTGAAAGCACTAGAAATTTGTAAAGCTGCATACATTTATTAAAGCAAAAAAAATTCTTTTAAAAAGCACCATCTAAACAAATTCTTCCTCTCCTCTCTCAAACATTAACTCACTGAAGAAGTTACCTTCAGGCTAGGCAGAGGATACCATTACAAAAGAATATCCTCCCAACGAATAATTCTATTATACCACATTGTGTTTAGTACTTGTTAACTGAAATTTATAATACTCCAGATAGTCAGGCCTCCCACCTCTTATCCCCAGCTGGAACTGAGGTATTCAACTCTAATGCCATGGCACACCTGAAGACAAGTTTGCACTGGTCCTGCCTACCAACATTTTGGTTGAAAGGCTAGGCTTGACCAAATTCTTCTAATAAAAAATTCTGCCACCCCAAACTAATGCTCCATGCCAAGCCAAAGTTCAATTAAGACTGTCAGACCTAGGTAAAAGTGTGCCACAGCTCACCCTGCCCAACACTACCAACCTACATTCAGGTAATCTACAAATAAAACAAGAAGTGCATAATCAGCTATTTACTCTGATTAATTATCCTTGTTTAAGTTAATTTCAGTTGGTGTTCTCCTTCCTCTTCTAGGCATTAGCATTTTTAAATTGCTAATTAAATATTAACAGTGAGAAAATCAGAGTAGAATGGTTCTTCTGCCATCCCTGAAATCACATTATGTCTTAGTTACATAAGTCAGGAAAATAAAACTTAGTGATTTGAAGGTAGGAAGGGTAAGTCTTATATTTCCCTGATTGTCTTCAGGAGAAAGTGCCCCAGAAACTAAGAAGCTGCAAGGATGGCCCTTGATGGCCTATCTAAGGTCATCACCAACGGCCTCGTTAGCCTCAGCTCCAAGGCGAAGAAAGCACAATGGACCAAACAAAGGTCATCTTCTCCCTCTCCCAACCACTCCATCTCCAGCCACACTGACCTCCCTTCCCTCCAACTAAGCCAGGGCTTATCTCACTGTCACCTTGTCACCTTTCTTGTCACCACCATCTCAGCACCTTCTCTCCTGCATTAATGATTATCTATTGCCCCAGCATCGTCTACCAGTGGTTCTTAAAGTTTAATGCACCCAAGAATTCATTCACCTAATATTTGTGCCAGGATGTGTTCTGGGTGCTTGGAATATATCTGTGAACAAAATAAAGACTCGTACTTCATAAAAAGCGAATTCTAGTGAGGGATACAGTCAATAAATAAACACAATAATGGTAAATCATTTAGAATGTTAGAAGGTGGTGTAATGGAAAAAGAAAAAGTAGAACAAAGTTAAGGAGAACTGAGTGGGATTACAGAAAAGCAGAACTGAATCAGCATAGGACACAGTGCAGTACAGGCATGCTAAGCTCCTAAGAACCTGTACCTCAGTAGTCACTCCAAATCCATGCTGTGAATGTCTAATTATTTCAGCGAAACAACTGTGTCGCATTAACTGCTGATTCTAATTTTGTTGATTTTATGGTTTGGTTTGTTGGGAAGGAATTTATGTTCAGTTCTATGTATGTACACATTTAAGAAACATTCCATTGAAATAATTTTAGTAAATACTGGAGTCCCACAAGTACTGCTTTCCTTTAAAACAACAACAACAAAAAACTATGAAGATCTCCAAGGAATTTTGTTAAGTAAAGAAAGCAAAGTGCAGAATGATGTATATAGTAAGCTGCCGGGGGCGGGGGGGAGGGAGATGTGGTGGTGGCGGTGATGGCAGTGGTGCGGGGGTTGGGGGGGGCGCACATAAGAACAGACGTTTGTCTTTTCAACTTTAACACTACAAGGACACACAGGAAACTAATAAAGGCAGTTAACCATGGGAGGGAATGAAGGGTACAGGCATGGATGGGAGTGAAAGTGAACCACAGGATTGTATAGTATAACTTTCTCAAAAGTAAGTTAAATGTTTTTAAAAGACTATGTACTACTAAACTTTGAGAAACTGGTTGAAATAATTCCACTTTTTTGGTAAGGGAGGGAGGAGCAGTGCAGTGCAGTGAATTACATAATATGGCCCTTCTAGCCATGTTTGGTCTTGTGACTCCCACAAAATGACTGGGTGGGGCTATGTAAATAAGGTATGTGGAACCCTAATGAGGGGATTGGTCAGTTTTGCCACTCCCCTAGCCTTAAAATGAGCCATCCCAGAAGCAGAGGGGGGACCTCACTAGCATCAAGAAAGAAGAGCCAGGAGCGAGTATGTCCTTTGGGGTCCTTGCGTTGAGAACCTCCTAGACCCAGGAGACAGAGAGCTATAACATGGGAGAAGGCAGGAGATGGCCCAGTGAGATTCCCAGCCCACAGAGGAATGTGGCTACAGTGGACAAGTCAACCCACAGAGCCAGAGTGCTAAGCGTCTTTGGGCAGGAGGCTTCCTGGAGAAGTGAGGTGCCTCCAGGGACTTACTGTAGGAGCCAAAGAGCCTTGTAACACATGACCAAGCAGGGCAGAGGCCAAGGGCCAAGAGAGGGAGCCTGTCCTGAGGGGGCCAAGAGGAGCTAAGAGAGCTACCCTGCACTGAAGAAGGGAGACTTTGCCTACATGCTTCCTGATCCTGATCCTGATCCTGAATAGTAGCCTGCTGATCCTGATCCCAAGTCGTAACCTGTTACTTCCCTAATAAACGCCATAACTCTGAGTATGATCTGTGAGTTCTGTGTGGCATTACAACAAATTATTGAACCCATCAGAGTAGTAGTGTCATGGGAGGAATGGCTGGTGTCAGAATTGGTAAAAAGGCTGGAGAGAGGAGGTATGTCTGACCTGCACTTCACAGGAATCAGCCTTGGGCTGATGATCTTGATTCTCTCTCCTCCCCTTCCCCGGAAGTTAGAGAAGGTCTGACGCCAACGCCACCATGCCATTTTTATAAGCAGTCTTCATGTCCACTTCTTCCCAGTGGAATAAGATCAACTGGCCTTTCCCTGTGTTGCAATGCCACTTCTAGATCACAGCTGTACCATCTCTTTTGAACCCACATCCTCTATTCATCTTTTCGACTTCCTCATCTGTTCCTCACAAGAGTGTGATTCTGAAGCAGAAGACGTAGCCCCAGTGGGCATATGAAAAAATACTAAACCTCATTAGTAATCAAAGAAATGAACATTAAAACAAATAAACATCCTTTTTACGACATTAGAATGATGAAAAAAATTAATAATATCCAATGGAAATAAGAATGAAGGTAAAAACACACTCTTATACCCCGACTGACAGGAATATAAATTAGTACAGCTTCTTTGGAAGGCAATTTGGTAATATATATCAAAATTTCAAATATGCATGCCCTCTGACCTAGTAATTCTATCTAAAAAGTTTATTTTATGGAAGTAATTAGACAGAGGTACTATGATATGTACAGTAACGTTCATTACAGCATTTATTTTAAAAAATTGTAAACATCTAAATTGCCATGAATAGATTAAATACAAACGGTATATCCCTCCAATGGAATATATACAGCTGTTTGAAATGATGAATATGTGTTGATTTGAAAAGGAGTTCACAATATATTAAGTGATAAAAAGCAAAAACTAAAGAAAATCTATGTCTATGCTAGGAGTCTGGGAGGTCATATATCAAACTTAACAGTGGAGAGCAAATTTGAGTAATAATTATTTTCTACTTTTCAACATTTATTTTTTATTTTTGTACATGAAGCCATATTGCTCCATTCTGAACAACAGTAACAACATGACAAACCTATGATCTGCATGATCTCTGGCCAGCTACTTCTTGGTAGCTCAGTTATATGCTCTTGTTATGGATTCCCCTGTGTCCCAAAATGTGTGTTCGAATGCTAACTCCTGTGCCTGTGGATGTAATCCTGTCTGAAAATAGGGTTCTCTTTGTAATGTTAATTAGATCATACCTGCAGAGTGGAGTGGGTTCCAAATCTAATCTAACATCTGAGTTATAAAAAGAGCAGATTAGACACAGAGATATGCAAACCAAGGAAGGAATCAACAAGGCTAAGAAGAGACCTTGATTTGGACTTTTAGCCTCCAGAACTGAGAAAATAAATGTCTGTTCTTTAAATCCACCCACTTGTGGTATTTCTGTACAGCAGCACTAGGAAACTAAGACATCTCTATAACATGGAATAGCAATGTATATCTTACCTACATCATCACAGGACTGTTGTGAGGATGATACAAAACATATAAAAAAGTAAAAACCCTTTGTAAAATGGAATTTGCTACTGCGGTGCAACGAATAATATAGCCCCTCTAGCCATAGTCTTTGTGACTCAGACATAATGACTGAATGTGACTGTGCAAATAAAATGTATGGAACCTGCAATGGCTGGGGTCATGTGTCAACTTGGCTAGGCCATGATTCGCAGTATTGTGTGGCTGTTCTCCATTTTTGTGATCTGATGTAATTAATTATCATCCATTTTGTGATGTGTTGTGAATCCTAGCCTCTATGCCTGTAGTCGTGTTAATGAGGCAGAATTAGGGATGTATCTTGAGTCACCACCTTGCTAGAAGGTGTGATCAAGTCACTACCCTTACTAAAGGTCATGACTCACTCAAATCACCGCCTGTTCAAGTAGTGGTGGTTTCCTTGAGGGTATGGTCTGCATCAAATGGATATGAGCACTCTGGGGAAGCTCTCTCTCTTAAGCTGGATCCCACATCCTATTTGTGATCATCTGACCTCTGGTTCTTGGAGCCTGAGCCAGCAGCCTACCATCTGACCTGCTGATTCTGGGATTAGCCAGCTTCCACAGCCTTGTGAGCCAGCAGCCTGTCATCCAACCTGCCTATTTGGGCTCATCAGCCCCTGCAGCCATGTGGGTCAGGAAAAGCCTCCAGCCTGATGCCTTACCCACGGATTTGGGACTTGCCAGCCTCCATAACTCTGTGAGCCATTTCCTTGATATATGGTTCCTGAGTTCTGTGAGACACTGCAGCAAATTACGGAACCCAAAGATGGGAGAGAGAGTACTGAGGGGAGGAGGAGTAGTTGATGTTAGAGATGATAGGGTGGGAGAGCAGTTTGGGAAAGTTGGACATTGGGTACATCTTTAACATCCATCTCATAAGAACCAGCTCTGCGCTGATCCTTATAAATTATTCATTCAGCTATATATTCTTCTCTATCCTTTTTCTCAAAGAGGAATGCCCACAATAAAGATTCATGTTACACCTTGGGGGTCACAGTTCCAAAAGCTACTCCCGAGTACTGACTTACTCCTCCACTTCTTGGTGAGGCCTTTGATCTATATTATCACTTGGTACTGCCCCATCTTCTCTAAGTGCTTCAATTTTTCCCTTTCTACCTTTGATCAAAACCTCTTTGTCTTTACCCTTGCCTTTCTCTCTGTCCCTTTCTGAGCCAGAGCAAAGTAGTTCAACATTGTCTCTTAGCAATCTAGAAAATATCATCCCACCCTGTATAACTCCATCAACTGCTTTCTGTACTCCTGAATCAGAGCCACTAAGTTTTGCTAGTAATAGAATTCATGAAATCATATTGATTGTGATCACTACTTCTACAGCATTTTTTTTTTCTGTATTCCGTATTGACTTCTAAATACATTAACCACAGCCACAGTCTCAGACCTTTCCCATACTGTTCAAGTTGTCTTGGCAGATGAGTTCACCTCTTACTTTACAAGATTATATCTCAAGAACTACCTCATCTTCCCTGTTCAATTTCAAAATTTCTCAAAACCTCTCCTTCACTTTCACCTCAAAAGCAGTATTTCTCCTCTTTTCCTAAATTAACATTTCCTCTTAAACTCATAATCTCAAACTCTTCTCTTTCAGAATCTTACTTCAGAGAGTAAACAATAACCTTAACAGATTTCAAATTGCCATTTTGCAGGCTGCATTCTCCTGGACCATTATAGAGGATTAAATAGTGCAGGCCATGTCAGCTTCTTGAAAGCTCTCTTGGGTTCTGTGAAGAACTGTAGTTCTCTACCTCCAATTGTCTGTTTCTATAGTATGTTCCTTCTCCACATCAAACTTAACATATATAAACAGGAACTCAGCAGTCTACCAAAAATCTGAGCTTCCCCTACAGGTCTTCTTATTTCTGTCAACAGAATCTTAACTCTCCCAGGCAACACCTAGTACCAGTCATTCTTGACTTCTGGCTGTCTTCCACCATCCATCACTGAATCCTGTTGAGTCTGCCTTCATAGCCTTCATCACCTTGCTCCCAGATTACTTTACTGGATTACCAAATAGTATTTTAACTCCTCTTCTGTCTCTATTCTCTGCTCCCTGTAATCCAACCTACATACTACTTGTCAGATTAATCTTTCTAATGCAACATTACATTGCTAGAACTGTCAATGAATTCTTACTACATTCAAGATTAATTCCAAACCGCTTAACAGGAAATTTAAGGCACTCAGTCATCATTCCTACCCATCTCTATAAACTAATCTCCTCTCATCCCACTCCCCAACAGAAACTGCTCCATTCTTGACAATGACACCCCACAAAGGTAGTATGCATGTTTGCCTCAGAGCCTTTCCTCATATCCCTCCTTCGAATACTTTTTCTTCCCCTACTTCCCTCCTCCCCAGTTATCTGTTATACTCTTTCCTTAAGGTCCAGCTAAAGTCTCACCACCTCACCCTTTCTGACCACGCCAATATTCTATGATCATTCTCTCTCTAAACTTAGTATTTATTGCCTCTATACCACTAAACCGGCACTCAGCATATGCTATGTTGTACTGTTATACAACACTCCCCTGGGGAAGAAGGAAGAGCAGTGCTCCTAGCTCCAAAACTAGATTGTAAACCACTTGAAAGTAAAGAATGTCTTTCTTCTCTTTACAGCTCTGGGGCCTAACTGCTTTACAACACAGCAAGACCTTCATGTTTACTTATAATGGTGAGTTCTCAGCTGCTTTAAGACAGCTACCTTAAGGATATCTCCTCCTTCACTTCCTACCCTAAACCCAGAGATATATCATAATACACTAACCACTGAGATGGTCTGGAGGAGATGACTCCTAGAATAACCCACACCACCTGAGTCAAGGCTCTTAGGAATTGCCTTACTTAATAATAAAATATAAAATAAACTTTCCTTTTCTGAAGTAATGATTTTTTAAAAATGATTATTGCAATATTATCTTACTATGTCGCCATGCGTCAGAATCAACTCAACAGCAACTAACAACAACAATAACATCTTACTATGTGCTTACAGGTACAAATGGTTAATGTGCTTACTGCTAACCAAACGGTTGGTAGTTTGAGTCCACACAGAGGTACCTCAGAAGAAATGTCTGGTGATCTACTTCTGAAAAGTCAGCCACTGAAAACCCTATGGAGCACAGTTCTACTCTGATACATGGGGTTGCCATGAGTTCTAACTGACTAGACAGCAACTGGTTTTTGGTTTATGTGCTTACATCTTCAAGAAACAGCCCACAATGGCTTCAAGTCCCTTTCTTACTTCCAAACTAACAGCTTAGAAGCATTTGAATTCTGCTCCCTGAAATTCACTATCTAGCATAGCGTCCACATAGGCTATTATTTCTGATCACTCACATCCTCAAGGGTCTTCCTATAATTGGATTAATATTTCACTTTCTAGGAGTTTGACATAATTTAGGAGAATTTTTGGGTAGAGGCTACTCCACCTCCATTTAATAATTCATAAAAATGTAAACAATACTGAACCTAGAATTAATCTTCATAAAAGCACATACTATTTATTTACACTTCATTTAGAAGTACCTATCATCTTTTCCATTCCATCTGTAAGCTTTATCCACTCAAAACATATCCCCCAATCTCCTCATAACTTTACTTTTTAAAAGGCCATTGGCCTTTTGGCCAATAGAACTGTACTTCTTTTCCCTTAAAGGATGTGTGGAACATTTAACAGTCCCATCATTATAATAGATTCCTGCCCAGGTCTGACTGGCAGACCAGCAGTTCTCACTGTACACTTAGCATGGAAAAGGCTCATACTGGGAAGTTACAGGTTCACTGGTTGTTGTTGTTGTTGTCAGTTGCCATCAAGTCGATTCTGACTCATGGTGACCCCATGTATGCAGAGTAGAACTACTCTATAGTGTTTTCAGGGCTGTGACCTTTCAGAAGCAGATCACCCATCCTTTCTTCCAAAGTGCCTCTAGGTAGGTTCAAACTGCCAACCTTCTGGCTAGCAGTCCAGTCATTTGACCGTTTGGGCCACCCAAGATCACTGGTAGACTGACTATAAAGGAAAGTCACAAATTTCAGTCCATTTTTCTTTCTGTAGCAACATGTTACACAATGTTGACTAGGTCTAAAACTTGCTACACATCTACTTCAGAAAATTCTTAGAGAACTCCTTAATGCAGATTCATCTTAAGGTAGATATAATTATGCCTTTTTTATAAGCTTTCTCTCTTAAAACATTTTTTTAAAAAATAAACCTTTAAAGTATGACATGCATTCTGTCTTAAAAGATGACCTCAAACAAGTAAAAAGACTGTATTAGTAATTTTAAAAAACTTCCCACAAAGCACAGGCCCAGCTGGCTTCACTGGTGAATTCTACCAATATCTGAAGAATACCAATCCTTCACAAACTCTTCCAAAATACAGGAGAAGAGGGAATACCTCCTCTTCGTAGCTAAAACTTATAGCACAGAAGCATATGAATTATTTCCCCAGAAATTCACGATGAAGCCAGTTGTATTACTCTGATAAAATCAGACAAATACAAGGAAATTACAGATGAATATCTCTTATGAATATAGACACAAAATCCTCAACAAAATACTAGCAAACTGACTCGAGAAACATATAAAAAGGATTATATATCATGACCAAATGGGATTTACCCCAAGAATGCAAGGGTGCTTTATCATCCAAAAATCAATTAATGTAATACACCACATGAAGAAACTAAAGAACAAAAAACATGCAATCATTTAAATAGATGAAAAAAAAAATCATTTGACAAAATCCAACACACACTCATAATTAAAAACACTCAATAACCTAGAAATAGAATTTCTTCAACCTGATAGAGTGCATCTACAAAAAATGCACAGTTAACATTATACTTAATGGTGAAAGCCTGAATACTTTCCACCTAAGATCAGTAACAAGACAAGGATATACGTTCTTGACACTTCTACTCAACGTTGTAATGGAGGCTCTAACCAGGGGAATTTGGAAAAAAAAGAAATAAAAATCATCTAGTTTGGAAAGGAAGAAATAAAACTATCTCTATTTACAGATGACATAAGCTTGCATAGAGAAAATCCCAGGAATCCACTAAAAAACTATTAGAACTAATAAATGAGTTTAGCAAGGTTGCAGAGTACAAAATCAATATACAAAAATCAACTGTATTTCTATCCACTAGCAATGAACAATCCAAAAATTAAGAAAACAACTCCATTTACAGTAGCATCAAAAAGAATAAAATACTAAGAATAAATTTAACAAAAGTACAAAATTTGTATTCTAAATACTACAAAACAATGTTGAAGGAATTTAAAGACCTCAATAAATAAAAATACATTTCATGTTCATGAATTGGAAGATGAAATATTGTTAAGATAGCAGTACTCCTCAAATTGATCTTCATATTCAACAGAATCCCTACCAAAATCCCAGATGCCTTTTGTGCAGAAATTGACAAGCTAACCCTAAAATTCATATGGAAACACAAGGAACCCAAAAAGAAGAAAAAGAACAAAGGTGGAGGACTCACACTTCATGATTTCAAAACTCAGTAGCCAAGCAGTGTGATGATGGCTTAAAGACAGATATACAGATCAATGAAACAGAACTGAGAATCTAGAAATAAACCCTCACATTTATGGTCCATCGATTTTCAACAGTGGTGCCAAGATAATTCAATAGGGGTAAAGAATAGCCTTTTCAACAAATAGTGCTAGGACACCTGGATATCCATATGCAAGAGAATAAAGCTGGACCCCTTCCATACACCACACACAAAAAAATAACTCAAAATGGATCATGGACTTAAATGTAAGAGCTAAAACTATAAAATTCTACGAAGAAAACAGTAAATTGTTGTTGATGTTCCGTTAGACAAACCTTCTTAGATACAACACCAAAAGCACAAGCAACTAAAAGAAAAATAGATAAATTGGACTTCATCAAAATTGAAAACTTTTGTGCTTCAAAGGACACCATCAAGAAAGTGAAAGACAACCCACAGAATGGGAGAAAATGTTTGCAAATCATGTATCTCATAAATGACTTATATCCAGAATATATACAGTACTCTTAAAATTCAATGATAAGACAAAAAAGATAAACAGGTACATAGTCCAATTAAATATGGGCAAAGGATCTGAACAGATATTTCTCCAAGATATACAAATGGTCAAGAAGCTCAGGAAAACATGCTCAATGTCATTAGCCATCAAGGAAATGCAAATCAAAACCACATGAGATACCACTTCACACTCACTAGAATGGCTATAATAAAAAAAAAAAGATAGTACGCGTTGGGAGGATGTGAAGATACTGGAATACTCATATATTGCTAGTGTAAATGTAAAATGATACAGTCACTTTAGACAGTTTGGCAGTTTCTCAAAGCATTAAACATAGTTTACCATATGAGCCAGCAATTTCCCTCCTAGATATCTACCCAAGGGAAATAAAAATTATGTCCACACAAAGATTTATACACAAATGTTCATAGCATTATTCACAACAGCTGAAATGTGGAAATCCAAATGCCCATCAACTGATGACTGCATAAACAAATCATGGCATTATGCATACAATGGAATATTTTTCAGCCATAAAAAGGAATGAAGTACTGGTTCATGCCACATGGATGACCCTTGAAAACATGATGCTTAGTAAAACATGCCAGTCACAAAAGATGATCTGTATGATTCCATTCATATGAAAGGTTCAGAATAGGCAAATCCATAGACAGTAAGTAGATTAGTGGTTGCCAAGGGCTAGGGGGGAGGGGGAATAAAGACTGATTGCTAATGAGTACAATTTCTTTTTGGGGTGGTGAAAATGTTCCAGAATTACACAGTGGTGATGGCTGTACAACTTATGAATATACTAAAAACCACTAAACTGTATATTTTAAAAGGGTGAATTTTATGGTATATGAATTATATCTCCATTTTAAAAATGGAATGAAGTACTGATACATGCTACAACATGAACCTTGAAAACATCATGCTAAGAAACCACAAAAGACGTATGATTCCATTTATACGAAAAGTCCAGAACAGGCAAAACCAGAGACAGAGAAAGTAGTGGTTGTCTAGGCTAGGCGGGGTGGAGAAAAATGGGGAGTGACTGCTAATGGGTACGGATTTCTTTCTGGAGTGATGAAAATGCTCCAAAATTGATTGTGGTGATCCCTGTATAACTCTGTGAATATACTAAAAACTGTGATCTGTACACTTTAAATGGGTAAATTATTTGGTATGTGAAGTAAATCTCAATAAAATTTAAAATGTGTATTTGGGAATACACAATCCCAAACGCTATACATGATTAAAAGCTGATATACTCCATCTCTGAATTAGATCTAGAGGGAAATGGAGAACAATTCCACTGGAATCAGTACTTGGTTTGCAGAGTGTCATGAAACATCAGTAATACTGTAGGTTCAGTTCTAAAATTTTGTGCTTCCAGATAGCATAATTGTTAATAGCTGCTTACAACAGCTAGAAATACTGATCAAATGAGTCTAAATTTCTACACTCAAATTCAAGTCTTTACCTCTCAAAATACAATTCTAAGATGATGACCCAATAGAGGAACAGGGGACGGGAAGCTGAGTAGGTACTGGTAATATCCAAAAATGTATTAACAACTGCTAGAAGACTGGGGCAATAGAAATGTATGTAAAACACTTGTGAAATCTTGGAGGATAAGTTCTGATTGTAACTTCCAGTCACTGGAGAACTTATAAAGGAATGGTATAGGAGAATGCAATATCTCCATATTCATTGGCATAAATTTCGTATCATTTCATACTACCTTTGAATTGTGAAGAACAGGTACTCCACGCTAATCAAATGAAAAGAACGTCCTTTTTTAAGGGTCCCCGAGTGGCACAAACAGTTAAGCGCTCTTCTACTAGCCCCAGAGGGGCCTCGAAGATAGTCCTGGTGATCTGCTTCTGAAAGGTCACAGCCCTGCAAACCCTATGGAGAGAAGTTCTTCTCTGCACATACACAGTTGCCAAGACTCAGAATCTAACAACAACAACAATTTAAAAAACAAGCATAAAGAATGTCCTTTTATAAAAGTAGCTTAACTGCATCCTGGACAAAGGAATTCTGATCTGGTTCAGTAGGCAAAAAGTGCTTTAAACTACAGAGATGAGGATCAGATAATGCTCTTCAGCCTCCAATGCCTCTCTAAAGTGAAATTCGACAGCATGCCTGTACCTCATTTTATACTTTGCCCATTAATATAATGACTGAAATTGTTATGCAGGTGTCTTAAGCATTTTCTGCTCCACGTAACTCTAAATTCAATTCTCAATGACCCTCTGTGGAGCTTAAGTCAGCTTCTATCTACATGGCAGGAAACGGCTGTTACTGTTAGATGCTGTTGAGTTGATTCCAATTCATGGCAACCCCATGTGACAGAGTAGAGCTGCCCCGTAGGGTTTTCTTGGCTGTAATCTATATGGAAGCAGATCACCAGGTCTTTCTCCTGTGGAGCCGCTGGATGAGTTCCAACCACTAGCCTACTCAAAATTATACTCTCAGTATTGATACTGCCTTTAATGCTGTTGACCTGGACTTCTCATTAGCCACCAAAAACTCAGAGCCTTTCCTTATGTATTTTTCAGGCATTCCTCCAAAACCTAGCTCTCAGCCCCTCTCCCGCCCCCACCTCCAGTACATACCTCAACCAGCTTAAAGGTCTCTCCAAAACATGGAGAAGAAAGAAGAGAGGGAAACATGAACTGTGGTATTTCAATGAACTCTTCTCAAAACACCCTGATTCCACATTAAGAGGGGCCAAAGAGAGGTACAAAGTATAAAATACAAGCTTATTGATGGCTGTCATCCTTGCTTCAAGAGAAGAGGGAGTACTCTCTAAGGCTGAACATATGCATCAGTCAGGATTTTAGCAACTCTCACAAGGTTTATTGGTGTAATAAACTTACCTCAACTGAATTATTAGGACCAAGCAAATAACATAAATAGACTATGTTAATTGGGTAAATTGTGCCCTAAAGGTTAAGAGGAATAAGAGTATGCTTCCGAAAAGATAAGATTTGCTCAAGAGGCTGGAAGTCATAGTTATTTTCTTGCAGTAGCAAAGAAAACTATGTTATACTTTTCTTTGCTAAGAGAAGAAACAAAGCCAGAAGGAAATGTATCAATGAAACAGAACAGGATTCCAAACAGTACTTCAAAAGGATTTGATAAGGCATATTTAACAATTCAAACAAGGATAAATTCAGAAACAGCACATTAGAAAGTTCCATTTCAATACCCTAAGTAGTTATTATCTCTCAGGAAGAAGATAAGGATCTAAGGAACATTCTGGCAGGTTCTCTACCCACCAAACAGCCCTTGATGAAAAATCATCTTCTAATTACCAGAAAAATAACCAAAAATAAAGGGAAATGCCCTGCAGAGAAAACGTAAATAGCAAAGAATCACTGGGCAAATGACTTGGAAAAGTGAATATCCAAGCAACTCAATTCATAAAGAAAACTAGAAAGAGGAATATCAAAGAAAAGGAAAAACCATAGCAGAGAGGGAAGTGGAAAATATTTTCTGTGAGATGAGACAGTCACCTCAAATCTCACATTAACAGAAAATGCCAGTGAAATGGAACCTCCAGAACCAACCCATTAAGGTTTTCCTTTTGAAGCTATATCCAGATATTTCTGTCAGACGACATTTATTACCTGTAAGCTCAATACTGTGCACTGCAGTGAAATATGAATGTTTTACTTCAGTTCAATACAGATAACAGTGTTTTGAGCAAATTGATCCTACAGATTCTTTCCACCAAAGCAGAAGCATCAGAACTTTTCTGCATCTCAATTTCCTAGCTGTAAAATGTGAGAGCAAAACTGCATGAGATGAATTATAAGATCCCCTCTATTTCTGAAATTCTATACCTAATAATAGAACCACTATTAAAGCCTGCTGTGGATATACAATTTGAGTCTGAGCAACAAACGGTTTAAGTTCATACTGTCATTCCAGAGCTAACCACAGGGAGGAGTGAGGGATTTGAGAAAATTCCCAAAGGAGACAGTATTTGCCTGTTACCTGAAGCCCACCTAGTAAATGGATAAATCCTCAATCCCAGAGCATTTCCCTGGCCCCAGTCTCTAGACGTCACAATACTCTTCACAAAGACAAGGCTTACACGTCTCTCTCCCTTTCCTTCCACCATACAATTTTCCCTGATGTTCTCTTTGTAGTTTCACATCCATTTTGTCCAATACTACTCCTTTTTAATCCAGACTTTTTCCCCTTTATCTGGAGTGAAACTTTTTAGGAAAGAAAACCAGTTCTCTGTACGTCGTGACCAAAATAAAAATGTTTTGATAACATGACTGAAAAATCAAAGAAACTACACACTACAACAAGCACAGGCAAATGACAATTACTGGTAAGTTTTGGAGGAATCCCAAGGGCGGAAAATACCAAGCATAATAAAAAAGAAATTACAGTGATTAACAGTTAAAGTTTTCCGAAGGAAGTAAAAGGCCCTGAAAAACAGTACAAACGAGTGACAACTCTTGAGGGCAGGTCGAGCCTCCACATTAACATGCCGTCTCCAGGACCTGATAACTTAGTGTTAAGAATTTGAAACAAAATATTTGCCCGGGCTTCCTTTCACTGTCAACCTCCTCACCCAATAAGGCCTCCCCACATAACGCATTTTTTTTAAAAAGTACCATCATTCACATCTATTCGCCTCTACCTCTCAAAAATAAGAGAATAAATAGCCCCTCTTTTCTCCTTTACTCCCACACTAAACCTCACACCATTTAGGAGAGCTGGGTTGGCGCGCAGGCACGGGGAAAGGGCGGTCAGTGGGCGGAAGGTGCTTCTCCCCACATGGCCAAGCCCTAGCCGCCAAGACGGCCACCGGTACACCGTCTCCAAGCACCGGCAGCTCCCTCTCGGCCCGACCCTGCGCTCGCTGCCGTCCCCCAAACTCCGCTGCGGCCGCAGGTCCTCGATTCGGACCCTTCCCCGGGGAGAACCCCATCCCCCCGTTCTCTTTCTCCGTCGGGTTCCCGCCCTGCAGCGCCCAGGCTGTCGGCCCCTCCCGCCTCACCTCCATGGAAACGCGCCAGCCTTGCATGGCGGAGAAACCGTAGGGCAGCGGCAGGCGCGGGGCGCCGATCCCGTCACCGGAGCACTTCACCGTGTTGGGCTGGGAGAGGTAGGCACCCATGGCGGCAGCTGGCCGGAGACCTCAGGGCCAGGCGAGCGGGGTCGCGACCCGTGCCGGCGCGGAGCCCCGGGTGCGCGCGTGGCAGAAGCGGGCCGGACGGCGCGGCCAACGCAAGGTGCCGGTGAAAGGCGCGAGGCCGGCCAGGAGGCGGTAACGGGACGGGAACACAGAGGGAACGGAAGCGGAAACCGTGCGGCTCCAGACCCCGCCCAGCCGGCGCGGCGCGGCGCGGCGCGGCGGGCAGTCATTTCCTTAGCAACTCGCCCCGCCCACGGGACAACGGTCCGCCCAACCGTCGCTGCCGCGGGACTGGCGTGGTCACGCCCCACAACGGCTGCGGCTGGCGCTGTTCCCGCCACAGGTCGTTCCTGGCTGTTCACCGCTATTCCCAGCCGCCTCGGCCTCGCGTCCTTCACTTGGCCTCTCGACGTTTTATCTGGTTTCTTTTGTGTCGGGCCCGGGGCTTCCGGTCCATCCTCTAGTGTATCAGCCCCCGCTCTCCCCACCGCGCCTTCAGACTCCCAAACCCTGCCCGATTCAGTTCAATTAAAGTTGACCAGTATTTGTTCTGAAGCACCTGGCCAAGCCTGTGAGGCCTATACAAGAAGAATGTGAGAGGGTCTTTTCTGACAAAGGAAAAAGGAGACCTCGATCTATGACATAATTCAAGTTAATGTAGAAATATTTGGGACAGTCTATGCTGGGTGCAAGAGATCAAAGGAGGGCAAGACAAGCTGTTGCTTGGCGGATCGAAAAGATTTAGACCAGCAGAGACGTCGCCTGCATTTACCAAGGGAGTGGGGAAAAACGTTGCAAGTTTGGGTGGGTGAGCAAAGAATGTAAACTGCATTTAGGAGGATTTTTTAGGAAGCTGACTGACCTCGATGGAGAGTGGTTTTAAGTAATATTCGATAGGATAGAGGTGATCCTATGAGCCAGGATAGGTGACTTGGTCTTCGTTGTAATCCTGGTGTGGCATTTTTGCACTGTTGGTCTACTCATTATATGTAGTGCCCATAGGAGGGAGAAAATCTGGGACTGTAACTAGTTAGAGCGCTCTTCAAGCGTGAAATGAGAAGAGCTGGGAGTAAGGTGGCAGTGGGAATAGGGATGAAGGAACATATTAAAGACTAAGAAATTGACAAGGTTTAGTAATAGATTGGATGCAAAGGATGGAAGGGAAAGGAAAAATCATCCTCCAGTCTATGGTAGGTCTGATTGATAGTCTTAAAATACAAAACTAATCATGGCTTTCAATAGCTCTTAAGATGAAGTCCAAATTCCTTAAAGTAGTTTACAAGACCCTTTATGCATGACCCAATTCTAGCATGTCTCTCCCATTTTCTTTCCATTTCCCCTACCACTCTATGTTTTAGCATAGAGTGTTCTGGGTTCCTCCAAAGCTATGGTTTCTCTTCCTATGCTTTCACCCATGGGACACACATCCCACCCACCCCGCTTCACCATCACTTCCTCCAGGAAGTCTCTAATGTTCTTACACTAGTTTGGGTCCCCACTTGTTTGTCTGTCTTTCCTGATAGACTATAAGCCTTTATGAAGACAGAAACTCCATCAAACTTAACATTTTACCCCCCATCATCCCTAGCACAATTCTTCTACATGCTCAATAACATTTACTATATTTTACACAATTAACACACGTGTTACGCCAGAACTGTTTTACTTAATTTCATCATTTCTCCCCGTTATATGTGTGGGCATGTTATTTACCCAAGCCTGTTACTTGTGAAAATACGGTAAATGTTTGTTGAATGAATAACATCAAGGTTTTGACCCTTTTGTCAGCTTGGTCAATGGTTTATCAATTTTGTTGATCTTTTCAAGGAACCAGCTTTTGGTCTTGTTAACTCTTTCAATTGTTTTTCTATTCTCTATTTCATTTAATTCCACTCTAATTCTTATTATTTCCTTTCTTCTGACGCCTTAGGGCTTCTTTTGCTGCTTCCTTTCTACTTCTTTCAGTTGTACGGTTAATGTTTTGGTTATGGCCCTTTCTTCTTTTTCGATGTGTGCATTTATTGCTATAAACTGACTTCTGAGCACTGCTTTTGCTGTGTCCTGAAAGTTCTGGTAGGATGTGTTTTCATTTTCGTTTGATTCTATGAATTTCTTTATTCCATCCTCAATTTCTTCTGTAACCCAGTAGTTTTTGATCAAGGTGTTGTTCAGTTTCCATGTGTTTTATTTTTTTCCTTGCTTTTTCTGTTATTGATTTCTACTTTTATGGCTTTTATGGTCAGAAAAGATGCTTTGTAATATTTCAATACTTTGGATTTTATTAATGCTTGCTTTATGGCCTAATATGTGGTCTATTCTGGAGAATGTTCCATGTGAATTGGAAAAGAAAGTATACTTGGCTGCTGTTGGGTGGAGTGTTTGGTATATGTCTATGAGATCAGGTTGGTTGATTGTAGCATTTACCTCTTCTGTGTCTTTGTTGAGCTTCTTTCTGGATGTTCTGTCCTTCACCGAAAGTGGTGTGTTGAAGTCTCCTACTACTAATGTAGAGCTGTCTCTCTCTCTTTTCAGTGCTGTCAGAGTTTGTTTTATGTATTTTGGAGCCCTGTCGTTGGGAGCGTTAATATTTATTATAGTTCTGTCCTCCTAATGTATTGACCCTTTAATCATTATACAGTGTCCTTCCTTATCCTTTGTGGTGGCTTTTACTTTAAAGTCTGTTTTGTCAGAGATTAATATTGCCACTCCTGCTCTTTTTGAGTGTTGTTTGCTTGATGTATTTTTTTCCATCCTTTGAATTTTAGTTTGTTTGTGTCTTTAAGTCTAAGGTGTGTCTCTTGTAGGCC
>NW_004443988.1:7654022-7662414 GCF_000243295.1 Trichechus manatus latirostris
GGATCATGTTTTTTTATTCAATCTTCCACTCTCTGTCTCTTTATTGGTGCATTTAGTCCATTTACATTCAGCGTAATTATTGATAGGTATGAGCTTAGTGCTGTCATTTTGATGTCTTTTTTTGTGTGTCGTTCACAGTTTCTTGGTTCCACTTAATCTTCTGTGCTGAGTTGCTTTTCTTTATGTATTTTCTCTTCATCTTTTTCATTGTTGTTGATTTTGTGTTTGCCGAGTCTTTGTATTTTTCTAGTTTTTTATTTTGACTTGTAGGGTTGTTAGTTTCCTTTGTGGTTACCTTAATATTTACCCCTATTTTTCCAGGAGGAAGGCGTGTCCCTGTTCCCTAGAGGGTGTAGGTGGGTGGGTTTTGCAGCCAGACTATGAGCACCTAATGCTGTTGGCTGTAAGGACTGGGTGGCACCTCGTATTCATGGGCCCCAATCACAGGTGGCTAGGTGGTGTGGGTGGACCACCAGTCCTCAGGCCCCTGATGTGGGTAGGTGAAGACCCTGCTTAATGGGCAGAGCAGTGTCAAATGTCAAGAACCTGCCACTTCACAGCTGAAACAGTTGAAGTTAGGGTTCCGGTATACACAGTACTGCAGTAATAAGGGCCTACACTGTTGAGATGGGCCCACACAAGCCTATGTAGGGGGAAAAGCACTCAAAGTCTGTGGATCCCTTATGCCTGTGCCTAAGCAAGGGAGCTGTGCCTACCCTGGGTTCCTGGCTTAGGGGATCCGGCAGTTTATTTTTTCCCATTGGTTAATTTGATCACTCTCCAAGGCAGGGAGAGTGGCTCTGGGCGTGTGACGGATCCTACTTCTGGCCCAGAGGACTTGGCAATTGCTGAAGCCCGTCCGGGACCCAGTGCAGAGCAGGGAGCAGGGAGATAAATGGGAGAAAGGTTTTTCCCTAAGAGGGATGTTTTTGATCCGTGTGGTAGGCCGGACACAATTACTTATCTTTTGCCGGATTGAGGGCTGCTTCTCACTGGTTCTGGGTGGCCATGTAGACTCTCTGTGGCTGGGTCTCTCCTGGTGCAAAAAACACACCTCCCAAGCACAGCTGCTTGCCTGCCTCACAGCTCAGCCCCGACTGATCAGGCCTGAAGGGCTCAGGCTCTCACTGGGTCAGGTCTCGCACCTCCTCGCTGCTTCCAAACTGACTCTCCCTCCCCCTGCCACTCAGTCTGGTTCCTCAACTCTGCCTTTGATGTTCAGGGCTCCAGATTGCCATATGTAATCAAATCACTTGTTTTTTTGGGTCTTTGTTGTAACAGGGTCCACCGGAAGCGTCTAACTACTCCACCATCTTGACCCCGCCTCCAAGGTTTTAACCCTTGATGACAAAAATTGGCAGAGCCATTAACAAACAGAAAATGGGGAGGTTGAAGGTGGGAGGGGGTTGTTTTGGAAACAAATGGTTCAGTTTAAGGTGACAACTAGATATATAAGCATTGAAAATATTGGATTGAAGTTAGGCTATGAGGGTTTAGGAAAAAAAAAAACTTGTTGCCATTGAGTTCACGCCAATTCATGGAGATACTATGTGTGTCAGAGTAGAACTGTGCACCATCGGGTTTTCAATGGCTTATTTTTTCAGAAGTAGATTGCCAGACTTTTCTTCTGAGGTGCCTCTCAGTGAATTTGAACCACCAGCCTTTCAGTTAGCAACTACAGTATGATAGATTGCTTTTATATGGCTTTTCTCACCATAGTCTTGTATCTCCCACCAAATGATTAGGTGGGACTTTGCAAATAAGGTGCTTGTGGCCCACCAAGGTGATTTGACAGCTTGCTAATAATGAAAATAAGGTGCATGGCACCCTTGTGGGGGGTGGGACCATGCAAATAAGGTGTATGGAACCCTAACGAGGGGATTGGTCAGTTTTGCCATCCCACTAGGCTTTGAGTGCCGTGGGAGGGATGGCTGGTGTCAAAATTGGTAAAAATGTTGTGGGGTGAAGTTTTGTTTGACCTCTGCCTACTAGAGTCAGCCTTGGGCTGATGCTGATGGTGGTTCTGTCTCTCCCTCACGGCGTTAGAGGAGGTCAGATGCCCCACCGTGGCATTTTTACAAAAAGTATCTTATGCAACATACAGCTAGACTTTAAAAACTCCAACCTGAAAGTGTCTGTCTTTCAATTTGATTACATTTGTATTGATCACTGATGTATTTGGATTTATTGCTACCATCTTATTTGTGTTTTCTCTTTGTCATTCTTTTTCTCATTTCCTGCCTTATGTTGACTTGATAAAGTTTCCTATATTCTACCTGCTTTCCTCTGCTATTTAGAAGCTTTAGAGTATTTCTATTGTTTTAGTGATTTTCCTTGCATTTTAACATTCACACTTAGATACAATTATTTATTATAAAACCTAGAGTTATTCAGTATTTAACACAATCCTCATCTTGAAAACCCCACAGCAAGTTTTAACTACCTAATAAACACTCCCAATCTTGTTATAGCTATCAAAGTTGTAGTTTCAACTTTTTTAACACACAAAGAACAGTTTTCATTTTACAATCACTATTTTACACTTGCCAGTATAGTTTATCTACCTCTATGCTCACAGTTATTTCTTTCATCTTTCATCTTTCTTCATACCTCCAAGGAATTTTTCTTTCCCTCTGGCTGCTTTTAAGATTTTTCTCTTTATCACTTATTGTTTTCAACAATTTTGTTATCATGTGCCTTGGTGTGGTTTCCTTCTTGCTTGTTCTGCTTGAAGTTCATTTAGATTCCTAAAACTGGGGTTTTCAGTTTGGAAAGTTGTTGACAATTATTTCTTCAAATTTTTTTCTGTCCGTTTCCATCTTTTTTTGGAACTTGAATCTCATGTATGTTATATAACTTGATATTATTGATGCTTTGTTCACTTTTTTTTCAGTCTTTTTTCCCTCTTTTTTCATTTTAGGTACTTTCTATTACTATGTCTTTAAATTCACTAATCTTTCCTTCCATAGTATCTAATCTGCTCTTAATCCCATCAGTGTACTTTCGTTTTTGTTATTGTCTTTTTCACCTCTAAAAGTTGATTTGGGTCTTTTTAAAGTCTTCCTTTTCTATCCTAATTATACCCAATGCTTTCCTCTGCTTTCTTGAACATATGGAATACATAGTAGCTGTTTTAACATCCTTGCCTATTAATTCTCTCACCTATGTAATTTCTGGGTCCATTCCTATTGAATAATTTTTTTCCTGGTTATGAGTAATACTTTCCTGTTCTTCACATGCCTGATAATTTTTGACTGAATACTAGACATTGTGAATTTTACATTTTTTTTGAGTGCTGGATTGTTATTATTATTGCTTTAAAATATTGTTGTTGTTTTTTTCCTGAGTCACAGTTATCTTCTTGGAAACAGTTTGAACCTTTTGAGGCTTAATTTAAGATTTGTTACGGCAGACCCAGAACAGAATTTTGCCTAGGGCTAATTTCGCTCCACTACTTAGGCAGTAGGAGCCCTGGTGGCAGAGTGGTTAAGAGCTTGGCAATAACCAAAAGGTCAACAGTTCAAATCCACCAGCTGCTCCTTGGAAACCCTATGAGGGCAGTTCTACTCTGTCCTGTAGGGTCTCTATGAGTCAGAATCGACTCAATGGCAATAGTTTTGGCTTGGTTTGGTTTGACTTAGGCAATAACCTGAGGACACTATCTGATGTACTGGGGAGGCCTTTCCTGTCTGACTGGTGGGAACACAAATTATTCCTGGGGCAGTATGAGTTCCAGAAGATTGTTCTGCCTACTCCTCTTCAATGGTTCTTTCCCCAGCCATGGCAGTTTCCTCACATTCGTGTTTAGATCAGTACTTGGCCAAAAATTTGAGGGGATCCTTCTGTAGATCTCCATAGTTCTCTCTCTGTGCAGGTCCACAATGTCCAGTACTCTGCCCTGCACAGTCTAGCCACGATGGCCTCCCTGAACCTCAAACTCTGTCTTCTCAATGCAGTGAGATTGTCAAATTCTGTATGGGTTTCCTCTCTCTACGTAGTGGCCTGACAACTCTCTTCAGGCAGTGTCATGGATTGAATTGTGTGCCCCAAAAATATGTGTATCAATTTGGCTAGGCCATGATTCCCAGTATAGTGTGGTTTCCTCTATTTTGTGATTGATGTAATTTTCCTATGTGTTGTAAATCCTATTGTCTGCCTGTGGTTAATGAGGCAGGATTGGGTTATGTTGAAGATTAGGATGAGATGTAACACCCTTTCTCAGATCACATTCCTGATCCAATGTAAAGGGAGTTTCCCTGGGGTGTGGCCTGTATCACCTTTTATCTTAAAAGAGATAAAAGGAAGAGAAGCGAGTAGGGAGTTGGGGACCTCATACCGCCAAGAAAGCAGCGCAGGGAGCATAGCATGTCCTTTGGACCCAGGGTTCCTGCACGGAGAAGCTCCCAGACCAAGGGAAGATTGATGACAAGGACCTTCCTCCAGAGCCAACAGAGAGAGAAAGCCTTCCCCTGGAGCTGGTGCCCTGAATTCGGACTTCTAGCCTTCTAGACTATGAGAGAATAAACTTCTCTTTGTTAAAACCATCTACTTGTGGTATTTCTGTTAGAGCAGTACTAGATAACTAAGATAGGCAATAAACTGGGGTTTTCATAGGGTTCACCTCATTTGTGTCTCTTCTCTCAGGGATCACTATCTTGTGCTGCTTGTTGTCCATTGTCTGAAAACAATTGATTCATATATTTTGTCCCATTTCCTAGATGTTTAAGGCAGAAGATATAAATCCGTTTCTGTTATTCCATCACAGCCAGAAGCAGAATTGTTCCCCGGAAGATTTATAAATTATTTATAAATAGATCTTTCAGTGAGAATGTGTGGGTGATTTTTTTTTTTTTAATTCTTTAATTGTTCCTGGTATAGTAAAATGTATTTTGCCCTCACTCTTGACTGATAGCTTGGCTGGAATTTGACAGGGAAGTCTTTTATTACTCTTACTATTCTTTCATAGGTAATCTTATCTCTGGTAGCTTTTACAATTTTCTCCTTATCCTTAATGTTGTGCATGTATCCCTATGATGTGCCTCAGTGTGTGTTTATTAGTACTTAAATCTTACTTTTTAAACTTAAGGGTTAATATATTTCTTAAATACTTAAGAAATCTTATCTATTATGTATCCACCCAGAGACGCCTCAGAATAAAGGCCTGGCGATCTGTCTTCTAAAAAATCAGCCATTGAGAGCCCTATGGAGTATAGTTCTACTCTAACATACACTGAGTGGTCATGAGTCAGAATCAACTCAACAACAACTGTTTCTTTTAATTATGTTTTTAAATATTGCTTCATCATAATTTTCTTTTAGAACTCCCATTATACGTGTTGGGGCTCTCAATCTGTCCTCCCTATCTTAAATATATATATATCCTTGTATCTCTGTGCTGTGTTCAATGTGAATTAATTTATTCTCTCTTCAATTTTATCCAGTTTAAAGCTCTTTTTATTTTTTAATTTTTATTTTCATTATTTTATCTCTCTTAGTCACAAATCAGGCAAGCAGTTCCTTTGTTTTTGGAGAGATCTTTGTCACCCTCTCCCCAGGCTGGCTCCAATAGTAAACAACTATCTTTATCAGATTCTCTCTAGTTTTCTCATTTACTCTCTTAATAATGTTCTGCCTAGAAAGTCTCTTCTTTTTTCTCTAACATGTAAGAAATTTTGTAAAAATAAAGATTATATTTCAAACTGCAAAGCCAAAAGTGAGGAAAGGGGAAGAAAAATAACATTCATATTGGAAATCTTCAACTTTTACTGCTAGAAAACATCCATCACAAAACTTGGAGTGGAAAATCAGAGGTTTTATGGTCCAAGTTCCAGTCTTTTAATACGAGAATCAGAAAAAAGTGATTCAGTCTTTCCTGGACTGTTCTCACCTCTAATGGTGAATTCTTATTCGTCCTAAGACAAATTATAGATTTAGATCATGTCAGACAGACATCAGCTTTGCTCTCTGGAAAACTTTCTGTATTAATTTCTTATGGCTGCTGTAACAAATTACCACAAACTTGGTGCCTTAAAACAACATAAATGTATTCTCTTATAGTTCTGGAGGCCAGAAATATGAAATCAATTTCACTTGTGTAAAGTCAAGGTGTCGGCAGGGCTGTTTCCTTCTGGGGGCTTTAAGGGAGAATCTGCTTCCTTGCCTTTTCTAACTTCTGGAGGCTGCCTGCATTCTTTGGCATCACTCCAAACTCTTGCTTCTGTTGTCATATTCCCTTCTCTTCTGTCAAACTTCCCTCTGTCTCCCTCTTATATGGACACTTGTGATTACATTTAGGATCCATCCTCGTAATCCAGGATAATCTCCCTATCTCAAAATCCTTAATTTAATCATATCTTCAAAATCCCTTTTGTCATATAAATTAACATTTGCAGGTTCCAGGGATTGCAATGTGGGTGTCTTTGGGGGCCATTATTCAGCCTGCCATACCTTTCCAGATAATCTTTTCTTCCATGAAGTCAATCAAGTCTTTTGCTATTGTACTTTATACATACTTCTGCTGTTGCATTTGTTAAGCATTGTGATTTTTTTTTTGTTTACACAGATATGTAATCAAATAAATATAAGCTCTTTGAGGCCAGGAACTTTTATCTTATTCATTTGTTATTCTACTGCCAAGCATGGCACTTGGCACATAACGCTAAATAAGTATTTGTTTAATTAAATAAAAAAAATTAAATTAAATCAGCTCTCTGATTCAGGGCTGGCAGTACAGCTATGGGCTGTGGAATAGTAGAGTCTTAGACTAAACCAGGAGACCTGGTGGCACAGTGGGTTTCCAAGGAGTAGCTGGTGGATTTGAACTGCCAACCTTTTGGTTAACAGCCGAGCTCTTAACCACTGCATGAGCAGGGCTCCACTTTTAGGTCTGCTGTTGTTGTTAGGTGTTATCCAGTTGGTTCCGACTCATAGCGACTCTATGTACAACAGAACAAATACTGCCTGGTCCTGGGCCATCCTCACAATGGGCTTGGGCCCATTGTTGCAGCTGCTGTGGCAATCCATCTCATTGAGGGTCTTCCAATTTTTTGCTGACCCTCTACTTTACCAAGCATGATGTCTTGCTCCAGGGACTGATCCCTCCCAATAACACGTCCAAAGTATGTATGATGTAATCTCACCATCCTTGCTTCTAAGGAACTGTCTTAGGCTGGGTTCTCTAGAGAAGCAAAACCAGTAAAGTGTATAAATATATATATAGAGAGATTTATATCAAGGAAACAGTTCACTCGATTGTAGAGGCTGGAACGTCCCAAGTCCGTGAATCAGAATAGAGGCTTCTCCCAATTCACGTAGCCACAGGGGCTGGCAAACCCAAGATTGGCAGGTCGGGAAGAAAGGCTCTTGTTCACAGGCTGTGAAGATTGATGAATCCAAGATCGGTAGGCAAGACTGCAAGGCTTCTCCTGATTCACATAGCTGCAGAGGCTGGTGAACCCAAGATTGGCAGGTTGGAGAGTAGGGCTCTTGCTCACAGGCTGTGGAGATGGACGAATCCCAAGATCGGCAGGTAAGCTGCTAGCTCAAGTCCCAAGAACCAGAGGTCATACGAACAGGAGGCAGCCACAAGATCCAGAGTAAGCAAAAAAGCCAGAACGTATGCTTATATTTGGATGCAGGCCACACTCCCAACGAAACTCCTTTTCACCTGATTGGCTACTCACAGCAGATTCCATCATGGAAGTGATCACATATAAACACTGAGAATCATGGCCCAGCCAAGTTGACACACAATCTTAACCATCATAGGAGCATTCTGGTTTACTTCTTCCAAGACAGACTTGTTGTTTCTTCTGGCAGTCCATATTTGTCACCAACACCGTACTTCAAAGACATCAATTCTTCTTCGGTCTTCTTTATTCATTGCCCAGCTTTTGCATGCCTTTGAGGTGATTGAAAATAGCATGACTTGGGTCAGGCGCACCTTAGTCCTCTAAGTGACATGTTTGCTTTTCAACACTTTAAAGAGGTCTTTTGCAGCAGATTTGCCCAACACGATGTGTCTTTTGATTTATTGACTGCTGCCTCCATGGGTGTTGATTGTGGATCCAAGTAAAATGAAATCCTTGACAACTTCAATCTTTACTCCATTTATCATGATGTTGCTTATTGGTCCAGTTGTGAGAACTTTTGTTTTCTTCATGTTGAGGTGTAACCCATACTGAAGGCTGTAGTCTTTAATCTTCATCAGTAAGTGCTTCAAGTCCTCTTCGCTGTCAGCAAGCAAGATTGTGTCATCTGCATCTTGCAGGTTGCTAATGAGTCTTCCTCTAATCCTGATGCTACATTCTTCTTCATATAGTCCAGCTTCTCAGATTATTTGCTCAGCATACAGATTGAATAGGTATGGTGAAAGGATACAACCCTGATGCAC
>NW_004443988.1:7662637-7674019 GCF_000243295.1 Trichechus manatus latirostris
AACACAGGTAAACATCTTTCTGGTATTCTCTGCTTTCAGCCAGGATCCACCTGACATCAGCAATGATATCCCTCATTCCACATCCTCTTCTGAATTCGGCTTGAATTTCTGGCAGTTCCCTGTCGACATACTGCTGCAGTCACTTTTGAATGATCTTCAGCAAAATTTTACTTGAGAGTGATAGTAATGATATTGTTCCATAATTTCCTCATTTGGTTGGATCGCCTTTCTTGGGAATAGGCATAAATATGGATCTCTTCCAGTCGGTTGGCTAGCTAGCTGTCTTCCAAATTTCTTGGCATAGACAAGTGAGCACTTCCAGCATTGCATCGGTTTATTGAAACATCTCAATTGGTATTCCATCAATTCCTGGAGCCTTGTTTTTCACTAATGCTTTCAGCGAGCTTGGACTTCTTCCTTCAGTACCATCCAGATAAAATACACAGGAATCAACAAGGCCAGGAGCCAAGTGTGGAACAGACTATTGATTGCTTATATGTAAGTTCAAGTTGAAACTGAAGAAAATTAGAACAAGTCCACGAGAGCCAAAGTACAACCTTGAGTATATCCCACCTGAAGTTAGAGACCATCTCAAGAAATAGATTTGATGCATTGAACACTAATGACCAAAGACCAGATGAGTTGTGGAATGACATCAAGGACATCATACATGAAGAAAGAAAAAAGTTGTTAAAAAGACAGGAAAGAAAGAAAAGACCAAAATGAATGTCAGAAGAGACTCTGAAACTTGCTCTTGAATATAGCGTAGCTAAAGTGAAAGGAAGAAATGATGAAGTAAAAGAGCTGAACAGAAGATTTCAAAGGGCGGCTTGAGAAGACAAAGTAAAGTATTATAATGACATATGCAAAGACCTGGAGTTAGAAAACCGAAAGGGAAAAACATGCTTGGCATTTCTCAAGCTGAAAGAGCTAAAGAAAAAGTTCAAGCCTCGAGTTGCAATATTGAAGGATTCTATCAGGAAAATATTAAACGACACAGTAAGCATCAAAAGAAGATGGAAGGAATACATAGAGTTATTACCCAGAAAGAGCTGTTCAAAGTTCAACCATTTCAGGAGGTAGCATATGATCAAGAACTTTTAGGTGATTAAAGTGCCACCCAGGGACCTTGGAGTCTTAGGCTAGGAGTGCTAGAAGGGACCTCCAAAGGTCTTTCCTTAAAGTCTGAATCTATGTTTTTTTCAAGGAAACGATTCTAGAGTAAGGAAAGTTGTCTTTATGGCTACAACAAAGATAAATGAAGTATATGAAAACAAACAGAAAAGGTTTACACTAGGGTTTTTAGCCCAGGAAAGACTATGAAATGACCTGATAATTATTTTAAACTCACAACATCACTGTGAGATAAGACAGATATTATCTTTATGCCAATAAAACACAGAGCCAAGTAAATAACTAATGAATTTGATTTGAACCTAATTAAGCATGATTGTAAGGAGCCCTGGTGGCGCAGTGGTTAAGTGGTTCAAACCCACCAGCCACTCTGAAGGAGAAAGATGTGGAAGTCTGCTTCTGTAAAGATTACAGCCTTGGAAACCCTATGTAGCAGTTCTTCTCTGTCCTGTAGGGTCAGTATGAGTCAAAATCAACGTGATGGCAATGGGTTTGGTTTTGGTAACTGTAATTGTGGAAATCAAATAATCTTAGGTAAATTCTTAGTTTAGATGGTGTCTTAGTTATCTAGTGCCGCTATAACAGAAATACCAAAAGTGGATGGCTTTAACAAAGAGAAATTTGTTTCTTCACAGTAAGGTAGGCTGAAAGTCCAAATTCAGGGCGTCAGCTCCAGGGGAAAGCTTTTTCTCTTTCTTGGCCTTCTCATCAGTGTTCCCCTGGACTAGGAGCTTCTCAGCACAGGGACCCCGCGTCCAAAGGACGCACTCTGCTCCTGGCACTGCTTTCTTGATGGTATGAGGTCCCCCTGTCTCACTGCTCACTTCTGTCTTTCATATCTCAAGAGATTGCCTCAGGACACAATCCAGTCTTGAAGATCAGATCCTGCCTTACTAACACAACTGCCACCCATCCTCCCTCATTAACATCATAGAGGCAGGCTTACAACATACAGGAAAATCACACAGTACCAGGAATCATGGCCTAGCCAAATTGATACACACATTTTTGGGGGGATATAATTCAAACCATGACAGATGGTGTCTTAGTTATCTAGTGCTGCTAGAACAGAAATACCACAAGTGGGTGGCTTTAACAAACAGAAATTTATCTTCTCACAGTTTAGGAGGCTGGAAGCCTGAATTCAGAGTGCTGGCTCTAGGGCAAGGCTTTTTCTCTCTCTTTTTTCTCTCTCTCTCTTTTTCTCTCTGTTGTTTCTCTCTGTTGGAAAGGTCCTTGTCTCTTTTGAGTTTCTGCTCCTAGGCAATCTTCATGTGGCTTGGCATCTATCTTCACATATCTCTGCTTCCTTAATCTGTTCCTTTTATAATTTTTAAGAGGTTGACTCACAACACACCCTACACTAATCCTGCCTCATTAACATAACAAAGACAGCCCATTCCCAAATGGGATTATAACCGCAGACATAGAGTTTAGGATTTAGAACACATATTTTGGGGGACACAATCCAATCTGTAACAGATGGACTCTATTTGTTTTTATATTCCCAGTTGCCCTATTTATGTATTATGTTTATCTTAGAAGATGACTCAATTTCTTGTGACATAACTTAAGAGGTATAGTGCTAGATAAATAATGTTCACATTTAATACCTTAAAAAATGAAGATCAGAGGCCTAAGGTATGAGCAAATGTCCTGAGGGATTATTCCTAGACAGGCACAAAGTATGGGCTAGGGTGATGGTTATCACCCTTCATCCTAATGACAGGCCAGACTGCCTCATCAGAATTACCTGGGAAGATACTTAGACATGCAGATACCTCAGTCCCATTACCTCTCCACGCCCAGAGATTCAGATTCAGTTGATCCAGCCAGGAACCTGGGAATATGTACGTTTTAAAGCATCTCAGATAATTCAGAATTATCAAGAGAACTAGGCTTCTCTTAATACTGAGGTCCTACAGAAATGTAAATGATGAGCTTGAGGCAAAGGAGTATTTTTGTTCCTTTGATTATGTCTTCAGTGTGAACAGAGGTTCTTGATGGTATGAGGTCCCCCTGTCTCACTGCTCACTTCTGTCTTTTATATCTCAAGAGATTGCATTAAGAGAAAGAGTCCATAACACATACAATGATAAGATTGGAATGTATGGCTAGTGAGTTTCATATTGAGAAGAAAAGGTTAGAGCAGTAACCCAACAGATTTTCTAATTATCCTCATATATAGAAACCAAGACCTTGAAAGATTCTGGACACTATTGAAGTGTAATTTACACAGCATAAAATGCATTCATTATAAGTGTTACAATTCGTTTTTTTTTTTCAGTATATTTATAGAGTTGTGCAACCATCACCACATTCCAAACTACAGTCCACTTGGGAGATCAGGTCAGCTGGTCACTTGGGAAGCTTAGAATTATAACAAATAAATATGGGTAGTCTCAAAGCATTGCCTTTCTTTATTCTACATTTAATTGTCTCTTTTTTTGATAGAAAATAAGTACAGGTGGCACAAAGTTCAAAAGGCTTAAATGGGTATATAAGTCTTCCACCCTGTTGCCCAGCCATCCAGCTTCCATTCCCAATAAATTGGTTCCTGAAGTGGATTTCTGGCCTGCAATGAAAATCTTTAGGCAAATTAAGTGTGAGGTGATAGTGGAGCATCCAATATTATTCTGTAGCTTGGGCAGGAGGTTAAGTGCTAGACATAAATATAAGTATCATTCAGGTAACATATTGGAAGCTCATTATTGGATATGTTTTCTAAAGGATGGTGTCTTAGTTATCTAGTGCTGCTATAAAAGAAATACTACAAGTGGGTGGCTTTAACAAACAGAAATTTATTTTCTCACACTTTAGGAGGCTAGAAGTCCATATTCAGGGTGCTGGCTCTAGGGAAAGGCTTTCTTTCTTTGTCAGCTCTGAAGGAAGGTCCTTGCCTCTTTTAGCTTCTGCTCCTAGTTCTTCATGTGGCTTGGCATCTCTGTTCCCCCACCTCTGCTTGCCACTTGCT
The DNA here is from genome assembly GCF_000243295.1 of Trichechus manatus latirostris. Classification (NCBI taxonomy): domain Eukaryota; kingdom Metazoa; phylum Chordata; class Mammalia; order Sirenia; family Trichechidae; genus Trichechus; species Trichechus manatus. Next base: position 7,666,746 of record NW_004443988.1, read on the forward strand.
TGTTTTAATCTCTTTTATGTCTCAAGAGATTGACTCAAGACACACCCTACAATAATCCTGCCTCATTGACATAACAAAGACCACTCATTCCCAAATCAGATTATAACCATAGGCATAGAGGTTAGGATTTATAACACATATTTTTGGGGGGACAAAATTCAATTCATAACAAATGGTATAGAGACAGAGGATATAACTTTGGGCACATAATGGGCATATAAATAGTTAGGAGGAAGTAATAGAAAGTAAAGATAGAAGAGAAAACATAAGGATAAATAGTTAAGAGAAAGATGAAATCAGTATTATAAAAAGGAATGGAGGAGAGAGTTTCAAGAAAAAGCTGTTCAGCAGTCCCAAATGCTGAAGAGGTCATGGAGAATGAGAAAGGGCTTTTGGAGTAGATATTTCTGAGTCAGAATCAACTCGATGCCAACGGGTTTTGGTTTATTAATAATTGACTTTAAGAATAAAGTTTCAGTAGAGATAAAATGGAATTCATGTAGGAGATTGAGAAGACAATAGGATTGTCTTAATATACAAAGAGCTCTTACAACCAATAAGGAAAAGATAATTAGCCCAGTAAAATATATGCAAGGGACATGAATGGGCAAGAAATTGAAGAGGGAATACAATTTGGCAACAAACTTATGAAAAGATGTTTAACCATGCGTTAATAATAATTAACATAAGGCCAATTCCCAAAACGTGAAGATAATTCACATCCCTGCTTTCCCACTTCCCCATCTCTGACACCAGCCACCCATCTGGCATTTTCTCTCTTTCTGACCCTAACTACCCAGAGTTAGGTCTTTACAAAATGAGTGCTTGCACAGCCCTCTTCAGTCCACTAGCTACCCAAAGCTGGGTCCTCTCAAGTTAGAAGGACTGTTTCCTTCTAATCACCTACCAAATAGGTAGACAACAGGCCCTGCTGGCTTTCACTGCCCTGGTGGGTTCCGTAATTTGCTAGAATGACTCACAGAACTTGCGGAAAGGACTATACTCACTATAACCTTGTTGATATAACCATAAAAGGATATACATAAAGATATGCAAAGGGGACATCTGGGAGGAGTTTTCAGCATAGAGCTTCATGTCCCCAGAGACGTGCCAGTCCTCCCACATGAATCATCAACCAACCCAGAAACTCAAAAGGAAGCTCCAAGGTCCAGGGTCCTTTATAATAGCAATTGAGGCCTCAGTGTATGCTTGACTGGGGCATGCATGATTGATTCAGTCAATGATTAGGTGTGATTGATTGCATTGTGGCCCATTCCCTTCTTGAAGTTATTTGCCAGGTGTGGTCTTTGGGCTCCCACCTCATTTGCATATGTTTAAGTGTTGCCTCTGCTTTCAGCCAAGATCCATCTGACATCAGCAATGATATCCCTCTTGCCACATCCTCTTCTGAATCCAGCTTGAATTTCTGACAGTTCCTTGTTGATGTACTGCTGCAACCATTTTTTAATTATCTTCAGCAAAATTTTACTTGCCTGTGATATTAATGATATTGTTCAATAATTTCCATATTCTGTTGGATCACCTTTCTTTGGAGTGGGCACAAATATGGATCTCTTCCAGTCAGTTGGCCAGGTAGCTGTCTTCGAAATTTCTTGGCATCAATAAGTGAGCATTTGCAGTGTTGCATCCATTTGTTGAAGCATCTCAGTTGGTAGTCCATCAATTCCTACAGCCTTGTTTTTCACCAATGGCTTTAGTGCAACTTGGACTTCTTCCTTCAGTACCATTGGTTCTTGATCATATGCTACCTTCTGATATGGTTGAACATCAATCAATTCTTTTTGATACAGTGACTCTGTGTATTCATTCCATCTGCTTTTGACACTTCTTGTGTCATTCAGTATTTTGCCCATAGAATCCTTCACTATTGTGACTTGAGGCTTGAATTTTTTCTTTAGTTCTTTCAGCTTGAGAAATACCACGTGTGTTCTTCCCTTTTGGTTTTCTAACTCCAGGTCTTTGCACATATCATAATAATATTTTACTTTGTCTTCTCGAGCCACCCTTTGAAATCTTCTGTTCAGCTCTTTTAGTTCATCATGTCTTCCATTCGCTTTAGCTACTTTACGTTCAAGAGCAAGTTTCAGAGCCTCTTCTGAAATCCATTCTGGTCTTTTCTTTCTTTCCTGTCTTTTTAACGACTTTTTGCTTTCTTCATGTATGATGTTCTTGATGTCATCCCATAACTCTTCTGGTCTTTGGTCATTAGTGTTCAGTGTGTCAAATCTATTCTTGAGATAGTCTCTAAATTCAGGTGGGATATACTCAAGGCTGTACTTCAGCTGGACATGTTCTAATTTTCTTCAGTTTCAACTTGAACTTGCATATGAGCCATTGATGGTCTGTTCCACAGTCTGCTCCTGGCCTTGTTCTAACTGATGATATTGAGCTTCCCCATTGTTTCTTTCCACAGATGTAGTTGATTTGACTCCTGTGTATTTCATCCTACAAGGTCCACATGTAATAGTTGTCATTTATATTGTTGAAAAAAGGTATTTCTGATGAATAAGTCATTGGTCTTGCAAAATTCCATCATGCAATCTCCGGTGTCATCGCAAAGGCATTTGACTGTGTGGATCATAACAAATTATGGAGAGCATTGTGAAGAATGGGAATTCCAGAGCACTTAATTGTACTCTTGTGGAACCTGTACATAGACAAAGAGGCAGTTGTTGGAACAGAACAAGGGGATACTACATGGTTTAAAATCAGGAAAAGTGTGTGTCAGGGTTGTATCCTTTCACCATACCTATTCAATCTATATGCTGGACAAATAATCCAAGAAACTGGACTATATGAAGAAGAATGTGGCATCAGAATTGGAGGAAGACTCATTAACAACCTGCAAGATGCAGATAACACAACCTTCCTTTCTGAAAGTGAAGAGGACTTGAAGCACTTATTGACGAAGATCAGACACTACAGCCTTCAGTATGAATTACACCTCAACATAAAGAAAACAAAAATCCTCACAACTGGACCAATAAGCAACATCATGATAAATGGAGAACATATTGAAGTTATCAAGGATTTCATTTTACTTGGATCCGCCATCAATGCCCATGGAAGCAACAGTCAATAAATCAAAAGACGCATTGCATTGCGCAAATCTGCTGCAAAAGACCTCTTTAAAATATTAAAAAGCAAAGATGTCACTTTGAGGGCTAAGGTGTGCCTGATCCAAGCCATGGTCTTTTCAGTCACCTCATATGCATGGGAAAGCCGGATAATGAATAAGGAAGACCACAGAATTGATGCATTTGAATTATGATTTTGGCAAAGAATATTGAATATACGATGGCATGCCAGAAGAAGGAACAAATCTGTCTTGGAAGAAGTACAGCCAGAATGCTCCTGAGAAGTGAGGATGGTGAAACTTCATCTCACTTAACCGTGGACGTGTTATCAGGAGGGACCAGTCCAGGAGAAGAACATCATGCTATGTAAAAGTAGAGGGTCAGTGAAAGACCCTCAATGAGACTGATTGACACAGTGGCTGCAACAATGGGCTCAAACACAGCAACAATTGTGAGGATGGTGCAGGACTGGGCAACATTTGGTTCTGTTATACATAGGGTGGCTGGGAGTTGGTACCGACTCCATGGTACCTAATAACATGTATTGCCTGGCTGTTTTAGAAAAACACAGACGCCTTGATTGCTTTAGAAATTCCAAGGGCTATCTTCCAGAAACCAGAGGCAAAGTCCAAAGTGAGTTCTCTGTCCCACACAAACCTCACTCATAATTAAGTAAATGCAAATTAAAACACAAGGTTATCTTTCTCTTAATATATCACCCAAGTTGAAAAGATTGGTAATACCCAGTGTTGGTAAGGGTGTTGGAGAACAAGACCCCAGCATACTCTTGGTGGTAGTGTTATTTGATACTTTTGAAGAGCAAATTGACAATATCTATTCAAACTTGAAATGCTCTTAACCTTTGACTCAGCTCTACTTTGAAGAATGTATACAAATCATTTTCACAAGTGGGCAAATATATATGTAACAGGATGTTCATTGCAGCTTCATTTATAATAATAAATACTGGCTATAACCCCAATGCCCAATGGTAGGTATTAAGTAAATAAACATTGGCACATTTAGAAAATGGAATACAGTGATTAAAAAGTTAAAGCAGTGCTTTATATCCTGCCGTGGAAAAAAGTGAAAAGCGAAAATTGAAAAAGATTATGTAGCATGAGCTTGTTTTTACTTTAAAATTACATACACATAATGTATACGTAGAAAAAGCATAGAGAAATAAACATCAAGGCTTAATTGTTTGGGGGAAGTGGGATTATAAGAGATTTTCACTTTCTATAGTAATTGTTAATTCATAGTTCTTATAGGATGTTGTGGGGATTAAATGAGTTGATACGTGTTACAAGGCAATTAAGACAGTACTTGGCACATAGAAGCTACTGTATAAATATTATTTCTGTTAAGTATTATTTAAATTTAAATAATATATAATATAAATATTATTTCTATTTCTATTAAATATTTGTGAAATATTTTAATAAGTATGCATTTATAAATTGGAAAAAAGGATAAATTAAATAAACAGGGTGGTGAAAATGCAGGCAGTATGTACAAAATGAAAGGAGTCCTGGTGGTGCAGTGGTTAAGCACTTGGCTGCTAACTGAAAGGTTGGCGGTTGGAACCCACCAGCTGCTCTTCAGGAGAAAGATGTGGTAGTCTGCTCCCGTAAAGATTACAGCCTTGGAAACCCTTGGAAACCCAATGGGGAGCTGTTCTACTCTGTCTTATAGGGTCGTTATAAGTTAGAATCTACTGAATAGCGATGAGTTTTTGGTTTTAGGTATAAAATATTTGAGCATTTTAAATGTGAATGAAAGTTTAAAAATAAGACGAAAACTTGAGTATGCCAAAGGGTCCTTTATGCATATTGGAAAAAAGAAGGTAGTTGAAGGGAAAGGTTGATAATTCTAAGGTCCCAGATGGAAGAGAATGGGAAACTATAATGATAATATCAACTGACATTTAATAAATACTTACCACGGGCCAGGTGTTTCAAATGTGTTAGAACCCACAGGGGGAAGAGGTTAAGCTGGGAAGGGGGAGGAACATCCTTTCCTTTGAGATTGGTACAAAGATTCTTAACCTCAACTCCCTGAAATTATATGCCAAATTTGGTGGGTACATGCATTTTTTAAAAAAAAATCCAAAAGAAGGCCCATAACCTTCATCAGATTTCTATAAAGGGTGTTTGAGCCCTCTCTTTCAAAGGTAAAAGAATTAAGGCAGGATGAAAGATTGGTTTAAAAATAAACATTCTGAGGTGAAGAGATGAGAAAATGTCTTCTGCAAGTTATCCCTTTCAAGAGCTAATTATTTTCTACTTTGAATTTTAAACGGAATGCGTGCTCAATCATTGAGTGTGTCTGAATTTTTGGTAGGTAGTATGGATTTTTTTCTTGCCTCATCCCACCAATCCTACCCTCAGAGTCCAGAGGGACATACGTGTCCCAAATAATTTTGATCAAAATCCACATTTTACCTACCAAAAATATTGATTTGGCACCACCCCATACAATACCCAGTAAAAACAGTCATTTGTGGCACACACTTGTTTCTTCCATTTCAAATAGTTATATAGGTCCCCACCTTGCAGCAGCACAAAGTGTAAGTGAGAGAACACCTTCCCAAGAAACCTCAGAGGCAGACAATGTAGGTGGGTGATATATGTCCCATGGGTCAGGAAAAGATTACCCTCTCAGTGAAATAGAGTTGTTGTTGTTGTTAGGTGCCATAGAGTCAATAACGACTCATAGTGACCCCATGTGACAGATTAGAACTACTCCCTTTTGGTTATAATCTTGATGGAAACAGATTGCCAGAGCCAGGGGTTTCTCCTGCTAGCCGCTAGGTGAAGAAGATTGCCAGGGGTTCCAACTGCCAACCTTTTGGTTAGCAGGCCAGCGCTTAACTGTTTGAGCCACCAGAGCTCCTTTGAAGTAGGATTAGATTCTCTTTAAGGACAGTGAAATTTGGTGATTACGACATTACCAAATTCTGGTGATTGGCTCATCTTTCCCCCCCTTCATTATATATGTCTAATGGCAGACTGAACTTCCATCCTACATGCTCCGCATCTAGTTTTCTTGGATCAATGTAATCTATCATCCATTCTTTCCACCTCCCCCAAACAATCTAAGTTCTTTCCAAACATCTTCTCAACTAAGTTTTCTTTGGTGAATCTTACTATTTCAGATTCTAGATTTGGCTGTCATCAACCTAACTTTGGATAGTTTAGTGCCTCTGGTTCAGTTTTTTTTTTTTTATTTGTCGACTGTCAATGATAATTTCAATGAGTTCTTATGAGGATCATCAAATAACGTCTATGAAACGCTCTTGCAAAGTTTTGGCAAATATCAGTCCTATGTAATCACAAAGCATAATAATTTTCAGTGTTAAGTGATTTTTTTTTTCTAAAGCTTTCTAAGAAATTGGTGTCCTGGACACAGCCTCATCCGTAAATAAAGAAAGTGGGTGGACGCTCCTCTCAGACTTTCGCTCCTTTTGTCTTTCGGTCGGATTAGAACTGTCATGGCGCCTTCAAGAAGAGAAGGAAGATCTTTGTCTAGCAGAATCATCGGGGGCTCCTGGACTGAGTAGAGTGGTGGACAGAAGGAAGGGCCCCAGGTGGGATGGAAAAGGCCGAACCCTCCGAGAGGTCTCCGCCGGTCCGGCTCAAGTGGAAGAGGCCCGATTGAAGACTCCCTCCCACTGACCGTCTAACCGGGGCACCGCCCACCCAGCCACCTTGTCCAATGGAAACCTAAGGCAGTGCGGCACCGCCCATCTGTTGGTCAGGACGCCGCGAGGGCGGGGCTGTAGTTCGGTTGCGCTGTGGAGCGCAGCTGTGAGGGAGTCTCTGTGATCCGGCGCCCCGGAACCCAAGCTGGAGCTGAAGCGCAGGCTGCGAGGAGCGGAGTCGGGAGGTGAGCGCAGAAGGGAACGAGGGGATCGGGTGGGAAGTCGGCTAGAGGACGAAAGGATCGGCTTCCGAGCCTCGGGGCATTGCACCCCGGCAGGCCGGTGCCGGAAGGCGGCCTTGCTCACTCGGAAGCCCTGGCCCGGCCCGCCTGAGCCCAGGGGCCGCCTCTGCCCCACAGTCCCTGCCTGGCCCTCCCCAACCTCCCCGGAGTGGCAGCGGCCCGGAATTTTGCCGGCGCGGGTCGGGAGGGCCCTGGCATTCGCGTCGAACTCTGACTGACGAGGGCGGGGTC
>NW_004443988.1:7674119-7724022 GCF_000243295.1 Trichechus manatus latirostris
GGTCGGCGCGCTGGCTGCGCGGGGGCGTGGCCTCGGCCTTGACGGCACCGCCCGCCCGCCGGCCTTTGATGAGGTGGCGGCGGAGCACTTTCTGGCCTGCCGGGCGCGTCCGCGCGGGCTGCGCTGCCTTTCAGACACTGGCCTGGGCGACCTGTTGGAATGTGAAATTTAGATGGCTTCTTCTCCAGAGCTTGCTTTATTTCTGACTGGACAGTCCTGCGGGTCTCAGACCTTTTTGGTCCGCTCAGGATGAGGGCAGCAGAGAGGCCCGTGGCCCGCGAGCTGTTGATGAGGTGTTGAAACGCAGAGGGGCTGCAGTTCAGTAAATGAAAGTCTCTGAGAAAAACTTTGTGGGACGACCTACATTGCTAGAAGTGAACATACTATGCATCTTGAGGTAACTGGAGGCAGCAAGGAGATTCCCCTATGGGTGTAAATTCAACAAACATTTTTTAGAGTGTCACGGGGCAAACAGTAACAAAAAACCAAACCCTTTGCTGTCGAGTGGTTCCGACTCATAGCAACCCTATACGACAGAGTAGAACTGCCCCATAGGGTTTCCAAGGAGCGGCTAGTGGGTTCGAACTGCCGACCTTTCGGTTAGCAGCCAAGCTCTTAACCACTACTGGGAAGAGATTGGGGTGGGACAAGCACAATCCTAGGGCGTCTCTGATGAAAGCTTTCCTTCTCTTGTGGTGCCCTACTGTGAATTAGTAGTTGTCTGTGCCTTGGTGATTTTGAACCGCCGACTCTCGGTTAGCAGCCCAGCACTTTTAACCACTGCGCAACCTAAATTCCACTGATACTTCCTATTATAATCTAGTTGGAAATTTTTTTTAGCTGTTCTAGATTGTAGATGCATTCAGTGATTATAGTTGCTCTAGAAAGTAACCAGTACAAACTTTCTTAACCATTTTCTTAGCTACTTTTCACGGGAAGAAGAATGATCTCTAACTCAAGTTTTCTGGTAGATTATTAAGGCATGGTTTCCCAGCTTGGCTGAGTGAAATCTCTCTAGGAAGCAAGGACTTAGAAAATAACATGGAGCAGGAGTATTTTACCAGATTTTCTCTGTACTACCTTGTTGGTCCTTGGTGTTTACTAAAATTTCCTCTAATAAAAATCTGTTGACTTGGGTTGAATGTAGTGTGGGTTGAGGGTATGGGTGGGCAGAAGTGAGCATCAGAGAGTACTAAACAAGAAATGTGGACTTTTCAAAATATTGATGTTGGTTGGAGACTCTCACATTCTGAACTAACTTAGACGAACAGATTTACTTTTCAGAATATTTTTATACTGAAGAGCACTCCCTTGAGCCCAGCACACCCAGGTTCCAACTCCTTCACAGCATTTGTTCTTAGAGGTATGGAATAAATTCAGTGATTGTCTTTGGACTTTCTGGAAGTTAGTGACATTTAGCTTTTAAGGATTCTTTTTCTTAGAATTCTTTTCTAAGAATTTTTCTTAGCCATGTCCTGAGAAATTTTATACTATACAGTACTTTCTTCTACAAAGGCTGTATCTTAAGTTATTTGTACTTGAAAAATACCATGTCAGATTCAGTGCCCCAAAGAATGGAAACTTAGGAACATTTGAGCCATGTGAATGAAATGGAAACTGGAAACTTAAAGTCTTAGAACTGCCTTGAATTTGTGACTACACGAGTTCAGAGGATCTCATTTATTTTGTTCAGTATTGTATCTCAAGCAGATAGCGTAGTGCTTGGCTGACATTAAGTGCTTAATAAACATTTGTTGAATGAATGAATGAGTGAAAAAAAATGTTGCTAACCAATACTCATTTGCCACACTCACATCGTAGGAAGGTGATGTCATTAGGGATGATGTCACTAACCACTGCCAGTTACTTGGACCAAGAGTAGCCTCACCATGGATTGGTAGGCTTGTTCTGTGTATAGGAGGAATGGATATTGAATGCCAAGGTTAGTTCTAGTGGGATAAATCAACTGAGAGTTTCAGCTAGATAAATCCAGCCTAAGGGATTTTAAAACATTTTGGAGTTTAGAGCCATCTTTTCTGAACTTGTGTGCTCTGAAAGGGAAGGCTATTGGATGAGTATTTGCTGAGAAGGGATGGGCCCCCCCTGATTTTGCTGTTTACTTGGATCTGACTAGGTGGGGTCATACTACCATAAATCTTGTGTTTCCTACTCCTGGGTAGGTCGTCTTCCACCAAGATAGCTCCCCTTCTCTAGACTAGACTTTGGAGAATAGTTAATGTTTCAGTATTAAAGTAGCATTAATTCTGATTTTGGATTTAAAGGAAACAAAGGAGGTGTGTGTTTTTTAACCTTCTTTTGAATGAGGTTATTAGGATTATTTTTATAGATCTGTCCTGACCCTCTCTACTTTCTCCTTCTGTTCTTGCTCCAACCAATGCAGGACTGAGTGATCATTCCAGCATGTCGGAGGGGGAATCCCAGATAGTACTCAGCAGTGGCTCAGACCCAAAGGTAGAATCCTCATCCTCAGCTCCTGGCCTGACGTCAGTGTCACCTCCTGTGACCTCGACTTCAGCTGCCTCCCCAGAGGAGGAAGAAGAAAGTGAAGATGAGTCTGAGATCTTGGAAGAGTCACCCTGTGGTCGCTGGCAGAAGAGGCGAGAAGAGGTAAGGTGGTGGTAGTATCACTCTTGGGAGAATGAATTCTGAGGTGAGAACTGGAGGGGGAAAAGACTCGAAGAGGCAGACCAAACTTCAACAGGATGGGAGCTAAGAAAAGATGATCAAATGGAGTATTGAAATGGAGGGTTCATGAGGTAACTTTAATTTCTTTTCATTTGAATTTCTTCTCAGGTGAATCAGCGGAATGTACCAGGTATTGACAGTGCATACTTGGCCATGGATACAGAGGAGGGTGTAGAGGTTGTGTGGAATGAGGTACAGTTCTCTGAGCGCAAGAACTACAAACTACAGGAGGTAGGTGATGGTGAAAAGATGGGGCCTTGGGGGTATTAGAACACTGGTGTTAAAGTGGGATTGGTCTTGGGAAGCTGACTATGAGGAGGGTGTATTGGGGTTAGATCACTTCTGGGGAGGGATAGAGAATGGGATGCAATGTAATAGACTTTTCAAGATTATTACAATGATTTCTGAATGATATTATCCCACTGTCTCCTCCACTCCCAGGAAAAGGTCCGTGCTGTGTTCGATAATCTGATTCAGTTGGAACATCTCAACATTGTTAAGTTTCATAAGTATTGGGCTGACACTAAAGAGAACAAGGCCAGGGTAAGAACTCTTCCTCATATTTTCTTGCTCCAGAGACTAGCTACATTTATTGTTCCTTTTATATCCAGAGATTAAAACAAAGTAGGATTTTTTTTTATTGTACTTTATTTTTTTGTTTATTGTTGTAGTTTAAATGAAGGTTTACATTTTAAGTTAGTCTCTTATACTGAAATTTATACATACATTGTTATGTGACCCTAATTACCCTCCCTATACTGGGACAGCACACTCTTTCTTTCCACCCCTGATTTCCCATGTCCATTCAACCAGCTCCTAACCCTCTCTGCCTTCTCATCTCACCTCCAGACAGAAGCTGCCCATTTAGTCTCATGTATTTACTTGAGCTAAGAAGCACACTCTTCACGAGTATCATTTTATGTCCCACAGTCCAGTCCAATCTTTGTCTGAAGAGTTGGCCTTGGAAATTGTTTTAGGTTCTGGGCTGATAGAGAATCTGGGAGCCATGCTTTCTGGGGTTCCTCCAGTCTCAGACCATTAAGTCTGGGCTTTTTACTAGAATTTGAGTTCTGCACCCCACCTTTTTCCTGCTCCATCAGGGACTCTCTGTTGTGTTCCCTGTCAGTTTTTAATTGTACTTTAGGTGAAGATTTACAGAGCAAACTAGTTTCTCATTAAACAATTAATACACATATTGTTTTGTGACATTGATTGCCAACTCCGTGATATGTCAGCACTCTCCCTTTCTCGACCTTGGGTTACCCATTACCAACTTTCCTGTCCCCTCCTGCCTTCTTATTCTTGCCCCTGGGCTGGTGTGCCTATTTAGTTTCGTAAAACAAGCTGGTTTTGAAACAGAACTGGAATCAACAACTGTAGAGATGAGAGTAGGGCTTTGACTATCACTTATGCCTTTAATCTTGTTATAGAGGACATGAATGAACTTTTTGCTTTCTCCTTGCCATACCTCTTACTGTACAGTCGTCTTTCATTGTCCTATTAATTCCAAGGAAGCGATGCTAAGAACAAAAAGAGAGAAAATTAAAAAAAAAAATTTTTTTTCCTGAATATATATCTGCTGTATATGCTACCAGGTAAGGAATCGTTTCTATTATAAGGCCTTATTTGTATCCTTTGCCTCCCCAGGTCATTTTTATCACAGAATATATGTCATCTGGCAGTCTTAAGCAATTTCTGAAGAAGACTAAAAAGAACCACAAGACTATGAATGAAAAGGTATGGAGGGAGAGCTGACAAAGTGTTAGGCTGATGTGAGAGTTCAGAAAAGGTTGTTAATTAGGACACTGATCAGGAAGGGATGGAGGGAACTGGTGAGTGGGGTGTTAAGTGAGGGATTACTACTGACCCTTGGACCAAACTCTGTTCCAGGCTTGGAAACGCTGGTGCACACAAATTCTCTCTGCCTTAAGGTAAATCATATCTGGTTAGTTTCTTTCCCATATTTCCTGATTTAGTTCCTCCAAGCAGATTTCAGGGCACTACTCTGCTGTTCTTTTCTGCCTCTCCCCACTTTCTTTGAGTCATACACTGTCAAGATGAGGCCCCTGCAGGTCTTTTCGAGGGTTCATCCTAATGCCTTAACCACAATACTTTCTCCCTCCTACCTCTTTCTCCGATTGCTTATCCAACTATTTAAATTATCAGGCATAATGGAGATTCAGAGTGTGGGGATTGTCTTTGTGGTGACCAGCAGGAGACCTGGCCCTTGCTTCTCTTAACCCTTGGGTTCCCCCTGCCCTTAATTTCCCAGTGGTCCCTCTAACAGCCCAGTGCCCCCACAGCTACCTGCACTCCTGTGACCCCCCCATCATCCATGGGAACCTGACCTGTGACACCATCTTCATCCAGCACAACGGACTCATCAAGATTGGCTCTGGTGAGGGGAGGGAGAGCTTCTGGGCAGGGGAGCCTCGGGAATTTGGGAACCATGGGGGTAAGATGAAAGGAATGGGGGAGAGCGGAGCAAAATATGAGGTGTGGGCTGGTGATAAAGAGAAAGTACCTTGTTAGTGGTAATTCATAGAGGCTAGTTAATTAGTAGATGGAGTAGGGTATAATCTTGTACCTTCATGGAGAGAAACTGGGGTTAATACAGATAGGAGGTTGGGAAAGGGCAAGAGATGGGTGTGAGGTCTGATTTGAGCCCCTAGGGCCAGACCCTACCAAAGGAGGTTCCAGGCTGTGCCTGCTGTGAGTGCGTTCATTTGCTGTGTATCTGTGTGCAGTGTACAACATTTCTGTGTGCTGTGTCTGTGTGATGTCTGCATGTCCATTTGTCTGGGGCTTGGCTGCTCCATTGCTCACAACTTTTCTCTGTTTTCCTCCCTCCCGCTTACGGGCTGCTCTGTTCCCAACAGTCTTTCATAGGATTTTTGCTAATGGTGAGAGCTCCCTCTGCCCCACTTGGGGCTCTGTTTGTACTCCCTCTGCTCCCCTTTGCGGCTGCTGAGCGCCTGCAGTCATGGGAGCAAGCCCCTCTTCCCCTACCTCCCCTGCCTACTTATGCCTGCTTAGCTTTTGCCTTCTCAGCCCTCTACCTGCTTGCCCCTCCATAACCTGCTTGTTTCTTGTGGATTCTGCCTGGCTGGCCGCTTACCTCTTGGATTCTCATTCCCCCTCATCATCAGGCTGTGCTCCTAGACTCTGTGACTTGTAGTCATTGTTTATGATCTGAGTGAGTCCAAATTGGGCCCAGCCCTGGTTCCTCATTTCAGCCTGTGGCAGGCAGTGTTGAGAATAAGAGGGTAGAGTAGGGGTCTAAAAAGTCTTGGATTAAAAGTGAAACTTATTCAAGGGTCTTGGCTCAATTCTGAGCTATGTTTGAGTTTCTGTCAGCCAAGGTGGGTAAGAAAGGGGCTGTGTACTTGGTTGTATGTTAATGCTTCTTATCCTTCATTATCCAAGTTCCTGAGGTCTCTGATTGTCCCAGATTAGGAAGGGCTGCTTATGTTTTTATGATATTTGCAGGGTGGATGAAAAAAAACAAAGCCAAACATTTTAATGTTATCAGGGATTAGATGGACCTGGACTTTGGGGAAGTGAGCAGGCCACAAATTCAAGTTTTTCTTTAGACTGTGTTGCTCCCTGACCAGCCCCAAGCCCCCATGTACCTTTTAATTCAGTATGGAGCTGATGTTGCTACTGAGTTAGGGACCTTAGATGAGATGCAGCAGGCCTGAGAACGGGCAAGTAGGTGGTGGTCCTGTTTGGTCTGCAGTTCACAAGGGGAAAGGGGATATGTTTGTGCCTATTGAGGGTTAGAAGGGAGACTTCTGGAGAGTTTGGCTTTTGGGGGCCTCTCTCTGGAGTGAGAATATGCTTCCTTGATGGTGGTCAGATTTTGGGTATTTCCCCTCTTCCCAGTGGCTCCTGACACTATCAACAATCATGTGAAAACTTGTCGAGAAGAGCAGAAGAATCTACACTTCTTTGCACCAGAGTATGGAGGTGAGGCATCCAGTTTCTCTACCTTGTCCTCATCTCCCAGTTTTTCCACCTTATAACCTGAGGTCCAGAGGTAACATAACTCAAACTTCTAGTCCTCCTGTACTAGCATACAAAGAGTTTTTTAAAGAGGCATTTCTGCCACCTCCCATCTCCAATCTCCTTATTCACTCAAGTCTTTTCTGTTCTTCCTAGAAGTCACTAATGTGACAACGGCAGTGGACATCTACTCCTTTGGCATGTGTGCATTGGAGGTGAGGAGATGAGAAGGGAGGGAAAAAATAGGGTCAGATTAGAAGGTGGGAAGGGGAAATGGAGTGAGGATAGGTAAGGTGCTGGTCTTGGAGTGATTGTGGGACCACTGAGATTCTTAGATCTCTACTTTTCCTTTTTCCCCTTCACTGCAGATGGCAGTGCTGGAGATTCAGGGCAATGGAGAGTCCTCATATGTGCCACAGGAAGCCATCAGCAGTGCCATCCAGCTTCTAGAAGACCCATTACAGAGGGTAAGGATCTTCAGGATCACTCCCTCTTTTACTGACTTTCAAATATCTTCAGGTTTTCCTACTATGTGCTCTTCTAAGAGCAAGGGAAGGGAACATAAAGCAGAAGGATAGACAAAAGCAGTTAACATTTCACTAGGTGGTGCCTTTTTTTTTTTTTTTTTTGGTATACACATGGGGGTTAAGATGAGTAATAGTGGGGTTAAAGGTTGTATGTTAATTAGGTAAGTCTAACATGGAAGTGGAGCCTTGGTGGTGCAGCGGTTAAGAGCTCAGGCTACTGACCAAAAGGTCGGCAGTTCAAATCCACCAGCCGCTCCTTGGAAACCCTATTGGGCAGTTTTACTCTGTCCTATAGGGTCGCTATGAGTTGTAATTGACTTGACGGCAACAGTTTTTTTGTTTTGTTTTGTTTTTTTTAACATGGAGGTGAGGAGCCCTGGTGGCACAGTGGTGAAGCGTTTGGCTGCTAACCAAAAGCTCAGTAGTTTGAACCCACCAGCTGCTTCACAGGAGAAAGACGTGGCAGTCTGCTTCTGTAAAGATTTATAGCCGTGGAAACCCAATGGAGCAGTTCTATTCTGTCCTGTAGGGTCACTATGAGTTGGCATTGACTTAACGGCAATAGGTTATTTTTTTTGGGTAACAAGGAGGTAAACTAATTGGATGGTTACCCTAGGCCATTGGTATACACTCTCATCTTGATATTTTTGAAGAAATTGATCAGTATGAATTAATCAAATCGGTTATTTGGGATTTGGGATTTATACAGTTTTAACTAGGGAAGGCATCTTAAAATAATGAGCTAAGATTTAAAGAATGTAAGGGTTTTCAATCTGTGGGTCGATACAATAAGTAGAGACTGGATAGAAAAGGTGCAAGCGAGAGTTGGTAATTCATTAGATAAATATAATAGGAGCAGGTGAGAAAAGCAGGAAGACTAGTGGGAAGTCATGAGGCTAGTATGGACCAAGTTTCTAGTTCAGTGCTAGGGTGGGGTATTCAAGTAAAAGATTAGGTATGTGATCTTGTTGGCATTCAAGAATGAAAGTAGGAAAGCAGGTTAATCGTCATAGGACTATGAGAGATTGAAAGGATGTGGTTTAGGGGAAGCATGGAGGAAACCAGTGGATTCAATAAGCAATTGTAGTGGACCAAAGAAATTATGGTTCTAGACTTGGCAAATAAAAAGGATGATGAATATTATTGATCACAGTGGATAAGTTTGGGAAGAGAGAAGCTGAGTTTGGTGAGAGTTGGGGAAGAAGGTAGGCAGTAAGTGGGCTATGAGGGCAGAGAGGTTGAAAATAAGGAAAAAGAAATAAGTTTGGATAGTAAACAAAAAAGAAAGCTTGTGGTTAGAGAGCAGAAAAATAATTAAAACCAGAAAGATATTGAATGATATGTTTCAAATAATACAAAGCCCTTTCAGATACATTTCTCAGTTTGTTCACTCAACAAGTATTAAGTACCTACTATGTACAAAGCCTTGTGCTAAGTGTAAAATGAGAGATATAAAAATGAATATGATGGAGTGTTTGCCAGATGTCTGCCCTAGTTCCTTGTTCCCTTTCTAGGAGTTCATTCAAAAGTGCCTGCAGTCTGAGCCTGCCTGCAGGCCAACAGCCAGAGAACTTCTGTTCCACCCAGCACTGTTTGAGGTGCCCTCTCTCAAACTCCTTGCTGCCCACTGCATTGTGGGACACCAACGTGAGTTGCCTTGGCTCTGCTAGGAATCTTCTTCTAATCTGGAGCCTTGTGACTATCACTGGCATGCTCTGTTTACTATTTCCAAAGGGATTCTTTGCCTGACAGGAAACCCATGCCTTCTATGGCATTAAGGGATCTTAATCAGACTATCCTTTCATAATATCCCACTCCATCATTCCCTCCAGACATGATCCCAGAGAATGCTCTGGAGGAGATCACCAAAAATATGGATACCAGTGCTGTACTGGCTGAAATCCTTGCAGGACCAGGAAGAGAACCAATTCAGACTTTGTGAGTAACTAACTGAAGGGTCTAAGAGGGACAGATTGGTCAGTACCACCCTGAGGGTTCTGTAAACTGTCCATTCTCTGGGAATGGTTGAATCTGCTATTTTGTTTCCATGTTTTCATCTTTTTTTCTCTCGTTTCTCTTCCAGGTACTCTCAGTCACCAGCTCTGGAATTGGATAAATTCCTTGAAGACGTCAGGTGAGAGAAGAGGGAGAAGACAAGCTTCATTGAGGAAGCAGGGGAGGGTGTCCTAAGGCATTCATAGAGCCCATGTGACCTGTCTTCATCCCCCACCAGAAATGGAATCTACCCCCTGACAGCCTTTGGGCTGCCTCGGCCCCAGCAGCCACAGCAGGAGGAGGTGACATCACCTGTGGTGCCTCCCTCTGTCAAGACTCCAACACCTGAACCAGCTGAGGTGGAGACCCGCAAGGTAGGGGCTATGTGGGTATGGGTGTCTTGGTGGTTACAGTAGAAGGGAGGCAGAGAGGACCTCTTAATTTTGGCTTTGTCCTTTAGAGGAAAGAATGAATATATGTCTGCTCCCGGGCAGCCATGTCCTAAGAGCTGGAAAGACTTCCACGGGTTGAGGGTTTTTTACCGACTGGTCTCTACTGTGGTGATTCTCTCTGCTCTGTCTTCCTAGGTGGTGCTGATGCAGTGCAACATTGAGTCGGTGGAGGACGGAGTCAAACACCATGTAATACTCAGGGCCAGGGCTGCATTGGGCTGGGTGGCTAGATGGAGGGGGAGAGAAGCCTCATTTTCTGTCTTCTCCAGCTGACGCTTCTGTTGAAGCTGGAGGACAAATTGAACCGGCACCTGAGCTGTGACCTCATGCCAAGTGAGTCCTTTCCCTTGTAGGATGGAGAATCTATGAGCCTTCTCTGGGGGACATAATCAAGGGTGGCGGAGATGACAAGGCAATAACACATTGACTCACATAGAATGAATATTTTAGCCCCTGAAATTGGTGGGTGGATCTGACAGTTGTGCTTGTACCATTCTTTCCTAGCCAGGGTAACCGGATTAGGGCTATTTTAAGGGTTCTCTGTCCCTCACTCCCATACGTTATCCCCTCCTGTTTCTCTGTCAGATGAGAACATCCCAGAGTTGGCAGCTGAGCTGGTGCAGCTGGGCTTCATTAGTGAGGTGAGGTTCCTTCCTTCATCGGCCCTGGCTGCCTCCATTTTTTCTCTTCTCTCAGGCCCTGTCTCACTGAGCTCTTCTCCCCCAGGCTGACCAGAGCCGACTGACTTCTCTGCTAGAGGAGACTCTGAACAAGTTCAATTTTGCCAGAAACAGCACCCTCAACTCAGCCGCTGTCACCGTCTCCTCTTAGAGCTCACTCGGGCCAGGCCCCTAATCTGAGCTGTGGCTGTCACTAGATGTGCAACAGCCCTCCTGACCCCCTCCTCCCAGTCAGTATTACCCTGTGAAGCCCTGTCTCTCCTTCAGGAGGGCTCTGGGGAACTCCCTGGTTCTGAGCATCATCCTCCCCCTGCTCCTTCTCTTCCTCCCCTCTGCACTTTGTTTACTTGTTTTGCACAGACGTGGGCCTGGGCCTTCTCAGCAGCCACCTTCTAGCTGGGGGCTAGTAGCCGAACTGCTGGCTCCCGCCCAGCCTGTGTGGAAAGGAGGCCCACGGCCACTTGGGGAGCTGAATTCTACAATCCCGCTGGGGCAGACGGGCGGGAGAGAAGGGTGGTGCTGCAGTGGTGGCCCTCGGGGGCCATTGGATTCGCCTCAGTTGCTGCTGTAATAAAAGTCTACTTTTTGCTAAAAGCGTCGTGTGTGTTTGGCCTTCCCCGCTAGGGGGAGCGGGGCTCTGAGCCCGCCGCCAGGGGCGCGGTGGTTGGGCTTCCTTCAGGTAGTAATCGGGCGGAACTGGGCCGCAGGCCGCGGGGCGGGGCCAGGACCAGGTAGAGCTGCCTGGCGGCGAGGCGCATAGGAGCGGGATGAGGTGCAGCCGCTTCTGCATATTCGGTAATTTCCGGCCCTTTCGACTACCCTGCGACTACCCTCTTTCACCTATCTTAAACAGCCCTGGTTAACCTGGGGCCACCCGCGACCCGCGCGCCCTCCCTGTCTGTCGGCTCAGGCCCGCCCCTCCCCCGTGCTTTGCAGACGCGGCCCGAGGGCCCCAGCGGCTTATGAGCGTGGGGCTCGCGCTGATCCTGGTGGGCCACGGCAACCTGCTGCTGGGGGCCGTACTGCACGGCACCGTACTGCGGCACGTGGCCAATCCCCGCGGCGCCGTCACACCGGAGTACACCACGGCCAATGTCATCTCTGTGGGCTCAGGGCTGCTGGTGAGCGCTGCGGGCGGGGCGGGGCGGGGCCGAGGGTGGGAGTGCTGAGAGCAGAGGCCTCAGGCCTTATGTCTTCCACAGAGTGTTTCCGTGGGACTTGTGGCCCTCCTGGCATCCCGGAACCTTCTTCGCCCGCAACTGGTGAGAGGGTACTCCTGGAGCTTGGAAGGAGACCTCTGCGCAGGGAAGTGGAGAATGGGGGGTGATTCGGCTCCATCTTTAAATGAGGAGCCTCAGTCAGAAACTGAGGTATCTAGTCAGTGGGAAAGTTAGCCACCCCTAGCTGCTCACTCTGATCTTCTGCCCCTGCCAGCACTGGGCCCTGCTGGCCATATCTCTGGTGAACTTGCTCTTGTCCGCTGCGTGCTCCTTGGGTCTCCTCCTTGCTGTGTCACTCACTGTGGCCAATGGTGGCCGCCGCCTTATCGCTGACTGCCATCCAGGACTGTTGGAGCCTTTGGTACCACTGGATCAGGGGTCTGGACATGTCGACTGCCCCTTTGACCCCACAAGAATCTATGTGAGCATATTCTTTTTCATCCTTTTTGCAGTCCTCAAAGCCTTGGTCTTCTGCCCTTTTAATTTTCCCTACTTACTGCTCCTGCCCTACTCTGTTAGTCCCCATCCTTCATCCTTGCCTTTTAGGATACAGCCTTGGCTCTCTGGATCCCTTCTTTGGTCATGTCTACAGTGGAGGCTGCTCTGTCTGGTTACTGCTGTGTGGCTGCACTCACCCTCCGAGGGGTTGGGCCCTGCAGGAAGGAAGGGCTGCAGCAGCAGGTAAGGAAGATGAACAGGAATGGTTATGGGCTCTCCAGCTGAGAAACTTGTGAGGAGGGCTGAAAAAGTTTAGACTCGGTTGAAAAGATGCTGATCTATAATTCAGAGCCAGGTTACTAACTCCACCGTCTTCCACAGCTGGAGGAACTGACAGAGCTTGAACTTCCTAAATGTAAAAGGCAGGAAAATGAGCAGCTACTGGATCAAAATCAAGAAATCCAGACATCCCAGAAAAGTTGGGTTTAGGACAGGTAATGGGCTACGAGGGTTGAGGCCTGGGTAAACGCAGGGGCAGGGAACTGCTCTTAGAACTCGGTCTGGTTCTTCACTCTGCCACTTTCCCCTCTGACCTGGGTTCTCCCCTCTATCAAGCAGGTGCTGTTCCAGAGGCTCACTTCACAAGGGTTTGCCACTAAGCAGGGAACCCTGACCTCTAAGGCAGTATAAACAGTTGTAATAAAGAATGTCTCTCTTTTTGCACTTGATTATGATTCCTTTTGGGGGGAAAGGGCACTGGGTTGCTGTTGGGGGTGACCTTGATCAAAGAATACAGTGGTCTCACTTACTTACAAAACTTTAATGAGGGAGAGGCCATAACTTCCCTCAGCTCTATCAGCTACTGAAAAGAAAAGCTGGTGCTGGGTAGCCCTCCACACCACTGGCTGATGAATTTCAGCACATCCTGGCACACTGGGCTGTGGGAAGTCTGTGAGCAAATGGAAAGAATATGAGAGGAACACACTAGTGCTGCTGAAAAACATTCCTGACAGAAAGAAAATCAGTTCCAGCTCACTATCATGGGGAGCAGGGTTCAGGGTCTGCACCTGCCTTCTTGACAATCCCACCCACCCTTCTAGTATTTTGGGTTTTTTTCCAGTGCTGTTCTCCCTGCCCTCATCCTTCAAGTCTGTCTAACCTTGATGGCCATAAGGAACTTATTCCAGTTGTCCTTGTTAGCTGCCTTCCCTGGCCGTTTAAATTCAATTTTGTTCCTCAGAATGGGGTATCCTGTGGGGCAAGAAAAAAAGATGAACTGGAATTTGAGAGGGATTGCGGGGGTAAGAATGAAGAGCAACCTGGTAGAAAGTAGGATGTTCCTATTTTCTGCACTCCCTACTAAGTAACAGTAAAATAAAGTTTATTGATCCTATTTTTCCTTCCTTTCTACCCACCACAGGGTATGGTGTGCTAAAAGGTTCTATACCTGTAAGGAGGCATGGTAGTGCCCGAACGCCAGTGCTCGCTGCCACCAGGGAAGCCTCGTAGGCGCCCCGCTCATCCCGAGGCAGAACTTGCTCTAGCCGCTGGTCCATTGAGACTGTGAGCACCCAGTCGCGAACCTCTTCTCTCTGAGCCTCCTGGGAAGGACAGAGGGAACAGCAGCTTCACACAGGGCAGGGCAAGTGGGTGATAAGTGAGTGAGGGATTTGCCAAGTCCTCATCCTGTACACCAGCTTTCAGCCACAAATGACCTCCTTGGATTGTGGTCACAGTCACAGCCTTATCTTTCTACTCTGCTTCTCTTCCACTGAAGGAACAGTGAGGGCTGATGGCAAAGAAGGCAGCAGCACAAAGATGTTGCTGACTGATGCCCATTACAAAGGGTTGGGAGGATCAACTGAAGTGTCCTCCCTTCTCAGTGCACTCACATACTGGTGAGGCCTTCCTGCTCTCCAACCCTGCGTCCTTACCGGTACATGCTGCTTGGCTGGGAGTGGCACCTCGAAGGGAATATCTGTATCCTGAAAGTCAGAGTGGTCAAGGGCATCCAGAGTCCCTTCGTCAATTGCCTATGGCAGAGTGGGCAGCCATGAAATAGGCACAGCTTGTGACATGCAAAACCTCTCAACCTCTGGGGCCCAACCCCCTACTCACATCAGTTGGTTCCCAAACCACCCAACCTCTGGGGCACAACCCCTTACTCATATTAGTCGGATCCCAAAACTCCCAACCTCTGGGGCCCAACTCCCCACTCACATCAGTCAGATCCAAAAAGCGGTTGAGGAAGATGAATGCCATGTTCTCCCAGCCAACCGCCTGTGGCAGAGAAAAGTTGCAAGTAGGAGTGAGGAGCTGGGCTTGGATGCCGCTTCTCCAGATGCCGGGGAAGAATACAAGAGGGTAATAGGAGAACTATGTCCTCCACAACATCATCCCCACACTCAGCTTCACTCTACCTGAGCAGATGAGATATTCTCTACCTCCCAACTTTATATTCCCTTACCTCCTCTGCCCCACCCTTCCCTGAACCAGCTCACCTTGGCAGCAATGCCAGCTTCATAGAAGGCCTTGTCTGCAGGTAGTAGCTGGGTGTGACGTAAGAGCGAAACAGAAAGCCTGGCAGCCACAGTTTCCTGTGGATTAAAGTTAAAACATGATCCTGGCACTGTAGTGATTGAGCTAACAGACCAATGAGCTCTGTTTTTTAGGGTCTTATAACTAAGGCAGCCACAGAACTAAAAGACCAACAGTCAAAAACTGCTCCGGATCTTACCCACTCTGGATCTTAGTTTTTTTCATCTGTACGTAAGAACCAGGCCTAGATCATTTCTAAGTTTCCTTCTACTTTTAGAATTGTCATCCCAGTACGTGAAATAAACATACTGTGTACTATCGTGAATAAGCCAAAGGGACGTGAAGGTTTTGAGGGGTAAAGAAAGAAATCATGGGATCTGAATGTTAAACGTAATGACACTGAGGCCATGTGGGCACAGAGCCCCAGGGTCAAACAGTACAGGAAGCAAACTCTCAGCAAGGGTCAAAGATAAGCAAGGGTTAGACAGAAGAGAAGCTAAGAGAAGTGAGGAGGTTCAAGAGCCCAAGCTTGGGATTCCAGAATTTGAATTCATTCAAATTCATACATCTGAAGATGCGTCTTTCTGAGTGCCCTTCTACCCGCTCTTCATCTCACCAGCTGTTTGATGCTCTGGGCTGCAGAGCGCGTGGCATAGTAATGAGCAATCAGCAGCATCGTCTCAAACTCCTCATGGGCTGGAGAGTTTGCCTCACTGGACTTCACCAGGTTTTCACACTAGAGAAGGACGAGAGCACAGCCTGAAACGGGTCAGAGGAGAGCTGAGCCGGTGCCAGTGGTCAGCTGATGGCCACTTGGACAGAGGAAGATAAGATACATCTGAGGGTAAAGGTTTATGTGCATGAAGGAAGAGACTGGGATGGGGGTAGGCTGAGTCGCCTTTTTACTCTGTTGTTGACCCAACTTCCTCACCAGGTTGAAGAGGACATCCCGAAGATCAGCCCAGCTATGATAGGCCTCAGCACTGTTGGTCCCAGGTGAGCTCACCATGTCAGTGAAGATCCTTTTGTAGATGTTGAAGTTCTAGCAGGAAACGGGAAAAGGAGATCTGAGTGGGAAGGGGACAACTAGAAGAGAAAGTCAGTGAAAGTGGGGCCAGAGAGGAGAGACAGCGCTGTCAGTGTGTGTGGAGGAGCTGGGGGACAATGATGGAGAAGAGGAGTAAAAAAAGAACTATTTCTTTTACTGGTACTCTGTGATTATGGGCACATGCACAAATATAAATGCACAGTCACAATGTTAATGGGCTAATATTCCAGAGAGTGGTGATGCTCAGCAGATAGGGGAGTAGTGTTCATTCTCTGGAGGAAGTTAATAAGGCCCTAGAGGTGTGTGCAGGAGTCATCTCTGAAAGACTGCTCCCTGTGTATTAGCTAAGAGCACGAGAAGCTCCTCAAGTGATTCTTCAAAGGGTATATTCTCCAGAGAGGCTGTACAGCTCAGAAGGGGCTTGGTGGGGACTCTAGGCATGATGTTCTCTAATGAAAGGCTCCCTTAAGAAGAGAATATCTGAGGGCATGGGTAGTTCTAGAGAAGGGAAGATTTCCTGTGGAAACGTCTGGTACCTGTGGGTTAGCAGGGGCGCCATGTTGCACATACAGGGCCAGTGCCTGGGCATAGCCACCCTCCCGAATCAGGTGAGTCGCATACAAAGCCACGTATTTGTGTAGAATCTTGTAGTTCTGTCCCGCAGATGGAAGAAAAGAATGGGGAAGGTTGGGATCAGTAAGACTGGGCAGTGAGGGTGGGTGGTGACTTGTATGCTGATGTTTGGGGTTTGGGCTTTGGTGGAGGTAATGAGAGATACAGGTCTGGGGCAGGTGGGGAATCAAGGGACAATATAAAGAAAACTTGGGAATGGGAAGAAGAGACAGCAGTACCTGCTTGGTAGCTATTTCAATGCACTTGTCCCACTGGCCCTGCTCCACATACAGGTCCAAAGCAGCCATAACATCCACACCCACCAGCTATGATCAGTTGAAAAGAGTTACAGGAGAAAAGATGACATGAGGAGGAGAAAAGAGGGAGAATTTCTTGAGCCTCTCCCTGCATTCTGCCTCATGCTAACAAAATTTAAGTCTCACCGAGTCCACTTTGCCCTGATTCTTCAGGAACTCTTTATAATGCTGGTCCACATAGTCTTCATACCTGTGAAGATGTACAGAGATCTCTAACTTTGTGGTCCTGGATGCCACCCCCTCCCCCATAAGAGCTTCTGCTCAGTCTTTAAAAAAGGAAGTAAAAGAGAATTTCCTAGTGAGAAGGGGTCATGAGTTTACCGGGGATCTAACTCCTTGGCCACACGCTTGGCCTTGTTCCACTCCTCACCCTCAATGAAAGCATCGATCGCTTCCTTGACTAGGTCCAGGTTCAGATAGAGCTCTGCAGCCTGCATAGTGGGAAATTGGAGACTGGAATCCATCTTTTCCCTCCACTCCCCAGTCCTGTGAGCTCCTCCCTCTACTTTCCCGGAACTACATGCTGAGCTGCCTAGAGGACCACCTGGCATACCTTCCTGGGTTTAGATGTCACCATTCTATCCATTTATGTTTTTCAGTCCAGTACCCTACTTACTGCACTGTGCTTTCCAATTCCAATCAGCTGGGGTCCTACGGCCCGAATGACTTCCAGACTGCGCTGTGGAGGCAGAAACTTGATGGAGAGTTCAGCTGCCTGAGTGGTTAAACAAGATGGAAATGGGTAGGAGAGACAAACACTGTTGGGGGTCTTCAGTCTGGGCAGGTGGCTCCATTTCATACATGTTTTCCCCTCTAGTTGCCAGCTTTCTCCCTTGTACTCTCCCTCATCCTCCAACCTCCTGTGCAAAGCCTGCCTCATGGTCCATCCTTTAAATGACCATCAGTGGACCTGTCTGATCCTCTCAGGTCATCCTAACTCTTTCAGACACTCTGCCATCTGCAGTAACTGCATTGGTCTTGCCACCTTTGATAAACTTGTTTCTCAAGCTCTCTGTCACAAATACAGTCTTGGTAGCATGACATAGGGAAAGAACCCCTAAAATAGGAATCCATGACGCTCCACAACCATTTATGGAACCTCAGATTCTTCATCCATAAAAGTGATGGTCATTCTAGATCTGTATTGTCCAGAACGGTAGCCTGTAGTCACATGTGGCTAGTCCACATACTGGATTTTGAAGACTTAGTATGAAAACAATAAGTTTTTATATTGATTACATGTTGAAATGATAAAATTTTAGCTATAATGGGTTAAATAATGTATAAATGTATTAAAATTATTTTCACCTGTTTCTTTTTACTTTTTTCAAATGTGGCTACTAGAAAATTTAAAATTACATGTGTGTTTATCTAATTTCTAGCTTATATTTCTATTGGACAATGCTGGTCTAGATGATCTTGGAGATACCTTCCAACCCTAAAACTCAGTCATACTACAAACCCAAGAATTTCCACATGGTCTAATTTAGCTATTAAAAAAAAAATGAAAAACCAAACCCATTGCCGTCGAGTCAGTTACGACTCATAGTGACCCTACAGGACAGGGTAGAACTGCCCCCCAGAGTTTCCAAGAAGTGCCTGGTGGATCAAACTGCTGACCTTTTGGTTAGCCATAGCTCTTAACCACTACGCCACCAGGGTTTCCACCTTAGCTATAGTCTATGCTAATTCCCCTTGGTCCTTCCCCCATCTATTCTTGCCTTTCTTTGCCTATTAAACCCTTCAAAGCTTAATTAAAGTGCCCTCAACCAGGAAGGCATCCTGACTAATCGAAGAAGGTATAGTCATGCATAGACCCAGTAAATGATGCCCCAGAGTAAAACAAATAATAAATACTAAAATCTGATGACAATCATCAGCCCCTCTTTCTACTTCTTTCTCCTCCAACTTCTACAGGCTGTTCATGACACAGCCTCAGAAACCTAAGGGAAGTTTTGCAGGGGTATCATCACACCAACATTCTCAACACCCCTCATAGCTCCCAATACCATATTTCACGAATCTAAGATCTATCGTTTATAATATATGTGCATCCCAATTTCAAAGATTTTAAGATGTGATTATATGTGTGTCTTAGAATTGATGAAACACATTGGCCTGGCTTAATCTGCTGAAGGCTTCCTTTCAGAAGCTGCTGGTTGAAGGAAGACCTCATGCTTTTTCTTCACAGCCTCCATCTAGTCCCAGCTCCTGGGTCTGGAGTTGCCCTTCTAGCTCTAGTCCAAGTCCTACCTCCTCCCTCACAAAGCCTTCCTGACCCCTCCAGCCCACAGAGAGCTCACCCTTCCCTGACTCCACTGTGAATCACATACTTTGGTATTTATTCACTCAGATACAATATTAACTGAGCCATGTCTAACTCCCCCAACTTCTGGCTGTCAGGGCTCTGCCTTCTATTCCTTTGACAGGTTCTGGCTATAGCATCCAGAGGACACTCAGTAGATACCTGCGCTACCTGACTGAAAACAAAAAGACACAGGAGGAAAAAGATGAATGTTTGAGAAGCAAAGCTGGGTACTAATGGAAGTTTGGGGGAAAGGAGGGCCCACGAGGGTCTGAGAGCCCTCACCTTCATCCAGCACTTCTCCACAAGGCTGCTGCTTCCAGAGTCATGCACTTTGAGGTAACAGTCGACTGCACGACTATACTCTCCAGCCTGCTCCCACTGTCGAGCTTGTTCCACTAGTCCCTCCATACCCCTGTGGAGATGACAGTGCACCTGATGGGACCGGGGAGGGGCAGAGTGGCCTATCCTGTGTACATTTTGTGACCCGTCCCCCAGCCCTGCCAACGTTTCCTGGACCCCTGGCTTCCTACCTGGCCCCCTTCTTGGTAGCTTCCCGTTCATACTCTTCCTGCAGAGCCTCCAGCTGGCCAGGCACATAGTCCTTGCAGATTCGCAGAGCGTCGCTCCATAGTCCAGCCTCCTGCTCAGATTTCCAGGTTATCAGGAGAGCAGAGGTAGGCATGACAGCCTCCCACGGCCACACAGGTGCTCTGTCCCACTGATTCCTGGATCCTTGGACCTCTCTTCTTCATCTTGCCTTTCCTTCCCTCTTCCTGATCCTAACCTGCCTGATCTTTCTTAGTACCAGGGATGAGTGTGGCTCTCTGTAGACTCTCCTATCTTGTCACCCTGCCTCATGGCCCTGAATCCAGTGCCCACCTTATAATAACTGAGGGCCAGGCCTGGTCTCTGGGCCCGAAGCAGCAGCCCTTCTGCTTTCTGGAAGTTCTTCTCCTCCAAGGCCCCCCGGGCCTGCCCCACGAGCACCTCGGCGACGCTGTCAGGGTCGTGGGCCTCGGCCACCCGCTGAGCTGCCTCCCAGTCCTGGTTATGGACAAACCTGCCCCCAGATAGGCAAATAGGAGAGGCCGAGTGTAGGACATGCCACTGCAGAGATGTAAGCTAGGTTTGGATGAAGGTGAAGATGACTGGGAGGATGAGTCGGAACTGACTTGACGGCAACAGGTTTGGTTTTGGGGTTTAAGGAGTTTATGGGGTAACTCACATGAGGACTGCTTCCTTGGGTTTACCAGCTCTGATGAATTCAGCTTCAGCTTCTTCAAATTTACCCTAGAAGGAGAAAAAGGCAGCTGGACGTGATGAGGAGGAGACTGGATCACAGGCAGCCAGGAGATACAGGGGCTAGCCACAGTGGCTAGAGGAGGGAATAGGAGGGCTCTGAGGCCAGGGTCAAAAGCAGTGGGAGAGGATCACATCCATACCTCATCCTCCAGGTACATAGCGTATCTAAGGTGAATCTCAGGGGTTTTGTGCTTGAGGGCCAGCCGAGAGAGTTCAAAAGCAAATTCAAAGGAGCTGAAATGCAAGGTGCAGATAAGGTTTGCCTACTCAATACTTCCTTTTGTAAGAGGGAAAGAGAAACAAAAAGGGCAAGGATTGAGGGGAGAAAAGGGGGCAGATTAAGAAATGAAGTGATAGAGCGGCACAGAGAGATAAAGGAAGACAGGCAAGCAGTTATGTGACCATCACTGTCACCTGGAAAGGCCTGTGGTTTCACTGAGACCCGCTGGTTGTGAAGAAGTGGGGTGGGCAAGAGGGAGGAGGAGTGAGCTTCAGAGCACCAAGTGGCCAGGGAAGAAGGGCTCCTGATGCTGCCACCCCCTCCTCCTGAGCCACATCTACATTAGCAGGAAAACAATCACTCAAAAACAGACTTCCCTCAGCAATCTGACCCAAGGCAGTCTTACTACTGCCATATGTAACATTTACTTAAAAAAAGTTATTTGCGTAAAAATACATTATTTTGCATTTAACAGGATCACGTCATACCTCCATTATCTAGAGGAAGTTACTAGCTTAGTGCAGTCCTAGTTTTAAAAGCTATTCCCTCTCCACCACTGTCCTAGGACAGCCAAAGATTCAACACTCAGGGGTTACTAATTTATTTTTGCTCCTCTATTATGTCCTTCCAAGGGTCTGTCCTTACCACAGTTCACACTTGCCTCAGATTTCCTTTCTCTGTATAGGGGGTCTAGCTAGGGTGGGCATAGTGGCGAGAAGGCTGAGGGCCTCACCAGTTGTCGGCAGCATGGTCAACAGCAGCTTCCAGGAGCCCCAGCTTGTTGAGCAGTCTCACCGCAGCCTCTCCTCCCAGGCTCTTTGCCCACAGATAGGCCACGTGTTTGTGGGCATTAGCTCCTCCGTGAGCCTTGGCCACCTGGAAAGCAAAGCCACTCAGCAGTCCTCCACTGCAGGGGCACCTAGCCGCTCCCTTCTCATCTCTGACCTTCTGACCTCAGCTTTGACAAAGGCCAAGGACCTGTTCTAAAACAGCAGCCAATGGGGTGAATTTCAAGGTCTCTTAATCTGCTTAGCATCCAGGGATGGGCTTCAGGTAGTCCACAAACCTTTAAATTCGTATGTTAAATTTTGTATATATCATGTGGACATTTTTCTGGCAAAAGATGAATTTATTACATTTTCAAAAGGTGTCATAATCCGTTTAGAATTAGTCACCTGAAAGTGGGAAAGGGGGCCGGATGTGTGTCTTGGACTCCTTACCCGATACGCCTCTTCCCAAAGCCCACTGGACCGATACATGTTCACTGTTGCCTTCCATTCATGGGCCTCAAGGTAGTGATACTCAGCCTCCTGTAGCCGACCTTCAGCCTCCAGCTCCTGAGGAAAGGTGGGTCAGGATGGAGAGAGGGAGAGATGGAGCCCAGCTGGGAAAGAGGTGGGCAGGGACAGAAGGCGGCCTCACCTTGCCCAGATGTAGGTGTGTGTCACTGAGTAGATCTGGGTGGTGTTTCCCTACCAGGCGGATCATATCATCATACAATTTGTGCTTTTTGAACATGGTGATGGCAAGGTCAGGTTCTTCCACTGTCACATAGAGCCTGGGGATGGGAGATATACCTGGGGCTCTATACCCAGACCCTTGCTGCTAGAGTCATTCCTAACAGATCCTGTCACTGCCCCCTGGAAAGGGACACATATCCTCAGACACCATCTGTCCTTTCAGCCCTGAAGCCCATCTCCCTCCATACCTCTTCTGAGGCCACAGCTCACCTTTCAGCCTCGCGGTACTTGCCCTGCTTCTCCATCTCCTGAGCTTGGGTGATGTACAGCACCGACACGTCTTCAGGCCTCATGCACTTCATTGCCAGCTGTGCAGACACACAGAGCCAGGGCAGCCGCCAGTGCCAATTCCCAGGGAAAGCAGAGGGCCATGCAGAGCAGTCAGGGAAGCAGGGCTTCAAGGAACCTGCTTGCCCAGGAATTCTCAACTCTCCCAACAACCACACTACTAGCCAGCCTCGGGGAGTGCCAAGTCCAGAAGGAGCAGAATAAGAACTATAGTCTGCTCAGGCAGGCGGGTCAGAGATGCCTTGTGCTGGGGGAGGATGATCCATTACCATACTCCCACTGCACCCACTGGGCTCAATGTGACTAGAGGTGTCAGGAGTGGTATTTCAAATTCCCCAGCAACCAAGCGCATCTGCTCTCTTCAGAAATACAGGTTTGGGAACAAGGGCCTCTCTTCATCCCTTCCTTTCTCTATGGTAAGGGATCAAAGTTATCCAGACTATGTTTTGGTACTCTTTCTCAACTTTCAGGGAAGTAG
The DNA here is from genome assembly GCF_000243295.1 of Trichechus manatus latirostris. Lineage (NCBI taxonomy): Eukaryota > Metazoa > Chordata > Mammalia > Sirenia > Trichechidae > Trichechus > Trichechus manatus. The sequence goes on from NW_004443988.1 coordinate 7,696,774, forward strand.
GGAGATCAGAGACCAAGGACTGTGGCAACACAACCAGAAAGGCAAAGTTCTCTTGTCATTACCTCCATTCCATTCCCTACCTTGTGGGCTTGCTCCCAGCGGCCAGCCTGGGTGTACATGTCGATAGCATCTTTTGTCCGATCTCCCTTAATATAGAGTTCCTCGGCAATCTGTAGTTGATGGGAGGTAGATGCAAAAATCAGAGCAACAGAATGAAAGCAGCTTGTGGGAAGAAAGAACAAAGCACAGCTGGGATGAAGGGAAGCCTGTGATACTATTACCTTAGAATAGAGAAGAAATGATGACTATGGGTGTCGCACACCTGCCTCCATTTAAAAAAAAAAGCAGCCCAAAACAGTCTGACAGTACAGTGGGAATTTAAAAGGGCCTCACATTTCTACAATGAAAGGCAGTTCTATGTTGGAACTATAGTAATTAATGAAGAACCCCTCATGCTGGCACAGGAAGAGAGCTAGAGACTCACTTTATGTAGCGGGGGTGTGTAGTGGGGGGAAGAGTCTGTGTTGTCTGGGAATGAAATGAGGGAAGTAAACCACTTTCTTCCCATTCAGAGTGGTGATGCTGTTAGGCCACAGAAAGAAGGACTTGGTGAGATGGCCCCCACTTCCTGTTCTGGGTTCTCTCCTTGTTATCCAGTACTCCACTGCCTCACGCTGCGGAAAGGGGCTCGTCCTCACCTCGTACTCCTGTAGAGACGCATAGTGCTGGGCCACACGAGGATAGTATTTGGATGCAGTGTTCCGGTCCTGTAGGTCTAATATATAAATTGCCTTCTTCCACTGGCGGGCACCCAGGGCAGCCTCAATTGCCTTAATGGAGCACCTGGCATAGTTGGGGAAGACATAAATATGTATGAGGAAAGAGAAAGAGACCCCTCAAGTATACTCCAACTTATTTTGAGACTTCTCTTCTCTTAGGCCTTAGTGCCCTTACTTGCCCTATCCCCTCTCACCTCAGGCCCAAATCTCCTTTGCATCCCCATACCATAATACCTGGCTTCAATGTAGTGATTAATGGCTGCATCAAGCTGCTTCTGCTGCACCAAGTGGTCCCCCCATGCCTCCTCTAGTCTCACCACCTCCACTGGAAATGCCAGTCGAGCCAGCTCCACAGCTGCCAGAGGGAGAGTGGACACTCAGCTCAGACTTCCAGGGATGGGGCTCAGAAAAGCAGGACAGGGAAATGAAGCATGAAAAATGGGTGAGAAGTGGAGGAATGAAGGAGAACTGAAGCCAGGAAACCTCAATAGATGCACCAAAAGAGGTATTGTGGGGCTGGCTGGGCAAGAGTTTGCGACAGTGAAGGTGGAGTTGTGGGTGACTAGTACCTTTCATGAACGCGTTGCCTTTACAGTAGCACTCAAGGGCCCGCTGCGGATTTCGAATCTTCTCAAAGAGATCACCTGCCTATTAATGTACCATATTACTACAATAATACCCCTACTATACAAAGAATCAAGTATGAGCCCCAAGAGGAGGACACGCCACCAGTCAGGGAGGTCAACATACTCTAAGACTCCTGGGTAGGACAGGAGTCCTGAGCCCAGGAAGAGGGATAAGAAGGCAACCATACCCTTTCATACAGTTCCCCCTTGATAAGGGCCGTGGTGATGTGTTCCACCAGCTCTGTGTTGGCGAGCAGTTCCTCTCGGGTCAGCACCAGTCGAGCAGCTTTGGCAGGGAGCCCAGCTTTGAGGTAAAGGCTTATGGCTGCTAGCCCATCCCCTTGGCTCTCTTGTAGTTCACCAGCTCGCTCCTCCTGCTGTGTGTCCATCAGCCACTGGTAGTAACCCCGGCGCAGCTTCTCCAGGGCTGGGTGCCCCTGGATACACAACAGAGAAGAACGAGGAGTCACATTCCTCCTTCCCATGCTTCTCCAATTCCCCTATACTAACAGAAATCCTCCAAGGTCACCAGTATCCTACCTCCTCACATATCAGGTCCCAGCCCTACCCTGTTCTTGTTCTATGGCCTCCCTGACAAGAAAGTTTCTGAAACTGGTGGAACTGAGCTCAGAACAACTGTGAAGAAGGCAGAACTGGTACCTTGGCTTCAGCCACAGCAATACACTCATCCCAACGGTGTAGCTCCTGGTACATGTCCATGGCCTCCTCAACAGCATTCTAGCGGAATACAGGCAGAGGAAGGCGGGACACCAGGAAGATATGAGGAGCACAAATCAGCCAGCCCTCCTCAGCCCACGAGGACTAAAATGCCTCATCCTTCACACAAGCAGAGGTGGATTTACTCTGAAACTCAAGAAGCTAGAGCCTCAGGGCCCCTTATTTGCACAGGCCCCATCCAAGGCAATTTTCCTTAAACAGCACTCCCCATATTATATAAGCTTTTGGCCCCACAAAACTTGGATCCAGCCCCAAAGGAAATCAAACCCATTGCCATCGAGTCAATTCCGACTCACAGAGACCCTGTAGGAGTAGAACTGCCCCATAGGGTTTCCAAGGCTGTAAATCTTTACGGGAACAGACTGCCACATCTTTCTCCCACAGAGCGGTTGGTGGGTTTGAGCTGCCGGCCTTGTGGTTAGCAACCGAGTGCTTAACCACTGCACCAGCAGGGCTACGTGGATCCACCCCAGTGCACAAGAATTGCAAAGCCAGGCTCTGAAGTAGAGGGGGAAGTAACAGACTTCGTGAAAGAAGGAAGTCATTGGAGGCCAAAGGAGGAAGTCTGCCTAGATCAGATAAGGACTAATACAGGAGGAGGGAATTAATGAAGGAGTGAAATTAACAATAAAGCCTTTCTAAAAGTTCTTCTCAAACCTCTGGAAGAATAGATAGCCAATTGTTTCCTCCTGAGTTTTCCTCCCTTTTTTTCTCAGATCCCCTTTTCCATCCTGTTCCTCTTCTCCTGTTACCTGCTCCAAGAAGATCATTTCAGCCAGTTTGTAGTTCTTCTCCAGCATGGCTAAACGTGCTCGGACCTGATAAAAGTCTGTTCCTTCTCCACCCTGCAGAGAAAATGGACGTTCTAGCCATTCTGTCTGTATGGGCTAAAAAGACAAGAAGGCCCACAGGGATGTGGAAGCTAAAGGACGAGGGGCCTGGGAAGCTGAAAAAAATCACAGGGCTTAGAGGCTTGCGGTTTAGCAAGCAACTCAAAAACGGTCTTACCTGAGTGGGGGTGGGGGTGGGGGTGGTGGCAGGGCAGAGGAAACACGGATGGTTGGAGAGCTAGGAGTCATGGGGCTGAGCACTAACAGAAGTGTCAGCTTGGGAGACTGAAATAATGAGGAGGATAATACGTGCATATTCCCGAGACACTTGATCTGCAATCTCATTGGTCTCATGCAGGAATCGAGCTTTTGCTACGTGTCCCAAAGCAGAAAAGCACCTATAGTATGGAAGTAATAACATTAATCATGTTATTAAGAATATTATTAATTCATTAGTTCAACAAATATATATTGAGCATCTATTATGTGCCAAACACTGTTCTTTTTTTAAAATTGAAACATAAGGTTTATTCTGAGCAGTTAATTCTGTATGCACATAGGGGAATTATTTTGCCTCTTAAAAACAAGTGGCCAGAAGTAAAGGTTAGTTACAATTGTCAAAAATAAGCCACTGAATTAGCTCAAAACAATAATACTTGATTGTTTCATAATTTAATAAACAATTTGCAAACTGGGGGAGTACATGAAGAAAATAAAGAAAAAACCGCTCCTCCAGACACTATTCTTGACACAAAGGGATGACAAAGCAAGATGAGGGACTTGCTCTCATGGAACTTACATTCTAGCGGAGGAGACAAATAATTGGTAAACAGGGAATTTGAGAGAATGAAAAAGAAAATAGTGTGGTATTATACACAGTGACTGAGGGGACTGCTGGTTGTCAGGGAAAGCCTCTCTGAGGAGCTGACATTTGAGCTGAGGTCTGAAAACAAGAGTAAGCCAGTCATGTCAAGACAGGGCAAACTCATTCCAGGCAAAGGAAATAGCAGTGTAAAGACCCTATGGCAGGAACGAGCTTGGCATAGTCAAAGGACCGAAAGGATGCCGGTGTGGCTGGATACTAATGGGCAAGTAGTTAACTGGTATGAAAAGGAAGCAGAGCCAAACATTGTAGGGCCTTAGGCTATAGAAAGGAGTTTGGATTTTATTCTAAATACAATGGGAAGGTTCTAAGCAAGGTGATACAGCTGCTGTGGGATGAGTGGGTTGTAGGGAGACCAGAACAGTACCAGTGAGACCAATTAAGAGGCTACTGCAGTAGTACAGGTGGGAGATGGTGGTGATCTGTACTAGGTAGCGACAGTGGAGTTGGACCAAATATACAGATTCAGGATATGTTTTGAAGACAAAGTCGTCAGGACTTGCTGACAGATTAGATGTGGCGGTATGGGAAAAGAGAGATGAAGGATGATACCTAGCCAAACAGCAACAGTTGACCTTTACTGAGCACTTACAATATCGTAAGCTCTTTGCAGATTCCTTCCTTCATTCTTCACTACCACTAACATTCTTCTTTACCACTTTACGAGGTAAATACTATTACTACCCTCATTTTACATAGAGAAAACTGATAAGCCAGGGTTTATAAAAGTTAAGTAACCCCTCTAGGGTTACACAATCTGGTAAGTGGAGCCAGGATTTGAACTCAAGGAGCCTGCAGTCCCAAGTCTGACCTATTAACTACAATCCTATACCACACTAGGAATATACACACAGATGCATGAATTGAACAGTTCTGATGTTAAAAATTTTTAAGAAGCACCTAGTTCAAGAAGAGGAAGAAGTAAAAGTAATAAAAGACATACTCTTTTATAATTTAAGGTGGGAGGACGCTTAGAATATTTGTACTATGGAAGGAGTTACATGACATTTATAGGCAGTGGGAAGGGAAGTAGTGCCTTGACACTGGTTAGGAGCAGCCCACAGGTAAGATACCCACATGGTCATCCCTCTAAGCTGCCTGGCACCTCATTTCTACATGTCAGCCTCACCTCTCAGCAATGTGTAGCTGCTTTGCCTCTAGTGCCAGTTTACTCAAAGTTTTCCACATTGCCTCTGTTTCTGGGGTCATTTCCAGAGTCTCCAAGAAGGCTGTTGCCCTGGAGAGGGGAGGAAGCAAAGCACAAGCAATGAGCCTAAGGTCAGAAAGACAGAGAAATACTGGTGAGGAGGCATGATCAGGGAGGGACCTGGCCTCTCTCCTAGGGCCCTTATTAGATATGGCCAGTTTTACCACCCATCCCAGGTCCTCCTCTCCCATAGCCAGACTCTCCCACCACCCTACTGGTTATCCGCTCACCGGGTGTAGTTGCCATCATCAATGGCTGTTCCAAACTCGATAAGGCCCTCATCCAGTGTGTAGGCAACTGTTGTCACACCTTCGGTCACCATTACCTCGGTCTTTCCTCCACCCCGCTCCAGACCTACAACATCGCCCTGTAAAAGTTCATTCCCCAAGCCCACCCCAGTTCTAGGTTAGTGCTTCCACTGAATTAGTTGCAGGACAGACCAACCCACACCCAACCCTAGTGCTCACATACTGAGGGAATTACAGTGGCCCTTGTCTTCCTAACGTTTTAGTCTCTCTCAAGCAGCTAAAAATTCCTTCTCTATGGCAATATACCTTGGGTTAAAGTACATTCACAACTATGACAGCACCAACGCCTAGAAGTGTGCTGACACAAAGTGGCATCCACCTCTGCTTCCAGCAGTACCACACACTACATCCTCCTGTAAAATACAACTTGATCCTGGGACATATTTTTTAATGCACTGCTAGGCTCATCTGAAGAAATTGCCAAGAATGCTCCCTACCCTAAGCCTATCCTTCTCCCTCAGATTAAAAAAAAAAAAAAGACAAAAAGAAGAAAAAAATATAGTAAGCAAAAACCAGAGCAGGAAAAAATGGTAGGTGAGCAAGAAGGAAAGGGAGAGTTGCCCTGAGGCAACAGCAGTCTTTGGAGACTCAACCTTGAACCTCCAGCAGGCTGGGGAAGCACAATGTCCACCAAACAGGATAAATAGAAAGAAATCTGTATCTAGACACACGGTAATGAAACCTCAAAACACCTAAAAGGAGAAGATTTCAAAAGCAACCACACCCATCAACAGATGAATAAACAAACTGTGGTACATATACACAATGGAGTATTATTCAGCTATAAAGAGAAATGAAGTTCTAATACACGCCACCACATGCATGAACTATGCTCAGTGAAGGGATCCCACTTAGATGAAACATCTGGAATCGGTAAATCTGTACAGACAAAAGACAACCGGTGATTACCAGGGTATGAACGAAGGGAGGAATGGGGGGAGAAATCATCACAGTGTCCACTTAAATTGGTGAACTGTATTTTATGTGAATTATTCCTCAATAAAGATTAAAAAAAAAAAAAAAAAGCAACCAGAGGAGAAAGAGACAGTATTTTTAAAAGGCTGAGAAAAATTAACTGTCAGTCTAGAATTGGGTACTGAGTCCAAGTATATTTCAAAAATGAAGACTCAAATAGACATTTTCAGGTAAACAAGAATTGAGAGCATTTATCATCAATAGACTTTCATTAAATAAACTTTTAAACGATAGGCTTCAAGAAGAAAAATAACTACAGAGGCAATGCAAGAAAAAAAGATGAATAAAGAAATTGGTACCATGGTTGTATACCTAAACAAATTTACTGTGCATATAAAATAATGTCTAACTTCAAGCACTAAAAAAAGGTCATAACTAAAATGTGGGACAACAGTGACAAAGGGGAGGTAATCAAAGTCAAACCCTTTTAAGTCCTTTGTATTGTTTGGGGAGGGTTAGGTGCTGATTAGACTTTGCTAATTTAAGTATAACATAAACTTTCAAGTGTAACTGCTATAGAAATAGAGCAATCCAAAAGAGAAAAAAAGGTGTTAAAAAAAAAAAAAAAGGATAAAACCAATCTCAGTCTAAAATGAAGCAATCAAAGAGAAAAAAACAGGTATCAAAAAGGATAATAGAAAGTAGCAAATGCTCTATCCATACCCACACCAGTTATCCTGGCCTGGCCCAGGGGACTCTCTTCTCTGTTCTCATAGACTTCTTCCAGATTTTGGAAGATGACTGGGTGTATGTGATGCTGTGGTGGGGTAGGAGAGAGGGTTTCATCGGAAATTTAAGAAAGAGGAACTCTGAATAGCTTATAACAGAATGAGCACACAAACAGGTGATATGGAACTGCCCCTCCTATCAGGGATCCTTCTAGCTTAGAGGGAACTCCACATTATGATTTGGGGGATTCCCAGGGCCACTGTAACTGAGACCCACACTCCAAGGGTCTAATGGAATCTGAACCAGGATGGTTCTGGGGCCAGTCCGCTGTGGGGGAGGGGTCTAAGCTTCACTTACTTGTCAACTTCATCACAGAGATTACCGCTGGTGAGCAGGGAAAACCAAGCAACTTTTTGAGCCTCCTCAGGGCCCTAATTAATCAGCTTGACACCATATCTGAGGTCCCCTGGTGTCAACATACCCTGATAGAGGACATGGTGACCCTCTCAGGTGCCTCAATGTTGTACCACACACACAAGCTGTTTCGGTTCTGAGCTACCAGCACATCACTGCCTGGGACCCACTGCACGTAGGAGCAGAAGTTAAGGATCATTGTCTTGGAGCAGCTTTCGATATCGTACAGGTGCAACTGAAGGAGGAAGAGGTAGTAGCACAATTAGAAGGAGACATCAGGGTGTCTTCTGACTTTGACCACTTTCCTAACGGTGAAATGTGGTATGATAACCTATTAGTTAGGTACGTTCTGAGTTTCAAAGCTTACTGACCTGCCACCCTTGAAGTTTATGCTGAGTTGGTATGTCCTGACTCTGACCAAACAAGAGAGGACCAATAGAGCACAGATTAGGAATTCAGCTTAGCTGCAGGTCAGACGTCCATTCTTAGAATAACTCTGGGCCAAAGGTAACCAGCCTCAATTACAAAAGTGCAGGCCACCAGACAATTTACATTGTCTGGAGATCTGTGACATGGCCTTCACTGACATGAAAAATCACCAGATTGTCTCTTTGCCCTTGATGCTGAACTCTTTGGTGATGCCAAACTGAGATCAGAATCAATTAGTGCTAGGAGAAGCACTGCCCCGAAGCCAGCTTCAATGCCATCAGCTCAGTGTAGCTGAGGAGCCTTGGAGCAGTGGGCATAAGGTCAGCTAGGCATGAGAAGGAGGAAGGCAGGGGTAAGGAGGTTTCAAGATGGCAAAGACTTGTGAACAGTGAGAGAAAAACACTCCCAGCCTTCCCTCTTGACTTCGGTGCCATCAAGATACAAATAGCTCAAGGGTAACACAACAAGGGTTGTGCTATTGGGTATGAAGTTAATGTTGATTCTTCTGTGCCTTTTGATACACTAATGGCATAGCTCCAAGAACTTATGCTGTATCCTGCCCCCTGATCCCTGGTAGTGCTTTTGTACCACACCCTCTATGGACCAGCCAATGGCTAAGGCCCTAGTAACCCTTCTTACACGAAGTTTCCGGTCCCTGAAGAGGAGCTTGTGCCCAGTCTCATTAAGTTCCAGCCAATCCACACGGCTCTCATGGCTGATGGTGCCAATGTTGTAGCCACCAATGAGATCCACTAGAGAGTAAAAGAGACAGGTTAAGAAGAGAGATTCTACATAATCCTGTACAGGGGCATTAGGGAGCCTGCAAAAGTCTGGCCTTACAATCATATGTTGGACTTTAAGAATGTTGCATCAGACCAGGACACAATAGATGGTCCCAGGTAGAATGGGAGAAAAATGTAGAACAAAACTCAAATTCTTAAAAAAGGCCAGACTTACTGGACCAGTTGAGACTAGAGGAATCCTGGAGACTATCCCCTTGAGACATGCTTTAAACTCTGAAGTGAAACCACTCCCGGAGGTGACCTATCAGCTAAATAACAGATCGGCTCATGAAGTAAACAATATCACTGTGAGTACTGTGCTCCTTTAAAAAAAATCATCTATGTGAGACTAAACGGTCAACAGTTACCCTGAATAAGAAATGAGAAGGTAAGGGTGGGCAGGGAAACTAGATTAATGGAAATGGAACAAGCAGAATGGAAATAATGAGAATGTTGACACAGTGTGGAAAATGTAACCAATGTCACTGAACAATATGTATAGAAATTGTTAAAAGGAAACCCTATTTCCTGTGTAAACTTTCACCAAAAATATAGTAAAATACTATATAAAGAAAAAAAGAACGTCATTGTTGTTAGGTGCCATTGAGTTGGTTCCGACTCATAGCGACCCTGCGTACAACAGAACGAAACACTGCCCAGTCCTGTACCATCTCAGGATCACTGCTATGTCTGAGCCCTGTGTAGCAGCCACTGTGTCAATTCATCTCGAGGGTCTTCCTCTTTTTTGCTGACCCTCTACTATACCAAGCATGATGTCCTTCACCAGGGACTGGTCCCTCCTGATAACATGTCCAAAGTGTATGAGACGTAGTCTTACCACCCTCACTTCTGATGAGCATTCTGGCTGTACTTCTTCCAAGACAGATTTGTTCCTTCTCCTGGGTGTCCATGGTATATTCAACATTCTTCACCAACACCATAATTCAAAGGTTCAATTCTTCTGCAGTCTTCCTTATTCACTGTCCTTTCACATGCGTATGAGGTGATTGAAAACACCATGGCTTGGGTCAGGTGCACCTTAGTCCTTAAAGTGACATCTTTGCTTTTGAATACTTTAAAGAGATCTTCTGTAGCAGATTTTCTCAATGCAAAGTTTGATTTCTTGACTGCTGCTTCCACAGCATTTATTGTGGATTCAAGTAAAATGAAATCCTTTACAACTTCAATATTTTTTCCGTTTATCATGATGTTGTTTATTGGTCCAGTTGTGAGGATTTTTGTTTTCTTTATGTGGAGGTGTAATCCATACCAAAGGCTGTAGTCTTTGATCTTCATCAGTAAGTGCTTCAAGTCCTCTTCACTTTCCGCAAGCAAGGTTGTGTCATCTGCACATCACAAGTTGTTAATGAGTCTTCCTCCAATCCTGATGCCACATTCTTCTTCATACAGTCCAGCTTCTTGGATTATTTGCTCAGCACATAGATTGAATAAGTATGGTGAAAGGATACAACCCTGACACACACCTTTCCTGACTTTAAACCACGCCATATCCACTTGTTTTGGTTATTAGTCTACAGTATATCACAGGCGAAATGCAAATGTCTAATACAACACAATTTTGCTAGGATGCTGAAGATGCTGGGTCTCTTCTAGAATTGCAGAGGTTTTGTTTAACTCTACAGTTAATGCAAAGGGTTCACACCCATCAAGAAGTGTCATTCCTCTCTGAGACCCTTGGGGTTGCTTTAGAGCAGATCAGAACTACTGTGCCACTAGTTTCTACTACTCATGAAATCCTCTGCAAGGCGGCACTGAACACATTAAGGATAAGCCCCAGTTACAGCACACCAGTGAAAGAAAGCTGACAGGTGAAATGACCTTGATGATTATATTCACCTCAAGGAGTTATCCACACATTTAAGTGCTTATGACATAACAGTATCAACGGGCAAAAATGGGGAAGGCACACAGACAAAATAGAAGGAGGCTCGGACTAAAGTTAGGTGAAATTCCCTGGGTGCTGCAGAAGTACAGAGGATGACTATTTTAGTTTGGTCTGAATCTTGTAGATAGCATAAGAAACTATTACATTTAGAGCTGACCACTCAGAATTCGTGGGATGCTTTCAAGGAGTCTATTGATCAAAGCCCATTCATAACACTTCTGATATACAATATTAATGAGCAATGTGCCTGCCCTTGTTATATACACTTAAGCTAAAGACCAAATGCCAGCTAATGTCTAAAACTGGGAAGAGCAATTTAAAAATGAATTTTCCTTTAATTAAAAAGCAAAATGATAAAGCCATACTTTAAAGTCCCAATTACAAGTAGAATCATTGTCTGCTGGAGCTGAAAGGGACCCTACTCCTGTGAACACCATGCAATTATATACAAAATTACGTGTGTATATATGTTTTTCTGGGAGAGGATCTCTGATTTTCTTTAGCGATTCAAAGGGGTCAGAGATCCAAAAAGGTTAAGGGAAGAATGCTGTTATCTTCTGTCCAGTAAAAATGAGACCTACAGAGGTGAAGTGACTGTCCAAGGTCTCACAGCTCATTATTGCCACTGGAATCTTAGGTCTATTGGCTTATATTATTATTTCCATTATAGATATTTAGATTTCTGAGCTCTCCAACCTGACATAAGATATAATATTCATGAAATGTAAAAACATCTTAAGAACAGATGCATATGTATGTAGAAACTTAATTTATGACAGAGATAGCATTACAAATTAGAGGATGAAGAATGGACTTTCAATAAATGGTTAAACATATGGAACAAAATAAATTCAGTTCCCTACCTATATAATACACAAAAATAAATTCCAGGTGAAAAGCAAAATTTAAAAACGTTAACAGAAAATATAGGAAGAATAGGGATGGATTTCTTAAATAAGACCTCAAAAATCATAAGCTGTTTTTTAAAAAGTGATAAAATTGACTACATTAAAATAAAAAATGCTCGAACATTTAAAAATGCCTAAAAAGGGAAAAAACAAGACAGGCTGGGACAAGACATCTGCAACGCAAATAATCACCAAAGACTATATCTTCCTACACAAAGAACTCCTTCGAGTCAATAAGGAAAAGACAACAAGATTTTAAAAATGGGCAAGGGATATGAACTGGCTATTCACAGAAGAAGAAATCCAAATGGCCAGTAAACAAATAAAAACAACAAAAAATTAATACAATGAGGTATGATTTCAAAGACACCAAATTGAGCCAAATTATGAAGTCAAGCAATTTCAAGTACTGGAGAGAATGTAGAACAATGGGAACCCTGACTGCTGGTGGGAATGCAAATTGGTACAACCTCTTTGAAGAGCAAGTTGGAAACATTTAATTGAGTTAAATATTTACTTCCTAAATGATTCATCAATCCCACTTCTAGATATAGACCTTAGAAAATGGAAACACTGCTAACAGTGAAAAATTAACAACTTATATGTCCATCAATAAGAGAAGAGATAAAAGATCCATGTTACATATAACAAAATGTTAGGATCTGACAGAATTGGGTTATAGGTAGGCAAGTAGACTTATTATGTATTGGGCACTAGACTAATCTAAGTGCCTTTTATATGAGTTAGGTACTACTTTTATCCCCATTTTGTGAATGAAGAACTTGAAGTACAGAAAGGTTACACAGGTAGCAAGTAGAGAAGTGGGGCGGTTTGACTCCAGAGCCCCAATCTTAACAACTACACTATATAAGATTTTGTTATGTTATTCTCTATACTTTTTCTATGTTTGAAACATTTCATGATAAAAAATTAAATATTAATATATAAAACAAAATTTATGGATGCAAACATTCGTGAAGTGCAAATAAAGTTTCTGTCATTAGTAGTTACTAACAACAAACTACACCAAAAATAAGGCCTGTTCCAATTCTAAGAGTCTATAAGTCTATGAAGTTTAAACAGGAAAATTTATAAATTTGCTAATGGTTCTTCTCTACTATATTTGCAAGCTCTAAGATATTTGCTTACAGACATGAAGAATTACATGGACAGGCATATATATGTATCTTTGAATCTATATCTAAACATTTATATACAGACACACATATATGGATTTAAACATTTCATATATCCACTGTAAGAGTGGGGTTACATATTTACCTGGGGCCTCTCAGATTGCTAGGATCTCCACTGAACATGGTTCTGTGATACGGAAATGCAATACGAACTTTTATTTTATTAAAATCATGAGTTTTACTCACCTATAGCAATAGTCTTGATATCAACAAGATAAGCCAATTTCTTATTGTCTTCCATTCCTCTCTGACGCCTCTCATTAATACGAACGCTGAAACAAGAAGAGTGAGATAAGGCAAAATGGCTTTAAAACCCATTGCCATCGAGTCGATTCTGACTCACAGTGACCCTTTAGGACAGAGTAGAACTGCCCCATAGGGTTTCCAAAGCTTTAATCTTTACGGCAGCAGACTGCCATATCTTTCTCCCATGGAGTGGCTAATGGGTTTGAACCTCTGGCCTTTCAGTTAGCAGCCAAGCGTTTTAACCAGGGCTCCTTAAAATGGCTTTAGATAGTTGGAATGTTTCTCAGGGGCTCTGAAGAAGGGTATGAGATGAAGTTTTAGATTAACCTGAGGACACTGGAGTTAGATGTCAAAAAGGGATTCTTCTGGGTTTCAAGGATTTAGAAAACCTTGCAGGGTTACCTGATGAGGTGGGGGTTCATAAACTCAGTGCGCACAGAACCTAGGGTGTCATTACTCCCATATTCTACCAGGGTTAGCTCACCAGCATTGAAGATCATGCATACCTGGGGAAGAATAGGATTGTTATATAGTAGAAAGGTTGCATGAAGAAAGAGAAAACAGTAGAGGGCAGTATACAGTCAATTCAAGGTGACTCATTTTTCTCTTTGTTCTGTTCCTCTGGCTATTTCATCCTTCCCTTTTCTTTATCTGCTGTCTCCCCAACCCCTTGACACTTGCCATCCTTCTGACACAGAAGCTAGAAGGAAACTTGTTGAGATGGTGAAAGTGTATCAAGCTCTACTCACACTTTCATTTTCAAAGAAATACTTCTCATTGCCACCAGATCCCTGCCAGGCCACCTGTGAAGGGGGTAGACAATATAAGGAACAAAGTGGTATTTACCCAACATGATGCTGAAAGAATGACAGGATGGGAGGTAGAGAGAATTAGAAGTTGAAGGAGACTCTGGCATTACACAAAAGAGGTGCTACGCCAAATTTTGCTGTGGTGGTATAAAACAGTGGTGGTGGTATAAAAACAGTCCAACTAGGGTGATTCCTACCGTCAAGGTTCTAAACCTTGTGGGTCCCATTTCCTGAATGCAGATTCCAACACCAGAATGTTAGAACTTCCTGTGACGATCTCCCCCCTAGGGACCCTGGCTGCCCAGAAGTAGCAATCCACGGTGCCCCATTCCTCTGCCCTTCCTGTTCTGGTTCCTACCTCACTCAGTCGATTAGTATTCAGGTCCCCCAGCAGCAGTGTGTCTGATGTGTGGGCCACCAAGTAGCGTTCCTTTCCCAGAATTTTCACCTCTTCCACCTCATAGCCGTAGTGAGACTTGAGCACCACGCGGGTCCCTGATGACAGGTTCTTCACAATCACCTTGGTAAGGGACATGTCTGAGCCCCTTAGGCTTCCACCACCCCAAAAGAGGGGTGGGTATGCTGTACTTTGCCCACCTCCACAGTGTCAAAGCTAACATCTTGGCTTCTCTTCAGGCCTAGGATATTGTTAGTAATAATGATACCTCACATTTATATACATGGAGTTTTACTGTTTATGAAATGATTCCATACATTTTATGCTCAAAGAATCACAATACAAGTGATTCTGAAGTTCTACTGGGTAAAACCAATTACTCTCTGTTTCTGTAGCTCTTTGTACTAACTTTTACAATGACACCACAGTGTACTATGCTGTTTGGTGTGCCCGTCTCCTTTAAGGGACAGTGTCTTACAGATAATTATCTTTGTATTCTCAGTGTCTAACAGGGCTGGCACATAGTAGAGAATGAAGAAATTTTCGTGAAGAAAAAAGAAAGAACCAACGAATCATAAACAGAAGGAAAGAAGATACATACAGAGAAAAGAGAAATGCGGGTTTAGGAATTAAGAAATTAGCTTGCAACATTATACACAATATGTTCAAAGGCCCTAACAGCAACAGAGTTCACTTTTGTAATTGTATTTATCAACTTCCCCAGTTGCCAAGTAATGGGCAGTGAAGTTTTAAATCAAGAATAATTAGTGGCTATCTCTGTATCCCTTAAGCCTGTTGCTTAAATCCCTTCTTACAATAATATGGAAGAATTATAGCAGAATGGTTGTCAGGGAGTTGCCCAGAATAGCCTCCCAGAGGATGAAGGTTAAATTTGACACTGGCTGTGGCCAGGAGGCAGAGAAGCATTACAAGGTTGAGTGAGCCATGGCAAACTCTAGGTGTGGCAGGACATCAGCTGCTTACCTGGCTAGGTCCCACATATGTCAACTCAAACTTGTTCTTATAAATACTCCTTCGGAGGCAGCAGTCAAACTGTTCTACCCCACCACAGAGGGTGCCCTAGAAGGAAAAGTGACAGTATAAAGGGTAAGAGCCATAATACACTGGCATGGGGAGCACATTGAGGGACACCCTCAAAATCTAGACTCTAGAATCTAAAGAACAGTTGGCAGTCAAAAGGTTGGTAGTTTTGGAAAGTACCAGAAGGAAAGCAGTGGCAATCACAGGACTCAAGGGCACCGTACACTGATGAGATGTAAGGGAGAAATTAGCCCTGCCTGTACAAGTCTTCATCTCTTCTGGGCTCCAATAAAGCCTGAATTTCTCTTCCCTGTTTTAAACCCTAGATTTTTAGGTTGGGGTCAAAAAAGAAAAGGAGAGTTTCTAGTGTCAGGAGAGAGTGCTTTGGGGTAAGGCAGGGTTTTTTCTTGTTCAGAGAAAAGCACCAATCTAGAAAGGGGCTCCTGGTAGCGCACCGCACAGAGTCGCGAGCCATCCCGCTTCCAGGCCAAGGCAGTGATGGTGTACAAGTTGGCAATCTCCTTGGGCTTTGCCTCTTCCCAGATGCTTCTTCGAGGGCTCCAGTTGAGCACCCGAAGTCTGAAATAAAGTATGTGGCTTTTAGAAGAGATGGAGGCTGAGGAAAAGCATGAAAATGGACTGGTAACTGAAGATTAGTCTCGCCATATCAAAAAAGAACAGAAAGAGAACAGACAAGCTAGGAAGTCTACTGGGAGAGGATAAAGAGACTCAAAGGAAGTTGGGAAAGTCAAGACAAAAGTCAAATGGACTAAGAGTGATAGAAGCAGAGAAAACAAAGGGAGATTAGGGCTGGTGAGAAAATGAGCCATTATGAGGACAGAAATATGGAAGAAGAAAAGAAAAATGGTAGGAGTCAGAGAAGAAAGAAAGGAACATGAAGAAACACATAAAAGACCGAAGTGGATAGAGAGCTAGAACTAGGAAAGCTGGGGTTAATAGCACTCCAAAGACGTGTTGGGACCTAGAATTTGGCTGTATATCTACTGCTGTATAACTCATTCGTTCATTCATCAAACGTGTGTACATATTGTGTACTAGGTGCTAATCTGGGCACTGGAGATAAAAAGACAAACAATAGCACCTCTTCTAATGGACTCTTCAATTTAGCCAGACAGACACAAACTCGAAACTATAATATAATGTGATAAGCACTAAGCTGGAGATCTGTTAAGGAGGGCAATGGGAACACGCAGAAGGCGGAGATGAATTCTACTGTGGAATCCCAGGGAGAGGCATAGACACAAAGCAAGAGCACAGTGCATTTTGGAACTGCCAGTGGGCCAATGGATCATGGGAGCATGAAGAGAAAAGTGAATTCAAATCTCCTGAGAATCATTTTCAGCATATACTTGATTCTGGTCCAGTCTCCCACTCTGGCTGGGGACCACCAGGCTAAAGCACAGGGTGTATACAAGGAAAGCAGGCAGAAGATGCAACTGGAAAGCTGAGCTGTCCCACCTGTCATAACTTCCCAGCACAACAGACTGGCCCCCAGGACTTGCTGCAGCTGTGGTGAACTCCCGCTCCTGAGAGTCACGGCTATAATCAAAAGTTTGTAGCACGTGGCCTTCCTTTCCGTAGGCCACAATCCTCCGATCGCAGCCTGCAGCCACGATGCTGTTCGTTGCCCAAGCCAAGGCATAGGGTGGGCATGGGTGGCTAACCAACTTCCCCTAAGACAGGAGTAGAGGGTTTCAATCACTCTGACTCTGAGGACTCCTCCCCAGAAATTCCTCATTCCCAGCACCCTACACACTCACGGTGACCATTCTACTCTGCAGAAATCTTCCTCCCAACATTTTCCTACCCCAATACATGTTAATTCCTGAAGGCTGCACAAACTATTTCATACTCATACATACGTCATATATACATATGACATATATAATATTTACAGACCTTGTGCTCTAGAGGAAACCTCAACATACTTGTGTGTTGGCAGATCTTTAATCTGCACCCAGTAAGGCCCCCAAAAAGGACACTTCCTACACATCAACCAACACTATCTAGGCCCAGAGAGCAAATAGCTCCTTTTTTTAGGAAGGCTAAATTTAACTAATTGTTACACAAGTAATTCTCAATGTAAATGATGCAGACAAGATAATTATACAGAATGAAACACAAAAGTTCCCTTTCATCTCTCATCCTTTCCCTTTTCTCTTTCGAGAGTAAACTGTTAACTTTTTTCTATCCATTTATACACGTAAATATATTTTTTACATAAACGGGAATAATTTTCACTTTTCACTCCCTAAGAGCCTTTATTTTCCTTTGTCTCAAGGTCTCTTCCACTTGAGTCAACTTGTCCCATGAATATTAAGCTCTGGCCTCCTAAATACAAGTCCTCTCTGTGGCTGTATCCAACCAGCCCCAGCCCACTGCCCTCGCTCTAAGATCTCACTCCTCTAGCCTCCTCCTCTAGCCCCTCAACCTACATTCCTCAGACAGCCCGCCTACTCGAGGCAGGCTCTTCGCATTTCCTTATCCCCTATCCCAGAGCATCCTTTACTCATACCTGTGACTCTCCAGAGCCTTCATCATCAAAAAAATACCTAACAATGGTACCATCTGCATGACCAGAGAGAATTCCTTTCCCAGAGCAACTAAAAAGAGAAAGATGAGAAAAGGAAGAGAGGAGAGAAATACAAGAAAGTGATTATTTTGTCTCACTAGGGAAGTCCTCTTTCTCTGCCAAACACTACCCCACTGTGGTTTGTACTACCAGTCCCACACATCTTTCACACTATGATCTCCCAGTCCAGACTTCCCATAGCTTTTTTCTTATATTTCCAAACTCTTGTGATACCACTCCTCCTTACTCACTTTGTTGTCAGTGACACCACGTAAGAATCTGTCCCATAGATGGTAGACGATTTATTAGTTTTAGTGTTTGCTAAACGAACCTGAAAATGAAAGAATGGACATGAGCCTGGTTAGGCTACCTTCACTATCATTTAGGCCCTGGGAAAAGAAAAAGAAAAACAAAACAAAACAGGTCCCTGTGTACTCCCTCCCAGTACACAACTTGACCCTAAGGGAGAAGATTAACTATATCTACTTTCCAGAATCATCTCCCTACCCATTTCCTCTCGTGTTTCCCTTCCCTCTTTTACCTTCCCCTCAGCCAGTCCAAACACAATGATATACTCTGCTGGCCACTGCAGACAAGTAACAGCACTCTGTATGAAAGAAATAATAAAAAGGAGAACCCTGTTTGTGTGGGTTAGCACATTTCTAACTCCCTGAACACCCCATCACATGCCACCACCTCAGTCTCCTCAACTGGGCTCTAAGGAGGAAAGCAGATGAGGAGGAGCAGCCAATCAGCACCACCCTTGCAGTACGAAAAATCAGACACAGATGTCAGAAAATACAACTCTTGAGTAAGCAGATATATTGACACGTTTGTTCACCCTAACCTTCCAAGGATTGGTCTGAACTTTACCGTCTGTATGAACTTGTTGCAGATGACTTTCTTGTCACCCCTGCCAAATGAAAGGGAGGAAAGCATATTAAAAACCACTTCCATAAGTAAACTGCCAAATATGATGCTAGGGGAAGGGAAGAAAGAGAAGATACCTTCCCTGGCCCACTAGTGTTCCTACCATTCTGTAGGAACCCTGAAAAGAGGCATGAGAGGGAGCTCAAGCAGCTCGAGAACAGTAACAAAGACACACCACCACTTTGGGATCCCCAGGATCTCACAGAGCCTCCCTGCTGATCTTAAACTGATTCCTCCAGGGATGGAACTGCAGAACATGTGGGACAGGCAACAGCAGAGAAGCAGCACCAGCAGACTCCAGAAAGTCTCAGCCTTCCATGCCCAAGCTTGGCTTCTCATCCTTTCTGTTCCCCTCCCCAGTGAGGCATTTCTCTTGCCTTCCCCTTCTTTTCTTGGCCACCCCATCTCTCAGTCTCCAGCCTCACCAATCTTCTCCAATCTTGTAGACGTAGATGATGTTGTCAGTCTGTCCTATGGCAATCTTAGTGGAATCAGGAGAAAAAGCCATGCCTTTCACCATATAGCTCTTCCTGCCATACTAAGAGTTAAAAAAAAAAAAAAAGTAATGAGTGTACATGAAAGAGAAAGGAGAAGAAATGGTACATGTGTGACTATAATGGGCTTGAGGGACGTATCCTGGGAAAAGAAGGGGTAGGCCATTTGCTATGCCCAGGGCTACGAAGTGGGTGAGGAAGTTTTCCAGGTTTGAGAGTCCCCATCAACAGGTTAAAGTCCACACGAGTACTCTCTTCACCTTCATGTCAGCTGGTTTGGTGGAGAATTTATCTCTCCGCTCCCCATGTTCATCATATAGCAACACTACTCGGTCCACTGTGCAGACAGCAAATTTGGCATTGTTGTAGGACCAGGCCATGCAGGTGACCTTTGCAGCACCATCCTGCAGAGGCAAAGGGAAAAAAAAAGTAAACCCAGATGCTGTCTAGAATGCCAGAAGCATTCCTAGTTCCATTACTTCTGGTGTGACTTAGTCAATTTTCTTCCTGTCATGGTCCTTTCCATAAAATGGAGAGGTACCTGCAGCCCACCCTGGTCTCCAAAGCCAGCAGACACTGGACTGAGAGAACAGTGTGCTTCAGAGGCCCATCATGCAAATGCACTAAGACGTGATGGTCCCTGCAGTGGCCTCCTTGTTTCCTCAGATCCTAGGTCTAATACTGAAATAAATCAATTGGTCTGATAAGTTTTGATCTTTAGCACTTCATTCAATTAATATTTTTTGAGCATCTTACTGAGAAAGGCACTTGGCTACGGCCTGAGAGGGATACAAAGAGCAAAACATGGTCCCCGCCCTTAAAGGGCTTAGGATCTACTAAGATGGTGCAAACAGGAAAAGTCCCACAAGAGAGGTACATACAAAACGCTATAATAGTTTGGACTCTGAAATAATTTTATGTTTAAATGATCAATTATCTATTGAAGAATGGATGCAGTTAAGTGGGGAAATTATCTGAGCATGAGCAAAGGCAACTTCTGGTCAAGAAGCAGTGATTTAGTTTAGCTGAAACTGCCTTGTAAATAGTAGAATAGAGGAGGTGAGATAGGAAAAACAGACTGGGGCTTATTTCGTAGGAAAGAGGGAGAGAGTGAAAGCTCTGGAATGGGGAATAAAACAATCACAGTTGAGATTTAAGATGGACAATGCTACTTTTTTAAACTATTCACTTCCCAGGAGCCAAGTGAATTATTCATGTCATGTCTCTTCTTCCCACCACCAGCCTTAGTCCTCTATGGTTCTGCCACTAAGGGTTTTCCTCCTTGAAAAAAATTTTTTTTTTACCCTTTCCTCCAATTTAGTGATTAATTGGCTGTAGAGCACTGGCTTAACAGACTGCTATTTTCCCCTTTATTCCTAACCTACCTACTTCCAGAGTCAGAAGTTTAAGGTTCTTTTCATCCACATCCTCAAACTAGAGTCAGAAAATAGCCACACCACCACCAATATCATTCTTCAACTCTTGATTACACTAGGTCAGAAGGGCTGAGGGCTCCTCAACAACTTCTGCTGATCATCCTGCCTCAGCATTTGCCCACTCCTGGGCATTCAGCCTTCCCTGCATCATGACATCATCTTATTTTGAAAGACTAAAGGAGGATTTCACTTCCAATTGTTCCATTAGGGTAAAGGAATTTTTAAATTACAGATTCAGGGTGCAGCTCACTGAGCAATGAGCACATTTCTCTTTTGTTCTAATCTCCTTCTAGTCTCTAAATGCCACATCCTCTGTGAAGCCTTCCTGACTTCTATAATCAATTAATTCTCCTTTCTCTACAGTGTGTACCTCACAGAACTGTCATGAGGATTAAATGAGGTAGGGAATAGAAAAGTAATAACAGCTAACCTTCAACAAGCACTTACCATAGGCTAGGCATTATGCTAAATGCTTGACATGCATTATCTCATTTAACCTTATAACTCTGAGATAGATGCTATAACCTTATAACTCTGAGATAGATGCTATTATTATTCCCTTCTACAGGTGGAGAAACTGAGGCAAAAAATTAAGTAACTTGCCCAAGATTATATACATAGTCTATAAGTGGCAGAAGCAAGATTTAAATTCATGTATGTCTAATTCCATGGACTATGATTCTGATTTCTTTACCAATGCTGCCGTGGTACATAATAAGCACTAAGTAATGGCAGACAACTTTGGACATGTTATCAGGAGGGACCAGTCCCTGGAGAAGGACATCATGCTTGGTAAAGTGGAGGGTAATCGAAAAAGAGGAAGACCCTCAACGAGATGGCTTGACACAGCGGCTGCAACGATGTGCTCAAGCATAACAACGATCGTGAGGATGGGGCAGGACCAGGCAGTGTTTCGTTCTGTTGTATATAGGGTCACTATGAGTTGGAACTGACCCGACTGCACCTAACAACAACAACGGCAGATACTAATCTTACTAGCTGTACGTTATTTTGTCTATTCAGTTTTGGATGTCCTTCCTTCTTTGTCTATCAATTTCACACTGCTTTTTAGTTTGCAAAGTTCTTTTGTATACATTACTTCAATTAATTCTCCCCCAAATCTCCTAAGACTGCTACTATTATTAGTCCCATTTTCCAAATGAAGAAGCTGGGTGAGTGCTCAGAGAAATGTAGTAAGGGCTAAAGTCAGAGAGACCAAGTTGTTTAAAATGGTACTGGAACTGGGACTTGAATTCGGGTTTCCCAACCCCCAAACTCAGCCTTTTCCCACCAGGTTTCAGGGTTCCTCCGCTAGTGCCCTGCCCCTCCTGAATCCTGAGATCCTCCCCATAGGAACGAACGGTTCAATTTTCTGCACTCCCTCTATACCGCGCTGGTTTAGTTCTGTGCGGATTTATGTTCGTTGTTTACATGTGCACCTTTCCCTGTGTATGAGCCTTTTGAAAGCAGGAACAATAACTTCGGTGGTTTGGGATCCCTTACAGCCCAAGTACGGGACCTCGTACACAATGGATGCTAAACGAAATGTAATGAAATCTACGTTATTAGCTGTCCTGTCACCTACTGAACACTCTGTATCGACGGAGCAGAGTCCGAATCATCCCTATATCCTTCAGAGTCTTATGCACACAGTAGGAGCTCAACATCCTTAAACTTCACTTCCCCCACTTTTCCTGGATCTTAAAGCGGGCGGCGTAAGGAAGAGGCACGCAACTCCTCACCTGAGGGCTCAGCAGGGTCCTCAGGTGCTTCAACTGCATGACGAATACTTGTCTCTCAGATGCCACCAGACAGCGACAAACCCTGTGGTTACCTGGACAACCCGCCACGCAGTCTCAGGGACAAGCGCTGACGCTGATGCGACCAGAGCGCAACACACGTCGCAAGGTCATCACGTAGGTTCATCGCCAAGACATAAAACGTGCGCAAGCGCAGTGAGGTCTAGGGCGGGCCCGCGAAAGGGCGTGATGAACCCTCTTCTCGACCAATCCCGGCACGGCTTGCAACCCCCAAGACCAAGCCACGCCCACAAGCCGTCGCGAACTTCTGCTCCTACGTAATCGTAGTGTCTCCTTTTCTTTGCTGGACCATGAGCCTGACTGAGTGCATTCTCTTTTGATCCTCACAATCCAGAAGGAAAGCAGGGCAGTTGCTATTATACAGCCTTTTACAGTTGACGTTATTGAACCTTAATAGGTTATATGACTTGCACGGGGTCACAAGGCTAATAATGATAGTTAACAGTGAATACTCAATATGTGTGTCTGCCTGGTACTATGCAAAGTGTTTTACATGCATTAGCACATTTAATCTCAAAACCACGTTTTGAAGGGGATATCATTGGTCCCACTTTACATAACAGGAACTCAGAATTAGAGGGGTCACTTTTCCGAGCTAACATAGCCAGGAAAGGACTGAACTGGGATTCAACCCAGAGCTGGTGGATTTAAACACCCTTTATATTCCGTCTCAACTCCTCGCTCCCTATCTCCACACCATGCCACTATTAGCCTGTGACGCTCCCATCCCAAGAAATAACAGTGTGTCCAGAGTCTGCGAGAGGGTGTTCTGGAACCAGTGGCCAGGGACAGGTAAGTATCTTACTTCCAAATTGGAAGACAGGGAATTAAAGATTGCTCCTTAGATCAAGATGCCTTTATGGCTCAGGGTAGAGAGCAGACCAGAGCTTGGCTACCTGATAGGTTAAGTCTTGGGATACCTGAGGTTAGAGCTTGGTTAAGTAGAAAAGATAGTGACTTCTTGATTTTAGGATTGTGTAGCTAGGGTCCCTTCCAGAATTACTGGTCTAATTTCTTGTAACACACCAGAGAGACAGAGGCAGAAAAGGAAAATTATCATAAAATCTTCTCTGGAATGATCCCAAATTGGGAAGACCTTTAACCCTCCAGAAAGTATAGCAAAAGCTGTCCAGATTCTGGTTCCTGAAACCTTTTCCCCCATGGTGGTTACAAATGCTCTCACTGCCACCAAGCCCTCTTGGAAATTAGAAGGTAGTAGAGGACAACCTCTATTTTCACAGGAAACAAGCAGGCCCCAGAGGGGCAAAGCCCAAATTAGAATTCTTTTCACAGGGGAGTCCAAATCCCTCAGTTTTCTTTCCAGAATCCTCCTATGGACACAGTGGCAGAGCCTGAATATAAACTCATTTACACTTCACAGTTATTATTAGTGACTTTGACCAACTAAACAGAGACAGAGACAAAAGAGAAAACAAAGGCAGAGAAGATTAGGGGCAGGGATCCACAGAGAGGAGCACATGGCACCAGGAGATCCATTTGTGCAGCTGCTCTTTCATTAGTTCCCAAGACACTGCTTGGTCCATTTCTGCCCAGATTTGATGGAAGAGGCAGAAGAATAAACGGTGAGGAGTTGGGCTGCCAACATGGGTAGTGCAGACAAAAAGGCTACTGGCCCTCTCAGTGACATAACCTTAGCTTTCACTGCTGCAGGAAGAACTTGTATCCGTCTCGTATCCCTCTCCCTTATTCAACAAAGCAAATGGAACCAGGGCTCTAGTTTTCTACACCCCTTCTTCCTGGCCTCTGCTACCCATTCTAGGCTGGAGAATTGAAGCAAACACCTTACAATGAGATTCTGCTCTCGTCAGGTTTTTGTTGTGAGGGGCCCTTGCACAGTCAGGAGAGGGACAAGGTGGGGAAATGTCTCCAGCATACTCCACAGTATATCATACAGCTAGCTCCAGTTTGTCCAAGAACCTTTATTGGAAAAATGTCCAAGGGGTGAGATCACCAGCAGCTGGAGGGGCTGCCAGGTGAGAGGGGGAGCACCTGAGGCTCCGTGGAAGACATTGGAGTAGTGCAGTGCAGCATCTGCCTCCAGGCTCAGATGATTCCTTTCATTTATTGGGGAAGAGGCACTACCCTCAGAAACACCCCTCTCTGAGACCCAGAGGCAAGATGTGGGGGCAGCTGGAGATGCGGAGAGTCCTGATGTAGGTGAAATGGGGCCCCTGTTTGGGGTCTAATGGGATAGGGTTGAACAAGTGACTCTCCCCTGAACTGGGGGCTGGGAGGAGACATCCCATCTGATATCCACTCCCCAGGTCCAGGGGTGCAGACTCTAACCTACCTTCTGGCCCTGCTCACGGTGGAAAAGGATGGGTACCAGACCTGAGACTGTGGGAGTGTCATTACCCTCTGGGAGATTGCGGGATCCTGCAGTCTTGGGCAGATCATCACCTTAGGCTCTCCCTGACCCCATCCCATCCCCAGGTCATTAGTGCATGTCTTTTCTGGTTCTGTTTCTGTCACTCACACATCGATGGTATTGATGGATGGTGACTTTTTCTGTAAAAGAAAATGGCTTGAGTCTCTAATTTCAGGAAAGTAATAGATGCCACCCCTTCTCCCCAGCCTCCTCCATCCCAGACTTTCCATTCTCCCTCTTTTCCTACCCCTCTTTGGCCTTCTCCCTTTCTCCGGCTACTCTTGAGGGGCCAAAATCACCCTTCCCACCCTCACTGGCCCCCACATCACCTGTCTTGTCCCCACTGGTCTTCCCTGAGGACTCTGTTCCGGCCCCTTCCCCTTCTCTTTGGGGTTGTTGTTGGAGTCATTGTCCTTGATGATGTCATACTGACGGCAGAATAGCCCAATTACAGCTGAAATGGCAACAATACAAATCTGAGCCTTGATCTCGACATCCCCAATCACAGACTTGAAGGGCAGCAAGATACCCACACAGCTTCTAGAAAATCCGAGAAGAAAACCTTTGAATTCTTGGTGTCCATGCACAAGTACCACCACCCTCTAAATCTTCCTCCCTGGGTTCCCAACAGCCTGCTTTCCCTCTCTTCAAACTTCCCCTGGTCATCCCCCACAATCAAGCATCTCCCCACTCCATTTCTTTCACTCTCTTTTCTTCCAACAACCTTTGCCACCTCCCACCTTTGCTGAACCCCACTCCCTCAGTCACTGGTCCCCCATCCACTGCTTGCTCACCAGCCCACATGAGCAACACCACCACAATGATGACCACTTCCCCCGTCTGCAGCGGTTGCTCTCCATCCAGACCCTCCACTGTGATATCACCTGAGAAGGGAGGAGACAGTCTCCCGGTTACCAGGGAGCCGCTAGAGAGCTGTATCTACATAGACAGTTGAGGATGGAGATGCTGGGGATTAGAGTCGGGGTAGACCCATCACAGGGTTGCCCCTGAAGTTGTAAGGTAGCTCCTCTGGGAGGAAGCCACTGGTGGACAAGTGGTTAGAGACTGAAACAGAGGAGGGCCGCAGGTCAGGTACTGACCATGCAGGCTGCAGCTGCTGTCATCTGTGGTTGGGGAGAAGGAATCTTTAAAGTCCTACCCCTAAATGATTCATTACCAGCCTGTCTATACCCATTCCCCTGCCTACCTGCTTTTCCTTCCTTCCCCGGGAGTACAGTGAATTAAATCATCCTTCTATTCATCTAAGCTAAACTGTTGCTTGCCTTGGGGAAGTAAATAAGAGGGGCTAAAGGCCAGGTGGAAAAAAACCCAAAAAAACTGAATCTAAAGCTTTAGGGAGTAGGGAATAGATCAGACCCTTACCTGGGCTTGAGCTGTTTGAAGGTAGCCGGTCAGAACCCTTGAGAGTTCGGAAGTGCACCCGGGGCCCCGGGGGGCTCTCTCCCCGAAGGCCGATGCTCCTGACCTGCACCGTGTAGTCACTGTCTTCGGCCAGGCCCCAGAGGGCACAGGCCCGAGTGGTGGTGTTCACCTCCCGGATCACACGCTGCCCTGGGCCGTTCTGCCGCTGCAGGGAAGTGATGGGAGACGAGGACAGCTTCACCCCAGTCCCAGGTTGCAAGGCTTGACCCAGGACTCTTGATTATCTAAGCACTCCAAAGAGTGAGGTGAAAAGGGCAGCCTGAGCTAGGAAATACCAGTGTCCGGATTCCCCCACCTCTGTGTGTGTGTTGGCTGGGTGGAGTTAGGCAACAAGACAACAGAAGAAATGTTCTGAGAGCCAGCCAAGGTTGGGGGAGCAGAGGGGCGATTCAAACCTGCTGGGAAATGGAGTAGCCAATGACAATGTTGCCTTCTGGGACGTCCCAGGACACAGTGGCTGAGTTGGCTCTGAGGTGAGTGACCGTCACATTCACAGGAGAAGGAGGCCGGTCTGTGGGTGCCAGTGTGTTAACAGGTTAATAAGCTTCACCCACAGACTAGCTCTGGTTGACCTCCACCTCCCTCCACCCTCTTTACTCACCTGCTCGCACAAAGCCCAGGTCACAACTGACCAGCAGGAGGACCGTGGGGCTGAGATATGGGGAGAGGGGCATCAGCGAAGCCATGGTCCCCACCGAGTCCTCTGGGGGGCACTGGGGCATCCGCTTGACATCCAGGCGGGGCGCCTGGAGGTGGCAGGAGTTGGGGAGGGGGTGGTCAAGGACTGCCCAGGACGCACAAGTGGGCAGCAGCTCGCCTGGGCTCCCCACGGCGCACAGCAGCCCCAGAATCCACACTGCCTCCACGCCATGCCCTCCCCCGCATCACCCGGGCGCCCCCCAGTCCGCAGCTTTGCCGGGCCCACACCCACCTCCGCCGGTCCTCGCAATCTGTCAGGCCTCCGGGGGCTGCTCGGTTCCCAGGGGGCGGCCCATCGCCCA
>NW_004443988.1:7724122-7758810 GCF_000243295.1 Trichechus manatus latirostris
GGCGGAGCGGGCGCGGGCTGCGGGGCTGCGGAGCCCCGGAGCTCGGACAGGCCTCGCAGGCTGCCCGGAGGAGGGGGCGTTGCCGGCAAGGCCTGGCGCTGGCCTGGGTCCCCGGTGCGGGCGGCAGTGCGGCTGCTCTGCCAACCCCTGCAGCGGGATGTGACCGGCCCGGCGAGCCAGCCGCCACCTTCTGCAGAGCTGGCCCCGCTCGCTCCGCCGCAGCCCGGCCAGGACTAGCGGGCCCGCCCCGCCCCGCCGGGGTTCTCGCCGCCGTCATCCTCCCTCGCTACCCCCCTGTTCTCTCGGGGCTCCTCCCACGACCCTCCCAATGGCGGCCTCCCGGGCCCCCAATCCTTCACTCTCCCGGCTCAATCCGAGAAGCCGGCGGGAGCGTGGGGAGGGGCGCAGGTGCCAGGGTCTTCAGCACCTGGGAGAGCCCCACCCTCCCCGGATGGAATTAGCCAAGTTGGGAGGAGAAATTCCACCTCTAGTGGAAGAGGGGGATAAGAGAGGAGGGAACAGAGTGATCGAGATAATTGTTTTAACAATCCCTTACGTGTAAGAGTGCGTCAGCTTTTAAAAGTCCGTTCCTCATTCACGATCGGACTTTGATTCCGTTCAGTCTCTCATTCATTCTTTCAATTATTCAGCAAATATTTATTGCGTGTCTCCTCTGTGTCTGGAGTCCTGGTGGCACAGTGGTTCGGAGCTACTTGGTTGCTAACCAAAAAAGGTCGGCAGTTCGAATCCACCAGCCGCCCCTTGGAAGCCCTATGGGGCAGTTCTACTCTGTCCTATAAGGTCGCCACGAGTCGGAATCGACTCCATGGCTACGGGTCCTGTGTATCTGGCATTATGTTAAGCGCTGGAGCGATTATTAAAAGTACCGGGTTTCTAGGGGGAAAACTGAAGATCAAAGACCTATGGTTCTTGTTTTAGCTCTGCTACTTCTTGGGTGGCTTTGGAGAAATTGGTTACCCTGCGCCCCAGGTTTCCCACCTGTGTATCAGAGCGTATGGAACCTCACAGGGCTGTTGTGAGGATTAAATGAGACAATGTTGGGAAAAGATCTTTATAAGTTTTACAACACTATGTGAATAAGTGATTATTATTCATTTGCACTGATTTGTTAGTTACTTCATTCATTCAATAAACATTTAATCCTTAAATTATTTCATGCTTTGGCTGAGCATGGATCTGGGGTGAGGGGACCTGAGTGTGAGTTCCAATTCTGCCAGCTGTGTGATCTTAAGCAGCCAGTTCAAATTCTCTGAGCCTGTTTCATCATCTGAATAATGAGGGTATCAATATCTACTTCTTAATGTTGATGTATCCAATGAGATACTGTATGTGAAAAGTGCCTTTTGCTCAGTGTAAATAAGTGTTGGTTAATGTTGTATTTAGGGCAGATACCTCGGCTTCTAATTCTCATTGCAGTATTTCTATTTTTGTACAATTTTTCCCCCTTGTAATATCCAGTTCAGTGCCTGTACACCTAGGGCTCTGAGCTTCTGTTGCTTTCCTTTCTGAGAGAAGAGAGTGAAATGCGGCAAGTGGGGCAGGGCATGTGTGTGTACTGAGCATGTGATCAAGCCATGGCCCAGGCCTCTGATCTCTGCTGACCCTGAGGACCCTGATCTCTGGCCTCCTGAGGCACCCTGGTACCAGCATGCTCTTGCCCAGGGATTCTCGTTGTCCTGGCCTGGGCCTGGGTGTGTTATCCTGCATGTCCAGGCTCCAGGTCCCTCAGAGAAGGGGGCATTGTGCCTTGAAAGTCAAGAGTAGTGAGCCTTGGGCCTTCCTCTTCAGGGGGCCAAAGCAGTGGCTGGGGAGTCAGGGTACACAAAGAGGAACCCAGGGACTTCACTAGGGCAGCCAGAGGGCTGAGGTTTTAGTGACCAGGAAAGGGTGCAGGTGGAGGTGCAGGGGGTGGTGCTCAGAGAGGGCGGGGTACTTGGGTTAATCATCACTGTGGCTCAGATAAGGCCCTGCCAGCTGGAAGCAGAGTTGTGTCACTGAAGAGTCAGGCAGGACAGTGCGGCCACAGCGTGGAACCATGTCGGGCACGAAATGATTTCAACATGTGATTGAGACTCTGGAACCT
This sequence comes from Trichechus manatus latirostris, assembly GCF_000243295.1. NCBI lineage: Eukaryota > Metazoa > Chordata > Mammalia > Sirenia > Trichechidae > Trichechus > Trichechus manatus. The sequence goes on from NW_004443988.1 coordinate 7,726,227, forward strand.
GGCAAATGGGAGGTGAGACCACTTTTTCATGTTAGCCTTCTGCCCTGATTCCTAGAATCATTTTTCATCTGGAAATCCTTCCACCCCTGGGTTTGTGCACCCCCCTCCTTTCCCATCTTCTTTCTCCATCATCTTTTCCTCAATAGGCTGAGTACCAAGTGTAGGCTAAGTCCTTGGTGTGTGTGTGTGTGTGTGTGTGTGGTGGGAGTCCAAACATGGTGCCTGTTGCCACTCCCTCCTCCAGTTCATAGGCATGAGTGAGGCTTTGGCTTCCTGCCCACATCATGTCTCCCCTTCCCTTCTAGTTGTTTGGGTATGAGGCAGCCCTGCCAATCACAGAGAAGTCAAACCCACTGACCCGGGATCTGGACAAAGCAGATGCCCAGAAAATTGTTCAACTGCTGGGCCATGTGATGCTGAAATCTTCCAAGAGGAGGGGCAAATCATGCCCATGTACCAGGTGACCCAGACATCATTCCCTGAACACTGCAAACAAAGATGTCAACCCCAATCCCTGCTCTCTCAGACCATGGCACCTGGTTTTGGAAAGCCTGAGAGCCCTCCCCAAATCCACTGTCCTCCTCTTCTTGACTTCTAATTCCTGCCTCTTCTCTACAGCGACTCTACAGCGAATCAATTCTGACCACCATGGTACAAGTGGCTGGGAAAGTTCAGGAAGTGCTGAAGGTACTAACCCTCCATTTGCTCCCTGCCTAAACTTTTCTTTTTCCCTCTACCTTTCTCTTTTCTTAGTCTCTATTTCTCACTTGTGTAAATCTCAGTCCCCCTTTCTCTCTTGTCACTTTATTGATAATAATTATAATAATAAAAAGAACGAACAAACCTGTCTTGGAAGAAGTACAACCAGAATGCTCCTTAGAAGCAAGGATGACAAGACTATGTCTCACATACTTTGGACATGTTATTAGGAGGGACCAGTCCCTAGAGAAGAACATCATGCTTGGTAGAGTAGAGGGTCAGCGAAAAAGAGGAAGCCCCTCAACGAGATGGATTGCCACAGTGGCTGCAACAATGGGCTCAAGCATAACAACGATTGTGAGGATGGCAGCGGACAGGACAGTGTTTTGTTCTGTTGTACATAGGGTCGCTATGAGTCAGAACTGACTTCAGGGCATTTAACAACAACAACAACATCTGCATAATGCTTTAGAGTTTACAATGCACTTTCACACCCATGACCCTCACAACAACCTGTGAAAACAAAGACTTGGAATAGCCACAGTAATTTGCCCAGATACACCCAGTGAAGAATTGCTGGGTGACACTGCTTTTAATGTTTATTTTTATTTAGATGGAAAGATGTTTTCAGTCCTTTCTGGAATAAGTAAGGGTTTGAATAAACAGATAAGTCAGAGATGGAAGTCAGACTAAAGTTTGTTTTCTCATATCCAATGTTCGTTTTGCTACACAACTCTGCTTAGTGTTCACTTTTAGCCGTTCGCTTTTGCTGTGAACGGAGGGATAAGGAGTCTCTCTGACTCCTGTTCTGTTACTGAGAAGGAAAGGAAGGTGCTTCCCCCAGCCTGAGCTGAGCCCTGGCAACCTTGACATTTTTCCTTCCTCAGGAGCCTGAGGGGGGTCTAGTGGTACTGAGTGGAAGAGGCACGTCTGGCCGGATGGCATTCCTCATGTCCGTGAGTACTCAGACTCCCAGTTTCCCTTTCTTCCCATTCTCAAGGTGGCCCTCAGGACCATAAAGCTCATCATCACTAAGCTCCTAGGTGGACCTCTCACTAGACCTCTCACCATGGGGTCCCCTTTCTTCTGAGCACATCTGAGCCCTACCAGTCTATTGCCAATGTCTCTACATCCCGCTGGATTAATCATCTCAAAATCATGGCTGTAAATATCAGATTCCAAGCAGTGCTGGGTTAAGCATGAGTCTAAGAGAATTACACAGCCTCTGCCATCTAGGAGTTAAAAATCCAAGACAATCTGTTCTTTCACTGTCGTTACCTCTTCATATTCTCTCCTTCCCGACAGGTCTCCTTTAACCAGTTGATGAAAGGTCTAAGACAGAAACCTCTTTACACCTACCTCATTGCAGGGGATGACAGGTAAGACAAGTTGCCATGTGAATATTTTATTTGGCCTGAATAGTTCTTTTTGGAAATTGAATTTGAATGTCTTTAGACAGAGATTGTGTCCAGTTTGCCTTGGTCCCCACCATTCATTCCTACCACCTTACACTTGGCCCACTTCACATACTTATGCTGCCTGACTGGTGGCCCTTATAGCTATTTCAGTTTTTTAGTCCTCCAGAGCATCTACACAGTGTCCAGCAAACAGTGAGTGCTCAGTCAGTGATAGATTTCCCTTCATTCCCTTCTCTCAATACAACCTGTCCTAATAAACCATAGGCTTCTGCTCTCCAGCCACTGCCACTGCCCTCGAGTCTGTTCTCTTAGGTCTGTGGTGGCCTCTAGGGAGGGAACGGAAGTTAGTGCCTTGCACCGGATTGAGGAGCTGAAGAAGGTCTGTGCTTTCCACTGGCTCTCAACCAGAGACTTCTGTCTGCTCCTCCACAAGGGAACATAAAAGCCCTAATAGTTCAGTGAAAGTCTGTCCCCTCCTCTGGTCCTAGTCCTCATATCCCCACACAGGTGTGCACCCTAGAGCCCTCCTCAGTGGCACTACCTCATCCATCCTCCTCTCCTAGGTGGCTGCTGGGAAGAAGAGAGTGATCGTCATTGGCATTTCTGTGGGACTGTCTGTGAGTGTGAAGACAAGTTGAGTGTATCTATTTTACAGGTAGGAAAGGGGTGGGAATGGAATAGCATGGAAGATAGATTGATGAGGTGGGTGCCAAAAGCAGGAAACATTTGCACAAGGTATTTTGATTTTAGTCTAAATAATTTGGACCCAGTTGTGTGGATGTGGGAAGAGAAGGAATCCTATCACAGAATAACTGTGTATCAATCCATTCAACAACCCAAATAGATGGACCAGTCCAGGGGTCAGTAAGCTAGGCTGGCACCAATCTGACAAGCTTCCTGTTCTGCAAATAAAGTTTTATTGGAACATAAGCACGCCCATTTATTAGCATATTGTCTATGGCCGCTTTCACTACAGAGATCATAGGGTCCACATAGCCTGAAATATTTACCCCCTTGCCCTTTACAAAAAAAGCGGATCCCTTGATACTTAAAGTGTGGTGCCTGCACCAGCAGTATCAGCAACACCGTGAGACTTGCGAGACATGCAGAATCTTATACCCTACACCAGACCTACGGAGTTTGAGTCTGTATTTTAACCAGAGTTCCAGGTAGTTTGCTTGATATGTATTAGACTCAATGACTCCAAGTTTCCTCTCAACTCTGTAGCTCTCTGAGTCTATGAATTCACTGAGCAGAAACTAGATTGCACAGTGCTAGATGTGGAAGGAGGCACACAAGGAGAACAGGACATTGACTTCAAGGAGCTTATAATTTAGATGAGTAGTTTTCAAACTTTCCCATGCATGTGGTTTCCTTGGGGAGCATGTTAAAAATCTAGGTATTTGGGCCCTCTCCTTCAAATTCTGATTCAGCAGATCTTAACTGGGCTCAGGAATCTGCATTTATAACAAGCATTCTGGGAGATTCTGATGCACATAGGCCTCCGACACACTCAGAGTAACCCCTTTCATCATGTCTTCCTCTCCCTCCCTACTACCAGGCTCCCTTTGTGGCAGGCCAAATGGACTACTGCGTGGATAATCCAGCTGTGTTCTTGCCAGTCTTGGTGGGTTTCAACCCAGTGAGCATGGCCAGGTGAGCCTGCTGTAATAAAAGGTGGTGATTCACCTGACCCCTGGGGGAGGCCAGGAGGAACATGTTCAAAGTCTACACAACCACAGAGGAGAGGGCACAGTAAACATGGTCTTGTTCACCAAATCTCAGAACATTAAAGTAAATATGGGGTGCCACTAAGCATATGAGGTTTTTTGGTTTGTTCTTTCATTTACTCATCCTCTCCTTGTTTCAGAAAGGATTGAAGGCAGCTTACTAAGGATACGTAAAATACCAAATAGCATACGTTCAAAACAGGGAGTTAAGAGGCAAGGAAGGTAAGGGCAGGAGGATAAAATGGGGCCAGGAATAACAAATACCATAAAGATCTGTTCTTTCATTTGGCGTGGGCCCCAAGCATTTTTACAAAGAAGGATTAGTGGGTACTGAGCGGCTCACTACTCCTCTCTGTCCAACTCCCTTATTTTAGTGCCCATTCTCCCTCTTCTTTCCAGGCACCTCTAATTCCCTCTGGCTATTCAAATCCCCCACGCTGTTCCCCTTCCCTGAGGTCCCTGAGCCACCAAATCACCTCCCTCTTACTCTTATTCCCTATCTAAATGGCCATTCTGTCTGATCTCAGAGAAGGTCAGTATATTAAACCAATAGTGCTCAGATGTGATTCTTTGGATGAGCTGCCTGGGGAGTGTTAAAAGAAACAAGGAAGAAAGCAGTTTCCTAGCTCCACATCTAAGAGGTCGGATTTAGTAAGTGTGGGGTAAGGCCCTGGGATATCTATTTTTTGGAAAGCACCCCTAGTGATTCTGACGCACAGCCAAGTTTGGGCCACCTGATGAAGCTGAGGGCTTCCTGTCACTGAGGTATTCCAGCAAAGGCTTGCTGATTACTCAGAAGGAGCTTTGTGTATTTACTGGTAATCTTGGGGTCAAGCTGGGTTCTTTCTGAGCTACTTTTTTTTAACCCCCAGATTCTAGATTTGTAGTGTAATTCATACAAAGGTGTAAATGAGTCTGAGATACTCTGAACCCTGATTTTTTTTAATGGAAGACTCTCCATCACCAAAAAGGATCTGCTGCAGTGGATGCTAATTTCAGGCACTGTGACTAAGTGAAATGAGGAATTTCAAACAATGTAGGCGTGGAGATCTTCCAGTTGTTCCTTAAATCAGTGGCTCCCAAAATTGGCTAATCTTCAGAGTCATCTGGGAAGCTTTTTAAAAATACAGATTGTTGGACTCCTCTCCAGAACTACTGAATTTGAATCTCATGGTGGAGGTGGTACCCAGAAATGGGTAGGTAGTGGGGGGGGGGGGAAGCTCCCCAGGTGGATTTGATCACCAGCCAAGTTTGGGAATCTTGGTTTTAAACCACAAAGTATGAATACTGTCTTCTCTTTGTTATAAAAGGCTTAGGTCTCTAGGAAGTTTCAGAAGTAGTTTGAGGACAAATTATAGGAAACACTTTACATAATGGGTATGAAATATTTGAAAATTGTTTGCCTTATATGTAACACAGGTGAAAAAATATTTAAAAAATAGGTGCAAAAAGGGACGGAACTTTGCAGGGATGGAGTGATAAGGGAAGTTAGGGATGCCATGTACAGACAATTCTTTGAGGTAGTCCCACAATGGGTGATTCACAAGTCATCCTCTAGCAAAGCTATTTGTGATCAACTACAGAAGATCCTCTTTCTTTGAGATTCCATGGCTTGTGCCTGTCTTAGTTACCTAGTGCTGCTGTAACAGAAATACCACAAGTGGGTGGCTTTAGAGAACAGACATTTATTTTCTCACAGTTCTGGAGGCTAAAAGTCCAAATCAGGGTCTCAGCTGTGTTGATTCCTTCTGTGGCTTCTCTCCTAGTTTTTGGTGTCTGCCAGCAATCTTTGGTGTTCTTTTGCTTGTAGACAGGTCCTCACAAGTTGTCTTTGTCTTCCTGCTGTGTGTCTCTGTGTCTGTTTGGCTCTTTTTATAACTCAGAAGTGATTAGGTTTAGGACAAACCCTACTCTGGTATGACCTCATTAACATAACAGAAGAAAGCACCACTGCCAGATAGGATCACATCCACAGGTACAGGAGCCCGGACTTCAGTACAGAATTGTGAGACACAGTTCAACCCATAACAGTACCTAAGCAGGTAACAAGCCTGTAGCTCTCTTGTCTCATTAATACATTGTTTTGTTCCTGATTAATTCACTCAAGGCATGTTTGCCAGCTGTTAAGTGCTACACTTCCTACCTTGCAGCTTGGTTCCCTTATTAAGGACTGTTAGCTCTCTCTCAGGTAGCGAGGGGTTCACTATTTGGGAGGATTTTCAGAATATAATTCCAGGAATGGGAAGGGCTTCTGATGGACCTTCAGACTGAAAATAAGTTGGCAACTTTTACATTCAGATGACAGACATTCCCCCAGGGGTCTGCAGAGGGTGTGGCTAGTGTGGCCCTGACAGTGGGACACAGGCGGGGATCAGGACACGAAAAAAGGTGCTGGTCTCAGGCTGGGTTTTAAACTTGAGCGCTTGACTTTGTTCTGGGCTTAATCTGCTGAACGTTTTATTAAACCTCCGTCCTTGCCGTTCAGGGACAAGTGCCCCTGTAAGCCCTATAAAGTTATTGACCTCAACACCGAACTCCAATCTGGTCTTTGATCCTGACCCTTAGCTGAGCTCCTTCCTTTAAGATTCTCACAGATAATCCCTCGCCTCTGTCTTTTTTTGGACCCCAGAAATGACCTCATTGAAGACTGGAGTTCAACATTCCTCCAAGTAGCAGAGCGCATGAAGAAGCTGCAAGAGAAACAGGAACCTTTTGTGCTCAATCCTGCAATCGGGGTAGGGTCTTTCTCCTCCTTTTCCCCTCTCTCCCCAACCCTAGTACCTTGAGATTACTTGCCACTTCCTTAGGGCCTCTAACTTTAGATTCTCTTACATCTTGTCGAAATTCTGAAGCATTGCATCAGCTAAAATGTTGTAAATCAAATTCGGTTTTCTCATTTACTTTTTCACCTTACGATGCTTTATCTTCATAACAACCGGCATCTCAAATCAGTAATCACTAAACCCTTAAATGCTCTAGGGTAGTTTCTGTTCGAAAGGGGATTTTTGTAGCTGTGTGTAGAAAGTATTGAATATAACGGTGAATTGCCTTATTTTGTCTTACAATATCTCTTCATATATGTCTAAATTTCAAATATGGGCTTTAAAAAATGGGATGCAGTTTCATTCTTCTGCCCTTTCTAACCCTCTCCAAAATTGGGTGGGCCTCCTTAGCCTCCAGTGCTCCATTCCTTTTTTTCTTCTCTGAATTGTGGATGAGTCTCACTAGCATAATGAGTCCTGGTGGCCCAGTAATTAAGAGCTTGGTGTGGTCTGCAGTTTGAGCCCACCCATGGCTTCTTCAAGAAAAGACCTGGCGATCTGCTCCCTTAAAGGTTTCAGCCTAGGAAACCCTATGGGGCAGTTCTCTGTGTCATGTACCGTCGCTATGAGTCGAAATGGTCTTGACGGCACACAACAACAATATAACTCACTAGCATCATCTACCCTTACTTTGGCCAAGGACCTTAGCAAAATCTCTGCCCATGCTTCCCTGCCAGGGATGGGCACATCCGTGGCATTGTCCTTGATCTTCCTTCTGTGAGCTCAGAACGCAGGAATTCCATAGTATACACCAGCTCCGTCTTTCATCTTCAGATGCTCGTCTCTCTTTCCTCCTCTCTGCAACTCTTGATCTGTAGTCTCCCTTTCTTAGTCACTACTTTTATCAGTCTCTCTGTGGAATCTCTTTTCTGTTTGGTGTGTTCTGTTACATATCTGTACCATTACAGTGGCTGTTTCATTCATCTGTCCAAAGCATGTGTTTGGACTGACAAACTACCATAAAAAATGATGGTGGAGAGAGTAGGCAGAAAGTTCTTGGAAAGAAACCCACTCTCTGAAAAACACTGTCCCCAGCTAACAGAAGACCCAATCACTGTGACTTTTTCCCACAGAGTCCTGAATGCACCATAGAAATGACCAGAGTTCCCCCAGACTCTCAATTAGCCCAGAACTAAAACTATTCCTGAAGCCAACTCTTCAGACAAAGATTAGACTGAACAATAAAATATAAAATAATACTCATGAAGAGTGTGCTTCTTAGTTCAAGTAGATACAAGAGACTAAATGGGCAGCTCTTGTCCAGAGGCAAGGATGAGAAGGCAGGAAGGGACAAGAGCTGGTTGAATGAACATGGGAAACCTGGGGTGGAAAGAGGGAGTGTGCTGTCACATTATAGGGATTGCAAGTAGTGTGACATAACAATATGTGTATATATTTTTGTATGAGAAATTAACTTGAGCTGTAAACTTTCACCTAAAGCACAATAAAAGAAAAAAAGAAATGACTAGAGGTAGCCCCTTTCCTTCCTCTTCTCTCAGCTAAGCCCTCACCCCAGCATTCCTCCTCACAGCATACTGGGGGCCACAGTACATGCCCAGTGGTCACTGACCAATGGCCTTTTCATCCTCCTTCCTCTCCTAATCCCTCCCTGGTGTCCGCACCACCTCAGCCCGAGGGCCTCAGTGGTTCCTCCGGATGAAAGGAAGAAGCGCCACCAAGATCCTGCTGGAAACTCTGTTACTGGCAGCCCACAAGACTGTGGACCGGGGCATTGCAGCATCTCAGAGGTATAGAGGATCTGAACAAGAATGAGATTAGAATCAGGCAGGGGCTGGAGGCAAGGGCCATACTGCATCCCATTCAGAGAAAGGGAGGGATGAAGTGGGTTGGGGCATGGAAGGTCGAGATCCAGAGACTGGGCTGGTGGTAGTAAGACGGAGGCTCGGCCACTTCTCCCCTGGAAAACGAACAGGCAGGTGAATGGTGCTGTTCCCAACACAGGGCTGGAGTCTGATTTGTTTCCAGTGGACCTGGATTCCTCAGGTCCCAGACCTAACCGCTGAGTCTGCCTAGGGCATCCAAAGCTAACCTAGTGTCTTGGTTACCTAGAGCTGCTGTAGCAGAAATACCACAAGGTGGATGGCTTTAACTAACAGAAAATTATTTTCTCACAGCTTAGGAGGCTAGAAGTCTGAATTCAGAGTGCTAGATCTAGGGGAAGGCTTTCTCTTTCTGTCAGCTCTGGAAGAAGGTCCTTGTCTTTTCAGCTTCTGTTTCCTGGTTCCTTGAAGATCTCCATGTGCTTGGCGTCAATCTTCCCCCATCTCTGCTTCCTAATTTGCTTGTTTAATCTCTTTTATATCTCAAAAGAGATTGATTTAAGACACACCCTACACTAATCCTGCCTCATTAAGATAAAAAAGACAACTCATTCCCAAATGGGATTATAACCAGAGGCATAGACATTAGCATTTACAACACATATTTTTGGGGGACACAATTCAATTCATAACACCTAACTTCTGAGAGTCCTTTGCTGTCAGGGTGGTCCAGATCTTGCAGGGAATAGCTCGTCCTGCTCTGGGCCTACTCCCCTCCCCAGGGTCTCTAGCCCTAGAGCTAAATTAGCTTACAGAGTGCCCATTTACCTCAACTCTCAGATCCTGAGATCTGAGATCCCATCTCCCTGGATCCCATCCTCTTCCCAGTGCCCCCTTGATGCCCTTGTCCCTCTCTGTGCTCTTTCATTTTCTGCCCACTGAAGCCCTTTTTGCCCCTCCTGAATGCAGTCTGGCCCCACTCTCTTGGCCTTCACTAGAGACCAGAAGAACTTAGTTTTAAGGGAACTGTGCCTCCTCACCTCCCTGAGGGGAGGTACTCAGGCTTTCTGAGGAGGCACTAGGCCCTCCCTGGGAGCTGGTGGCCTTTCTCCCAGATGTCTCCTGGAAATCTTGAGGACATTTGAGCGGGCTTATCAGGTGACCTACAGCCAAAGCTGCAAGATCGCAGCCGTGATGAAGCAAGCCAGCACCAGGTGTTTAGACCAGGGGGAACTTCCTGAGAACAGGGGAGACTTTCTGAGACATAGTAATGGGCAATGTGTCTTTCGTCTGCATGTTGGAGGGTCCTGGTAGGCATTTTTTTTTTTTTTTAAATCCCTGTGCATCTTTCTCTGATCTCTGACCTGCTTCCTCTGTGATCCTGCTTCTCATGTCCTGACTTCTGACCCATCCTCAGCCTGGAGAAGAAAGGCTGGGTGTGCCTGGTTGGCTGGCAGACCCTCGGCATCATTGCCATCATGGATGGAGTAGAGTGCATCCACACCTTTGGTGCTGGTAGGACCTCAGTCCAGTCTTTCTTCCTGATTCTACCTAATCCCAACCGATTGGTTGACTGTACAAACACTTCCCTACTCCCAACACGAGGGTTCCTCTTCAATGTCCCTCCTCTCCTATCCAAATGGGATTTCAGTCCAATGCATATTTGAACCCAAACTCAGTCCTTGATCCCTCAGCTCCCACCTCTGTGCTTGCTATGACGTCCCATGTGCATGGTGCCTCACCCTACTCCCCTCTTAACTTCACTGTATCCAGAAAAGACTAAGTTTTTCCTCCCAGCTCCATTGCACTCCCCTCAAGCCTAGAACCTTCCTTTCCTCCAAAACCCATCATTCTCTCCCTGTCCTTAAACTTCCCAGATTACCATGATATCCGTGGCTTTCTCATTGGTGATCACAGTGAAATGTTTAACCAGAAGGCTGAGCAGGTTGGAGGGGAACGGGACATGCGAAGTTGTGAAGGTCACTGGAGTGTAGAGTGTGGGAGAAAAGAGGAAGGTGCAGAGAGGTGGGGGAGTGCAATGGGATAGTCTAGAGAAGAGAATATGGGTTAGAGGTTGTGAGACTTTGGGGCAGCACATGGAGTGTGGAGAACACCAAAACCTGGCTCTGGTCCAAGGTTCTTGTATTGACTTACTGCACCATCTTGAGCAAAATACTTCCCCTCTTTGAACCTCAGTTTTATCATATGTAGATGAGAGGGCTATGTACAAGACGTCCTCTAAGATCCTCCTCAGTCTGTAAGTCTACGCACTGGGGTTTTTCATGGGAAGGATTCTTCATTTTCTTCTGTTCTAGGGTCCCCGGTTCTCCTTCTCCCAGGAGGACTTTCAGTCTTCTGTCCTGCCGTCCCTCACGGAGAATGACACTGTGATCTTCATTTTCACACTGGATGGTGAGAGGGAAGATGGAAGCGATGGACTGTGGGGATGGAGGCAGTGGGAGCTATCATTTTTCTGGGTCTTAGGACAGCTACTCAGAGAGAGGGACAGGGCCAGTGTCCTGACTGGATCCAAGGGGAACAGGAAGAACAGCTGAACAGCAAGCCTTTCAGCTCTGATGCCCTCCCCTTCTCTGCTAGACAACCTCACAGAGGTGCAGACACTGGTGAAGCAAGTAAAAGAGAAGACTGCCAACATCCAGGCCTTAGCACACAGTACTGTGGGGCAGTCCTTGCCGGTGAGGGTCCAGCCTTCAGGAGGAGACCATGGGATGACAGTTACAGCAAGGACTTCCTGGAGATGCCTCTCTTGTTCCTCTCTCTTTCTCTTCAGACCTCTCTGAAGAAGCTCTTTCTCTCCATCATCAGCATCACATGGCCACTGCTCTTCTTTGAATACGAAGGGAACTTCATCCAGGTATTGGGAATGGGAAGATCAAATCTGTAGTGAGGGACTATGAGGAGGGGGATTCTAGAAATTAGGAAATCAAGGCTGGAGGGTAGACCTCCACAAAGCCAGCTGAGCAAGTTCTTCATACACTGGGATGACCTCAGCTGACTGATTGATTACCTTACCTAAGATTACATCCATAGGTCTAAGGGGTAGAATTCCACTTCATATTTTGGGGGGACACAGTCCAATCCATAACACTCTCCAAAGAGGTTTATAAAACAACAAAGCATGAAACCGTTAGTTCCCCATGCCTTCATTAACATTGGGTAACATAGTTCTTTTTAATCTTTGCTAAACAGCAAGGCAAAAAACAAACAGAAAAGGAATTTTAGTGTTGTTTTAATTTATATTTCTTTAATTACTATGGAGGTTGACTACTTAAAGATATATATTGTCCGTTTGGTTTTTTTCCTTTCATGTACTGCTTCTTCACGTTTTTTGTCTATTCTTACTGTGGGTATTTACCTTTTTCTTACTGATTTGTAAGAGGGGGTATATATGGGAAGGCCAGTAGTTTTGTTTTTTTTTTTTTTATATCTCACTTCATCACAGTCACAGAGTGACGTTGTCGGATATTTGGTTTTCTGTCAGATTGTTTAGATTCAACAGGAAAACGTCATAGCTTAGATGTGAGTGTCATGCCAGTTCCTGGATGTCAAGGACTGCTTTTCTCTTTCTTGGTCTTTTGGTAAGGAAAGATAAAGTCAGGCCATAAAACATTAATCCATGATATCCAGATTTTGCATGTTACATGAATCTAAGATGTTACATCATTTGATGTGACAATGGCTATGAAGTAGCATTTTAGACTATAGACAGGATACATTGGCCAGCTGCAATTTACAGAAACAAAATAATTATTAGTCCTTATACAAGTGGTTAAGAGCTCAGTTGCTAACCAAAATGTCAGCAGTTCGAATCCACCAGGTGCTTCTTGGAAACCCTATGGACAGTTCTACTCTGTCTTATACAGTCACTATGAGTTGGAATTGATTCAATGGCAACAGGTTTAGTTTTTTTTTTGTAATAAGTCTTAAAGCCAGGAGATCTATATTATAAAACCTAAGCAATGAAAACATGTCTGAGAATCCAGCTGGGTCTGTTTTAGAGATCCAGCTGACTTTTTTTTCCCTTTTAGCCTAGCCACAGACTGTTCTACTTGTCCTGTAGTATTTGAATAGGTGCAGCAATAAGTATTTACTGTAACACAAACTCTCCTTTGGCTGGCAAAAAGGAAATGAAGGGCTATGTGATTGTCCATGGTAACTCTAGCTAGTGAATTTAGAATAGTTTCTTGAGCTTCCAGAGCAGAAGTTGTGCCATTTATGACTCCTGCTAGGGTCAGAGAAAACTTTTGGACTACCTTTTTCAGTTGTATTACATCTGCTGTGGGAACTGAAGCCCGCACAGTATGCATAAAGAAGGAGGCAGTTGTCCCTCCTGGGAGTTCTCCCAAGTAGCTTGCGCTCACCTGATTATAGAAATTTATAGGATTTTCCCCCTAGGAAAACATGGCGAGGTAGTGTCTTAGTTATCTAGTGCTGCCACAACAGAAATACCACAAGTGGATGGCTTTAACAAAGAGAAATTTATTCTCTTATAGTCTAGGGGCTAGAAGTCCGAATTCAGGGCACCAGCTCCAGGGGAAGGCTTTCTGTCTCTGTCGGTTCTGGGGGAAGGTCCTTGTCGTCAATCTTCCCCTGCTGTAGGATCTTCTCAGCACAGGGACCCTGGGTCCAAAGTACACACTTTGCTCTTGGCGCTAGTTTCTTGGTGGTATAAGTTCCCCCGTCTCTGTGCTCGCTTCTGTCTTTTATATCTCAAAAGAAATCAACTAAAGATACAACTTAACCTTGTATATTTAATCCTGCCTCATTAACACCGCTGCCTCTAATCCTGCCTTATTGGCATCATAGAGGTAGGGTTTGCAACACATAGGAAAATCACATCAGATGACAAAATGGTGGACAATAACACAGTACTGGGAATCATGGCCTAGCCAAGTTGACACACATTTTTGGGGGACGCAATTCAATCCATAACAGGTAGTAGTTTTAAAAATCCGAAAAATCTATCAATTATCCTGAACACACAGGCTAAGTTAGTGGCAAGTGAGTGTAAACCTGATGTCCACATAAGTAGTACCCTAGTTGAGTACAGGCTGTGTTGGGAGTATAAGTATCATTTAGCACACCAGGAATGAGATAAATTTTTGTCCCTTGAGGTAGGCAGTTTCCTTGAGTGGAGTTAAATTGCTCCTGCAAAGCAACTGGAGTGTCTTGGAATAGAACAAATATTAGTTCCCATTCCTAAGGGCTATTTATGTATTTTTGATGTAGAGAAGTTTTATTTACATTTTTACGTAGTCAAATCTATCAGTCTTTCTAGTTTTTGTCTTTTACTCAATGCTGATTATTCTCTTCCTAAATGTATTGAAATTGTTGAAATAAGGAGTCATCCACTGAGGCTTTTAAATCTTTCCTTGTAGAAATATTTGTGATATAAAACCCTCCCACATTTTTTTGAAAATTTCAAACCTGCAGAAAAATTGCAAGACTAGTACAAGGAGCACCCATAGGCTTTTCCCTAGCTTCATCAATCATTAGCATTTGTTTAATCTTCTTTTTTCTCCCTGAAGCATTTGAAAGATAATTGAAGATATCATGACACTAATTACTTCAGCATGTGTCTCCTAAGAACAGGGGCATTCTACATAACTACCGTATAATGGTCACACCAGGAAAATGAAAATTAATACAATACAATTATCTTATATACAGACCATATTCAAATTTCTTCAAATATTCTAATACTGTTTTTATTTTCCAGATCCAGAATCCATCAAGGATCATGCATTGCATTTAATCTAGAACAGTTCCTTAGCCATTTATTTATTTATTTTAGTCTTTTATAACATTGATATTTTAGAAGTCTAGGCCAGTTGTTTTCCAGAATGTGCCTCATTTTGGGTTTGCCTGTTTTTTCATTATATTCAGGTTACATTTTTCAGCAGGAGTACCATGAAGTTGTACCCTCAGTGTATCACATCAGAAAGCACTTGATATCAGTTTGTCCTTTATTATGGTGATGATGATGATGCTAAGTTTGATTATTTGGATAAGATGATGTCCATTAGATTTCTCCGTATCCTATTCTTTAGCAATCTTTCACCCAATGATTTTAGCATCCACTGATGATTCTTGGTTGAATCAATTATTACTATAACAAAAACAAAAAACCAAAACCAAACCTGTTGCCGTCAAGTCGATTCCAACTCATAGTGACCCTATAGGACGTGGTAGAACTGTCCCATAGAGTTTCCGAGGAGCTGCTGATGGATTTGAACTGCCGACCTTTTGGTTAACAGCCCAGCTCTTAACCACTATGCCACCAGGGCTACAAATTATTACTATAGTGGTTTCAGAATGGTGAGTTTCTATTTCTATCCTTCTTTCTACACTTATTAGTTGGCGTTCTTCTGTAAATAAGAAGAACTTTCCATTCTCTCCCCACTCCATCTACATTTGTTTGTTTAGTACCAGTATGGACTCATGAATTCTTTTTTTTAAATGAAAAATAAATCTATTCCGGTTATTATTCATTTTAAAGCTCAAAATGAGAGCTCCTTCAAGCCAGCCTCTGTGTCCTTTTGACATATCCACATCAGTATTTGAGCATTCTTTACTGTGCTTCTTTCTGCAAAAAGAAAAATATATATGGCATGTATTATATATGTATATATATGTATTATATATATAAACATTTCCCTGTCTTTTGTATGCAAAACGTAGCATTCTGTACCTTGCTTTTTCTCTTTTCCACCTTGTTTTTTCTTTTTACAAGATATCAAGAAAATCACTCCACTTCAGTTTACACATCTCTTCTTTATTACTTACATATGTATGTGTACATGTACAATAGTTTGCTCAGTCAATCTCCTAAGCAGGAAGCACCGAAAAGCTGGCTCACCTCTTTCCCTGTTCCAGCCCTGGAATCAGTCATTTTGCCAAGGTGTCTTGGTTCTTTTTTAGCAGGGACTGGTATTTAGAAACCTGGGTGTTAAGTATGCTCACTGCTGACGGTTTTTGTCCCTAAGCCTTTTCAGTAGAAAGAGCAAGATATATACAAATATAAACGGCTAAGCACTCGATACTATCCTAAAGGTTGGCAGTTCCAACCTATGCAGAGGTGCTTCGGGAAGACAGGCCTGGTGATCTGCTTCCAAAAGGTCATAGCCTTGAAAACCCTGTAGAGCACAGTTCTACTCTGCACCTGTGAGGTTGCCATGAGTTGGAATCGACTAGATGGCAGCTAACAACCACAAATATATAAATACACACACAAGCACAGTCATGTATACATATACACATATATGTGTATGTATGTATATTCTTCCTTTCCTTCCCCCATTACATATCAGTATCTCTCTTTTCCCTTAATGAAAATGTTGATTTCCAACATCATCAATGTATTTACTCATTTGCTAAGTCCTACGATACTTACCAAAACGGTTTTGGAACTGCTACCCCAATACCGCTGTAATCAACACATTTACCAAGAAAAATTCAAGATTTCTTTGCACTTCTTTTTGTCCTTTAACCATACCCCATTGGAGGTGTATAGTCAGAGTAAAGTGGACAAAAGTCACATGGATTAATTTTTATTTTTTAACTTCTATGGTTATGTTATCAATATAATATACAGTTAGGTTTATATGTACTTTTTGGTTTTCATTTTAGTATTTTTTTTTCAGTTTTAATTTAATTTCATCTTATATATATATATATAACATAACATGGTTTAAAAGCCACAACTATATAAAAGACTATAAAAAAGAGACATCTCATTCCCTTTCCTATTCCTTCTATACCATTTCCACCCATCCCTGTTTGGAACCAGCTTCATTAGTTATCCTTCTGGGATTTTTGGGCACATATAGTGTGTGTATATATACATGCATATATGTGTGTGTGTGTGTAAAATTTGCCCTTCTTATGCAAGAGGTAGCATACTATACTCTTTTGTACCTTAACAAGATACCCTGAAAATCACTCCACTTCAGTTTATAGAGCTCTTCCTCGTTATTTTTTACATTTGTGTGTGTGTGCACATGTACATGTACAATAGTTTACATGGGCCTTCTCCTATGAAGGGCATTTAGGCAATTAATATCCAATAGTGTTAGTCCCCCCTTCATTACTCTTTTTTTTAAAGAATTTTCCTAGCTATACTTGCTGGCTTATTTTTCCATATAAACTTTAAAATGCATGTGTCTAGCGCCAAATGATATAAACTTTAAAATACATTTGTGTCGATGACAGTTAATAGTATAAATGATTAATGATGTTACTCAGATTTAATGGTGCTCTCTCCCTCAGGGCAGTCTGACATGTAGTCTATAGCACCAGTACTGCGAACTAGCCAGCCATTCTGATTGGTCACATTTCTGCTCTTATGCTTAGTGTTCTTGCAATTTGCTTGTTAAATATTTTCAATACACCTCCTGCCAGGGGTTAGTATGACCAGTTATTACAAGAGTTCCAGAAAAAGAGGTAGAAGTAGCAGTAGGTTGTTTCCTTGGCCTGGCTAGGGTCAAATAATTAATACCTTCAACACCTTTACTGAACTCCTATTGCCCTTAAAGTGCCATAATAGATGTTATAGGTCCCATACAGTGGACAAGATACCAGGGCCAAGGACAAGTGGGAGTTACCATACTCACTGTACCATGAGTTTTAGTTATCGTGTTTTAGTTTTCAACATGCTTTCACATACATTATCTCATTCATTCAGGAGATGATTGTGGCAAAGTAGGAAATGCCCTCATCATAGAATCAGAACACCTGGATTTAGATCCTGATTCTGTACTTCATTACCATATGAGTTTAAACCCATTGCCTTCAAGTCAATTCTGACTCATAGCAATCTTACAGGACAGAGTGGAACTGCCCCACAGGGTTTCCAAGGCTGTAATCTTTATGGAAGCAGACTGCCACATCTTACTCCTGTGGAGAGGCTGGTGGGTTCCAACTGCCAACCTGTTGATTAGCAACCAAGCGCTTAACCACCGTGCCACCAGGGCTCCTTCCATGTGAGTTTAGCCAAGTTAATTTCCTTCTGTGCTCTAGTTTCCTCAGATGAAGAAATGGGGATAGAAAACCTATCCCACAAGGGTTATTATAAGGATTAAACTGAATTAGTTAATTTTTCAACAAAAATGTTCTGATCAACAACCATGTGTCAACCATTGTCAAAAGGACTAGGGCTCTGGATCAGAATAAGACACAATCTCTGCCCTTGAGCAGACTGTTGTTTAGTGGAAGGCATCCCAGGACTTCCACTCCTACCTTGTCTGGTACCCAGGGACCAAAAGGAAAATTTTGGCAGGAGCAAATTCCTACCATGAAAGGACTCAGAGAAAGCATCTGTCTACCACGGGTCAAAACTACAAACGTGTGAAACCACCAGTTCTGCCTGGTACAGTCCGGGTTTAGGATGACTGTCCCAACATTTAAACCCGGTGCTGGTCAAGGAAATTAAGACTGCATTTTGGCCCCAGTTTTTCAATTCCTAGATTCTAACTATAGGGTCATGTTCACCCTGCTGCTCTCAACTCCTCTACTTTCTGATATTTCCATGTCTGTCCTGTCTAGAAGTTCCAGCATGAGCTAAGTACCAAGTGGGTGCTGAATGCAGTGAGTACAGGGGCCCATGTGCTTCTCGGGAAGATCCTACAAAACCACATGCTGGACCTCCACATCAGCAACTCTAAGCTCTTCTGGCAGGCCCTGGCCATGCTGCAGGTAGGGACAGGGTGGGTGGGGCAGGCCGGGCCTCAAAGCTGAGGCTGCAGTAGGGGGGCATTCTGCAGAGGCACAAGAGATACTAGAGGTAAGAGCTGTGTTTTGTGCCTCTCCTCTCTCTCCTACCAGGCTCATCCACCCCTCTAAGGAAGTGAGTGTGTGTGAGTGTGTGTGTGCACACATGGATGCATATTCATAAACTATTGGAAAGATCCTTTCAGTTACAAGTATGTGACAGAAACCCAGTTCTGACTGGCTTAAGCTAAACAAGACAAATGATTGGCTCATGTAAATGAAAAGTTGGAGCGCAGCTAGGTTCAGCTACTCAAATGATGTGCTCTGGAACCTTCAGCCCTTAGCAACACTTTCCTGTTGAACTCATTCTCAGGCAGGTTTTCCTTGTTAGGTGGCTAATTGTTCACCAGCAATGCCAGTCTAACATCTTACCTATTTAGTGGAGCTTATCTGTCCCATGATTCTCTCAAATGCTGGGGCAGGGTTCTCATTGGTTTGGTTTGGGTAATGTGCCCACCTTTGAACCAATCACTGTTCTTCACAGTAAGGAGGCTCTCTACCCAGGCCTGATTCTGGTGCTCTCCCTTCAAGATAATTGGTGGGTAAAGTAGGGGAGGTGAACTTCAATCAAATCATATGGCCCAAGAATGGGGGAGCAATAGTTTCCCAGAGGAAAATCAAGGAGGAATGGATGTCGAATAGATAGCACAACAGATGGCCATGAAAGTAAGATTGCCAGAAAAAATACAGAACACCCAGTTAAAGTTGAATTTCAGATAAACAAGGAGTGATTTTTTAGTGTAAGTCTATCCTATGGAATATTTAGGACAGACTTATATTAATTTTTTTGTTGTTTATCTGAAATTCAAATTTAACTGGATATCCTGTACTTTTATTTGCTAAATCTGGCTACCCTACAGAAAGGAATCAGTCAATGAACATCTAGTGAGTGCCACCAGCCCCAAAACCAAACCTCTTAAGTGAGTAGACTCAACCAACCAACCCCCACCCCCTCAAAAAACAAACAAACATTCTTTACTGTTCTAGTTCCTGGTAGTGGGCTGAATAGGGGGGACAAGGATTTGTATAATCTAGTCCTTGCCATCCCAGAGTGGACAATCTAGGAGGAGAGACAAAACCAACACTTGAAACAGAGAACAATTAAGTGCCAAACTGTATAGTCCTTACCAAAGTTCAGTAGAAGTACAAAGAAGGTAGGATCAGTATGTGCTACAGCAAAAGAGAAGGCTTCATGGAAGTGATGATGTTTGGGCTAGGCCTGGTGGTCATAGTGGAGGACAGAGGGACATTCCTGAGAGAGCATTAGCCAAGGCCCAGAAGGGGAACTAGGCATGGCATGTAGGGGGCACATGTCTGACTAGAGTGGAGAGTCCTTTTACAGAGTAGTGGGGAACTGTGGGGGAACAGGAACTGTGGAAGGTTGGAAGCCAGACAGGAATTTAGACTTGCCAAATCTAGCTAGACCTGTGCTGTCTGAAACGCTGGTCACACTTGAAATGTGGCTGGTGTGACTGAGGAACTGAATTTTAATATTATTTAAAAACTAAAGCAGTGTACATTTTTTTTTTCTTCATTAAATGTGGTTTTGTTATGGTAGGACTACATTTCACGTTAACATTGCAAATTTAGCATCTCAATTGTGCTAGATTTCAAAGATAGCATGAAAATGTTGTAAAATACCTCGTTAATATTTTAAAATGTTATTTACATGTTGAAATGATATTTTGGATATATATTAGGTTAAATAAAATATACTATTAAAATTAATCTCACCTGTTTTTCCATTTTTACTTTCTATGAGAAAATTTAAAATGATATATATGGCTCGAATTATATTCCTATTGGACAGTGCTGAGCTACACAGAGGGGCAGGGTAGTGACAAAATGGAGGCGGTGCTTGCAAATGAACAGGCTTAACAGCAGTGTGCACGATGGATTTGGTTAGGGAGGAAACTAAACCAAAAAATTCATAGTGATCCTTTAGGTAGTAGAACTGCCCTGTGGGATTTCCAAGGAGGAGCTGGTGGATTCGAACTGCTGACCTTTTGGATAGCAGCTGAGCTCTTAACCACTGTGCCACCAGAGCTCCAGGGAGGAAACCTGAGGGAGTAAATTCAGTTTAAGATTACTATCCTGTGGTATTGGTAGGGCACAGTCAAAAATTTGATGAAGTTGCCATTAACCCTCCAGTTTAACCCGGCCAGTCAAGGTCCACCATCAACTCCTTTAACTCAGTTTTTCTTTACACCTGGGGATTGTGAGCTTGGGATCGCCTACGGGGGCAAATTCTCTACAGCCAGCTTTGGGATTCCAGCCTCTCATTCTCCTGGCTTTCTCCTCCCTTGGCTTGTTCTCATATCTCCTGGCCTTCTAGCCCAACACTTATCACTTCTTTTATAGCAGTTGTCTGGACAGCCCAAGGCTTGATGCATCAAGAGCCTCCTCCAAGCGATCCACTTCCCTCAGCCACTGTCGGATGATATTCGGGTTGCACCCATCTCCTCTCACATCCAGGTTGCACGTGAGAAGGAACAGGTATCCTGCCTAAATGAATAATTTCTTTTATAAGGATCAGCACATAGCTGGTTCTACGAGGTGGAGGTTAAAGATGTCCCGAATGTCCAGCTTTTCCAAACTGCCATACTATTCCATCAACTCTAACACCAACTACTTCCCGTCTTCTTGGTACTCTCTCTCCTGTCTTTGGATTCAGTAATTCACTGCAACATCTCACAGAACTCACGAACCATACTTACACTTAAGTGGTTTATTAGGGAAGTAACAGGTTACAATTCAGGATCAGGAACAACTCAGGATACAGTTCTTGGGTCAGGACAGCTTTTTGGCTGTGCCCACATGCAGGCCTCTCTCTGGCCCATATCCTCTCACCCCTCGGCCCCTCAGCCTGGCCTCTGCCCCACTCAGCCAAGTGTTACAAACCTCTTTAGCTTTGTTGATAAGTGCCCCGGGGTCACCCCACTCTGCCAGGAAGCCTCCTGCCCAAAGACGCTCAACTCTTTTGCTCTGTGGGTTGACATGCCCACTGTAGCCATCTTGCTACATGGGCTGGGAAGCCTACTGTGCCATCTTGCACCTGTCTCTTGGTGTTGCTGCCACTCTTTCTCTGCTGCTGCTTCTCGCTGTCTCATGCCATCTTGGGTGTTATAGCTCTCTCTCTCTCTCTCTCCTGGTTCTAGGAAGTTCTCAGCACAAGGAACCCTGGTCCAAAGGGTGCACTCTGCTCCCATCTCTTGTTCTTGGTGGTAGTGAGCTCTGCCCCCCTGCCCTGGAATTGGCTCTTTTTAAGCTTAGCAGGATAGCAAAACTGACCAATCCCCTTGTTAGGGTTCCATATAACTTATTTGCATGGTCCCACTCCCCTCAGGGTTCCATGCACCCTATTTGCATTGTTAGCAAGCTGTCCAGTCCCTTGGTGGGCCACATGTACCTTATTTGTATAATCCTACCCAATCACTATGTGGGAATAAGACCTTGCATGGCTGAAAATGCCATATTAAGTAATTCACTGCACCACACTGCCCGCATCAACAAACACTTATTGAGTATTTTCAATGTGCCAGGAACTTTGCTTGGCACTGGGTTTACAAAGCTCAGAGACACACTGCCCTGTTACAGGGAGTTACCATTCGGGGGGAGACATGGTTTGACGAGTACAGCCATGGAGGTGTGAATAAGGGTCTACAGGGGCACAGAGAAGGGGTCTTCAGTATGTCTGGGGGTGAAGTCAGGGAAGAGAAGGAGAAGAACTCTTTGATCTGGGTCTTAAAGGATGAATAGGAGTTTTCTGGGGCAGCATGAAGGCTTCTCTGTGCTCGTAACCCACCTCATTACCACTTTTTGGTCTTGATAAACTCCCTCCTATTCTTGTATCTCACCTGGTAGCTTCTGACTCCCACAGTGAAAGCTCTTCTCCTGGGATCTTCGTCAGATGACCTCACTTTCTCATGCTTCAGTTCTCCCTGCCTCTTTCCCACTGGTGATCCCCATAGCACTGCTGAGCCTCCTATTCCGGTGCTCAATCCCTGAGGCTCAGGCACACCTGGCCGCAGCTCCCTCTGTCTGTGAGGCTGTCAGGAGTGCCCTCACTGAGCCAGGTCAGAAACTCAGCACGGAACCCCTGGAGACCCTAGAGCCTGCGCTGCAGTGAACCTTCGCTTCTGGGCATGTGGAGGGGGCTTAGCCCAGCCCAGATCAGCTCATGGGGGCCTGGGGTGCCAGTAGTACACGTGATGGGAGAGAGAGACCCAGTCTCCAGGGACATCGGCAGCCTAGGGTGGGGAGGAAGATTCTCTCTTGCGCCTGATTCAGTGGTCTCTGCTTTCCCTGGCTTATTCTGATTTCAGAAATAAAATGAAACATCTTGTTTTGGAAAGTTACCATCCCAAACCAGGGTTACTAGATCAGTGGTAGGACAGCATGGGGTGGCATGAGGTGGCATGGGGTGGTCCCAACAGCAGGTTTGTTTCTTTGCTTCTTACACACCCACCCCACTGACCCAAACCTTCATGCTTGGCCCAACATCTCTATATCCCCCAACTCCAATACATAGGCACACCTGTGTGAGCTCACACATACACACCCCCACACAGACTCACACAAGCAAGAAGTGGGAGCTTAGATAATTATAGGGGGAGAGAGAAGAAGTGTGTCCTCAACATAGGGCTCCCTGAGAAAGGCAGCTCTGATTAGTCATGACAGGATCCTTATCACTAGAATGCTACATCCACACATTAGACCACAAAGTGAGGGTTGCACCTCCTGCCCCATATTTGTAAGAAGAAGATAAGGAACTCTGGGGTGCTGAACACCCTTTAGTAGTGGGACCCAACAAAGAATAGAAAACTCAAGTTTGTGCATTTTGGACCTCAGCTGTCACATGTTTTGACAAATCAAGGCACCTTCTCTCATCCCAGACCCATCAGCTTCTCAATGTTGGTGACATATAGCTCTGATAGTAGAGAGCTGGCTCCCCCTTGTGTTCAAGAAATATCCACAGAGTAAACCTCAAACCAAACCCATTGCCGTCAAGTTGATTCCGACTCATCCAAAAAACAATACAAAACAAAAAACCACGAGTTGATTCTGACTCATAGTGACCCTATAGGACAGAGCATAACTGCCCAAGGAGCAGGTGGTGGATTCAAAATGTCGACCTTTTGGTTAGCAGCCAAGCTCTTAACCACTGTGCCACCTGGATTCCATTCTGATTCATAGAGACCCTGTAATAGTCACCCAGAAAACTCCTCTGGGGACATAATGTCTCTTTAAGGAAACTCATTGGAACCTTTAGGCGGGAGGGTGATTGCTAAGGAACCAAACAGTTTTGTATTTTATAAGAATAATCAACCTTTTTAAGGCAGCCCTAAGGTCCCTCTGTATGTCCATGAGCTATATTTTCCTGTTCTACATCTTTACATTGCTGACCTAGATTTTTAACCAACTGCCTTTCCACACCCACCACCTACATAAATGCCTTCTGAATGTCATCCTTTGTCTTTCATCCTCTACAAACACCTCTTCCAAACTTCACAAGTCAAGATGGGTGAAGTTAGGAAAGGATCTTATAAAAGCTATCTGCTGGAGGGACCTCATACCATCAAGAAAGCAGTGCCGGGAGCAGAGCACGTCCTTTGGACCCGGGGTCCCTGTGCGGAGAAGCTCCTAGTCCAGGGGAACACTGATGAGAAGGCCGACAGAGAGAAAAAGCCTTCTCCTGGAACTGACGCCCTGAATTTGGACTTTTAGCCTCCTTTACTGTGAGGAAATAAATTTCTCTTTGTTAAAGCCATCCACTTGTGGTATTTCTGTTGTAGCAGCACTAGATGACTAAGACAGAATTTGATACCGAGAGAGTGGGGTGCTGCTCTAACAGATACCTAAAATGTGGAAGCGGTTTTAAAACTGTGAACGGATAGACGTGCGGCAGTGACAGAGGACCAGCAGCAGCAGAGAACCTACAGCAGCAGAACCAGGAGATCAGTGCAAGACAGCACTGGAGCCGACCCACCGAGCGAGAGAGCTGAGTGCCTGTGAGCAGGAGGCTTCCTGGCGGAGTGGGGTGCCTCCAGGCACTTATCGGTGGAGCTACCGAGCTTTGGAACACTTGCCCCAGCAGGGCAGATGCGGGCATGAGGTCTGAGGGCCAAGAGGCCACAGGAAACAGAAGCAGAAGCTGAAGTCTGAAGTGACAAGGGACACAAGAAGCTGAGCTGCCTCGGTCTCAAAAGGATCTAGTTGACAGCAAGGAAAAAGAACAGGAAATCACAACTTTGAGCTCTTCTGTCCCGGAGGCCCCAGAAGAACTGGAGATTGCAAAGGAGAACCTTCAGACCACAAATACAACAGAGAATAATAATTCCATCATGCGTTTCTTTAAAACTCTGTTTGTCTTGGCTCTTTCCGAGCTGGATTATTCACCGCTTCACGTCAGTCAACCAATGCTTATCCTGACCTAAGGAGCTGTGTCACGGCCATTCCAGATCAGTGTAATCCTTTGCCATGCAATGAAGATGGATATATGAGCTGTAGAGATGGCCAGGCTACATTTACTTGCATTTGTAAATCAGGTTGGCAAGGAGAGATGTGTGAATTTGATATAAATGAATGCAAAAATCCTGAAAACATTAATGGAGGGTGCAGCCAGATTTGTGATAATACACCCGGAAGTTACCACTGTTCCTGCAAAAGTGGTTTTGTTATGCTTTCAAATAAAAACTACTGTAAAGATGTGGATGAATGCTCTGTAAAGCCAGATATTTGTGGCTCAGCTGTGTGCAAGAACATCCCCAGAGACTCTGAATGTGAATGTCCTGAAGGCTACAGATACAGTCCCATACCCAAGTCTTGTGAAGATGTGGATGAATGTTATGAGAACATGTGTACTCAACTTTGTGTCAATTACCCTGGAGGTTACTCATGTTACTGTGATGGGAAGAAAGGATTTAAACTTGCCCAAGATCAGAAGAGCTGTGAGGCTGTTCCACTGTGCCTTCCCTTGAAACTTGACAAAAATTATGAATTACTGTACTTGGCAGAGCAGTTTGTAGGAGTCGTTTTATATTTAAGATTTCGCTTGCCAGAAATCACCAGATTTTCGGCTGAATTTGATTTCCGGACATATGATTCAGAAGACATTATACTGTATGCAGAATCTCTTGATCACTCAGCTTGGTTCCTGATTGCACTTCGTGATGGAAAGATTGAAATCCAATTTAAAAATGAGGAAACAACCAAAATCACCACTGGAGGCAATTAGAAGAATTAGAACATAGTGTTAATGTTAAAATAGCTAAAGAAGCCGTGATGAATATAAATAAACCCAGAAGCGTTTTTAAGCCTACAAATGGATTTCTGGAAACCAAAGTATACTTTGCAGGATTACCTCGGAAAGTGGAAAATGTACTCATTAGACTAATTAATCCTCGACTAGATGGATGTATACGAGGCTGGAACTTGATGAATCAAGGAGCTTCTGAAGTAAAGGAAATTATTCAAGAAAAACAAAATAAGCATTGCCTTGTCACTGTGGAGAAGGGTTCCTACTATCCTGGTTCTGGAGTTGCTCAATTTAGCATAAATTATAATAACATAGCCAATTCTGAGGTTTGGCATATAAACGGGACCTTGAATATCCACCCATCCACAGGCACTGGTGTTATATTTGCCTTGGTTTCTGGTGAAACAGTGCCTTTTGCCTTGTCCTTGGTGGACTCCACCTCTGGAAAATTTCAGGATTTCCAGGTGTCTGTTGAAAATATGGTAGTATGTCGGATACAGGCCATAAATTTGTGTTCCAGTCAACAATACCATCTGGAATTCAAAGTCAACAGACACAATCTGGAGCTGTGGAATCCATTTGAAAAAAATACTTTCTTCTCTGAAGACCTTCAAAGTCAACTTGCCATCTTGGACAAAGCAATGAAAGGAACAGTGTTCACTTATTTGGGTGGCATTCCAGATATTCCCTTCAGTGCTACACCTGTGAATGCCTTTTATAATGGTTGTCTGGAAGTGAATATCAATGGTGTTCAACTGGATCTGGATGAAGCCATTTTTAAACAGAATGATATTAGAGCTCACTCGTGTCCGTCAGTTTTGAAAAACACAGACAGTTCTTAAGGCATCTTTTCTCTACTGATATCTTTTTTCTGTGTATAATTTTACTTATGTTTCAATAACAGCTGAAAGATTAAAAAAAAAAAAGCTATCTGCTCCTCTTTACCCACAAACCACTCCAATGTTATCATTGGGTACATTCATCTTGCATCTTGGTATCATGAGCAAGGTCAAGTTAGAGAAGAGAGTCAGCTTTTTTGGGCCTGAGAAGAGCACTTCTTGTTTCTGTTGATGATGCCAACATATGCAGCTGACCTACCCCCACATGTGGATGGAATATGGTGCATGGTCAGATTTCCCCAAGGCTGGATACAGGAGGACTATAGAAACCCAGGTTCTTTCATTTGCCAAGTACTTAGACTGTACAAAGACATCAAACGAATTTAATTCTTATATAGTTGCACATGATATTCAGGTATTAGCAACATGATGGAGTACTGCTCAGCCTTGATGAACCTTAGGAGCTGGACACACTCTGGCTTTGTGGAGAAGACAGATGACTAAATATATTCCCTACCCTTTAGGAGCTCAGAAGCACACATGAACAATTCTAATACAAGACAAACAGAATTTAAGTGGGTTGGAGCAGCAGGCTAAGTACAGAAAGCTTCCAGAATTGTTTTGGGAGATTACTGGGTAGGTCAAGAATCAAGAAAAATTTTAAAAGAAAGGAGGTTGGGGTTGGGTGAGGGAACATCCAAAGGAAACCTCAGAGTGTTTGGAGACTTGAACTAGTGTGTGGGGCAATATCAGAGAGTCAGGTCATTGTCAATGGAATTTGTGCTCTAGGCAGAGCTAAAGAGGTTCAACTTTTTTAAAGAACTATCCAGAGACAAATGGTAGGGTGACAACCCTTACTGTTATTTAGAGAAAGCAAACAGGTAAGGGCTAGGGAATAATCTATTGTCAACACACAAGAGTAATTATGCTGAAATGACTACAGGGACTGGCCCAGAAGACTGGGTTGGAAGATGAAGGAAACACTTTCCTGGTAAACCTATTTGCTGGATCAAAAGCAAGAGGTGAGGGGGCAGAAGATATTTGGATATTGCACACATTTCACGTTTTATATATATATAAAATGGAACTCATGATCTCTTCTCCAAATCAGTTATTCTTTTTATAACTTAGGTGGTATTGAGTATTAAACAGGCTGGGGCCAGGTCCCATAGGCCAGTAAGGTTGAAGGAGGATTTGAGATGCCGTATGAGAGGGAAGGACCCCAATCTAGTTCCAGAGATGGGCCCCACAAGCACAGCAAAATGTATGATTTGCTTTCTCTAACTGTATGATTTGGACAGGTGGGTCAAATCCTAGGGCTCAGAGGACAGGCATGAGTAGAAAATATTGTTGCTGTTAGTTGCTGTCGAGTCAATTCTGATTCATGGCGACCCCATGTGTGCAGAGTAGAACTGCTCCATAGGGTTTTCAAGGCTGACCTTTGGAAGCAGGTAACCCGGTCTGTGTTCCAAGGTGCCTCTTGATGGGCTCGAACCGCCAACCTTTTGGCTAGTAGTTGAGTGCCTAACCATTTGTGCCACCCAGGGAGATCCTCAGTGGGAAAATCTAGGTGGTACAAAATGCTTCCATCCTGGAAGAAAGCAGAATTTTGCTTACCGATAATCTAGTGGCTGGTGCTACAGAGCGGGAGAAACAGACAGGAAGAGGAGCCTGGAGCATCTTGTACGGCCAGAAAGTAAACTCAAGAAAGAGCTCAAAAAAACCAAAGGATTGGTGCATGTCAAAGGGCCACAGGGCAGGAACCAACCTGAAACAGCTCCCAACAGCCAAAGTTGGAATGATTTTGAGCAACAAAATAAACAATGTAGTATTGGAATATAATACAAAGTAGAAAATATGTATACATGAATTATGTTGATATAAATCAATGATTAAATAAATAAAGGGAATGGAGAAAAGACAAATCTTCCCTACAGAAGAATTCCAAATAATATAAGTGGATATATCTGCCTCCAGGAAGTGCAGCTGAACATCCCCACCCCAGGTGTGGGCTGGATTTAGGGGCTTGCACCCCAAAAACAGAGTATAGAAAAATTGTAACTTTACAAATGCTGACAAGCACTACCTTAATCAAGTAATCAAGATTATCATCATGTTGCTATCAGGTACCCCCTGACAGGATGTGATGAGAAGGGCATGTCACCTCTATTATATTCTTCCCCCAAACATGTAACTGCAATCTAAGCATAAGGAAAACATCAGAGTAACCCAGATTTAGGGGCATTTTACAAAATAGCTACCCAGTACTCTTCAAAACTGTCAAGGTCATCGAAAACAAGGAAGAACTGAGAAACTGTCACAGACCAGAAAACTAAATGCAAGGTGGTATCCTGGATTGGAACAGAAAAGGACGTTAGTGGAAAAACTGGTGTGATCCAAATAAAATCTGGAGTTTAATTAATAGTAAATGTACCAGTGTTAATCTCTTAGTTTTGACAAATGTACTAAAGTTATATAAAATGTTAACATTAGAGGAAACTGTATGAAGGGTATACAGGAACTCACTGTACTAACTTTGTAACTTTTCTGTAAATCTAAAACTCTTCCAAAATAAAAAGCTTTTTAAAAAAAAGATAAAATTAACATTCTGCACTACAATATGTGGGACGGAGTAAGTGGAGTTAAGGTATTTTAAGGGTCTTTATCCATAAAGAGGATAAAGATTTTGATTCATTTAAGACTTGGTAAGTTAAGCATGCATTTGCATAACTTTGTCAATACACTTGAACACTTAGATTAAATGGAAAAATTACCAGAAAAAAATTTCCAAAGTTGACTAAAAAAGAAAAAATTCAATAGTATTATAACTTTCAAATAAATGGAATCTGCAGTCAAAAATTCTCACTCAAAGAAACCTTCAGGCTTGTACAGCTTTGCTGAAGATTTCTACCAAAGAATCAAATAGTTCCACTTGTCCACAAACTCAGAGATTAAAAAGAGAGGAAATTTTCCCCGACTCATGAGTCTAGCATAACCTTGGTAGAAAAAACTGACAAGGACAGAACAAGGGAGGAAAATCACTGGCTGGCGTCACTCATGAAAAATATTAATAGCAAAATATTAGCAACAGGAATCCAGCAATATATTTAAAGGTGCTTCAAGCTAAAATAACAGTGAAGCACGACTGCCACACACATACGGAAACTTACAAATCAGGTCAGCTAAAATTAAGCAGCCTGACAATACCACATGTTGACAAGAAAATAGAGCAAGAAGAACTATCATTCATCACTGCTGGAGATGTAAATGGGTACAACCATTTCGGAAAAGAGTTTGGCATTGTCTATGTAAAAATGGCGTGGGGGCAGCATCTGACCTCTTCTAACTTCCCAAGGGGGAAGGAGAATCAAGATCAACAGCTCAAAGCTGATTCCTATGAGGCAGAGGTCAGACATGCCTCCTCTCTCTGCCATCTTTACTAATTCTGACACCAACTGTCCCTCCCACGGCACTCTCTACTTCTCCACTGAGTTTGAGAATTCATTGCAATGCCACACTGAACTCACAGACAATACTCATGATTATGGAGTTTAATAGGGAAGTAACAGGTTACAGTTCAAGTTTAGGAATGCTCAGGATACAGTTCTTCCATCAGGACAGCCTCTTCTCAGCTGTGCCTCAGGCACCCCTCTCTCTGACCCCTCCACCTCTGGCCTGCTCGGGCAAGTGTCACAAAGTTGTTTTCAGCTCTGCCAATAAGTGCCCAGAGGCACCCAACTCCACCGATAAGCCTCAGCCCAAAGGAACTCAGCTTTCTCGCTCCATGGGCTGGAAAGCCCACTGCGCTATCTCCCGCTGGTCTCTCCTGACACTGTTTCTCTGCCACTGCTTTTTGCTGTCTTTAATGTTACAGCTCTCGCTCTCTCTCTCTGTCTCCTGGTTCCAGGAGCTTCTCAGCTCAGATATCCCGCGTCCAAAGATGCGTTCCAATCTTGGCTGTTCTTCCTCGTTGGTAGTGACAGTCTCTCTGCTCTGGAACTGGGTCTCTTTTTTTTTAAATTTTTTTATTGTTGTAGTTTAATGAAATTTACACTTCAAGTTAGTCTCCCATACAAAAATTTATGCATACATTGTTATGTGACCCTAATTGCTCTCCCTATACTGTGACAGCACACTCCTCCTTTCTACCCCTGATTCCCCATGTCCATTCAACCAGCTCCTAACCCTCTCTGCCTTCCCATCTAACTTCCGGACAGAAGCTGCCCGTTTAGTTTCTTGTATCTACTTGAGCTAAGAGGCACACTCCTCACGAGTATCACTTTTATGTCCCACAGTCCAGTCCAATCCCTGTCTGGAGAGTTGGTCTTGGAAATTGTTTTCATTCTAGGCTGATAGAGAATCCAGGGGCCATGCTTTCTGGGGTTCCTCCAGTCTCAGTCAGACCATTAAGTCTGGTCTTCTTACTAGAATTTGAGTTCTGCACCCCACCTTTCTCCTGCTCCATCTAGGACTCTCTGTTGTGTTCCCTGTCAGGGCAGTCATTGGTGGTAGCTGGGCACCATCTAGTTCTTCTGGTCTCAGGCAGATGAAGTCTCTGGTTTATGTGGTCTTTTTGTCTCTTGGGCTAATACTTTCCTCGTGTCTTTGGTGTTCTTCATTCTCCTTTACTCCAGGTGGTTGGGAACAATTGATGCATCTGAGACGGCCGCTTGCAAAGCTTTTAAGACCCTAGATGCCACTCACCAAAGTAGGATGCAGAACATTTTCTTAATAAGCTTTGTTATGCCAATTGACCTAGATATCTCCTGAAAGCGTGATCCCCAGACCCCTACCCCTGCTACTCTGCCTCTCAAAGTGTTTGATTGTATTCAGGAAACTTCTTCGCTTTGGTTTAGTTCAGTTGTGCTGACTTCCCCTGTAGTGTGCGCTGTCCTTCCCCTCACCTCAGATAATTCTTATCTACTATCTAGTTAGTAAATAACCCTCACCCTCCCTCCCCACTCTCGTAACCATCAAAGAATGTTTTCTTCTGTGTTTAAACCTTTTCTTGTGTTCTTATAATAGTGGTCTTATGCAATATTTGTCCTTCTGTGACTGACTAAATTCACTCAGCATAATGCCCTCCAGGTTCCTCCACGTTATGTTTCACGGCTTCATCGTTGTTCTTTATCGTTGCGTAGTATTCCATTATGTGGATATACCGTAATTTCTTTATCCATTCGTCCATTGATGGGCACCTAGGTTGTTTCCATCTTTTTGCTATTGTGAACAGTGCTGCAGTGAACAGGGGTGTGCATATATCTATTTGTGTGATGGCTCTTATTTCTCTATGATATTGTCCTGGATTGAATTGTGTCCCCCAAAAAATGTGTCTAGCAGCTTGGCTAGGTCATGATTCCAGTATTGTATGATTGTGTAATCTGATGTGATTTCCTTATGTGTTGTAAATTCTATCACTGGGATGAAGTTATACTGATGAGGTTTACAAGGTTAGATAATGTCTTAATGCAATCTCTTTTGAGATATAAAAGAGAGAAGCGAGCAGAGACACATAGGAACATCACACCACCAAGAAAGCAGTGCCAGGAGCAGAGTGTGTCCTTTGGACCTGAGGTTCCTGTGCTGAGATGCTTCCAGACCAAGGGAAGACATGCCACAAGAACTTTCCCCCACAGCCAACAGAGACAGAAAGCCTTCTCCTGGAGCTGATGCCCTGAATTTGGACTTGTAGCCTACTGGACTATGAGAGAATAAATTTCTCTTGTTAAAAGCCATTCACTTATGGTATTTCTGTTATAGCAGCACTAGAAGACTAAGACAGATATATTCCAAGGAGCGGGATAGCTGGATCGTATGGTACTTCTATTTCTAGCTTTTTAAGGAAGCATCAAATCGATTTCCAAAGTGGTTGCACCATTTTACATCCCCACCAACAGTGTATAAGTGTTCCAGTCTCTCCACAACCTCTCCAGCATTTATTATTTTGTGTTTCTTGGATTAATGCTAGCCTTGTTGGAGTGAGATGATATCTCATTGTACTTTTGATCTGCATTTCTCTAATGGCTAATGATCATGAGCATTTCTTCATGTGTCTGTTAGCCACCTGATTATCTTCTTTGGCAATGTGCCTGTTCATACCCTTTGCCCATTGTTTAATTGGGTTAATTGTCTTTTTGTTGTTGAGGTGTTGCAGTATCTTGTAGATTATAGAGATTAGATGCTGATTGGATTTGTCGTAGCCAAAAATTTTTCCCAGTCTGTAGGTTGTCTTTTGACTCTTTTGGTGA
>NW_004443988.1:7762925-7781219 GCF_000243295.1 Trichechus manatus latirostris
AGTTGTCTAATTCTGAAATTTTATTGTTAATCTTCTGGATTTCTGATTGCTGTCTCTCTATGGATTTTTGCAGCCTGTTAAATTTGTCATTATGCTCTTCTCTAATCTCTTAATTTTCCTCTATTTTGTGTTCCGTGTTTTGCTTAATTTCCTTCCCAATTTCTTGAAGAGTTCTGTATATTAATCTTTTGTATTCTGCCTCCAGTAATTCCAAGAAATTTTCCTCCTTTATTTTGTGAGCTTACTGAAGCCATCATGGATTGCCTCTTTATGTGATTTGATATTGACCGTTGTCTCCGAGCCATCAATAAGTTATTATATTTATTTTATGTTTGCTTACCGTGTCCTACTTTCTTGTTTTGTTTTGATATGCCCAAATAGGCTGCTCGCATGAGCTAGTTTGGTTATTGGCACCTTTGAAGCTCTAATGTCCTGTCACCAGTTGGTTAGATCTGTTACTAGGTATGTGAGCTCAGGGGTCCGCCCACTCCTCCTGTATGCATTCAGCTTAAGTGACCAGGTAGATAGCCACCAAGTATGTGGTGTAGGCTCTCACTTACAGTCCTAGACAGGCATGGGTGATTGGTGTGGGCACAGGCTTCTGGCAGCAGCAGGGGGACACACTCTGAGCAAAGCAGGGGGCTGACAGCTGCCCCTGAGTGTCCAGGAGGAAGGTGTGTCCCTGTTCCCTAGAGAGCGTAGGTGGGTGGGTTTTGCAGCTGGACTATGAGCACTCAGTGCTGTTGGCTGTAAGGACTAGGGGCACCTCTTATTCATGGGCCCCTATTGCAGGTGGCTAGGTGGTATGGGTGGAGCCACCAGTACTCAGGCCCCTGATGTGGGTAGGTGAAGACCCTGCTTAATGGGCAGAGCAGTGTCAAATGCCAAGAACCTGCCACTTCACAGCTGAAACAGTTGAAGTTAGCCTTCTGGTTTATACCCTGCTGTACTGCGGTAATGAGGGCCTACGCTGTTGAATGGGCCCACACAAGTCTATGCAGGGGGAAAGGCACTCAAAGT
Source organism: Trichechus manatus latirostris (assembly GCF_000243295.1). Lineage (NCBI taxonomy): Eukaryota > Metazoa > Chordata > Mammalia > Sirenia > Trichechidae > Trichechus > Trichechus manatus. Next base: position 7,763,946 of record NW_004443988.1, read on the forward strand.
CCGTGGATCCCTTATGCCTGGGCCTAGGCAAAGGAGCTGTGCCTATCCTGGGTTCCTGGCTTAGGGGAGCCGACAGTTTATTTTTTCCCCTTTGTTAATTTGTTCACTCTCCAAGGCAGGGAGAATGGCTCCAGGCATGTGACGGATCCTACTTCCAGCCCAGGGGACTCGGCAATTGCTGAAGCCGGTCTGGGTCCCAGTGCAGAGCAGGGGGCAGGGAGGTAAATGGGAGGGAGGTTTTTCAGTAAGGAGGGTGTTTATGATCCGCGCGGTAGGCCAGATGAAAGTACTTATCTTTCACCGATCCAGGGCTGCTTCTTACTGGTTCAGGGTGGCCGCGTAGACTCTCTGGTGCTGGGTCTCTCCCGGTGCAGAAAATGCACCTCCTGAGCACTGCTGCTTGCCTGCCTCACTGCTCACCCCCGAGCTGATCATGCCTGAAGGGCTCAGGCTCTTTCTGTGTCAGGTCTGGCAACTTCTCGCTGCTTCCGAACCGTCTCTCCCTCTCCCTGCCACTCAGTCCAGTTCCTCAACTTTGCCTTTGAAGTTCAGGGCTCTCAGATTGCCATATATAATCGATTCACTTGTTTTTTCAGGTCTTTGTTGTAAGAAGGTACGCTGGAAGTTCTGACTATTCTGCCATCTTGGCCCCGCCTCTCTGGAATTGGCTCTCTTTTAAGCCTACCAGGGTGGCAAAGCTGACCAATCCTCTTGGTGGGCCACAGTTACCCTATTTTCACAGTCCTACCCAATCACTTGGGTAGGAGTTACAAAACCATGGTGTGAAAGGCCACACAAAAGCAATCCATCGCACCACAGTCTACAAAAATTTTGAATTACACATAACCTAACCAGCACAGATGCTTTGAGTCAATTTCTACTCACAGCAAGGAGTCCCTGGGTGGTGTGCACAGGTAGCGCACTTGGCTGTTAACCCAAAAGTTGGAGGTTCAAGTACATTCAGAGGCACCTCAGAAGAAAGGCTTGGAGATCTACTTCAGAAAAAATCAGCCACTGAAGAACCCTATGGAGTCCAGTTCTACTCTGACACACATGGGGTTGTCATACATACACTATAACCTAGCAATTCCACTTTTAGGTGGATACTTTAGGTCGATACTCTTAGGTGATTCTTAAAGTGTGGTCCCTGGACCAACAGCATCAGCATCACCTGTGAACTTGTAAGAAGTGTCAAATTTCTGGGCACCACTCAAACCTACTCAGCAACTGTAGGGGTAGGGCCCAACAATCTGTTTTAACAAGCCCTCTAGATGATTCTGATGCATGCTAAAGTTTGAGAACCACTGCCCTAGAGAAATAGGGATGTGTTTCTACCAGGTTACATAAACAAAGATGTTTTTTAACAGCATTGTTTATAATAGCCAAACACTGAAAGCAAGCAAAATGTTCATCAACATCATACTGAATAAGTTATGGAATACTTATTATACAATACAATGAAAACAAGAAAAATGAATGAATCACAGCTATACAAAACAGTATGGAAGACTCAAACATAATATTGAATAAATATTTAAGACACAAGAAATACATTTTCATTGTGAAATACATATAGAGAAATGTTGTTATCAAATTGCACATATATATTTTAAGAATCTAAAGCTGTATTTCCAGCCCTAATCTTTTCTTATAACTCCAGGCTGGTATATAATTAGTACCTGCCACATAATGTGTGCTCATTATAATAGATCTCATTCTTTATAATGACTACAGAGGGTTTCATAACATGGATAGATCATATTTAAGTAACCACTTCCTTATTGATGGGCTTTTTCAAAAATATTACATTGACTGCCTCGATAGACTGAAAATTCCGTAAGGTTAGAGACCATGTCTGTCTTCTATGACAGTGTTGATATTCAATAGTTATTTGACTTGATATTCAGACCAACTTTTCTATAAGAAGAAAAGAATGCCCTGGCTGGTTTTATCCATCTTTGTTATGGCATAAATTGATTCCTTGCAAATTTTGTTTACAGTGAAACAAATCTCTTTACAGGATCCAGTCATCTCTGGGTGCAATGATTAGGTAAATGTTCTAGACTTGGAAAACGAGGCATTGAATTCTGGAGTAGAGTGATCTTCTCAGGTCTGCTGTGACATATCTCCCTCTGTGACATATCTTCTCTGTCCCAATGCAACAACAGCTAGAAAATGTGTCAAGCCTTTGACTTATGGAAACCATATACCTCACAATTTCTCAGAGTACCTACTTAAAATAGCCTAGCTTTCTTAAATTTACTTGACTGCAATTCTGATTTTTGGTTTGGAACATAGGGAGCCATACTCAGACCTTTAGGGAGTGACTGGATCCAGAGAAGATACATACAGTGCAGAACAAGCAACTTGGAAGGTCTTTTCCTTCAATTCTGTCTTTGTGACCTAGTGCTGCTGTAACAAAAATACCACAAGCAGGTGGCTTTAAAGAACAGGATTTATTGCCTCACAGTTTTGGAGATTAGGAGCCCAAATTCAGGGTGTTGGCAGGGCTTGGCTCTGTCCGCCCTAGGAGAACTTCATTCTTGTCTCTTTCAGCTTCTGGCAGCCCCAGGTGTTTCTTGGTATTCTTTGGCTGGATCCTCACATGGCATCTTCCCCTGTGTGTTTGACCCTGCTTGTCTGCTTCCCCCTTTTATAAGACACCACTCAAAAGGGATTAGGCTTAGGACCCACCCTACTCTGGTATGACCTCATTAACATAACAAAACAAGTAACCAGTTGCCCTCGAGTCAATTCTGACTCATGGTGACCTCATGTGGGTCAGAGTAGAACTGTGCTCCATAGGGTTTTCAATGGCTCATTTTTTGGAAATAGACCACCAGGTCTTTCTTACAAGGCACCTCTGAGTGGATTCGAACCTCCAACCTTTCGGTTTGCAGCCCAGTGCATTAACCATTTGCATGACCCAGGGACTCCTAACATAACAAAAGAAAACCCCTATTTCCAAACAGAGTCACATTTACAGGTACAGGGACTAGGACTTCAGCTTATCTTTTTTGGAGACGAAATTCAATCCCTAACACTCCACCCTTTGGCTTCCCAACATGCATGTCCTTCCCATGTGCAAAAATACACTGGCCCCATCCCAGCATCCCCAAAAGTCTTAACCCATTCCAGCATCTACTCTAAGTCCAAAGTCTCATCTTCTGAACAATCTAAATTAGATATTGGTGAGACTTTGGACAAAATTCCTCTACATCTGTGGACCTGTGAAACCAAGAATACAAGTTATCTGCTTCAGAAGTGCAATGGTGAAATAGGCATAAAGTAGACATTCTTATTCAAAAAGGAAGAAATTGGAGGGAAAGGAGGGGCTGTGGGTACGAAGCAAGTATGAAACCCAGCAGGGCAAATCTCGTTGGCTCTAAAGGCTTGCAAATAATCCTCTGTTCTTCAGACAATCTTTTCTTCAGGGCAATGGCCCTGTCCTCTGGACTCTGGGTATTGGCCCTGCCCTTTAGATTGTGGGCCAAGTCTCCTCAGCCCTGGCTTTCTAGAGCTGAGAGGCCTCCACTTTCCCACTTTCCAGACCCACTGGGACAGCAAACTTGCTCCCTCAGCTTTGGGTGGCCCCATTCTCCTGGGCCACCAGGGCACCGACTCCAACCCCTTTAACCTGGGCCTTGCCTTGCCTCCATACTCTCTGCTTTATGACAAGCTGTCCAGCCCTATCCTAGAAGAATCATAGAGGAGCTCTTCTTTGAGCTCTGGATGTCAGAGCAGAGCCCATGGGCAGCTGCAGGAAGAAACAGCAGATAATGATCTGGGTGTGACTCAAAGAGACTCCAGAAACAAGCACATTGGTTGTACCCTGTCAGGCTTATCTTGGAGTGTCCATTGTGATGTCATTTGGAGTAACAGCCTTAAAGGAGAAAACTCTTTGGCTGAGCAGGGCATGGGGCTGAGTAATGGCGCCAATTTGGGAACTGGCCATCCCATTGCCATCATCTTTCAACCTTCTACTATTATTTGGTTTCCTTGTTTTGGGGGTCTGGGTGTTGTTTTCTGGGAATCAGAGCCGGAAGCAGAAGGCAACCAAGACAGACTCAGAGGTATGCGATGCAACCCTCCCCTGAAACTCGCTGCTCCCTGCCCCTGAAGTCATAGATATTCCTACACTTTGGGCCACCGGAGAAACTGGGCAGAAGTGGGAGGGATAGTCGAGTCGAGACAGTGTTCATGATGTCTTCCTATAAACCAGTTAGTGTCAAGTTGATTCTGACTCAAGGTGACCAGCAAGAAACTGTGCTCCACAGGATTTTCAATGGCTGATTTTTCAGAAGCAGATCACCAGGCCTTTCTTCTGAGGTGCCTCTAGGTGGACTTTAATGGCCAATTTCTCTGTTAGCAGTCAAGAGTTTTAAATGTTTGCACCACCCAGGAACTCCTGATGGGAAGAAGGGGGAAGTAAGTGAAAGAATCAAAACAGCAAGGTGGAAAACAGTACATGGATTTATTCCCCAAATATTTATCACCCACCACCACTACCACCATGCACAAGGTACTTTTCTAGGCTCTGCGGATATGGTGGTAAAAGGAAGAGACAAAAATCTCTACCTTCAGGGATGTGAAAGAGGAGAAGGGTACTGGAGTGAAGTTTGGATTTGGGAAGTGAGGCCTGGCATATAGTAAGTGCTCGTATCTGTTTGTGAAATCTGTTTCCTAGTTTTAATCTTGAGTGACTGACAAAATGATGATGTTTTAAACAACATTGGAAACATCGGGCAGGAGAAGTTGTGAGTGTGGTGGGAAGCAGAAGATGATCTATTGCATCTGAAGTGCTTGTAAAATTTGTGTGGAGATATTCATCAAGCAGCTCAAATTGAAGGTCTAGACCTGTGCTGTCCAAAATGGTAGTCACTAGCCACATGTGGCTATTTAAATTTAAATTAAATAAGATTTAAAATTCAATTAATCAATCATACTAGCTACCTTTCAAGTCCTCACATGTGACTAGTGTCTGTCATATTGGACTGGACAGATACAGAATATTTCCATTATTGTAGAAAATTTTATTGGACAACACCAGTGTAGGCTCTAGATCTATTTCTATCTATTTATATTTGGCCACAAAGTCTCTTCAATTTTTTCCTCAGAAATGTCTCTCAAATACAGCAAGCCAGATCCAGTGTTATTGTCTCAACTAGAACTTCCTATCTTGGACTATTTACAATCTCCTAACTGGTCTCCAGGAGCCCTGGTGGTGCAGTGGTTAAGTGCTACAGCTGCTTACCAAAATGTCAGCAGTTTGAATCCACCAGCTGCTCCTTAGAAACCCTATGGGGCAGCTGTCTATCCTGTAGGATTGCTATGAGTCGGAATCATCTTGACGGCAATGGGAACTGGTCACCAAGGAGCTCTGGTGGCTCAGTGGTTAAGCATCAGGCTGCTCACCGAAAGGTCAGTGGTTCAAACCTACCAGCTGCTCTGGGGGAGAAAGATGTGGCGATCTGCTTCCGTAAAGATTACAGCCTTGGAAACCCGGTGGGACAATTCTACTCTGTCTTAGAGGGTCACTATGAGTTGGAATCGACTCAAAAGCAATGGGTTAACTGGTCTCTACAAACTTTTTCTATCCCAGAGCATAGATCCTGCCTCTATAAAACAAAAACACAACAAACACACAACCTCCCGAGGCTGATTGTGTCATCCTGCTAAAAGTAACTAACTAAACAAAATCTCTCAGTATCCCACTCTCAGAAGCAGTATTTCCCAACTTTCTTGACTCTCAAACTTCTTTCACGGTCATACATAATTTGTCAACCCTCTTAGGAATTAAAATAAAAAATAATTTTGTCCCTTTTTCATAATATATGATCAGTGATTTTAAGTAAATATTTTAAAACAGTACATTTTTTTAAATTGCAAAGTTCATTTTAATATGATCTTTAAGAGTTAGAGAAAACACAAATGTTCATTGCTCCCCACGTAACAAGTGACGTATGACTTTAAATCAATTGTAATAGGAATGAATTGTTTCACAACACTTGGGTAACAAGAAATGGCAAATATATTTCTTTTGTTTACATCAAAAATAATCTGGCTTAAGCCTCCCATCACATAGGTTGGCAAAATAAAGTCCAGTATCCATTAGTTTTTTCCTTCCCGACCTTTGTGTTGTGTAAGAACTCTGGAGTTCGTGTGGAAAATAGCAGAGGGCTAGGTCCTTAAGCCACAGGGATAGCTGTTGCTTTTCTTCTTTGCCATGTAACAGCAAGTGTGTTCACTTCTGGCTCAACCCTTCTGTGCCAACCTTGCTAAGGAACCTTTGCTAAAACCCCTATACTACTACATGAGCTCTTAGCAACAGAAGGGCTATCTTCCATCAGGCTCAGGACCCTACCGCCAGGCTCACCTGCAGCCTCACCTTGGTTCCCAATTTCAGGAGGCCAGCTTCATTCCTCTCTCAGTCCCTAAAGCACTAAACACCAATGCCTTCCCCTCTGACACAATTCAGCTTAAAATCCTTTACAGAGCTAGGTTTATATGGGGGTTGTCTCTAAGGTTCCTGACAGTTTTTTCAGCCCCCAAAGACTGTGGATTAGGAGAACCAAGACCATAACGTTCTCATGGCCTGGCTACCTTCCTTGGGGTGAGAGGGACACTAATTATTTTCTAAGAAGGATGCATCAATAAAAATAAAGCATACTGTAAATTACTCAATAGGTCACTCTGATACATAAAATAATTAATGAATTTTCTTACTACATATTTATGTAAGAAAAAGCCTTTTTTTCCAAAAAAAAACCCCACATTTTGTATTGAGGTATAATTACATACAGCAAAAGTACCTCTATTCTGATTTCTATCATTATGGATTGTTGTTGTTTATTGCCATCGAGTTGATTCCCACTCATGGCAACCCCCTGTGTGCAGAGCAGAACTGCTCCATAGGGTTTTCAAGACTATGACCTTTCAGATGTAGATCTCCAGGCTGATCTCCAAGCCTGTCTTCTGAGGTGCCTCTGGGTGAGTTCAAACCTCCACCCTTTTGGTTAGTAGTTGAGAGCTTAACCATTTGGGTCACTCAGGGACAGACTCCTTATGATGGATTAGTTTTACCGTTTCTTTTTTTTTTGGTTGTTGTTGTTGAGAATATACACAGCAGAGCATACACCAATTCAGTAATCTCTACACATACAAATCTTCAAGTTGTGCAACCATTCTCATCCTCCTTTTCCAAACTGTTCCTCCCCCATTAACATAAATTCACTGTCCACTACTTTCCTAGCTAAACTTCCGAGTTGCTGTTGTCAATTTGATCCCATATAGATAGTTCTTGAAAGCGCAATGCTCAAGAGTTTTGCCTATTCTTGAATTTTGTGTAAAATAGAATCATACAGTATATATTCTTTTGTGTCTAGCTTCTTTTGCTGAGCATAATGGTTTTGAGATTCATTCATGTTTATGATAACGCATTTTAAAACCCATTACCCATTGCTGTCAAGTCGATTCCAACTCATGGTGACCCTGTAGAACGGAGTAGAGCTGCCCCATAGGGTTTCCAAGGCTGTAATCCTTACGGAAGTACATTGCCACATCTTTCTCCTGTGGAGCAGCTGGTGGGTTTGAACCACCAACCTTTCAGTCATGCTCGTTAGTTTGGGGACCCAATATATATTGAAATATAGAATGAAATTGAACTACCTATTGTAGTATAAAAAATATAAAAAATTTTGCTTTCATGACTCAATATCTGGAATTCTGCAGTTTGCATTTCAGAAAATCAATTGTCTATTTTTATAATTAAAAATGTTATATCTATGTAACAAGATAAGAAAGAAGGTTTCAGGATGTTAATTGCAAATGACACATTGTTGGTGTGGAGTCTTCATTTCCAATAGAAGAGGAATTGCTTGGCCATATGGTATATATGTGTTTAATTTTAATAGATGGTGTCAAACAGTTTTCTTAAGTGATTACACCAATTTACACTCCCACGAGTAAAGTATGAGTGTTCTAGTGGCTCCCCTTTCTTGCCAACACATGGTATTGTTCATCTTTTCATTTTGGCCACCCTAGTGAGTGTGTGGAGCCCTGGTGGTGCAGTGGTTAAGAACTTGGCTGCTAACCAAAAGGTTGGCAGTTTGAATCCACCAGCCATTCCTTGGAAACCCTATGGGGCTGTTCTACTCTGTCCTACAAGGTTGCCATGAGTCAGAACTGACTCAATGGCAACAGATTTGGTTTTCAGTGAGTGTGTGGTGGTATTGCACTGTGGTTTTAATATGCATTTCACTGGTGGCTACTGATACCGAGCAACTTCTCATGTTTATTGGCCATTTGGTCATCCTCTTTTGTGAACTGCCTGCTCAAGTCTTTTGCCCATTTTTAACAATTGGGTTGACAGCTGTTTACTTTTTGATTTGTTATTGTTGTTGTTAGTTGCTGTTGAATTGGCTCTGACTCATAGCAACCTTACATATAACAAAATGAAACATTGCCCAGTCCTGTGCCATCTTCATGATCGTTGCTATGTTTGAGGCCATTGTTTCAGCCACTGTGTCAATCCATCTCACCAAGGGCCTCTCTTGCTCTCACCAGCCCTCCACTTTAGCAACCACTATGTTGTTTTCTAGTCATTGGTCTTTCCTGACAATGTATCCAAAGTAAGTAAGTTGAAGCATTCTGGTTGTACTTTTTTTGAAGACTGATTTGTTTGTAATTCTGGCAGTCGTGGTATATTCAATATTCTTCGCCAACACCACAGTTCGAATGCATCAATGCTTTTGACTTCCTTTTTCTTTGTGCAGCTTTTGCATACATATTAGGCAATTGAAAAGACCATAGTTTAGGTCTCGTGCACCTTAGGAATGAAAGTGACATCTTTGATTTTTAACACTTTAAAGAGGTCTTTTACAGCAAATTTTCCCAGTGCACTATGTCATTTGATTTCTTGACTGTAGCTTCCGTGGACGTTGATTGTTGATCAAAGTAGAATTGACAACTTCAAGTTCTTCTTCATTTATCATGATGTTGTTTATTGGTTCAGTTGTGAGGATTTTTATTTTCTTCACATTCAGGTGTGAATCGATACTGGAGGATGTAGTCTTTGACCTTCATCAGTAAGTGCTTCAAGTCATCTTCATTTTTGTCAAGCAAGGCTGAGTTATCTGCATATTGCAGGTTGCTGATGTGTCTTCCTCCAATCCTGATGCTATGTTCATCTTCATATAGTCCAGCTTCTTGGATTATTTGGTCAGCATTCAGATTGAATAAGTAAAGTGAAAGGATGCAACCGTGCCTTACACCTTTCCCAATTGTAAAACATGCTGTATCCCCTTGCTCTGTTTGAACGACTGCCTCTTAAGCCACATAGAGGTTCCGCATGAGTACAATTAAGTGTTCTGGAATTCCCACTCTTTGTAACGTTATCTATAATTTGTTGTGATGCACACAGTCGAACGCCTTCTCGTAGCTGGTAAAACACAAGTAAACATCATTCTGGTATTTCTGCTTTCAGCCAAGATCCATCTGACAACAGCAATGATATCCCTTGTTCCATGTCCCCTTCTGAATCTAGCTTGAGCTTCTGGCAGTCCCCTGCTATTGTATGGCTGCAGTCATTTTTGAATTATCTTCAGCAAAATTTTGCTCGCATGTGATGTTATTGATATTGTTTGATAATTTCCACATTCTGTTTGATTGCCTTTCTTTGGAATGGGCACAAATATGGATCTCTTCCAATTGGTTGGCCAAGTAGCTGTCTTACAAATTTCTTGACACAGGTAAGTAAGCATTTCCAGTGTTGCATCCATTTGTTGAAGTATCTCAACCGGTGTTCTGTCAATTCCTGGAGCCTTGTTTTTCGCCAGTGACTTCAGTGCATCTTGAAATTCTTTCTTCAGTACCAGTGGTTCTTGATCATATGCTACCTCCTAAAATGGCTGAACATCAACCAATTTTTTTCATTCAGTGATTCTGTGTATTCCTTCCATCTTCTTCAAAAAATACATATTTTATTGTGTTTTTGGTGAAAGTTTACATAGCAAATTGGTTCCTATTTAACAATTATTACACAAATTGTTCAGTGATATTGGTTACATTTTTTACATGTCAACATTCTCATTAATTCCATTCTGAAAATTTCATTTTCAGTAATCTGGTTTCCCTGTTCCCTTACGATTTCATCTTTGCTTTGGAGTAATTGTTGGCCATTTGGTCTCATATAGATGATTTTTTAAAGGTGTACTGTATTTATAGGTAATATTCTTTATTATATGGGCCAATCTGTTATTTAGCTAAAAGGTGACCTCAGAGGGGAGTTTTGGTTCAAACTTTCTCAGGGTGATAGTCTCAGGGAGTTCTCTTAGTCTCGACTGGTCCAGTAAGTCTGGACTTTTTAAGAATTTGAGTTATGTTCCACACTTTTCTCCTCTTCTATCAGAATCCACCTGTTGTGGCCCTGATCAGAATGGTCGTTAGGGGTAGCTGGGCGTCATCTAGTTCTTCTGATCTCAGGGTAGATGAGGCTGTAGTTCGTGTAGACTGTTAATCCTGTAGACTAGTTTCTTCTCTGAGTCTTTGGTTTCCTTCTTTCTCTTTTGTTCTCAACGAGTAGAGACCAATAGCTGTATCTTAGATGGCCGCTCACAAACTTTTAAGACCCCAGACACTACTCACCAAACTAAGATGTAGAACATAAACTTTACAAACTATATTATGCCAATTGACTGAGTTGTCCAATGAAACTATGGTCCTAAGTCTTCAAACCCAGAAAACCAATCCCACAAGGTGTTTGGTTATGTCGAAAGAGTATTAATAACTGTGCCCCCTATGTACTTTATTATCTGTTTGAATACATGTGCAGGGCAATGAGTTTCTCTTTATGTATGACCTTTCTGGCCCTGGGTTTATAGTTCTGCTAAGATGATTTGCTAGGCCACCATCTTGCAAGGGAATTGGTTAGTCCACTATGCAAATAAGGTGTGTAAAGCCCTTGCAGGGATTGTTCAATTACTGTGCAAACGAGGTGGCTGTGGCCTACTGAGGGAATTGGTCTTTTACCACCCTGCTAGGCTTAAAAGAGCCAGTCCCACAGAGGTTGTGGGGGACCTCACTATCATCAAGAAGAACCTAGAGCAGAGTGCATCCTTTGGACCTGGGGTCACTACATTGAGAACCTCCCAGACCCAGTAGAGATAGAGTTGTAACACTGGAGACAGCATGAGACGGTACAAGATGGCATGAGCAGCGAAAACCAAGAGATTGGCATGAGACAGCTGCAGTGGGCTTCCTGGCCCACAGAGCTGAGCACCTAAGGGCAGGATGTTTGCTGGCAGAGTGGGGTGCCTCCAGGCACTATGTCAGCTGAGCTAAGGAGCTGTAACACTTGCCCAAGCAGGGCAGAGGCCAGGCCTGATTGGGACCAGAGGCAGAGGCTGACAGCAAGGCTTGCCTGTAGGCATAACTGAGAAGAAGCTGAGAACTGTCTTAGTTGAAAGCTGTCCTCATTGAAGAAATGTCTCCAGAGTAGTATCCTGTTACCTCAAGTTGATCCTGATCCTGAATTGTAACCTGCTATTTCCCCAATAAACCTCATAACTGTGAGTATGGTCTGTGAGTTTTGTGTAGCCATTGTAATGAATTATTGAACCCACCAGAGAAGTAGAGAGTGCTGTCAGAGGATGGCTGGTGTCAGAATGGGTGAAAAAGTTTGGATAGTGGAGGTATGTCTGACTTCCACCTCATAGGAATCAGCTTTGTGCTAATCTTGATTCTCTTTCCTCCTCCTGAATGTAGGCAACTTCTGATGCTGCTACATTACAATATGCATGCACACATACACATATATACACAGTGTTATGGATTGAATTGTGTTCCCCAAAAATGTGTGTCAATTTGGCTAGACCATGATTCCCAGTATTGTGTGGTTGTCCACCATTTTGTGATCTGATGTGATTATCCTATGTATTGTAAATCTTAACTTCTATGATGTTAATGAGGCAGGATTAGAGGCAGTTATGTTAACGAAGCAGGACTCAATCTATAGGATTAGGTTGTATGTTGAGTCAATCTCTTTTGAGATATAAAAGAGAGAAGCAAGCAGAGAGGAGAAGGACCTCATACCACCAAGAAAGAAATGCCAGGAGCGGAGTGTGTCTTTTGGACCTGGGGTCCCTGCACTGAGAAGCTCCTAGACTGGGAAAGATTGATGACAAGGACCTTCCCCCAGGGCTGACAAAGAGAGAAAACCTTCCCCTGGAGCTTCCACCCTGAATTCGGACTTCTAGCCTCCTAGATTGTGAAAGAATAAATTTCTGTTTGTTAAAGCCATCCACTTGTGGTATTTCTGTTATAGCAACACTAGATAACTAAGACACATATACATATAGATGCATGTATATATATGTATAAATATATATACACATTGCTATGGATTGAATTGTGTCTCCCCACAAAATGTGTGTCAACTTGGCTAGGCCATGATTCCCAGTATTGTGTGGTTGTCCTCCATTTTGTGATCTGATGTGATTTTTCTTATGTGTTGTGAATCCTACCTCTTTGATGTTAATGAGGAGGATTAGAGGCAGTTATGTTAAAGAGACAGGACTAAATCTACAGGATTAGGTTGTGTGTTGAGTCAATCTCTTTTGAGATATAAAAGAGAGAATCAAACAGAGAAGAGAGGGGACCTTCTACCACCACGAAAGAAGAGCCAAGAGCAGACCACAACCTGGGGTCCCTGCACTGAGAAGCTCCTAGATCAGGGGAAGATTGACGACAAGGACCTTCCCCCAGAGCTGACAGAGAGAGAAAGCCTTCCCCTGGAGCTGGCACCCTGAATTCAGATTTTGTCATGGATTGAATTGTGTCCCCCAAAATATGTGTCAACTTGGTTAGGCCATGATTCTCAGTATTGTGTGGTTGCCCTCCAGTTTGTGATTGATGTAATTTTCCTATGTGTTGTAAATCCTATTCTCTGCCTGTGATTAATGAGGCAAGATTAGATGGTGTTAAAGAGATTAGGGTGGGATGTAACACCCTTACCCAGCTCACATCCCTAATCCGATGTAAGGAGAGTTTCCCTGGGGTGTGCCCTGCATCACCTTTTATCTTACAAGAGATAAAAGGAAAAGGAAGCAAGCAAAGAGTGGGGAAACTCACACCACCAAGAAAGCAGCACTGGGAGCAGAGCTCATCCTTTGGACCCAAGGTTCCTGTGCTGAGAAGCTCCTAGACCAAGGGAAGATTGATGACAAGGACCTTCCTCCAGAGCTGACAGAGAGAGAAAGCTGTCCCCTGGAGCTGGCACCCTGAATTCGCACTTCTAGCCTACTAGACTGTGAGAGAATAAATTTCTGTTTGTTAAAGCCATCCACTTGTGGTATTTCTGTTAAAGCAGCACTAGATAATTAAGACAGATTTCTAGCCTCCTAGATTGTGAGAGAATAAAATTGTTTGTTAAAGCCATCCACTTGTGGTATTTCTGTATAGTGTATAGCAGCACTAGATAACTAAGACATACATATACATACCTATACATATAAATGCATACATACATACATATATTTTTTGGTTGTTTTTGAAAAATTATGTATGTCCTAGTATTTACCAAAAACACTTTTTCTTGTGTACTCCTTAGTGACATCATTGACCTTAGTCAAGCTGTGCGTGTTTCACCCACATTCGGTGTTACCTTTCCCATCACCAAATAACAAGTGTCTACTTTCTAAAGAGATCCCCCTCTCCTTATCCCTGGTAACCACCAATGAACCATCTATTTTTGGCTTTTTATAAAAGTGAGACCATACAGTCCTTTTATGATTGACTTATTTCACTCAGCATTATGTCCTCCAGATTCATCCACGTTATAAAATGTTTTAAGGACTCATCATTATTCTTTATGGCTGTGTAGTATTCCATTGTATGTATTTACTACATTTTGTTTATTCATTAATCCGTTGATGGGCACTTAGGTTGTTTCCATCTTTTTGCTATTGTGAATAGTGCTACAATGAACATAGGTTTGCATATGTCTGTTCATGTCACTTCTATTAGGTCTCTAGGGTATATACCTAGGAGTGGGATTGCTGGACCATTAGGTAGTTCTATTTCTAGTTTTTTGAAGACGTACCATACAGTTTTCCATAGTGGTTATATCATTTTATAGTCCCACCAGCAGTGGATAAGTGTTCTTATCTCCCCCCGCCACCAACATTTGTTGTTTTCTGCCTTCCATCATCTTTTGATGCTTCCTGCATCATTCAAATTTTTTGTCCATAGAATCCTTCAGCAATGCAACTCAAGGCTTGAATTTTCTCTTCAGTTTTTTCAGGTTGAGACATGTTGACTGTGTTCTTTCCTTTTGGTTTTCGAACTCCAGGTCTTTGCACATTTCATCATAATACTTTACCTTGTTTTCTCAAGCTGCCCTTTGAAATCTTTTCAGCTGTTTTACTTCATCATTTCTTCCATTTGCTTTAGCTACTCTGCATTTAAGTGCAAGTTTCAGAGCCTCTTCTGACATCTATTTTGGTCTTTTCCTTCTTCCCTGTCTTTTTAATGACCTTTCACTTTCTTCATTTTTGATGTCCTTGGTGTCGCCCCACAACTTTTCTGGTCTTCGATCATTAGTTTCAGTGCTTCAAATCTATTCTTGAGATGTTCGCTAAATTCAGGAGGGATGTTTTCCAGGTTGTACTTCGGCTCTCGTGGATTGCTTTGGTTTTCTTCAGCTTCAACTTGAACTTGCACACAAATGATGGTCTGTTTCGCAGTTGGCCCTTGGCTTTGTCTCCCTGCCCCCCCCCCCCCCCACTTTGTCTTGATTGATGATATTGAACTTCACCATTGTCTCTTTCCACAGATGTGGTTGATTTGATTCCTGTATAATCCGTTGGGCTAGGTTCACATGTTTAGTCATCAACTGTGTTGTTGAATAAAAGTATTTCCAGTGAATAAATCATTGGTCTTGCAGAATTCTATCATGCAATCTCCAGCATCGTTTCTATCACCAAGGCCATATGTTCCAACCATTGGTCCTTCTTCTTTGTTTCCAACTTTCACATTCCAACCACCAGTAACTGTTATGCATCTTAGTTGCATGTTCGATAAATTTCAGACCATAACAGGTCATAAAAAAGTTCGATTTCTTCATCTTTGGATTTATTTGTAGGAATTCTTTAAATATATGGATATAAGTCTTTTATCATCTATAGGTTTTTTTAAATAATTTATTTTATTTTTGTTGCTGTTGTTGAGAATATACCCAGCAAAACATAGACCAACTTAACAGTTTCTACATGTACAATTCAGTGACATTGATTACATTCTTCAAGTTGTGCAACCATTCTCACCCTCCTTTTATGAGTTGTTCCTCCCCCATTAATATAAATTCACTGCCTCCTAAGGTTCTTATCTAATCTTTCAAGTTACTGTTGTCAGTTTGATTCCATATAGATAACTCTTAAAAGAGCATAATTCTCAAGGCAGGGATTTTTTACTATTTAAGCAAAACTATTGTTTTGAGAAGACTTCAGAGGATATTTTTGGTTTAAGGTTTAAAGATTATCTTAAGGCAATAGTTTCAGGGGTTCATCCAGCCTCCATGGCTCCAGAAAGCCTGGATTCTGTGGGAATTTTAAATTCTGTTTTGCATTTTCCCCCTCTTAATCATGATTCTTAGAATCATTGATCAAAATGTTCAGTAGTGGTAGCCAGGCACCATCCAGTTCTTCTGGTCCCATGGCAAAGGAAGTAGGTCAGCTATAGGTACTGAAAGTAAGTTCTCCCACTCTGGCTTGCCTTTTCACTTACAATGGTGTCTTAGTGAATAGACATTCTTGACTTTAATGAAATCAAATTGATCAATTATTGATTTTATGGTTAGAGATTTTTGTTTGTTTCCAGTGTAAGAAATCTTTCCCTAAACTTTGGTCATGAAGATACTCTTCTATGTTTCTTCTAGAAGCTTTATTGTTTCTCCTTTCACATTTCAATCTGTGATCCATCTCAAATTACTTTTTGTACGTAACATGAGGCAGGGGTCAGTTCTTTTTATTCCATATAGATATCCAATCCTCCAGTATGGTGGGTACTAGGAAGAGATGGAGGAAAGTAGTAGGTCAGTAATAGAATTCTCACCCTCCATGCCGGAGACCCAGGTTTGATTCCTGGCCAATGTACCTCCAGTGCAGCCACCACCAGCCAGTGGAGGCCTGTGTGTTGCTATGAGGCTGAACAATTTTCATCAGAGCTTCCAAACTAAAACAGATTTGAAAGAAAGGCATGGCAATCTACTTCCAAAATATCAGCCAATGAAAACCCCATATATTACAATGGTCCTATCCCATTGTGCATGGGGTCACCATGAGTCAGGGGCTGAATCAATGGCAGCTAACAGGATGAGATGAGTGAGGCACTCACCTCAGGCACAAAATTTAAGGGGATATGAAAAAACAATTATCAAGATAAATAATACTGAATGTAATACTTTTTTCTTAGTAAATTAAACCTCTTTAAATATTTCAAATGCATTTATACATTTAATATATTCTATTTTCTTTTTTTAATTTTTTATTTCACTATAGATGAAGGTTTACAGAACAAACTAGTTTCTCATTAAACAGTACACCTACTGTTTTATGACATTGGTTAACAACCCCACAACATGTCAACACTCTCCCTTCTAGAACTTGGGTTCCCTATTACCAGTTTTCCTGTTCCCTCCGGCCTTCTAGTCCTTGTCCCTAGGCTGTTGTGCCCCTTCAGTCTTGTTTTGTTTTATGGGCCTGTCTAATCTTTGGCGGAAGGGTGAACCTCGGGAGTGACTTCATTACTGAGCTAAAAGGGTGTCCGGGGGTCATACTCTCAGGGTTTCTCCAGTCTCTGTCAGACCAGTAAGTCTGGTCTTTTTTTGTGAGTTAGAATTTTGTTCTACATTTTTTTCCAGCTCTGTCCAGGATCCTCTGTTGTGATCCTGGTCAGAGCAGTCAGTGGTAGTAGCCGGGCACCATCTAGTTGTACTGGACTCAGTCTGGTGGAGGCCGTGGTAGTTGTGGTCCATTAGTCCTTTGGACTAATTTTTCCCTTATATCTTGCTTTCTTCATTCTCCCTTGCTCCTGAAGGGGAGAGACCAATGGGGTATCTTAGATGGCTGCTCACAGGCTTTTAAGACCCTAGATGCTTCTCATGACAGTAGGATGTAGAACATTTTCTTTATAAACTGTGTTATGCCAACTGAGCTAGATGTTCCCTAAGACCATGGTCCCCCCAGCTCCCAGCCCAGCAATTCGGTCCCTCAGGGAGTT